>NC_052623.1:313253241-313878241 GCF_016161935.1 Mauremys reevesii
ACTGGTAAATCACTTCCGTTCTTTTGCAATGGCTCTTTTATAGGCGAGAGACACTAATAAGTGGCAATTTGCTAGCGGAGGCTCCTCTAAGTTTAAGAAAGCAGGACCAGTGTCTCTATGCATTTCCTGTCAGGCTGATACCAATGTCACATAACATGTTTAATACATTTGGAACCCAAGTTTAACTTTGAAATGCCCAGTACAAGATTCATTTTCCCCACCTGATTCAGTATCCAGTTTTCACAGCAGGCTGAAGCAAAAAGACAGAAGCCATCAATGGAAATCCTCAATACCTGTAATAAATATGTCATCGACATTTATAGTATGGAGTTAATTAGAATATGCTGCAATGCACACATTTAAGCTACATTGCAGTGTTTCCATATCATTTTCTCTTTTAAATAAAATAACATAACATTATCTGACTCACCTGTCCCCTTGCCAAATTGGTCATTTTAATTATATGAACATCAGCTTCCTGTTATTTTTCTATTCAAGTTTATATTGTTTGGAAAAAGCCTCTTTTGCTTTCAAAAATGTGCAATGATTTTTTTTTAAAAAGTGTAATGAAATGTTCTGCTCACTGAGCAGTGACAAGCAGATGCTGTTGTTGCTTCCCCACATAGCTCTGCCATGGCACCTACAATACACCTGCTCCTGACCTACAACACCTCTGTTAATTCAATTACAGGCCATGTCTGAGCAGATATGGCATTTTACCAAGTTGTCCCAAACTGAGTAGTACAATACAGAGAGCAATTGCTCAGAGAAGGACAACTTTATACCTGGAAAGCTCAATTTATGGGGAAAAGCATGAGATAGATTCTAGGGGTAGGACTGTCCTCTTCTTATCCATGTGTGGTAGAGACCCTCCATTCCTGGACCTTTTCTCCCACCCCTTGCACTTAAGGGGCAATGAGCAGGCTCACTCTGCAACACTGTTCCCTATCTGGAACCCCTGAAGGATGTTCTGGTATCCATGCTGTGGGAGAAGATGGAAGCTGGGCAGCCTGAGGGTAGGAATGGGGACCAAGGGCTTTGGGGCCATGACTGATACAAATTCCTTCCTCTCCTATGGCTCTTCAGAGAGTCAGAAGAAAGATAATATAGCTGGTGGCTGTATTGTCTTTTCTGCAGAGCTCCCTGATAATCCGTACCTGGGGATCCTGGGTGCAGCCATGCTAGAGAGTTGTCTGTAATAGCATGGCTCCATGTGAGATGTGCTGCCAAGGACAGTGAGGTGAGGATCCATTTGGTGGATCCAGCTTTGAAGATGCGCTTTGTGGCCTATTCCGTGGGGGAGCAATTCTTACTCCTAACACAATAATAAGGGAGGAACTCTGTGAGGGGGTCCTCAGAGAGCTTCCCTGGACTGTTTTTTTCCCAGGACTGGTAAATGAGAAAGAATATTATCATTTAAAGTCAAGTTGACAGAGTCATAATTTTAGGCCAGAAGGGATCATTATGACCATCTAGCCTAGCCTCCTGCATAACACAGGCCATAGATCCTCTCCTCAAAGTGACGTTCTGTTAAACAAGCCAGTCAGGATTCTTTGCAGATGAGCCAGTTGTGGCCAATAAAAACATATATGTGGTACATTTTAGTGTAAACACATTTTGGGATGATGACAATGGGAAACACATGACTGTCCAGTGAGACAAGCAGTTCCAAGATGGGCAGTAGGAGGCCACCCCTGAGGAAAGCAATGATCAAGGCCAGCAGAAATTAAGAATGAAAGAGGAGAAGGGTCCATCGTAAAAATGGTCAAAAAAAATCAGGCTGAGACAGATAGATAAGGTTAAGTCCATATCTTAAAGATGCCAACCAAGTGTTTAGGTTTGCTAAGCAGACCCAGAAAAGAAGATCCTGTCAGGTGAGGTCAATTCACATATTCATCAAGGATGTGCCTTGAGTTCTAAAAAGTTTGTAGGAGAGATGGTTTTCCATTGAAAGTGACAGCACCAACTTAATCGTAAAGGATGTTTAAAGCTGCAGGGGCTGAGGGAAAGAGAGTGAAGCCAGCAAAGGCCTTTGCTAGGCATTTATCCCACCAAGAAGTTTATAGTGGACATCCATATTCCAGAAGGTGCAGTCTGATGCAAGGGAACCAGCTTTAGTCAGTGTAAAATTGCCTAGTAGACTGAGGTTCTTCAAATGGCTACAGAAATGTAGGCTCTCAGCTACAGAAATGATGATAGGTCACCCATTTTCCAAAGGGGAGTGAGAAAGCCAGAGCTCATCCATTGAGAGCTGATAGAAGGGAAGGAAGTCCAGACACTGAGAACAAAGAGTCAGTCACTACTCAACATATGTCAATGATCTCTTCTTTGCTACACCAAGATTTTGTGTTTGGGTTAATTCACTAAGTATTAGAAGCCCACAAGCTTGTGAAGCTTGTACACCTGAAGAATTTCCCTTTGATATGGGTAAGCTTGCTTGGGCAATCAAAAAACCCGCCTGAACTTTACCCCATTCTGTAAACTGAACTCACATCTTTTGATTGAGTCTCAAGAAAAGTTCAGATACTTTATTTTCTCTCCTTCACCTTGTTTTTACCTCCCTCCCACCGCCCGTACTGTTTGGATTGGCAGCCTCTGTGCTGGGCCCTACTGCCACTCTGTTTGAATGTTGTTCACCTTGGAAACTCACATATGTATGATGCACTCTGGGATTTCACTGGGAATCCCCAGAAGGTTTGTGATTTACAAATAATGCTGGTATTGCCCACTAGCAGAGACACTGCTGGACCCACTACCACTGCATGCTACCTGCATGACACCCATGGAACAGAACCTGCTGCTATCAAGACTCTTTGTGTCCCAAAGAATCCTGCTGCTAAATACACCAGAAATAAATGATTACCCCACCATATTTGCTCAGCTGTTCTAGCCAGCAAGGATGAGTGGGGGTTGGCTCCACTAATCCCCTGCTCACCTGCTCCGGGGGGAATCAGGGAAATAGCCTCAGTTACTCCTACACACCTGGACTTCAGGTTGAAATAACCTGTATAGTCCTAGATACATCTAGCTCTAAACCATTTGGACAGGCATCTATCTTTTAACACATATGTAAGGAGCTTAGCTCATGCTATATATACATAATATACACTAATGGTTAATTACATGTTGGTAGGCTGGTTAATTAGGCATTTTAATGTCTGTAGATATGCAAATATCTACAGTACTATATTCCACAATGCTTACTTTAGTAAGTCTGTATATAGACCATATCTGCAATATGGGCTAGCGATGTATATTGTGATTGATGTATATTCAGTAAAAGGAAAAATTAAATATCCTTCCATGATTTGTCCTTTAGCATGAACCTGACAGGGAGTGGCCTGCATTGTAGCACTGTTGATTCACCCTTCAATTTTAAATTGAAGCTGAACTTCAATCTCAGTGTTGATAACTCCAATGATTTGGTGCATTTCTTAAGCCCCAGCTCTTGGAGTCATGTGTCTATGTGAGAATCTCAGCTTTCATTAAATAGAAAAGTAAGTTTCTAGCTCTTCTGCTTGCAGAGAGAACATGACCCAAGTGCACCCTAAAGGCTCAAAAACCAGACAACAAAGAAAAAGAACTCCAAAAGTATTTTTTTTTTAAATCATGACTTTTAAGCCAATTCTCACATTCGGGGGAGGGGGGGCTGATTGCTGATATTTAAACTCTCAGAGTTGGAAATACTGTACTATTCCCAGTGGTAATCTACGGTAATTTTTAATGCAGTAAATTTTAATATTTTATCATGTCATATGATGTATCGCAGTCACCTGCTACATATGCACATGGCCTCAAAAAGGTAATTTGCTTATTTTCCAATAACATGGATGATGATCTGGGCTCTCTATTTTGTGATTACACTGGTGCTGCAGAATGCACCTCTGGCTGCAGAATCATGCTCCAGAATGTAAGAATTCATTTAACTAGCAAACAAAATATTTCACTATTCTACCTCTTAGGGTTATGAATAAGATCTGGCAAATATGGCCTGAGTGTAAAACAATTGGGTGTTGTCTTCCTAAATCTGAAGGCAGTCTGAAATAATAGTTCGAAAGGTGTGATCTGCCCCATTCATCTCATTGAGTTGTTGACTCTGAAACCCAGTGGTGACAATTGTAATAATAACATAGTTAACTAATTTTCTACCCATCATTTTAGCAGGAACACCAAGCTAGTGTGCTTATCCAAGAATCCTGAATGGCCTCCCACACCTGCCACCCACAGAATTTTTAGCCTAATACTTGGAATTGCCACTGAGGTCAGGGATCATGGCTGTAAAATGTAGGTCCAGTTTATTGCCTTGACCTTGGCCATTGACAATGTGTTCATTCAGTGGCATATCAATTGTACACTCCAGTTATACTTTATACCTAGCACATCCTTTTCTGCTACATTTATGTTACCCAATCTGTACCTATTCCACATGTCCCACTTACTATTCTCCTTTACTTCATGCTACCCATGTGTTCCAACTTTATGTTGCATCGAATTCTTCCTTCTTTTGTAAGGAACATGTTGCTCAGGCACTCCAGTTAATTTTTCCTTTTATTAGCCCCCTGTACCAAAGATACAATACACACTATCTGTCACATGTATTCAGCACTCTATTCCTCTCTGGAGGACATATCATTCATGCTAGCTAAGCCAGCTGTCACTCATGCACAGTGCTTCCAACCCTATATCTAGGATATGTCACTCATTTATTTCAGCTGTCCCTTGCACCAAATATCCCTTAAATCCAGCACATCATTCTTCTATCTACTACTTGTTTGTGTTCATTACAGATGTGCTTTGTCCCTATCACTTTCCTCTGTTGCCTAGTAAATATCATTCATTCACTCACTCCATCTGACTTCTTCGCCAGGCAATCCCTTTTTCTGTCCATACATTTTAGCTCCCGAAAAACACCATTTTAACATATACATTTTAGCTGCCTGTTGTGCCTGGTGCTTTCCTCTCCTATCTAGGGTATGAAACCCACAAACTCATGCAAGTTATGAAAAAGCACATCCAATAGGTTGGTTTACTGTGGCACATTTGTGGCTATAGGGTCTTAACTTCATGTAACCTCAGCTTCCAAGTTGATGACCCACCCTACCCCTTAGTTGCACATTTCCTCACCCTCATCTCTTCATTACACCTACAGCCCTGGTTTAACTCTCCTGCTCACCACAGGGCCGTTCACTTGACTTGGTCTTGCCCAAGCACTGCTGCCCCTCTGATCTCTCTGTTGCTGAGTTCTGCCTCTCCAACCATCATCTGTCTTTCAGCATTGCCCATCAGCCCCCTGATGAGCATCATGCCCTGTCATTTGGCATTTCCATGTTCCAGTTCATCAATGTTTGATGACATCTTTTCTGCTCTCAGCTCAACCCCTCTCCTCCCTGCCCTCTCTTTCTTCTTCTATTGATATGGTTGTTTATTCTCTCCATTCCTCACTCTCAGCTACCCTTGGCTCTTTAACCCCTCTCTCTCCCTTCACAAGGTCTGCCAGGCCATTCTCCTGCCCTGGCTCACCCCCAACATCCGCTTTCTCCTCTCCTCCTGTCGCATTGCAAAGCATTTCTGGTGGAAATGCCTTGGCTAGGCTGACTTCCTCCACTACAGATTAATTCTCTTTTCCTTCAGTTGTGCCATCTGTCTCCTGTTCCAGACGGTTCTTATCTGTGACACTCTGCGCATCTTTTCCAAGACCTGAAGAAGAGTTCTGTGA
The DNA here is from genome assembly GCF_016161935.1 of Mauremys reevesii. NCBI lineage: Eukaryota > Metazoa > Chordata > Testudines > Geoemydidae > Mauremys > Mauremys reevesii. The sequence continues at coordinate 313,258,958 of NC_052623.1, forward strand.
TAGCTCAAAGCTTGTTTCTTTCACTACAGAAGTTGGTCCAATAAAAGATATTACCTCACCTATCTTTTCTCTCTAATTTTCCTAGCTAAACAACTCTATTTCTCCAATTTAATTGAATCCCACGGTCGCAATTCCAGACACTTTTTACTACCTTTCACTCACTCCTCAAACCCTTCTCTTCTTCTGCCTCTACTTTTCTCTCTGAAGAGGATCTCGCTGACTTATTCCAAGATAAAACTGACAAATATTTGTGACCTTCCGCCCCCCGGCTTGCCTTTCCTTCTCCTTCCCTCCTACAACTATATCCTTCTCCCAAACACAGACACAAACATTTCTCATCTGCTTTCCTTCTCTATCCTCGCTACTTGCCCCAGTGACCCCATCCCATTCATTCTCCTGATGTCCCTCATGCCAACTCTCATCCTTTCCCTTACTTTTTTCCTTAACCTCTCACTCTCCTCCTGCTCTTTCCCCTCACAATACAAGCATGCTTTAGTCTCTCCCATCTTAATCCCCACATCTTTGACCCCACTTGTCTCTCTAGCTACCACCCATCTCCCTTTCATCTCTACACTCATTGACTGTGCTGTCTACAGTTCCTCTCCTCCAATCCCATCCTAGACCCACTCCAATCCGGATTCCACCCCTTGCACTCCACTCAAACCACTCTCACTAATGTCGCTAATGACATCTTTCTAGCCAAAGTTCAGAACCAGTACTCCATCCTCCTCCTCTTTGAAATGTCACTACCTTCAACGCAGTCAGCCACGCTCTTCTTGAACTCACATCCAGGCTTTTATTAGCTTGCATCTCAGTTATTACATCTTTTTCTCTGGCCTTGACCAATGCAGTTAAGTCCTGCTCATTTCCATTCAGAATGCTGCTGTAAAGATCATTTGCTGCTGTAAAGACTAGCCTGTCACTTTGACCGTGGTACTCCTCTCTTTACATCCCTCTGTTGGCTCTCCCTTCTCTATCACATCAACCATAAGCTGCTTGTCTTCACTTACAAGGTCCTTCATGGCCTATCCCCCAACCTACCTATCATCTCCCATTCACTATCAAAATGCCAGCTCCTGCCTCCAATTGGCCCATGATGCCAGCCTCCATTACTGTCTGTTACATTTTCAAACACGCATCTTTGTCTCATGCTGCCTCTCACACTTGGGAGGAGTTCCCCATAAACATCCACACAGGTAATTCATTATTCTCCTTCAGATTCTTCCTTTAAAATTCTTCTTTGCTGTGATGACTACAAAAACTTGACAGCAGTTAGTCAGCTAGTGTGTTGATACCACTACCTATCAAGATGACCAACATTATCTAATTGTTTCCTTGTAGTTCCTCATTTGTCTCTATCCACTTGTTGTCTCTTGTCTTATACTTAGATTGTAAGGTCTTTGAGGCAGGATTGCCTTTTTATTTTGTGTTTGTACTGTACCTAGCACAATGGGGTATGGCCCATGACTGGGGCACCTAATCACAATGGTAATATGAATACATAAATAAAAAGATCTTTATTATGACCATGTCCATCAAATATAAATGCAGAATATGGTCCCCCATTAGATGAAATATCAGATATTAAACTGATACAACACTTGATCTGAGTCAAATGTGAAGAAGTGATATATTACTGATTAAATGGTAATGAGAGATGACTTTTCTAGTTATGAGAAGGCTGCATTAAGAAAGATGAAGTCAGTTGATGTCTCCCTCATGTGAAATATTGTGTGAACATACCAGAATGTTTACTTCCCTGAATAGGTCTTTCAGTGCATCAGAAAGAAAGAGATTACTAACGCTGGGAAGATGGGCAGCATAAAAATGATACATGGTGCTTTTTAAGTGGTGCTCCTTTGGGAGATCCCAGAACACTAAATAGTAACTAGTGCTTCTCAGGCCATCCAATGGACTTCTGTGCAGCTTTGTGAAGAACATTTATAAAGCTGTACTTGTTCTGAGGACAGAGAATTTCAGTGTCAAGCTGCAAGAAATCTGCTTAAATAAATGACTTCAGAGCACAGATTTATACAAACAATAATTGTTATAAATGGCCAGATGTTCAAAAGTGCACCCAGCCATTCCCATTGCTTTCCCATTGAGCTCTTTTGAGAACCTGGCTGCTTTCATTCTATCTGCTTTTGGTACTTGCGTGGTCCCCCATTAACATAAAATCTGGGCATCTCACAATCTTTCCCAACATCTCTGTGAAGTAGAGAAGTGCTGTTATCTCTATTTTACAGTTGGGGAACTGGGGCACAGAGGTCCAGATCCTCAAAGTATTTAGCCACCTAATTCCTGCTGATTTAAATGGGAGTTAGATGGCTAGAAACGTTTGGGAGTCTGGGCCTTAGGAGCCTAAGTTCCATTGACTTTCCATGAGATTCAGGCTTCTGAGTGCCTCAATCACTTGTGAAACTGGGACTTGGCTTCCTAGGTCACTAGATGCCAGGTCCAGTTGATGCCAGGTCCACATGACTTTCCCTCCCATGCACTCTCAGTGAAACAATTCTCGTTTACATCACTAAATAATTTCAAATAACCTTTGCTGAAATGGTGGAACAAAATGATCAGAAAGCTCTCATTTACATTTTCTTCTTTTTCCTCCCCTCTGTAGGAGGTCAAAGTGATGGAACAAGATTCGGATACGATGCCGTTGTCTAAAAAAGGTACTGAGAATTCGTTACAACAATACATGTGATGTACTGATACAGGTAGATTCCCTTATATTAGATATTTGTATGTGAGTGAGAGACTGTCCTTGCCATGCAAGAGCAAGTCAATAGCAGCAGCATGAAGGCTCCCGTTAACACATTTATGGATTTAACGAAAATCAAAATAACCAAAAACAAAAGGAAAACCTGAGGCATGTACATTGGGAATAATTCTGCTGAAGGAAATGGAGAGGTACTTGTGTAAAAATGGTATAAATGAGAAGAGCATCAGGCTTAATATGTTGCTGCTGGAATTTTTTTTTTAATTAAAAAAATACTTCACGGTTTTCCGTACAACCAGTCTCCAAAAATTGCTCAGCAGACGCTACAATGGGTTGGTGTCATACCTCTTTGCATACTTATAAATAGATGACATCAGAATTATTCTGCTGAGTGTGTTTACACAGAATAAGTTCATCCACATATGGGGAGGACTCTCAGAGGTGCCGACAACACTACTGAAGCAGATCACCGTAAAAGCAAATACACATGGTTCTAGTTTATGCCTGGCTTTACTTTGCTAAATGTATTTACAGGCTCAAGCTTGCAACCTGCTGTGTGAAGACAATTGTATCCATGTGTGGACTATGGCAATGAAGAGAAGATCGATGATCTTCCTTGTGTGGACTTTTTCCCAAATAGACACTTTGCAATTAGGGATGAAACACAATCACCCTCTTGTTTATCTTTCCCTCACATTGCATTGCACAGGCTGTTGTTGTGAGTTGGCAACAGGCCCTCTTAAGAAATGAGTTTGAGTTTGTTTCTTCATCTAGGCTTGTACAGTGCCCACCACAATCCTGATTCAGGCCTTTGGTCACAAGCATAATATAAATAATTAATAATGATGAAGATGCGTGGGCTCTAATTGTGGGACTCATATAGTACAAGGGATTGAGCTTGCAGTTAACTAGACTGTTCACCTTTGTTAATGGCCTCCTTTACTGTTGCCTCTAATAATTTCCCTACTTCCTACATAAGACTATGCAGCCAACCTCATTATGTATATAATTCTGGAAGTCTAGAAAAGAGGCACCTGAATATTTTAAAAGAGTCATCTGAGGGACTTTTGAAACCTTTGCAAATAGTCTTCATCAAAGCTATTGGAATTAAATGACTAAAAACAGCCCAACAGAGCAAGGATTAATTTACGTAGGTGCTGGACAAAATATTCAGGTATATAAGGGAATCAAAATGTGAATATTTAGGAAAGGACTCCAATCAGTGATTAAAAGATAAAGCTTACTGAAAGTAGTTAATGATAGAAATATATCTAATCACTTCATTTGATGTAATTACTGACCCAGATCCACGGATGGAGTTTTAGGTCCATGCAGAATCCCACTGGAGTCCAGGAGGCTCTGAATGAGCACAGGGGTCCATCTCACAGATCAGAGTGTAGGACTGAAGTCTGTGTGGATGTGGAATGGATAATGGAATGGACTAAGACGTTACGCACAGTGCTACATAATACATTTACACAAACTTTGGGATAAATATTAATAACATAAGTAAATAAATACTAATAACAGTGTTGTAGTCTAGATTAGAAATAGGTTGACAAACAGGAACATAAAGTAATTGTTAAACATAAGACCTCCAAGTGGAGAGCGTTATCAAGGCAGACTGGGGACATCACAGGAGTCACTATTGAAACCCATATGATTGTTAATGACAACCTAATTGTACAGGAAGAGGAGTTTTTTAAGTTAAGTGCCAATGCTGGCACAAGAACAAATGGATATAAACTGGCCATCAACAAGTTTAGGCTTCAAATTAAACAAAGGTTTCTAACCATCAGAGGAGTGAAGCTCTGGAACAGCCTTCCAAGGGGAGCAGTGGGTGGAAAATCTAACTAGCTTCAAGACTGTGCTTGATAAGTTTATGGAGGGGATGGTATGACTAGATTGCCTACAATGGCATGTGACCTATCTGTGACTGCAAGTAGCACATATCCCCAACAGCCAGAGCTGGGGCACTAGATGGGGAGGGCTCTGAGTTATTATAGAAAATTCTTTCTCAGGGGGTCAGGAAGGAATTTTCCCCCAGATCAAATTGGCGAGACCTTGGGGGTTTCTTGCTTTCCTCTGCAGCATGGGGCATGGATCACTTGCTGATTTAAGGTATAGTAAATGGCGGATTATTTGTAACTTGAAGTTTTTAAATCATGGTTTGAGGACTTCAGTAACTCAGCCAGCACTTATGGGTCTGTTACAGGAGTGGGCAGGTGAGGCTCTGTGGCCTGTGATGTGCAGGAGGTCTGACTAGATCATCATGATGGTCCGTTCTGGCCTTAGACCCTATGAGTTCTTCGCAGACAAGATACTCCACACTCATTGGATTCAGTGGGACTTGAGCATCTAAATCCCTTAAACTTCTTTGAAAATCCCAACCTTAATGATCTATCGGAAGTTGTAAAATGCAATTGTGATCCAATTTGCTACTCACCAGTTTTATCATTTCTGTGGAACCCTACTGAGTGTGCATGGAGCTTTCCAGATAAATGAGGAAGACAGTCCCCTGCCACAAGGAGTTAAAGGTCTGATGAGGTTGTGAGTGCTCAAGGCTGGGATAGCTCACTGCCTCCCAGGATCAGGCTTTAACTCAGACAAAGCACAACATAAGAGAGAAATCTAAGGTGGGCAATAAAGGGGCAGAAGTGTTACAGCAGGAATAGAGCAGAACTTTCTTATGTTACATATACATCCTGGTGTTTGTTTTGATTGTTTTAGTCAGTTAATGTAATTGTAGTTTGATAGTCCAAAGCAATCAAGGGGGCAGGAGTTGTGGAGCAGAGGTCAGAAATCAAAATCAAAGAGTAGCAGACTGAGAAGGTCAGTTCCAAACTGCAAAGTGACCTAGAAAATGTAGGTCCAGTACCGAGATGAAATTCAATATAGTCATCAGCCACGGGAGAGGAAATAAATAACACAGCTGGGCACAGCTCTCTAGAAAGGAGTGAGTCCAAGAAAAATCCAGGGCTGACAGCAGATATAACTAAACATAGTATTACAATTTGGCACCATTAAAAAAAAGTTAATGCTACTATCAGACACACATAAGAGATTTACATATAAAAGCAGGGCAATAATATTGCCATTCTGCGTAGCCCTTACTGCAACTACACCTGGAAAATTGCACTTATTTCTGACCCCTGCAGTTTAGGAAGAATAGAGAAGCTAGAGAAAATACAAAAAAGGTCAACAAAAAGAATACAAGGGCTGGAGGATAAGATATATGAGAAGAGACTGAGGAATCTACATTTATATAGTCTAGAATAGGTATGATTCACAGAGGACATGATAACAGTCTATAAATACCTTCAAAGAAACAATAAAAATGAAAGAATGTAGTTATTCACATCTTAAGAAGTAGGCGAGAGTAGGAGAAATGGCCTGAATATAAGGGAGAAAATGTTTAGGCTAGATATTAGGGAAGGTTTCTTATTCGTAAAAAAAAAAAAAAAGGGCAAAGGAATGCGCTATCAGGGCTGGTGGTTGAGTTCCCAGAACTACAAATATTCTAATGCAGATTAGAAAGACAAAGGAAATGTATGTAGTAAGTAGTCCTGCAAAATGTGGCAGAGGAAGAGGGCTGACTGCATGACCTACACGCAGTAAATAGATTATTCTATATCTAGTACTGTACTGTGTCTATATATCCATTGCAAGTTTCGGGCTTTGCTAAACAAGACAGAATGCAGGGTGGACATGAAATGAAAAATACATGTGAGTGTTCAGCATATACTCATTACTTATTTTTGGAGGTGAGAGTATGGTCCCTTTGGTAGTTGCGAGCCCTGCCGTAGAATGGAGTGGGGATGATTCATTAAATGATGCTTCATTTAAATGACAATTATCAGAGGGGTAGCCGCGTTAGTCTGGATCTGTGAAAGCGGCAAAGAGTTCTGTGGCACCTTATAGACTAACAAACATATTGGAGCATCCGACGAAGTGGCTATTCACCCACGAAAGCTCATGCTCCAATACGTTTGTTAGTCTATAAGTTGCCAAAGAACTCTTTGCCACTTTAAATGACAATGACTCTAGTCCTCTGATTACTGCTACTTAGAAGCCTCAGACTGAATTTATACAAATATATTTTCAATATTTTCAATTTGTTAGGCTATATTCATTAGTCTGAAGCCTGAGATCTCCTTGTACTGGTGTGAAAGTTTCTTTATTCATATGTTCCTTTATTTTTCTTAGAACTTCAGTCAAATACAATTCACAAAACAATCCTTCTTGTGGATAATTAGCTGAACATGAGCTCCCAGTTTGATGCTCTGGCCAAAAGGGCTAATGCAATCCTTGGATGCATAAACAGGGGAATCTCAAATAGGTGGGACCGCTCCTGGAATATTGTATCCAGCTCTAGTGTCCACAATTCAAGAAAGATGTTGATAAATTGGAGAGAGTTCATAGAAGAGCCATGAAAATGCTTTGGGGATTAGACAGCAAGCCTTATAGTGACAGAGTCTCAAGGAGCTCCATCTATTTAGTTCAGTGGTTCTCAAACTGAGGGTCAGGACATTATTACATGGGGGCTCACGAGCTGTCAGCCTCCACCACAAACCTCCCTTTGTCTCCAGCATTTATAATGGTGTTAAATATATATAAAAATGTTTTTAATGTATAAGGGGGGGGGTCACACTCAGAGGCTTGCTATATGTAAGGGATCACCAGTACAAAAGTTTGAGAACCACTGTTAGCTTAACAAATAGAAAGTTAAAAGGTTACTTGATTATAGTCTATAAGTACCTAAATGGGGAACAGATATTTAATAATGGTCTCTTCAGTCTAGCAGAGAAAGATATAACATGATGCAATGGCTGGAGGATGAAGCTAGACAAATTCAGACTGAAAATTAAACATAAATTTTTAACTGTGAGAGTAATTAACCATTGGAACAATTTACCAAGGCTTGTGTGGATTCTCCATCACTGACAATTTTAAAATCAAGATTGGATGTTTTTCTAAAAGATATGTTCTAGGAATTATTCTGGGGAAGTTCTATGGCCTGTGTTATATGGGAGGTGAGATTAGATGATCACAATGGTCCCTTCTTGCCTTGGAATCACTGAATCTATGAAATTATACAGACATGCTTTTCAAATGCCTTGATTTCAGTTAGCACAGAAAAACAGTACTTTAGCGTGGGAGTAATCACTCTTTATATTCAACTTCATTCATTAAACTCTGTTAATTTCCCTTACTGAGTGGTTGGTAGCAGAGGGAGATAAAAAATGAGGAACAGATACCCAATAGCTTATGTCTTCTCATTATATGTGATTGTCAATCCCCTCCCCTACAAAACAAACACAATATTACCTCCCTCTCAGGAAAATCTTCTCTCTTCCAGCCAACTATCATCTGACTCCTACTCAGCCCTTTTCCCTCCCAGATGTACAGATACTCTTCCTCCTGTCGAACTGCCTCTTTTGTGCCTCAGTTTTCTTTCTCCTCAACTGCTCTCACTCCCTTCCCTAGGTTTCTCATCTCATGAGCTATTCTCCTCACTTTGCCATTCTTTTCATCCTCTCACATTCAAACCCAAATCACTCCCCCATGTCTGTTTCCATTCCCCCTCCCAACATTTTCCTGTTAGCTTATCTTCTCCCAGACAACCCCTCCCTCTAGAATGCCACGGTGGCGGGGAGCTGCAGGGATCCCCCTGCCCCACTATGGTGGCAGGAGAGCTGCGGGCATCCCCTTGCCCCCCACAGCAGTGAGGAGCTGCAGGGATTCCCCTGCCCCTCTGTGGCTGGCAGCGAGCTGCAGGGATCCCCCTGCCACTGTGGCAACCTGGGAGATGCAGGGTACCCCCACTGCCCATAGCAGCTGGGACCTTGGGGGCCCACTGCCTCAGGCGGTGGGGGTACCTCACAGCTCCCTGCCACTGTGGGAGGCAGCAGGACCCTGCAGCTCCCAGCCTCAGGTGCTGAAGTGAAGGTGGTCTTTGGAAATCACGGATTACATGACTTCCGCGACCTCCGTGACAAAATTGTAGCTTTATTAATAGATTTATAGGTTTTTAAGGCCAGTAGATTCCCTTATATGACCTGTATAACATAGGCCATAGAATTTAATAAGATTACTCCTGTTTATGGAGTCATGTTTAGCAACCCAATGAAGGAAACAAAGCAGGCAACCAGCCTTGCAGGAAAGACACTAAGCCCCAGACACCACAATGATGGGTGTGATATAACAACCTTACGTGACACACAATCATAGAAATGAAGGGCTACAAAGGACCTTGAGACATCAAGTCCAGCCCCCTGTGCTGAAGCAGGACCAAGTAAACCTAGATCATCCCTGACAGGTGCTTGTCCAACCTATTCTTTAAAATCTCCAGTGACAGAGGTCACTGGAGCCTATTCTGGAGCTTAACTGCCTTTATAGTTTGAAAGTTTCTCCTAATATCTAACTACTTCTATCTTGTTACAGATTAAGGCTATTATTTCTTGTCCTATTTTCAGTGGACATGAAGAACAATTGACCACGTTCCTCTTTATAATAGCCATTAATATATCTGAAAATTGTTATAACATCCCCCTCAGTTTTCTTTTCTTTTCATGAGACTAAACATGCTCAGATTTTTTTAACCTTTCCTCAGAGATCCAGTTTTCTAAACTTTTTATCATTTTTGTTGCTCTCCTTTGGACTCTCTCCAATATGTCCACATCTTTCTGAAAGTATGGCACCCAGAACAGGACACAGTACTCCAGCTGAGTCCTCATTAGTCCTAAGTAGAGTGGGACAATTACCTCCCATGCCTTACATACAATACTCCTGTTAATACACACCAGAATGATATTAGCCTTTTTTGCAATTGCATCACATTGTTGACTCACATTCAATTTATGTTCTGCTGTACTCCCCACCTAGTACTAGCCCCACCTAGACAGTAATTCCTCATTTTATAGTTGTGCATTTGATCTTTGCTTCCTAGTTGTAGTACTGTGCACTTGTCTATATTGAATTTCATCTTGATGATTTCAGACCAATTCTCCAATTTGTCAGGGTAATTTTTAATTCTAATTGTTTCCTCCAAAGTGCTTGCAACCCCTCCCAGCTTGGTGTCATCCACATATTTTATAAGCATACTAACCATTTAATTATCCAAGTCATTAATTAAAATATTGAATTATATCAGTCCCTATATGACTCCTATGGGACTCCACCAGATACTGCCTCCCAGTTTGACAGTGATCTACTGATAACTACTCTTTGAGTACGGTCTTTCAACCAATTATGCATCCACCTTATGGTTATTTCATCTAAACCACATTTTTCTGGTTTGCTTATGAGAATGTCATATGGGACTGTGTCAAAAGCCCTTTTAAAATCAAGATGTATCAAATCTACTACTTCCCCCCATCTAATAGGCCAGTAACCCCCTCAAAGAAGGAAATTATGCTGGTTTGGCATGATTTGTTCTTCAAAAATCCCTGCTGGCTATTCCTTATAACCCTCTTATCCTCTAGTGCTTACAAATTGATAGTTTAATAATTTGTTCCAGTATCTTTCCAGGTGTCAAAGTTAGGCTGACTAGTCTATAATTTCCCAGGGTCCTCTTTGTTCCCCTTTTTAAACATGAGTTCTGTTTGCCCTTCTCCAGTCATCTGGGACCTCACCTGTCCTCTATGAGTTCTCCAAGATAATTGCTAATGATTCTGAGATTACTTCAGCTAGTTTCTTAAGTACCCAAGGATGAATTTCATCAGGCCCTGCCAACTTGAATACATCTAATTTATCTACATATTCTTTAACCTGTTCTTTCCCTACTATGGCTTACATTCCTTCTCCTTGTTGTTAATATTAATTGTGTTGAGGATCTGGTCACTATTAACCTTTCTAATGAAGACTAACACAAAATAGGCATTAAACACCTTTGACTTCTTGATGTCATCAGTTTTATCTCTCTCCTTCCCCACAATATAGAGATATAGATAACAGTACCCCAAAAACTGCACAGCAAAAGCCACAGTGATGGCCACTATTACAGGAGGAAGGAGAGGGGCTTTCTCCCTACTTCCCAAAGAGAGAGGACATGGACTGGTGGCAGTAACAACCACTGTGTTTGATATGCAGCAGGATCAGTTAAGAAAGCTTCCTGTAGAAGTGTATCCAAGTTCATCAGGGATGAAATCTTGGCCTCACTGAAGTCAGTGGGAAAACTCCCACTGCCTTGATGTGGTCAGGCTTTCACACCAGGAACCCAGCCTTAATCTGCTGTTGGTTGGCCCAACTGGAAGAGTGAAAGCTTAAAAGTTCCAAAAGAAGCCACTGATTGAAATGAATTGTTTGAGGGACAACCCATAAGCATGTAGCAATTCAGCAATATATCCTTGCTTTACTGAGCTGCAACATCAGAATTCAGAGGGGTAGCCGTGTTAGTCTGTATCAGCAAAAAGAACGAGGAGTACTTGTGGCACCTTAGAGACTAACAAATTTATTTGGGCATAAACTTTCGTGGGCTAAAACCTACTTCATCAGATGCAAAGAGTGTAAAATACAGTAGGAATATATATATAATTTTAATATAATATAATATAATTTTGAGAAATTATATATTACACACACACAGACAGAACATGAAAAGATGGGGGTTGCCAGACCAACTTTAGATGCACTCTTCTCAGCTTCCTGTTCTGCTAAAAGGCTGTTGCAGTTTCTTTGAGGGTGGCTAAAATTACATCCTGAAAAAAAAAATCACATGATTTTGAGAAATTATTTAATAATTAAAAAAATGTTTTCTGTTTTTTTGAAGAAGGCTAGACTATTAAAAAAACATTTCACAGGGCTTCCTTGCATGGCAACTATTGGGAAATACTTGAAAAAAATCTATAAAAGTGTAACAGAACATCAGAAATAGTTCCAGTTGCAGAGAAACATTTCTTCATTATCCTTTACACACAATTTTGCCAGATTGCTTATTTTAATTACAGCAGAACTCTAGCTTCTGCTCATTGGTTTAGCAGGTGCAATAAAATGAAGTTTATTTAATTTTCTAAAATAAGTAAAGCAGAGTAAAGTTAATTAAAAGTTAATTACAGTATAATGAATCATTCCAACTCACTGTGCCAGTGTTGCTCAGATGATTATTGATGTCGTCCTTCCTGAATACTTTTATACACACCATTGTGGGGGAGGGGGGCAAATGTAGGGTTTTTTTCATATGCATTTTTTAAATCAACTGCCTACTTCACAATGAATCCAAAGGAGAAAAAACAAAAACAAAAACCCACCATTTTTAATACTTTCCCCAGGCATAATTTTCATTTAGGCTTCTGATTGCCTTTTAAATTTGACAGAATATACCTATAAAATGTGTCAGTAATCGTTTCATTTCCCAGCATGGCATGTGTAGTTAACCTTGACAGACTGATTGGACATTGACTACACTGAACCCAATCTTTTCTGGCTTCACAAAGGTCACAGAACTACTCTCACTGAACCTGCACCTTTAAACACAAGGTTCTGTACATATTGGAATTAGAATGTTTTTACTGCTCATTAATTCATCATTAAAAAGATGTTAACTAATCACTATCTATAAGACTCTGGTTTAAAGCTCTCTCTGGCATGCCCTCAGCCTGGCACCCAGCCACTTGAAACCTGTTATAAGCAACAGAGTGTTTGCATGGGGCATGCAAATATTTTTCTTTATGCACATTTTTAATGAAGGTAGGTGGGGAGAAAAGGGTATTTTTCTTTAAATTTCAGTGTGACAACATTATTTTTAGTAGTAATACATATATTATTGCAGTGTGCAAAGGCCCCAGTTTGGATTGAAGCTCCATTGCACTGGTTGCTGTATAAACGTAGAAGACACGATCTCTGCTCTGAAAGGATCACAACCTAAAGACATAACATGATGGTGTGCATGAGTCAGGATGAATCAGATATGCACCCTACAGTGATATAAGGTACTTGCACTCTATATTGTGTCATAATAATACACCCTGACAACTCCAAATTGGGAAAAAGAATCAAGGGGATATAAACTATCAGAGGAAATCGCTCAGTAATCATGAGATCCTGGCACATATTATTATTTCATAAAATGAAGTACATCTCCATGTACGTTTCTAAATGAAAAGTTGTAGTACAATTTATTATTTGTATTAGAGAAGTGCTAATGGACCCCAAATAGGATGAAGGCCCTAGGTGCTGTACAAACATATGATAGGAAAACAGTCCCTGTCCCAAAGAGATTACCATCCAATTTACGACAAGGTCAATAGATGGGTGAAAAAAACCCAAACTGAGATACTGTGGGTGGAGGGTTGAAGGTAGCAGTGATAGAAACCCATGATAACTTGGACTAGTAGAGGGAGGGTCTTAACAGAGGAACGAACACATACACACACAGATATATACGCACACACATATAACCATACATACACACACACAAAAATATGTTAAAAGAACATTCAAATTAATCAATCACATACCACAATTAAGGTTCCCATGCAACCTTAACGCAATCCCTTTGCATATATGAATTATGATACAGTCTTTAATGATATCATCACATCCTGGTTTCTGCTTCATGGGTTGTCGGGAGGGCTTGAATGCAGGACCTTCAGTTCTACAGCACTGATTTCTTCCACTTGAACTAAAGGAGTAACAGCAGTAAGTAACAGCAATTGGTCTCCTGTATTCTTCTGGATAGCCATCTATCTTCGATGATTTAGACATAACAAATCTTGCAACTTGGCAGAAAGTTAGACTAGATGACTCCTGCAGTCCCTTCTAACCTTATGATTCTATGATGCTAATAGACTATTATCCTTTAGGCAGACCCATTCAAAATGCACATTTTGCCAGTGGCTTACAACTATTCGCTAGAGATGTTGGCTCTGGAAGTGATGTCTAATGGTCAAAACAGTGGTGAAAAGCAGCAGAGTCAAGCACACATATTTGGCAGATTTATTCTGAAAGACAGTGTGGATAAGACTTGGGTTCTATTCCCAGCTCTGTGATTTTGTTAATTTCTCGGTAAAATGGGGCAAACAGCAGCTGCCCGCCTGCCTGCTAGGGGAAAGGCCTTGATCGGTAATTAGGTTTGTGTCCTGTACAGAAATATTAACAGTAATCAGTAGAATACGGGAGACCAAAACTCTTTCTCTACAGATATGCATCGATGCATGAAACTTAACACATATGCAGGCCTGTGTGACAGGGCTGCCAAATGTGGAACCATGCTGAATGCCTTACTGAAATCAAGGTAAATTAGATCCACTGCATTTCTTTTGTCTAAAAAATCTGTTACCTTCTCAAAGAAGGAGATCAGGTTGGTTTGGCACAATCTACCTTTTGTAAAACCATGTTGTAATTTGTCCCAATTACCGTTGACCTCCATGTCCTTGACTACTTCCTCCTTCAAAAATTTTTCCAAAACCTTGAATACTACAGATGTCAAACTAACAGGACTGTAGTTGCCTGGATCATGTTTTTTCCCCCTTTCTTAAAGATAGGAAATATGTTAGCAATTCTCCAGTCATACGGTACAACCCCTGAGTTTACAGATTCATTAAAAATTCTTGCCAATTGGCTTCAAATTTCATGTGCCAGTTCCTTTAATATTCTTGGATGAATATTATCCGGGCCCCCCGACTTAATCCCAGTAAGCTGTTTGAGTTTGGCTTCTACCTCAGATGCGCTAATATCTACCTCCATATCCTCAATCCCATTTGTCATCCTACCATTATCCCTAAGCTCCTCATTAGCCTCATTAAAGACTGAGACAAAGTATTTGTTTAGATATTGGGCCATGCCTAGATTATCCTTAACCTCCATTCCATCCTCAGTGTTTAGCGGTCCCACTTCTTCTTTCTTTGTTTTCTTCTTATTTGTATGGCTATAGAACCTTTTTCTATTGGTTTTAATTCCCTTTGCAAGGTCCAACTCTACATGGCTTTTGGCCTTTCTCACTTCATCCCTACATGTTGTGACCTCAATAAGGTAGCTTTCCTTGCTGATCACTCCCATCTTCCACTCCTTGTAGGCTTTCTGCTTTTTCTTAATCACCTCTCTGAGATGCTTGCTCATCCAGCTTGGTCTACAACTCCTACCTATGAATTTTTTCCCCTTTCTTGGGATGCAGGCTTCTGATAGTTTTTGCAACTTTGACTTGAAGTAATTCCAGGCCTCCTCCACCTTTAGATCCCCAAGTTCTTCGGTCCAATCCACTTCCCTAACTAATTTCCTTAATTTTTTAAAGTTAGCCCTTTTGAAATAAAAAACCCTAGTCACAGATCTATTTTTCTTTATCCTTCCATTTAGTTTAAACTGAATTAGCTCATGATCGCTTGAACCAAGGTTGTCCGCTACAACCATTTCTTCTATGAGGTCCTCACCACTCACCAAAACCAAATCTAAAATGGCATCCCCTCTCGTTGGTTCAGCAACTACTTGGTGAAGGAATCCATCAGCTATCACATCTAGGAAAATCTGAGCCCTATTATTATTACTAGCACCCGTCCTCCAGTCTATATCTGGGAAGTTAAAGTCTCCCATGATCACACAATTCCTATGAGTATTTACTTAACTAAAAACATTAAAAAGGTCTCTATTCATATCCAAATCAAATCCCGGTGGTCTATAGCACACCCCAAGCACTATCTCAGGGGAGGCTCTAGTAGCTTTCTTCCCCAATGTGATTTTTGCCTAGACAGACTCTGTCTTATCCATTCCATCACTTCTTATTTCTTTACAGTTTACCTCAGTGATATACAATGCTATTCCACCAACTTTGCCTTTATTTCTGTCTTTCCTTTACAGCACAGACACTTCAATACCTGTACTCCAGTCATGACTACTATTCCACAATGTTTCTCTTATCCCTATAATATCCGGTTTCACTTCCTGCACCAGTAACTCTAGTTCCTCCATTTTGTTACCTAGGCTCCTCGCATTGGTGTACAAACATCTTAATTCTTGCTCTTTGGCTTTGCTCACATTCTTTACCCAATTGGGCCCAGACATTCTACCACCAGTATCACCTATTAGAATGGCATCTACACTACCCTTCCTCCGTATGTCCATTCTCCTACCCATGGCTGTATCCCTTCTTTCTTCATTTTCTTCCCTCTCAATGTTAAAATCTGGTGAGGAGATTACCTGGACATCTCCCAACCATCTCTCCGCAATTCCTAGTTTAAAGCTCTCTTAATCAGTTGTGCTGGCTTCCATCCTAGAAGTCTATTTCCCTCCCTACTCAGGTGAAGTCCATCCTGAGAGAACAGTCCTCTGTCCATGAATGCCTCCCAGTGGCCATACATCCCAAAGCCCTCTTTATAGCACCACTGCCTGAGCCAGCTGTTGATCGTCATAATCTTGTCACACCTTTGTTTCCTTTCTCTAGGAACAGGCAGAATCCTGCTGAAGATCACCTGAGCCTCGATTTCCTTAAGCATCTTCCCCAGCCTGGCATAGTCTCCCTTGATATGTTCCAGTGAGAATCTAGTCGTATCATTCGTTCCCACATGAAGGACAACCAGTGGATTCTTTCCTGCTCCCGTTAGGATCCTCTTCAGCCTCAGGTCCACACCCCTTAGCACCCAGCAGACAGCACACCCTTCTGTTCTCTGGATCAGCTCTGGTTACAGGCCTGTCTATTCTTCTCAGTAAGGAGTCTGCAATCACACAGATCTGCCTTTTCCTGGTGACAGTGCAATTCTCCGGTCTGTCCCCTGTTCCCTCTGGCTGCAAGTCCTCTCGATTCCTATTCACCCTTGCAATCCTCTGCAACCCATCCTGTATCCTCCTGGGGCTCATGTTTGGTGTTATCTCCATTGACTCTTCCCCTCTTCTTATGGGACTAGCTGCTCTTCTCTTCTTCCTTGCCCTCTCATCTTCAGCGACCACCTGCTGTGCCCCTTCTTCATTTTCCAACTCCACAAACCTGTTCCTGAGCTCTATTTCTCCTTCACTAGCCCATCTTTTCCTCTGCCTGGTTCTCTTAGTCACATGCTTCCACTGTCCACTTTCCTCACCCAGCAGTCTCCCCTCAGAGTTCTTTGGCCCTGCTTCCATCTGAAAGTCTGAGTTTTTCCATTCAGACTCCTCAGGTCTTTGCTCCATCATCCACTCGAACCCCCTTCTAAACTCAACCAGAGTTTCCACCTGCATCTCCAGTCCTCAGATCTTTTCTTCCATCAGCTCTATCAGGCAGCACTTCATGCAGATGAAACTCTTATCAGGTACCCCCTCCAGGATCATGTACATGCCGCAGCTTCCACATCCAGTCATCTTCATTGTGTCGTCCACTGCTTGGGTCACTACCACTGCTGCTTCTGTATCTGTCATAGCCTTCTTACCTAAATCCTATAAATCTGGGAAACACAAACCAACCCAAAACACCACCACCCACAGCAAAACAAACCCCCAACAAGCATCAAAACACTGCTAGAACACTGCACGCTCCCTTCACTAGCCTATCTGATCCTCTGCCTGCCTCTCTGAGGCCCGGTCTACACTGGGGGGTGGGAGGGAATCAATCTAAGATACGCAACTTCAGCTACGAGAATAGCATAGCTGAAGTCGACGTATCTTAGATCGACTTAGAATCACTTGCTTCGCATACTCGTGGCGTGGGATCCCCTATCGACGTTGCTTCCGCCTCTTGCCGAGCTGGAGTTCAGCAGTCAATGGGAGAGCAATCAGGGATCGATTTATCGCATCTACACTACACGCGATAAATTGATCCCCAATAGATCGATCGCTACTCACCGATCCGGCGGGTAGTGTAGACATACCCTTAGTCTTCCCCCAAACTCTCCCTGCAAACTCCCACTCAAACTCCCCTGTTTACAGCTCTGTTTGCTGGCTCCTGTGCTGCTGCAGCTGTTTATTAGAAATGTTCTGTCTGTTTGACAGTGAGACAGTGATTGTGTGGTGCTGTGTTAGTCCCAGAATTCTCTGGGTTCCTGAACTGGGTCACTTCCAGAAACAATGAGTATGTCTGGGGGTACAAGGGGGGGGGGGTTAATGGATTTTTTCATACTTTCTATAATATATCACAAAATTAGCTACATTAACTCCTGTGGGAACAAGGTGATGATTTAAAGCAGCTTGGGACTGTTGGGATGACTGAACAGTCCTGCTTGCCTTACTCATGTAAGTAGGTAGGCCTGCTTGCATGAGTATGGTGAGCATGATTTGGGCCTATATTATAAAGTGAGTCTTTTGGTCAAATGATTTGATGCAACAGATAATGTGCTCTTTTTCACATAAATGTACAGTACAATATGTTAAAGGAAAACAAAAATTATGCAATTATCAGGCACAAATGTCCGGAACATTGCCAACTAAATGAATCTCTGCAGGGAAATGTAAATACAGAAGCCATTAAAGACTAGTCAATGCACCTTTTACATTTCTAAACAATAACAATCTCAATAGATCAGATCAGAGCCCTTCATAAAATTAAGCCTTTGCAGAAACAAAGAACTTCTGTTGTATTTATTATCAGATCCGAGCATTCCTGCTTCTGAAATCCAAACACAAGAGAAGCTGTGCTGCCCTGTTCAGTTATTTTGGTCATGAATGGGGGTTCTGTTTAAGATCAGCATGGTATATACACCTAGGAGGACCCCATGCTTCTAAAAGTTAACTGGGGAACTGTTGACTCAGGCTTTGCTGATGAACATCTCATTGCTTCAGGCTCATAGTCTTCCCATTTGCCTTCAACAGAGTTCATTTAATTTGTAAGTTATCCAGAGGGCCGCTTTATCCTCAAGTCTGACAGCACACATATAACAGATAATGCACATTATTTCTAACTTTTTCTAAAAGCATTTTCCTTGCAATCACAAATACATATATGCCTGTTTCTCCACTAAATGATACAATTCTGGCTATGTTAAATGGACGTTTAGTATGGCTTAGCATTTACAGTAATTTGTTGCTGAATAATCCACAATTACGAACAGAATTACAAGCTTGCTAAAGGAGTTCTTGAATTTTGTAAGAAAAATAGATAAACGATTACACTGAATCGCAAAAGAAACCACTTGTGAAATAAATTAAGAAATCAGATACTGCTTCTTTTACTTTGCAATTTACAGAGGTATTTATACTAATTAAGATGTATTAATTAATTAAACAAATATGTCTGGTAAAATAATTCAGGATGAATGAAAAACACATAGGAAATCAGGTTTATAATAAATAAAAGAGAAAACTTCCAGTAACAGCTTAAAATCTTAACTTTGGGTAATTTTTAATTGTATAAAGAGGTTTAAGAGCAGTTCTCTAGTTACCTATCCACTGAGGTCAATGGAAAGACTCCCATCAATTCCAATGGACTTTGCATCATGCCCTAAGGTCTCAAATCTGTAACAAGCTCCCTATGGGAAAAAAACTAAGCCCACGTGATGCCTCACTGAAGCAGGATTGCTCAGTGCTTATTGCAGGCTGACAGTTTCAAGCTTGTCCTACTACTATTTTTTTCTCTTTCTGGGCCAGATTATCAGCCAGTGTAACTTGGCATAACTCCATAGAAGTTAGTTTGTACCTACTGAGACTCTGGGCCACAGCATCCAGTTTTAGGGCCTGTAGCATTGTGCTGCTATGAGAGATCTAATCAGACGAGTAAATTTACAGATGTGAGTAAGGGTTTGCAGGATTAGGCCTTTAATTTGCTGCTGTATGTTATTATTCATTTAAGTTATTTTTGTCCAAATTTAGAAATAGTTTCTTCCTATTGTTATTGTTACAGTATATTCTGGTGAAATCATATTAATGCCCCAATTCAGTATACAACTTACATATATCCTGAATTTGAAATACAAGACTTTTCCTGAATCTAAACAAACTGAAAAATTTGTCAGAGGTCTTAATATACAGTAATTTGAGAGTAATTTTAATTGGCCATTAAAAAAAGGAATAAAAATGTGTAATTTTAACAAATGATGAGTCAGCACAGAAAAATGTACCTGTAAATCGTGGTTCTTGTGGGAAAAACTAAAATACTGAATTTATTCACAGGTACATCATATCAGATGTAATTTGATACACTGCTGTCATTTCTAGAAGTGCTGAGATTGAACTAACAGTGTAGGTATTTACATTTATGCTTGTAAATCAGAATGGTCGAACTTTACACCCACTTTTCACTGGTTTTAAATGACTGCACCATGGGAAAGGCCAAGGTGAATCAAGTGCACTGCCTCTACTTCCTGACCTATTACAATGTTATATTCTGATCCTGCAACCCTTGCTCTTCCAAGTGATCTTGTTGAGTCAACTCCATGCATCTTACTTAGATAAGTAGTCCCATTGAATTCAGTGAGTTTATTCACATTGGTAAGGAACACCACTAGTAAGAGTAAGATCAGGCCCTTTGCTATTCAGCAATTTCTCACACTGTAGCATCATTCATGGAACATATAAATACTATTTTGTTTGTAAACTATTTACAAGCTATGTTTCAGAAGTTTTTATTTCATTATAGATGGGGATGAAAACTGTACCTTTTATTAAGGTTGCCTGACAGTTCCCACTATAAGACCTTGTTTTCAGTTGCAGGGAAACTGGGAGTTGGGGTGGCAGGAAATTGGGCAAAGAGACTGGAAGCTGGAAGTATAGACTGGGACTGTATGGGCAAGAACACTGGGCCTGATAACCAATGTGGGCAGAGGAGGTGCGGAGGGAGAAGAGACAAATCTCACAAGGAGCCAGGCTGTGAGAAGAGCTGGCACTTGTGGGGCAAAGTGATAAGTGACTGAGCTCTTGAGTCTATCTATTTTGCTCAACAAAGAAAAGGTTAAGGAGTGATTTGATCACAGTCTATAAGTACTTACATGGGGAGCAAATATTTGATAATGGGTTCTTCATTATCTATCTTAAAAAGGTATAAATATGATTCAATGGCTGGATGTTAAAGCTAGAGGAATTTAGGCTGGAAATAAAGTGCAAATTTTTAACAGTGATTTCAGTGTTCCCTCTAATTTTTTACGTCCATGTACGGAATTAATTTTGTTATGTGCACCAATGTGCACACATAACCTTCATAAGAACATAAGACTGGCCCTACTGGGTCAGACCAAAGGTCCATCTAGCCCAGTATTCTATCTTCTGACAGTGACCAGTGCCAGGTGCCCCATAGGGAATGAACAGAACAGGTAATCATTAAGGGATCCAACCCCTGTCGCTCATTCCCAGCTTCTGGCAAACAGAGGCTAGGGTCACCATTCCTGCCCATCCTGCCTAATAGCGATTGATGGACCTATCCTCCATTAATTTATCTAGTTCTTTTTTGAACCCTGTTATGGTCTTGGCCTTCACATCCTCTGGCAAGGAGTTCCACAGGTTGACTGTGCGTTGTGTGAAGAAATACTTCCTTTTATTTGTTTTAAACCTGCTGCCTATTCATTTCATTTGGTGACCCCTAGTTCTTGTGTTAAGAGAAGTAGTAAACAACACTTCCTTATCTACTGTCTCTACACCAGTCATGATTTTATAGACCTCAATCATATCTCCCCTTAGCCACCTCTTTTCCAAGCTGAAAAGTCCCAGTTTTATTAATCTCTTCTCATACGGAAGCCATTCCATACCCTTAATCATTTTCGTTGCCCTTTTCTGAACCTTTTCCAATTCCAATATATCTTTTTTGAGGTGGGGCGACCACATCTGCACACAGTATTCAAGATGTGGAAATACCGTGGATTTATATAGAGGCAACATGATATTTTCTGTCCTATTATCTATCTCTTTCTTAATTATTCCCAGCATTCTGTTTGCTTTTTTGACTGCCGCCGCACATTGAATGGCTGTTTTCAGAGAACTATCCATAATGACTCCAAGATCTTTTTCTTGAGTGGTAACAGCTAATTTAGACCCCATATTGGTGCACATAACAAAATTCATGTGGTGGATGGGTGAGGCCAAGATGTTCAAAGTACGGGACAGAGGGTTGGGGTATGGGGGGTGAGGGCTCCGGCAGGCGGTGTGGGCTCTGAGGTGGAATTGGGGATGAGGGGTTAGGGTGCAGGCTGCCCATGGGCTGCAGTGGGGAGAGAGGACCCCCCCTAGCCCTCTCTCACCACAGCAGCTCAGGGCCAGGGGAGAGGCACCTCTCCCTGGCTGCAGAAGCTCTGGTGGGGCTGGGCCAAGGGAGAGGCACCTCTCCCTGGTAGCTCTGGCGGGCCTGGGCCAGGCCAAGGTAGGGGCTCCTTTCCCCCGGCAACGGCAAGTCTGGGGCAGGTCCATGCTGGGGCCGGCAGGGAGGGGTGCCTCTTCCCGCCGCAGCAGGTCTGTGCTTTGGCCAGTGGGGAGGGGCATCTCTTCCCACCACAGCCCTGAGGCCCTGCACAAGGCTTTAACAGGCAGCTACACAGCCGCGCAGCTTAGAGGGAACTTAGGTGAGGGTGATTAACCATTAGAACAATTTACCAAGAGTAATTGCTGGCAATTTTAAAATCAAGATTGATGTTTTTCTACACAAAATGCTTTAGTTCAGATTATTTTGGGGAATTTCTGTAGTTGTGTGGCCTGTGCTGCAGAGGAGTCCAGACTAGACAATTATGATGATCCTTTCTGGCCTTGAAATGTATGAAAAAAATCTAAGGAGCTGGGGGGATGGGAACATCCAGACTTTGGACAAGAATATATTTGTGCATCATATCATATTTAGAGTAAGTATACCTTCTGCACTGAAATAGCATATTCATTCCAGTCCATTAACTTAGCCTTGTTTGTTTGTTTTATTGGCATCTAAGCATATTACATTACAAAAAATGTTCCTGAAACAAGAGAAAAGGGGTCATAGTTGTCTGCTCGGTGACCTACATGAAATTAGTTGGTTGGCTCAATCTAGATCCTTGTGGACTAGTGTTCACATCACAAAAAGACCCTTTCCGAACGGTAAATGTATTTGCAGTCTCAGATGAGAGGGAGGCAATGAAAAGCAGTGAATACATGTAATTAATTTACTTCAACAAAGACCATAGTTTCGCATGATGGGGGTGAGAACTGATACACTCAAAACACACAAATTCTATCTATAGCTTTTGTAATAATTGAGGAAAGTGAATTTCAAATTTGCATGCACCAGCCTTCAGCAGAACCATATTTTAAGTTTGCCTGTGTCAGTATTCATGCCAAGAGTGCTTATATGCTCATCCAAGTCCAGTTTGAAAACAATAGATTTCCCTGAAAGACAGCTAAGTACTTCAGAATTTGGGACTTTTGGTATTGTAGTCAGCCATGTTCCAGGCTTGTATTAGAGTAAAAGTCAAGATCCCAAGCCTGCACTTCGTGCATTCCAGGAGATTGCTTTGTCTGTAGAGTCCCTTTAAATTCAGAAGGGCTATTCATGAATGTATTAAATCATCTGGTGCAAGAAACTCCAGAGTCGGGGTCCAAGCCAGCAATCCTGTGGTAATGAAGTGCGACAGAATGTGCAGCAGAAACACAGCTGACCAAACTGTGGAAATACGGCTGGCCAAACTGTGGCTTTAGGCTTACAAAGTTAAATCTTAATGGGCCTAATTCTGAAAATTTTAGTTATGTGAGTAGCCCCATCGGTTGTTTTTTTTTTGTCATCAGTAAGGACTGCTCATTTGAGGCTGCAGGACTGATCCTGTTTATTTTAGCCAAGACATGGTGTAATGATATGAAGTTATCCTCTGTTCTAGCTTGGTGCAGGTAATGCTACCACACATTATGAAAAGCAAATTCTTTAATATGGAGCATAAGCAGCTTTCCATACTTAACAGTTACAACTAAGGTTCCATTGTAAGCCTGATTTTGCTTATCAAAAAATACTATAAGCCTCAAAATTGGTAGGTCTGGAGCAGACATAAAATCTTTGGAATCTGCTGATTAATGATATTGTATGTATAGAGCGGTTCACCAGGTTTCAAAATGCCTTCTAATGTCTTTTTGCCACTTTGCAGCAAAAATACAGAAAAGGAGAGAGATCAGCGTTTGTTTAATAGACTCATCTAATACACAGGGCCAACATGTAGTTGATTAAGCTGTAATAGTTAATCTTGAGATTTAAAACAGAGATGATTGAAAAAAAGCAGGGAAAATATATGACTTTTTATATTCCTTATTTTTTACAAATTCAAAATTTAGTCAAAATTTCAAACTTTATAAAAAATGTTGACTGGCTCCAATTTGAAATAGTAATTTCAAAATGACTGTAGCTGACCTAAGCAACATGGAAAAAATAAAATAAATTTTCACCTCAATTTGTAACTCTGACATTTGAAATATCAAAACTTTGAAATTTGAACTATTATAACCAGCTCTAATTTTAAATAGAAATGTGAGATTTGTCAGTTCTGATGGGCATAAAATGAGGCATCAAATGACTGCTGTAGATGTCTATACTTTAATTTTTTTTAAAAAGGGAGATACAATTGTGGTGACATTATTTAAGGTTGTTTATAGTCATCCTAAAGACAAAAGTACACTTTACCAAAGATGCATGCTGGTGCCAGCTTTTGTCTCCTCAGCAACATGGGCATATTTTTCAGAATGGAGTTGTTGTTTTTTTCGAGTGACTTGGTGTTTTGAATGAGTTTGCCATGAAACACTTAACTTTGAGCAAAAGAACACTTTGATAATGTCTACCTTCCTTTGACTTATCTCCTCCCTCCACTCCACTCCACACTGTTCATCATGCCTAGCATGCTTCCCAAAACTATTCCTAGCAGGCAAATTCTACTCAATATAGCAATATGCTTTAAACAAATATTTTGTAGCTATAAAACATATATTTTGATGGACGAATTGAAAAAGGGGGACATTTCTGGATTTCCCAGGGCACCAGGACATATATGACAAACCAAGACTGTAATGTTTCAGCTGGGATGTTTAGTCACTTTGCCAATTCTGCCACTCCTTCACATTGTGCAGTGTCTTACGAAACATATGCTCAAAATCTGTAAGGATGGCACATAGCTAAGCTGTTGATAGGTAACAGCTGACTTGATTTTTAAAGTAAAAGATATAATTGAGAATTTAAAAATAATAAAAAATTGCTTTCTACATAAGAACGATCATATTTCTGGATAGACAAAGTGTTTCCTTTCCTTACATCACCGGATTTTAGAGCTAAGAAATGAGGTAATATATCTGTCATAATCAACTTTTGGATGCTATCTGCAGCTACAAATGCTTACATCCTAGAGGGTCACACATTTTTGCTTCTGTAGGCCAAGCTCATTGCACACACCAGGAATCCTTGCATGTTTCCATTTCCACCAACAAGGTAGTGTGCCACCCTCCTGTTCCCCTCTCTTTCAGGTACTTTCTGAAATACCTCCCTCCCTCCCTCATGCCAGGGGCTCTGGGTGTCCCCTATTCACCCCTCCCCACATTCTCTCTTCTCCCCACTCCAAGGACTCCGTGCATCCCCTGTTTCTCCCTTGTCTCATGCCTTTGTCCCCGTCCCATGCTAGGCACTCTATGTGCCCTCCCATGCCCCCATTTCCCCAATAACAAATGTCCTCCACTCCTTCCCAACCCCACAAACCAGGGTTCTCCATTCTCCTGCTCCTTCCAGAGGTTCTGTCTATCCCCATTCCCCACTTTCCCAATGCCACTGACTCTTTGTTCACCCTCATTCCCTCCTTCCTTTCATTCCCCCTATTAATCAGATATCTTTTTTTCTGTCTTAGAGACATCATTTCAGGGTGTCAACATTTTAAACTGTATTGGGAGGATGGATAGCACTGAGATGGGGGTACTGTTTTATTGGACGGTGTTAATGGCTGCCATCAACCAGTTTTTTCACTTGTAGACAATTAGAGAGGTAGCTGGGACTGGTAACTAATGCCAGAGGCTCTGTGCGTCCACCACTTCTACCTTCTAGTTTTCCAGTTTTCACCTAAATTAATAGGATTCTGCTCATGGATGGGATTGAGCGGATATGAAATGTTATCAATGCTACATCTAGACAGACAGAGACATGTCATTAAGCTGAGCATAGGGACCTAGTTACCTTCGGTCAGCCAGTGACTGCACTGCAGACAACTGAGAGTTGTTGTGTTTTCACATCACTTGTGGCCGTTCCATCTTTAATGGAAATGCCATCAACCTAGAGATGGTTACCAGTGTGGAGATCAGTCATACAAGTGACATACTCTACCTACCTTGAGACACTGTGAGTCCCTTTGCTGTTTTAAACTTGCTAGCTCATGAATTATCATGACATCTGATGTAATGCAATGTAGTGATGAGAGTAATACCACATGGAATGCACAGCATGACATTCTGTGAAATCCCTGATGGAAAGCATTTATTTTCCTGTGGAAGCATTTTCCTTAGAAATAAAAAAATAAAACTTACCCACACAGTGTTATAGACAGGATGCTCACTACCAAAACTTTTCATGGATAAATAAGAATGGGGAGATGCAGAGTATCTACTACTATCCAGCAAATCTCTATTTCAAAGAAACTTTCTTTACTTGCTTGTTCCTATTATTCCAACACAGACTTATTGCATTTTTTACTTTCTATAATGCCATGTTATACTTGTGAGATCAACAGTGGTCACATTAAATAAAAAATGTGGAGGGGTTCTGAAGTCAACCCTAACTGTTCAAAGGGGCAAATGGTGCCCAAAATAAGTGTTGGGGCTGCAGACATTCCTTAACATCCAACCATCCCCCTGTAGGCAGACTGGATTTCAAAGTGAAAATCTGGGACATTGCATGTCTATCTATTTAGGTTTTTATACTGTGCTCATTACTATAGTATCTGGGGACACAGTGAAAGGTTCTGGTGCAGGATGATGAAAGTTAGAGGTGATATGAGAAGAAAATGGGCTCCCTCTTCCTTTTTCCATCACTATCCTGTCTTCAGAAAGGAAAAACATTAGAAGGACACAGCACAGCAAAGGGTGTGTGTGGGGCAGGGGAGAAACAGTATTGATCTCACTGTAATTCCTTTCTTGTTTTCTCTGTCTTGCAACCTCTGTCTCTTTCATCCTCATTCATACACCACCAACAATTTTACCATACTCACAACCTCATTCAGTATTTCAATTCATTTGCTTCAATTACATGTTCACTCTTTTCACCTACCTACAACTCTGCTAAACCATCCCAGCTCAGCACACCACGTGGCCTCAGTCTAGACCCCTGCTGAAGAAACCCTTCTCATCCCTGCCCCAGGTTCAAAGCCCCACTTACTCTCATGTGACACCCCCCTCCCCCCGTCTTTCCAGTGCAGGCTCAGACAACCTTTTCTTCAGTATCTCCCCTCTCTGTCCAATCTCCTCAACCCCATAAGTCAGATCCTTTACTCCATGACTGAAGCCCTGTCTATCTGCTTAATGCCCCTTCTGCTCACATGAATAAAAAACATACACACACATGAACCTCAAACTCAGAGTCCTTCCACTACATGTTGCTGGGCCTGGAGGAGCAGACACAGCAGGGAGGGAACATGGCTGCATGTAGCAATAAACATGCACATGGCATCCCCCATACTCTGCTTCTGTGTGACTAATCTGAATTAGCCCCTCAGAGGCCTGTAATGCCTGCTCTATTGCCATTCCATTGGCTATTTGGGACATATGTGCTGCTCTACCTACTAGAAGTCCCCTGGTGGTAAATGGATCATTCAGGGTACATCTACATTGCAAAACAAACAAACCAATCAACCCTGCAGCAACGAATCTCAGAGCCCAGGTCACCTGACTTGGGATCACGGGGCTTACACTACAAGGCTATAAATAGCAGTGTAGACATTCCCGCTCGGGCTGGAGCCCAAAACCTGGTGAGGGAGATGGGTCTCAGAGCCGGGGCTCCAGCCTGTGTGGGAATGTCTACACTGCTATTTATAGCCCCACAGTGTGAGTCCTACAAACCTGAGTCAGTTGACCCAGACTCTGAGACTTGCTGTTGTGTCTTTGGGTTTTTTTTGCAGTGTAGACATACACTCAGGGTCTGGAGCCCCCACCAGCAGTCTGGTGGTGGTAGCCAGATACTACTGCTGTACAGCAGCTGAGCTGTAGACACTGTATGGACACTACAAAGTGTCTCTGACAGCCCCTAACAACTATCAACAAGCTGTACATGCATTCAGTACTGAAGGGTACTTGTTCCTAAGTCCTGGCTACTAGACTCAATGAAAAGCAGAGACTGTCCCTGGAGTCCTGCTACTGCCCTAGTACAATGTGCAGTACAGTTTGGGGCACTGGAGCAGCTATCCCTGCATGGATCCTTCATCTGGAATATAGAAAACATGTCAAAGGAACGGTTCTGAATGGCAGAGAGGTACATTTCCTTCATTTTGGTTTTATTTCTAATTTTGTTTGGTGCTCCAGATGTCCCAATAGCAGAACAGCACATGGACATGATATCCTCCATGGCAACAAAGTCTGCTAACAGATAAATGTAGATATATCCATCTAGCTCCCCACTCACAACTAATACTTCCCCCTTTATCCTTCAGCTGGTGGGAGACTGCTTCCTGGGATGTGTTTTCCTTCATGCTACTGTCTTGTGAAATCAATCCGTGTGAATCAGTGCTTTGTTATTTACTGTAAACATTCACAGTAACTGCCATTGAGCATAATTCTGTAGTTGTACCATGTTTGGAGCTCTCATCATGTCCCAGGGGAATTCCATGTGCAGAATACTATAAGTCTTCATGAATATGACTGGAGTATCGTCAATACTTCTTGACCAGATATTATGAAATCCTGCTGTGTCCTGGATAAGGTTCTTGAAATTAGCTTTTGTGTACATTTTTCTCAACATGTAAATCAAACCAAACCAAAAACTCTGAATTTAGAAAAGAATAATTAATTTACTTTTTATTAATTTATTTTGTTTTCCTTCTAAACCAGTCATTTAGGTAAAGAAGCAGAAAAAAGAAAGAAAGAAGGTTTGCAACTCATTCTTCCTTACTCTGCTCCAGAAATATTCTACCTGCAAATACTTTCACCAAAGAAGAACAGAAAGGCAGAAAGTAGCCTCAGAATAGGAAGGATTATATAGTTAGAGGTCGGAAGCTTTCACATTTTAAATAGCAAATCCTCTACTCTCCCTTCAGTAACATGACATTAGGCCAATGGGAATTATGATTGTGTATCAAATGGATATCTATCTATTGATCGATCGATCAATTGATCGATCTATCTATCTACCCTACAACCACTACTACAGTACCCAAGCAACTAAGTAGAGGACCCCTTCAGTATTTATGTGAAAGTTTATCACTTCTAAAGCTATATCACCCTGGTTTGCAATCCCATCGGCTCTCACAAACTAAACAGGATCA
The DNA here is from genome assembly GCF_016161935.1 of Mauremys reevesii. Classification (NCBI taxonomy): domain Eukaryota; kingdom Metazoa; phylum Chordata; order Testudines; family Geoemydidae; genus Mauremys; species Mauremys reevesii. The sequence continues at coordinate 313,287,935 of NC_052623.1, forward strand.
GTCTGGATCAGTAATTGCATGGGAGATCACCAAGAAACTGAAGGAAGTTGGAATGGTGATTCAGTAGGTAGCATGTTTCTGTTTTAAACAACATGTTGCACTCCAGCAGATTGTTAGAGGGCACCATGCTATTCATAATGCTATTTTCCAGATGTAAACAGCGTTTTTGACCACTTTTGGTTAAAGATCCCATAGTTGGGTTTTTTTTCTCCTAAAATGGGTTAACTGCAGTATCTTGGCCAGGTTTCACCTCTGGTAATAACTTTTTGGCTACCAAGATTGTGACTGCAGTTTCAACTGTATATGGTATTCCTCTTCTGTTTTGGTCTCTAATGGTGGTACAAGACTGCTATTCACTGTTAAAACACTGTCTCATGACAACACCAACATAACTGTACCTCAGTGGTTGATGAAGTGATTCCTGCATATATACATATCAGTTGATAAATGTAAAATTATATTTATAGGGCTTAACAGATTCAATGGACTATAACTCATTAGGAATGCATCTGAGAACTTCATACAGAAAGTATCCTCTAAATATATCTCTTCATAGTAAAGAGTCACTGCAGACAAATTCAATGTTACTCAAAGATTTATGAAAAAAATGATAACTATATAATAGTGAGCATACCCCGTTTGGGGTTTTTTTTATACATTTATTTCCATATGGCTCATCAGACAATGGCTAATCTAGAAATGCACATTATTCTGGAAGTCATATATATGTTGCATAAACACTTTCAGTCATAGAATATTCACATTTGAAAGAGACTACGGCAAGTTTTTACCAGCTCCAATGTTTCAGGCTAAACTGCTGGCTACTTTTGCTAAAATAATCTAAAATTGAAAAGTTAATTTTGAGCGAAATCCCCCAATTCTCTCTTGCTCTCTAGATAGATAAAGACACTATTCACACTTTAAAAGTTTCTTCTATTTTGAAATATTCTATTGCTGATTAAATAACATAGTTGGAGCTGGTAATAGTTCTCAAAATGAAGAAGAATATTTTAGGCCTAGTCTACACTTAAAAGCTTTATTGGCATAGCTATGTCGGTTAGAAGAGTGTGTATGTGGTGGGGGTGGGAATCACACTCCTAACCGATGTAACTGCCAGCAAAAGCCTTAGTGTAGACTGGCAAAAAAGTCCTTTTGCCATTATAGCTTATTTCATTCCGTGAAAATGAGCATACAGAAAGTGCTGTCAAATTAATAAAATTGAGAAAAATAGAAAGGCAAAAACCACTGTCTCTATGTTATAGTAAATTTATGGGTTACTTGTAACAATCAAAGATGCAAAATTTCAGATAGAAATCTAGTTTCAATTTGTGTTCCTTTCAAATCTGGAAAACTTTTTAACAATTAAAAGCTTGCTAACTCCTGTCTTAGTCATTTCAAAACATAACCATTGTACTGTTGAAAGTGCTTATGGGACAGTGTAACGTGTTCTGCTGGATTAGCTGTGCTGTAGTTATCTTCATAAGCAATGAGAAACACAGGTATTAAAAAGAAACTCCACAAGCTCATATTTATGTGCCCTGGAACTTTGCATTTTGTTCACAAAGCTCTGGATTTTATATATATGTATAGATAGATAGATATATAGTTTTAATGAAGGTCAAAAAGAGGACCTGGAAACAGGGTTTATGAAAGTGTTGTAAGGTTCATTATTGTCATTGTGTGGAAAAGGATAATTTCCCTAAGAGAAATGGTGACATATACATAATAAAGTCCCTGTCCCTCCCATGACAGCTCAAGAGCATGCCATCGTTACCACCTATGTCACACTGCAGGTGTGCCTGCCATATGGGTGACAGCCGCTGACTTCTCTGATCAACACATAATTATCTCTGAATAAAAATGCACATTGAAGTAGCTGGACATAATGGATTGAGGACCCAGGGCAAAATCATCTTTATAGTGTCACATAGCACCACCTGGGGGTAGGAGAGGGTTAAGGATAGCTACTGGACTTAGCACAACCTTGAGAAACCTGCTGTGATTGGGCCACTGTGAGGTTATCATGTTTATCCTTCCTGTCTTCTTTTGAATAGAAGAGGTCACTTGGTTAATGGTAGGATGCCCCTGATGGAAAAGGTCCTACTGATCAGTGCTATTCTGCACTGATCTAACCATATATCTCTCTCACAGCATCTGGATAGTTTCCATTTGCAGAGTCCCCTTCCCCCATAAGATAATAAATATCATATCACAAGGATGGCAGTGCTCCTTCATGGAACACTGACTGTTTATTAGAGGCAAAAAAGTTTAAGAGAAATGCTAACAATGTTCATTAATAGCCTGCATCCAGGTTTAATGAGGCATGTCAATATGCGGACTGGGCAACATCAGTGGCATAATAGTAGTGGTAAATGGGAGTAATTGTATCCAATTGTACGGCACAGCTTCCAGGAATGAGCCCGAACTGCCAACTGACAATGACAGAGCAATTATGGGAAGGCAAGCGAGCTGTGTCAAATTAGCACTTGGTGAGAACTCATTTTTCAGAGATGTGCTTGCTCTACAACACCACAAGTGATAGCTACTTTATTGTGAGTGATAGGAAGACCAGCACTTAGACTGATGTTCTGATTTGTCAATAGCTGTATTTGAAAGCTTAGTGTCACAAATATATAGAGATATTCAGGGAGAGAGGCACACTGCTCATGATCCGAAGGATAAGAATGTTGCTGAGAAGGTCATCTGTCAGTGTGAGCTGTCAAAGAGAGATCACACTCTATGAAAAGGGAACATTCAGCCGACTTAAGTAATTACCTTTGACTGAGATTTGAAGATGTCTTCTTTTGTTGGCCTACATTGGCTGCATAATTTATAATTTACTGCAATCAGTGAAGAGCCAGGAATTGTAACTAAGAAAATCCTTATTTTATTTCTCATAATTACATTTTTTACTCCCTTAGCGCTTTAGAATGGTAAAGCGTAATATTGATGAAATCTTTTAATACCCCCCCCCAAATTAACGTCACTTCAGAATCAATATATTTATTTTCTTTTTATTTTACTTGACCAGACCTATAAACCATACCCTACACCATTCTATAAAGCACCATATATTCTTGATGTGGTTTTAGTTGCTTTGTAGGATTATTAGTTAAAGAGGATAAAGGAATAATTCAATTTTGTCTTTCAAGTGCAAAAGAACAAGAAAAAAAAAGATTTGGAGTACTAAGCACTGAAATTGTAATCCACATCCTATTTTGAGATATAGATCACCTTGATATACTTGTCAGAACTGCAGAGTGATAAGTATTGTAGCAAATATTTTAGAAGTTTGTGGATTAATCGAATTTCCATTGCTTGCTGTCTTTTTTCCTTGTAATCTCACTGGATCAATGTTTGAAAAGTAATTTCTTAGCCTTTAATAATCATAAAAATAAAAGATAATATATGACCAATTATGCTCTGGGGAATAAGAAGTATTACATTTTTGTTTTTTATCTTAATAAGAAAAAATCTACTTACATTTTATTAACTAAAAATACAACATGAGTTGTTATTAATGTAGCTTTTGAATTTTTATTTCCTTAGTAAAAAAGTTATTTTGGAAACCTTACTCTAATTTTACTAATTATATTTGCCATTCTGGGATATTTTGGGCATCAGACTATCTACTTCAAACAGAGAGATCACTTTATTGGGAGTGGCTGAATGATTAATGAATTGGAACAAAGAGAGACCAGGGATTAACATGCCTTCTGGCCAAAAAACGTTGTTTAATTCCAGGTGTATTGATTAGCTGTAGAGTTATTGACAAAAGAATTATTTTAAGTACTTTAAGTCAATGTTACTTTAGCTGAAAACTCTACCTTTAGGCACAAGGAAATGCCACTATAAAACTAGTCAATTAATATGATGTCAAAGTACTGTCTCATGAAAAAATGGCTTTATATCCTCATATTTTAAAATCTGCACAGGGTTTTTTTATGCCAAGCTCATTTTTTAAGGTTCATAGAACAGTCATGTTTAAAATTAGTAATTGTGGGTTTAAAGATGTTTGCTAATTATTTAATGTTTCCTCTGAATTTTAAAAATTCTTCTAAAATGTACTTTGTTTTCTGTAGTTTGAACTTCAGCACCTGACATTATTTTAAATTATATGCTTTGCTGATTCTGAAACACATTTTTAATCATTATTTTTTTATGTTTCAGAATTCTTTAGACCATTCAATTTCCCCCATTGTAGAAAGCTGTTTAATTCACAATGCCTCGAGTTCAGGCCCGTCATCTATTCTATAGTGACTATGCCACTTAATAATGGAATAGTGCATCAAAGTGCCACTTAGGTCTCAAATTGTTATGTATGACTGTCAAAGCGGTGAAAAAAAGCAAAAAAAAAAAAGGGGGGGGGGAAACTTGATTTGTCTTTACTACTGAAACGTGAATTTGTCAGCCAGGTTTTGAAATCACAACAGCATTGCTTGCATCCCCAGCGAGATGTCGAAAACTTGACAGGTACATATTTTTTCAACTACAAGCACTTCTATAATGAAAACTAAATACACAAATCTTATTTTTTTTTTGCTCTTGACAGATAGTTGTTGCCAATGGGATTTAATGTTCAGGTTCGAGTTGTCAAGAGGAATAACCAATAAGCAATCCAAGTAGTCAGTATACAGATATTCAAAAGCAAAATGCCTGGCTTCTGTGATATACTGCGAAGATTTGAGTGTATAATTAACTAACTGAGGAACCAAGGACACTTAATCTTCCCCCTAATGGCAAGTTCAACCCATCACTGTCTCTCTCTGGGGGACAAACTGTAGCTTATTTTGTGGTCACCAGGGCCTTTGGTTGTCATTGCTCTTCCTTATTCATCATTTCCTTGGGTTCTGGCGTTATTCCATTCACTATTACTTAGTCCCAGTAAGAATTAACAGGGTAAACTGAGATTCATTTCTGAAGCACTATTTATCATCTTATGTATTTTTAAAATCTGTCTGTTTATCTATCTACTGATTCTACAGCACAAGATTATCTCCTTCTCTCTCCATGTAAAATGAGGAAATATGCACATATGTATATTCATTTCCCATGTATGGCATGTGTATAATGGATGTACATTGAAACTGCTAACAATATCTACAGAAATACTCTGTGGGCAGCCATTTACCTGCAGGCTACCTAGCCATTTTAATGGAGGACAATATGTGTGCATTTGGGGGTTTCCGGGGGGAAGAAGGGGGGCTTGGGAGGCAATTCAAACTGCCACAAGACTGCATGCATTTTAAATGTCAGTTTCTGTACATGGGCTTGATCCTCTGAGGTGCTCAACATCCTCTCACCCTTTAAAGTCAGTAGGAGTTACTGGTACTCAGCATCTTAGTGGTATCTCAGAGGCGAACTCAGCATCCCGCAGGAATGGGCCTGGTTCTGCAAGCAGCCCTTGTGTAGAAATCTTACTGATTTCAGTGGGAGCGCCATGTAGGGATTTTCCAGTCTGTATATGCTTTATGATGTGAAAAGTGGCCTTCAAATGACTGGAAACAGCCAGTGGAGAACTCTACTGGTGTAAGAGAACTCTCTACTGACAGAAAGCTGGCAGAAGCAGCTGTTACGTCTTGGACCAGATTACCACCAGCCCTGGCATAAAGGGGAAGAAGGGGGGGCTTGTTGAGAGAGAAGACATGGGCAGGAGGGGCAGGGCCGAGTGGAACTCCACCATGCCAAATCCTTTATAGGCCTTAGTTCAGGGTCTGGACTGCTAAGGACCAGGGAGCTGCAACTGACTCCCTGTGACCACCAGTGTCCCCGTGTACAAGCCCAGCTGAGACACAGTGGAGAATCGGCAATATAGGGCCAGGCCTTATAGGCACATGGTCTGCCCCATGTGCACCCCTTTTTCATATCCACATATAAGTGCATGTATGTGTGCAAGTGTGCAAAATCAGTCTTGCGAAACTATCATTAAAATTATTACGATGAATAAACTAATGATCATTTACTTGCCTGTTAAAAATAATGACTTGCTTTGGGCGAACAGAATTTTGCAAGGCTGGTATAGCCACGGTGAAACAAATTAGATACAAACAGGTAAAACTAGGGGTTGTGACACATCCAGTGAACAAGGAGAGTCAAAGTGAAGGCTGACACTACTTCCTTAACTCATTCGCTCTAAGCTGTTACTGTCAGTTGTGTATGGTAAATCTGTTTTAGTTCATGGATCACTGACACAGTAGACCAAAACGGTTAAGGTCGCTGGTATCAATGTAGCTGTGATGCCTGTGCATTAAGGACTTAATCCTATGAGGTGCTCGAGTACTCCACTGCTGACTTCATTCACAGCTGCGAGTGCTTAGCATCTTGCAGGATTAGACCCTTAGCCCGTGTAGTAAAAATCTTTGACATTTTGGTTGAAAGAGATTGCACTTTTATGCAGTAAATCTGTTTCCTAAAGAGAAAGGCTTTGTCTTTGTTGTAAAATAAAGAAGCTTGAGTTCACATCAAGAAAGCACCATTCTATCTAACAAACTACTTATCTGAAAATTTTCATTTAAAAACAAACAAACAAACAAATGTGTGTGTCAGAGTATATAACCTCTCAGAGCAAACAAAAAGGGCCCAAGGCCACGCATTTCCCTTTTTGTTAGCAACATTTTTAACATGAAAACATCAATTTTCTCCAGTTTACTGAAATTAAAAAATAGTTCATTAGACCTATCCATTGGGATGAAAGTGAGAATTATAGTGTAATTACTGATAGACCTTTAATAGAGAGGCACAAGCAGGTGACACTATGATTCTAATGTTAGAAGATTTGCTATATATGCTTTTGAGTTATACTGCATATACGTCAGTTTATTTCATAATAATGTAGATACATTCAAGCATTAATTATGTGTGATAAAAAGCTTACACTGCGGCTGATACACATGTGATAGGTACTTTGTGTTGTCATCTGGAAGTCTGGATGGCTCAAGGTTATATGACTGGGTTAATAGGATGAGATTCGTGGTTTAACACTCACTCTTCTAACATATAATCATAAAAGGACCTGCATGAAATATTACTGGCTGTCTCCTTCTAGGAAGGAGTCTTTAGGCCTCTAGTGATTGTTTCAAAAATTCGAGATTCCTAAATGTCCTACATTTCACAGTGCTTGGTTGATACAAAGACTTATAAGTGAAATAGCATGGAACAGTCACCCACATGAAGGAAATCTGTGTTTAAATATTTATCTGATGGTTTTTATTTTAAAAACCATAATTTTTTGTACAAGAGAAAAAGATAAGAGAATTATTTTCATGAAACAAGTGATCTGTATCTAATCTGTAGAGACATATTAATATCAAAAATAGACTCACAAAAATCAGGCATAGCAAAGATTTCACAATATATTTGATTAATCAAAACCCAAATGGAAAGTTCTGATCTTCCCAGATGCTGATAAGACTTACACGTTGCTGCAGGGCCTTATAAACCATCCAGCACCGAATGCTTGCATATATTTTATAACACACCCAGCATTCAAATATTTCAGAAACAGACATCCTTCATTAAATTCTTTATGCTGCTCCTCTTGGCCTACACCATACAGGAAACACGAGCATATATTAATTTACCAAAAGACATCTCCTATTTTTTCTTAAACCTACAGACAAGCCAGACAACTATGGAGGGTGTGTATGTGGGGGGAGGGAGGGAAAACTCAGGTTATTTTCAGACACTGTGGACAAGAAATATGGGCATGATGCTTGGCTCTAGCTAATGAGCACTCAGTGCAATTAAGGAAGAAGAGTGAAAAGGATGTTTTAAGTTACATTTGTGCTCCCCCAATCTTTGGTCAGAACCAGTCCCCTGGCAAACTTGTGCAGGTGCCTCATGTCCCCAAAGAGGAAAGACAGGAGAACACTGGAGTCCATGGACATGCTGGCCATCTGTGATGGGGATGGACATAGGAGTAGATAGGGTGACTCTCTACTACCCACGGACTGCTGGCCTTCTAAGCCAGCTTTAGGCCTGCTTTTCAGGATGAGCATGGCGCAAAGCTGCCCCAAGGCAGGGGAGAATATGGCTGAGGGTGTCTGGTTTGTTATTGCTGATCCCCTGTAAGAACATAAGCAACATCATTCTGTCTTTGGTTGCAGTCCTGTAAAGTGCTCAGCATCCTGGACTCCCATTACTGGAGGCGCTCAGCACCTTGCAGAATTGGTTCCTTTATGCCACCCCTGGAAATCAATGCCCTGCCCGTAGCAGGCTAATATTCCCATGTCACAGCCATTGATCAGTGGCAACACTTCTTGAGAGGGGATGTAGGAATAAAGCCACTACAGCATGGCTGTCCTGCAGGGAACAAATATTTCCATTCTGCACCATTCCTATTTATCACAGAGACTGAAAAAACAAACGATCAGCTTTCATCAGCACGTTGGGGAAAAAAGGACGTAAGAAGCAGACGCTTCTCTCTTTGTTTGGTTTCTCCTTGTTTGAGTGCAGTGTCTCAGTTGGTAACTGGGCATGACAACAAGCCATAGCTAATATTCCATGTTAATCATCTGAAGCCTTGAGTCAGCTGTTTAAAAAAATTATAATGAATAATGAATGTATTTTAATTTTGATACCAATACATGATATATTTTGACACATCTCAGAAGGGGGAATGTTGCCTGAGGTGCCAACTTAACACTACAGGAAAATGAAAACCAAGAGAAGGCAAACTGCTAGCATTTTCCCTTGTATTAGTGTTAAATGTTGCCAAACATACTGAAATGAGACTTTCAAAGTATTTAACAGCCTGGCCTGACTCCGTTTAAAAAGGAAAGCAAGCAAATCAGCTATAAAAAGGAAAGGGAAACCATCCTTCATAGACTAGTCTGGTTAAATAGCATGAGAAATTGTCTCATAGCTCTATTAACACCAGTTGTAAACCAGTCATACAACAAAACTAAACTAAACAAAATTACAATCCACACTGGAAATAGAAAACAAGGTTGGGGTGATGCTTTAGCTAAGAGGCTTTCTTCAGGCACCAGAGAGATTAAACCTAGGTTACTGCTTTCTCTTTTCACAGCTCACAGAAGGCCTCACAGCCAAAATGTTGTGTCCCACTTTGAATTTTATTCTTAATTATTATTACTAGTATTAATATTTTCACATTGTTCTTTATTAACCCTTCTTTACGCTTTACTTTACACGCTAACATTAACCACTGGTCTTTCCAACATGTGAGGAAGACCTGATGTGGTGGCAGAATATTAACTCCTGACTATGAGAATAGTGTATATTTTTGCTTGTGTGAACTTGGTACGTCAAACAATAAATGAACCATACTGAAAAGATTCAGAGGTTGAGTAGCACCCGAAAGATGGGATGTTTTTCCTAACTATTTGGGTCTTTTGAGATCTCCTTTCTCTGACACATTTCCAGTTCGATCCCACTCCCTTTTCTTCCAACCATACCTTCCTTCATCCTCCTCTTTTCCTTCTCATTTTTTCCATTCATCTGAAGACCCACCTTGTGTAAACTGATGCAGCTCCCTTGAGTTCAGTGAAGTTGCACCAGGTTATTTCAGCTGAGGAACTGGTCCAAGAGTTTCCTGATTCTCCAGCCTGAACGAGATGACTGCTGTTCTCAGTTACTCTCAGCACTATTCCCCTTCACAGTGCTTTCCCTCACCCAAATTTTCTTCCAATAACTGAATCATCCACCTTTCAAATTATTTGTGGGGAGGCTATAATTCTGCCTTCAGTTCACACACACTGGACTCCTGGGGTTTCTATAAGGTCTTGCAATCTGGAGAGCTGTAAGACAGGGAGACTCATGAGATTTAAAGAAAGGAGCCAGCCTCACAGTACTGAGGGCTTGTACACACTATTGCTTATGTCAATATAACTTATGTCGCTCAGGGGTGTGAATAAGCCAACCCCTCCCCTGCCCCCGAGCGACGCAAGTAACACAGACCTAAGCTCTGGCACTGACAGCGCTATGTTGGCAGGAGACCTTCTCCCGCAGACATAGCCAGCGCCTTTTGCGGAGGTGGTTTTCTTATGCTGATGGACGAGCTCTCCTGGCAGCATACAGCATCTTCACTAGCTGCGCCACAGCTTCTCATGTAGACTAGCCCTGAGATACCACTACAACTATGATGAGGGACACAAAGAACTGTTTGAATATGGGGGGTGGGAGGAGGAAATCACACAACTCTGGTGAGGGAGGAAAGGAAGGGTTTTGAGGAAGAGAAATGAGGAGACACTGGATCCACCCTAAAGAATCTGCAATACCACAGAGCTGATTTTACTCTCGAAAGATAAAGGACCCAAGTCTCCATTATTTTGGTGCCAAGTGGGTGTAAAAATGCTGCAAAATCATAATGGTAGCATTTTACAACCAGTTTGCACTGGGATAAATGACCACAGAAAGTGCAGGGGTGCAAAGAACAGGACTGGTCATCAATTCAAAACAGGGGGATTTCACTGATTTTCAGAAAGGCCAGGATATGGAGAAGGAAAGGAGTGATGGAGAAATGGGGATGCTGGACTGAGGACTGAGGCAGGGGAAATAAGATGAAGGTAAGGATATGTTGGGTGCAGCAGAAGGTTATAGTTATGCAGGTTTTATAAAGGGAGATGGCATCTTTTGGTAGGGTTTTTTGTTTGGCGGGGTGGGGGAACAGGGTGGGGGAGAATAGCTGAACCAATCCAAACAACTTTACTAAGTTTTAGATGTGGTCTGCTTCTCATTGTACACAAGCCAGCTCATCCCCAATCAGTACTCTACAGGAAAATTTAAAAAGTCATCACCCCCTCAAATTCAGCCAGGTGGACAAGGGGATACAGTTCATTAACTCAGTTCTAGTATGAGTCTGGTGTGTTCACCTGTATCATCACATCTGCCTATCAGTTACTCCGGCTCTTGTCCTGAACTCACATGAAAAAATTACAAAGACAGGTACTATACATTAGACGCCACTGTAGGAAACTGTTTCAGATGCACTGATATCTGAATAAAGAAGGTGAGAGGTTGCACATGGGAGGTGAGCTGCTTCCTTAACACAGCTAGTCTGAAGTTTTGTGGCAAGGGAGACCTATTATTTCATCAAAATTAGGATGAGGCCAATGATGGGAGTAGGTTTATAAAGCAACAGTGGAATCCTGTAGTCAACAGTAAAACTCTCATTGAGTTCAGTGAGGCACAGATTTTACCCCAAATGTTTAAAGGTCCACACCTGCAAGGAAACTGAAGTCAACACGCCAAATAGCACTGTGGCCCATGTGACATCCTCAGGCCTATACAGATATTATTGGATGCATCCCACATAACATGTTATAGGCCACATATGCAGCCCACAATGGTAAACAGATTGAAAATTACTGGGATAGACCACTAGATTGGGACTCAAGAGACATAGGATAAATCACTTTGCTGTTCTGCACCTCAGTTTCCCCCTATGTAGAATGGGGATAATGATACTGACTGCCTTTGTAAAAAAGAGCTTTGAGATAGGGAGATGACAAGGCTATGTAACAGAGGGGTAGCCGTGTTAGTCTGGATCTGTAAAAGCAGCAAAGAGTCCTGTGGCACCTTATAGACTAACAGACGTATTGGAGCATGAGCTTTCGTGGGTGAATACCCACTTCCTCGGATGCATGTAGTGGAAATTTCCAGAGGCAGGTATATATATGCAAGCAAGAATCAGGCTGGAGATAATGAGGTTAGTTCAATCAGGGAGGATGAGGCCCTCTTCTAGCCATTGAGGTGTGAACACCAAGGGAGGAGAAACTGGTTTTGTAGTTGGCAAGCCATTCACAGTCTTTGTTTAATCCTGAGCTGATAGTGTCAAATTTGCTATATAAGAGGTAGGTATTATTATTATTATAATCATCCCAGATTTACACTGGTGCAACTGGGGGCAGAATTTGTTCTAATGGGGGATGAAGGAGCCCTATATTTGTACACGAGTTTCTCCCAAACATTCAACACCCAGGCTCAGCAGGAGCAGAGGATTGAGGAAGTAGTATAAGCTATGGTCCCAAGTAGGAAAAAGATGGGTATCCAAATGCTAATTTCGCTGTTATTTTTTTAAAAAATGGTACTTCCCATATAGGAGTTGAAGAAAAGCAGGTTTAATCCCTCTAAGGTTTCTATAATCATTCACCACATCGGAACAAAAGTGTGAAGAGGGGCAAAAATGCACTAAGCTGCATTTCAAAAATGACTTAGTAATTACAGGGACTGCCCATCTTACCTTGACCTCAAGCATTTACCAGAATTCAAATTTATTTCAAACTGTTCTCCAAAGGCTGCCTAATTTTTTTTGTCCAAATAGCAGCAACTCACAGTTAGTGAACATAGCTTCAAGATTTTTTTTTTTTTTACTTACAGCTAAATTTAACTTTACCCATCCAATAAAAAAGAAATAAGGGAGCCTTTATTATCTCCCTGGATTTCTGGGTATGATACCACATCATAGAGAAGTGGTTATTAGAGACAATGGCCTACCAAGGTGAAGTTTGTAATAAAGCCTATTATGTGGTTTCACCATTGACACTAATGGAATGTAACAGTGATTTAGAATGATTTAATGGTTCCCAGGTTGTGCTCTAATAGTGCTCTTTATATTATGATGTATATCACAAAACCTAATGTGGCTGTTGTGATATATTGACAGTATTCATGCTGTTTCATTTTTTTAGGGGAATTTTAAAAACTGTCAAAGAGGAAAATTAATAGGCTGCAACTGCTTTATTTTCAAGGGTTCTGGGCTTTTTTTAAAAATGCATGTGCATACATTTCGATTTGATGCCATTCTTAAGCAAATAAATTCATTTGCATTTTTATTCCAAGGTAATAACTGTGGCACGTGTGCTCACACACCTATGTGTGTGTGTTTGAAGCCCAGCTTTGAAAAGATTGAACTGTCATCTTAAAATCTGTTTACAAACTGGTACTAATGGTTTCAAATGCATGTAGTAGGGGAGAATAAAAGACAGGTATTACATTTATGGAAGCTGCCAAAACATACAAGTTTAATAAGAGGCAGAGGCAGGAGGTATTCCTATTGAGTCATTTAAAAACACCCCAGCCCCTTAGGGGTACAGGTGGCTTTTAGGCCAACACTTAGAGTTCTAAATTTAAATAAAAACACAATAATCTTGGAATAGACACAAAGAAAGATGTACCAGGGCTGAGATACCTTCATTCTGAAACTGCTTGTGGGCATCTCAGCAATGCCTGACCTATTAGCTTCAAGGCATTTTTGGTTCCAAGTAGGTTAAGTAACAGCAGGAATGTTCTTGTATTCTGTAAAAGCTTTTTTTTTTTTGTCCCTGTAATTTAAAAGGGCATGTTATGAAATTTTATGTCTCTCAAGAGCATCACTTTTGATGTCCTCCTGGGCATGAGGGGCTCCTTCAATGGACACAGAGTAGATGTCATGATGATGGACCTCTCGTAAAAGCAGAGCAGGATTTTGTAGCTGAATATATATCTATTTATTCTGTAAATGCTAGAGCACAGATCCTCAGCATTTGTGCTGATAAATATCTCCTGCCCTTCCTCACGTGGGAATAGGGTGACCAGATAGCAAGTGTCAAAATTGGCATACTTTTTTTTTAGGGATGGGGAGTATAGTGGCATATATAAGACAAAGCCCCTAATATTGGGACATCTGGTCACCCTATAGGGGAGCCACTTTACCATCCTTTGCCCTAAATATTAACATTCACCCATACGGGGGAGGGAATGGGAAAGCAAGTGCACAAGAACAGGATCCATCTCTCCCTTGCCTGACCCACCCTCCTCTCCAGACAACAGGAAATGGAGAGAGAGTGTTTCTTCTCACTCCTCATTAAGTCTGAAGGGTGGGTGGACATGTGAGCCTGCACCTTCTCTCACTGATGGTGAAAGGCAGAGAGAAGAAGGTATGCTTCTACTCATATGGTTAGAGGGAAGGGACAAGAGGCTCGGGCCTGCCAGGTGCAGTGTATTCTCATTGGTTTAAATGGAAATTAAGGATGCTCAGGGCCTGGCAGAGGCACCCAAGACTTGGCAGGATGGTATCCCATGTCTCCTGACTGTCCTTCATGTGGAGGTGGGTGCTAGCGAGTGGTGATTTCTTTCCCCATTATCCCTGTGAGGGACCCAGTGGCTCAAACACCTCCTATTCCAGTTGGTTAGCCACTCAGTGGGACTTTTGTCAGAGTAAGGTACTATTCAGCAAGGCAGCCTGACCAGAATGAGGAGCTCTGAGCAAATGTGCTTGACATCAGTGGGGCTACTCCCATGAGTAAGAGTGGTAACATATAAGCTCTCTAATTGAACAGGGAGCCTTGATTCTGTGACCTTGTTCATGCTGAGCCTGATTCTTCATCTGGTATAAATCTGAACAGGTCCACTGATATCAACGGAGCTACCAGTTTAATCCAGCTGAGTGCCCCACTCAGGGTCTGGCCTGCTGAGCAGCACTTTACTCTACAAGTAGCCCCATTAATGTTAATAGAACCACATGTGGAGTAAGGGGCTTCTCAGTGAGAGTAGGAGTGGCAGAAACAAATCCTCAGAATGGGAAATACTCCTATGAGCCTGAGCGAAGGTAAAGCAAATGGTGAGCCAAGAGGTGCAACTCCCGGTCCTGGCTGGCACTGTGACACCAACACCCCCAGACAAGGAGGCAGCCAGCAAGCATGAGCCCCCAAAACAGTTTAGGGCCGGCTTGGAGAAACAGTATGCTAAATCCACTTCTGCAATGCTGACATGCACTAATTGCTCCATGATGAGGCAATAACGTGATACTTCTGTCACATCCTGCTCCAGGTTAACTTGCTTGCAGACATTTTTCTCTTCTATGAAAACACCAGCTTGTGATAAAACCACCTATGATGAGATCCACTGGAACACTGCCAGACATCTCCTGGTGGGATCACAGTTTGCATTGCATGTGCCTCCACGATAGTGGTTGGGAATTCAGTGAACACAAAAAGACAATTTTTTCTCTCTCTCTCTGATCCCCCCTCCCCCTCCCAGACTACCCACAAAATCATAATTTTTCAAGTGTATAGGAGTGTACGTACAGGCTGGGAAATGGCTTTATAAAGAGAATCTTACATTGAATAATGACTTTGGGACACCAAACTGCAAGAGGACAGGCAGAAATTTGGTGAAAGTCATTTGTTTTTGACACCGAAGTTATTTCAAAGTTATAAGCAAGACATTTCTCAGGAGATGTTCCCTTTTTGTACAGTATCTTCCCTGTGGAAAAAGCTGTGTGAAATCACACAGAACAAAATTAGTCAAAGTGCCTGTTATATAACCTGCCTGTTTGCTAAAAATAATGGGAGCATCATGATCACCTGAGCTTTTCCCTCGCCTAGGTTTATGTACAGTACATGGAAGGGGAGGGGGAGAAAAAGGAGAGATTGCATAATGCAATAGAAAGTTCCTGTTAAAAGCAATCCAGTGACATTTGCATACTTATTATCCCATTTTGATTTGTTAACTTTACAGAATCTATGTGGGTCAGTTTTCCTTGCTTTAATTAGCAAAATCAAAACAACAAAAAATGGTGATTTCCTTCTTTCAAGCTCAAATGTAGTATTCAGCCTGCAGCAATAATTATATATTTTCAAATGTAAGGTGCCTAATTTAAAATACAAGATTCCCAGTAGTTGCCGAAGTTTTAAGGACTGTAAGTGACAGAAGCAAGTGAGCTTTTTGTTCTCCCATGTTCAAAGTCCTCTCAGCTTCTAAACTTGGTAGGTAAATATTTTTTGTGTTAATATTATTTATTGTAAAATATTTTACCCACTGGGGTAAATGAAGAGCAAGGGTTTACTAATCAGATTATTGGCACACTTATTCTAATTTATACCTTCCACAGTTAGCCTTTAAGCCACAGCTGACCTCTTATTTTTTATATTAACGGGAAACAATTCATCAAGTGAGTTACCCCGCTCCTTTCAAATCTACTTGTATTACTAAAAGGTTGAGTAAAGACCTCTAGGGAACAAGGGCAATTTTTGACATGGGTCTCAACAGATTAAACTATGCAGGGACAATATAGAATACATTGGAACAATAACATTATCACATCATAGCCTGACTGAGAGGCATTTCCTTGCATTTTTGTCCTTTTACCATAAGCCAATAGTAGCCACAGGCATTTGACTGGAGAGCCCGGAGGATTGACAGGCCTGGCAGTCATTACACGCTGGATTGAATACTAGATTACTCCAAAGTGGCTCAGGGTCAAGGATCAGTGTGTTCCCTTTTGGCACTAAATGACTTTAATATCCTTACTGTATTAGTCAATTACTTTAAAGCTGCTGCTCTCTGAGCTCTCTCTGCCCCCCTGCAGTTTACTATGGACATTTGAATTGCTCCCATACTTAACCCACACATCTGCTTTTAGCTGTCAAAAGAATATTGCTACCACTGGAGCTACTGACAATACAAAATGGACAAAGATACTTGCTGTAGGTGTCAAGCGGCTTTTTCTTTTCATTGTTTATTTTTAAAAATCCCTAAATAACGCCACAACTGAAAGTGTTCTAAAGCAAAGAAAACTTGGATCATTTTTGCAATATACCATGGTCTAGTCTTGACAAAAATGCACGTGGCTCATTGTTCTGAAAAATTATACGTTTTGTTTTGGTTTGTAAAACCCTGAGTAGTTGTAATGAAACACAGAAAGAAGGGACTGTATTAAACTCTTGTTTAGATTTCACAACAGTCACCAAGCATTACGGAGAATTACACTTCTGAATTTATTGGTGAAACACAGTGAAGAATCCTGTGTCATGGCCACTGAACATTAAAAGGTCTGGCTTGGCTTGGTGTTAAACCAACATGTCTAGATTAAATATGAGCAGTCCTGATTTGAATTTTAAAACTGCTTGAAAGTGATGCCTTTAGTGTTCTAGTGAAAGTGATATCATCACACATGAAAGCACATCTGTTCAGTGGGGCCCGACTTGTGTGTGATGATGTCATTGGACTAAAAAAGCAAATCAGGACTTCACAGCTAGATACGTAAAGAAATAATTTTCTACTACAAATACACTTTTTAATCTGTGTGGGGATAAATGTGCACTGGGCTCTCATTGGAAGACATTTTAATTTTGTAGTTTGCTCTCCCCACATGTACATTATTTGCATTTAGCCAGTCACATATTTTTCCACTTGTCCTTTACTTTGCATTTGGCAGTAAGGGATGAGTTGTTCAATATTCTTCTCATAAATATAAACAGAGTTTATGGAGAATAAAATTGTATTTATTACCCTGCATGTCAGATCAGTGCAGTTCATGGACAGTCTTACTAGAGATTATATCTGAATGCTCTATTACTTGGTATTCAATACATTATCATTTGGAAATCTGTGTAATACCTACATAAGCAGACAGTTCAAAGTCTTCATTTGCCCCATTCTGCATTTCAAACACAAGTGCAGACTTAACACACTTGGTGGACACAGAACTTGTCACTGCTACTTGGAACCGCAACAGCTGGGGTTTCAGGCTAACCAACTGTGTTTTGACAGTAAAGTGTCTTCTCAAATACTGCATCATGCTACCTGAGCACAATGTTTAACGAAATACAAATCAACTCTGCACGGTAAAGGCTTTGAAGAAATTAGACCGCATCAGAGACATCACAGTCCCCTGATCTGACAATCTTTGCACTACACTTGAAATAAAAAATCATAACCTCCTGCTAATCCTATTTTGGATCATTGAGAGGACAATACATAACGTTTAGAAAAAATGAGTACAACAATGACCCCCCAATGACACAATATTTGAACATTAGTTTTCCTTCATTATTTTGTAATGTTATTTTACATGATAAATGTTGCATATTGTCATTTAAGTGACATATTATGTGTGTTCCTACTGCAGGAGGGAAGACAGACATGTGGACAGTAATATATATTTTCTTTGCAATGTGCTTCTGCTCAGCAGCTAGGCATAATGAATGGTGCCTTGGGGAATGCACTGAATAATTGTGCTAATTTAAAATTTAGTCAGCAAAGGACCTTAAAAAACTTGATACCTCTTGGTAATGATGCATCATTAGCACTTTTCATTCATTTATATTTTGTTGTGTTTAGGGATTTGGGTATTCAGGAGAAGAAAGGTAGCCTGACAAGAGAGTGATTGAATTAGCCCCCTTGATACTTGGGAATGACAGAAGGTGAAGTACTGTAGCTGCAGTTGACAACTACTTTAATATGAGCCACTTATAAATATTTACAATTCATAAGTCAAGGATAAGCCTGTGTATAGCGCATAAATAATATTAAGTATTTGACATGTTTATTTGGAGCCTGATAATTATTTTGGAAACCATCTGATATTAATGTGCTAAGAAGCATTTTCCATTGAAAGAGCCTCAGTGTGATGCTGCAATGCAATTTTAAAAAGAAAATAGCCTATATTCCTTCCCAACTTCCATGCCAAAACTGAAGAGTTAGGGCAAAACCCTTCTCACCTTATTCACAGGAGTAGCGGAGCAGACTTCAGTTAAATAACTTCTATGTGTAAGGGCCATAGCATTTGGCCCTAGATGGTTAACTTGGCATGGATGTCATGACACATATTATATGACCTTTCTACAGTACAAAATTAAAAAGGTGTGGGCATTCAGCTGCCAAACAGATAGTAACCTTGGATGATCACACTCCCAATACAGTCAAAAGACAAAACACTCTCTGATTACAAGAGGTGCAATAAGCTCTTATGCACAGGTAGATTTTGTTTTCTTTTTTTCAAGACAGAGGCAATTCTTTTCAAACACATTTGTTTCCCTTTCTCTGGCTAAATATTGGTATTTTACTATGCAAAAGGTGTTAAAAGACAAAGACACAAAATACCCAAATCCACAAAAACCTGCATTTGAAAGAAAAGGCTTCCAGAGAATGCACCACTTTTGAAAGGTAAAATGTCTGTAATTTTCCAAACTATTTTAGGCAGAGCAATTATCTGTAGCTGCTGTCCTTAAATACAGGTGCAAGGTGCAATGATGATTAGCGCAAAATATATTAATAAAGAGTGAAAATTAAATCAGAATAAAACAATCTCTTCTGGAAAAAATGCACTGAACTAATTCCTGTGCTTCTGTGGGCCAGGCATATAATAACCTGTTAGCTTTGTGTGTCTAATTTTCATGTTTTCTAAATTTCACCACTACTTCTTTAATGTAACAATGAGGATTTAAATGACCACTGGGGACGGATACTCCTTTTGTTCCTGACCTGGTGGGTAATGAGATAGACAACACCTCAAGCCATTATCCCTTGGAGTGCTGAGTGGGAGTGCAGTTAACTTTGATAGCACAGAAGTAAGTACATTTTTTATTGCACAGGAAAAAACCCGTCAAGAATAACCTATTCAGTTTAACATTTTCACAAAGTAATTACACATAAAATTAGCTAACCATCCAAGTTTTTAGCTACTTCCCCCCATCATATTAACTGAATACATACACATTTCATCGTTAAGCAGAGAAAATGATTTTAAACAGACCAGAAAGAATGTCTTTTTTAAGATCTACCATTTTTAATTGTTGATCATTTTAGGTGTTGTATATCAAAATGGTCTGTAATTAATATTTTAGGAGCTATTGTATAGAATCAAGCCATAATGTTTTCCCCATATTTGTATGAGTGATCATTTCAGTAAAGCAGTTTCAAATAACATTACAGTATCTATTTTCTCTTTAATTTGCATCTCACTTTTGTAATAAAGTTGTCATGGAGAGAGTCTTCTTGTCATGTATCATCCTTCAGTATGTAAACAACTTACCGACTTGCTTTGAATGAGAGGCAATCTCATAATTTTCACTCATAAAATGACAGTTACAAATAAAGGAACTAATGCATGGAAAGTAACATATTTTGGTCTTGTGACTAATGGTAACCTGGTGCTACTGAATTACTGAACTGTGTCTGAGAACTAATGAGAACAATTTCCCAGGGAATCTTTATCCAATGCACTTGGAGAGCACCTTGGGGACTCATTCCATGTCTGTCACCTTTCCTGTCTCATTGACACTCAGCTTCTTTACCACCATTACACTGTGCAACCATTTCACTTTACACCTCACGATTAGAATATTAAAAGGAGAGAATACTACACTACTTGTTCCAGATAGCAGAGTTGTTTTTGACACTTAAAATAGAAAGTGTCACCGAAATATCACAAGGACATGAGTGTCTCCACCTCCAGAACATTCTAAGGTTCATATTATTTTGCAACTAATGAAAACTTTCATCATATTTCCTAATGGAGCAAAAGTCATCAACAGCGAAGATTTAAGGGGATATATCAATTCATGTGGACCCATAAAAATGATACTTGTTAGGGAAAAATTTGCTCCTGTCACAGTACTGGGGTTTGAGTCATCAATGGTGATTATATGATGATCAGTTTTGAAATGAGGTGAATTCATTAGCAAAAAGCACAGGTTTTTACATGGGACAAATATTTTTTTAAAGACTAATGACATTTGGGAACACATGGCCAGATCTTTAACGGGTGTAAATTGGTGTAGCTCCATTGATGTCAGAGGAGTTATGCTGATTTATACTAGCTAAGGATATGTCCCATAAATATTGCATATATTGTTAGGAAAGCTTTGGTATATGCCCCATGAGCTATATTCCACCTTCCTCATAATAGCTGCCTCACTAAAGTTGATGAAACTATTCACTTGAGAAAGGCAAGAGGGATTTGGCCTCTGGTAACAAAGCTCAACTTTAAGCAAGCAAGCAAGCAAACAAAATCCATCTAAGTTAAAAGCTTAAAAAATTCTCCTATTTCACCAGGCTCGTGAGTAGACTGCAGCTAATTAAAGCCAATGCAGAATTTTGAAGTGAAGGAAAAATAAGTTTCCTAATTATATTTATAATAAGGATATTCTCTGTACTGAAAACACACTTGTACACCTTTATGTAGCTAATAGAATATGATGATTTCTGTGGTCTGATCAAAAGTGGCATAAACACAGCTGCGCATATCAGCTGCACAGGTGTTTGATTTTGAAATTGTTAGTGAGCCAAATGTCTACAGGGATCACCCACTGGTTTTGCATAAAGACAGAGAGAAATTGAGTTGCTGGTGTACATGACGACTGATTATAACAAAAATAATCCCCCACTCACCCACTGGATTATTGGCAGATTCTGTATCCTTCTCAACAAGTGGGAATTCTTGGGAAGGTGAGATTATCTGGGCTATAATTAAATCCTTAGAGATAAAGCCGCATACTGATTTTTTTTCTTGGTTTATCTTCTTCATTAGAAAACTTTTCCAGTGGAGCAGAAAAAAAGGCACTTAGATCCACTCCTGCTCCCACTGAAGTCAATGGGAGTTTTGCTACTGATGCCAATGGGAGCAGCGTTGGCCCGTTGGTGTTGTACAGTAGTAGTTTTCTCAAGATTGTAAACTGATGTATTGGGGTAGATGTATTACTTCTTGAAAGTATCTGAGTGTGCCCATGCCAGCCTGGGTTTTAGGGTTGCCACAGCTCATTGTTTTATTGCGATGTGCTCAGTCAAACAGAGCTGCATGTATATCAGATAAAGACATTTTGAAGGTTTCTGTCACCCTCAGATGTATGTGAATTTTCAGTGGAGAGTAAGGGACAATTGGCCGATGGTGTTCTAGGTCAATCATCTTATTGATGATGTTTATGAGATGAGGTTTTGCTGGTCTGTGTCGCAATACTTTGGATATACCAAAAGTAAGTTTCTAGCCCTTGTGGCTGTGAACAGAGCTTCAAAATGTGGCCCCAGAGCACCTTAAAGCTTCAAAAAAGCAGAAGGCAAATAAAAAGAACACCAAATCTATTATTTGTACATAATCTCATGATTTTAAAGCCAATCTCCTAATTTTTGGTGAGCCTGACTCATGATTTTTTAATATTTGGGGTTGGCAATACTGCAAATGCCATAGGTCTCATTTGATTTTTATTTCAGACCCTGCAAAGCATATAGGAGTAGAACAGTGATCGGCAACCTTTGACACAATGGCGGGCCGGGCCAGTTTGTTTACCTGCCGCGTCCGGAGGTTCGGCCAATTGTGGCTGTCACTGGCTGCGGTCCAGGCCAATAGGGGTGGTGGGAAGTGGTGGCCAGAACATCCCTTGGCCCGCGCTGCTTCCTGCAGCCCCCATTGGCCAGGGACGGAAAACTGTGGCCAGTGGGAGCTGTGATCGGCCAAACCTGTGGATGCGGCAGGTAAACAAACTGGCCTGGCCCGGCAGGGGGCTTACCCTAGCGGGCCGTGTGCCAAAGGTTGCCGATCCCTGGAGTAGAAGTTAGGCCTGACTCTTGATTGATTTGAACGTTGTGTAGTCAATTACGCTCCCAAACTCGACAGATGCGCCTTTTTGCCCCACTTCACATTCAGATTGCACAGATGTAAATAACCACACAAGATGCAAGGCAATGGAGAATCAGGCCCATATCAGCAGCTGTAGCCAATGCTCCACTTTAGATTTCCCCCTGGTTGTAATGTTTGAGTTTCAAGTCAATGGGCTTTGTTTCAGACTCAGAATCAAAATTCCTTTGTATATGCTTTTGCCCTGATTGGTCTCAGATCTACCATAAAAAAAAATAAATCTCCAAGGGGAAAAATGTAAATATTAGTTTGTCATTCTTAGAAAAGTTTTCTCTCCCTGAACATTGTCACAAATTCTGCAGGAATAAAAGCACATGAAATGGTGTCTTTAGGTTTCCTAAACCTTCTGAATCTATTGGGACTTTGTGTGGAAAACGTCTCCTTAAGGTATTAATTCATAGTTCAACATTTCTTGTCTTTTCTTCCAAGAGGCAAAATGCAGTACTTTCAGGAATACACAAGTTTTGGTTTAAGAAAATTAGTGGAACCATAAGGGCTGCATAATTTATTCTGCATCTCTTTGACTTTCACAGATCAATGACTGCGAATTTGGCAGAAGGATGAGTTATTAGATCTGGTTTCACAGGACCCGGACCATGCAGTTACTCAACTGTATGTATCACTAGTACTGTGCATGGTTGTCAGAATCTGGGCTTTAATTTTTGTTTAAAAACCTAAACATCTACCTTTTTTGATTGTAAGAATAATCTTTTGAATGTGGTACTGTTTATGTCTTCCTGAGACATCAGATAGCTACTCGAAAACAAGAGCTCTACAACACAATGATACGTTAACACTGAACCCTAATGATAACAATGTAAATATCAAGATTGTTAACTTAATCAGTTTGTGTCAGATCACACTTACAAAAGCTCCTTTGAGGTTGTGGATGGATCACTTATTTTTCCAATTTGCCACCAGGGGCTTGTACCAGACATGGTCAATGTATAACCCATACATAGGCTCATATCACAAAACTATATCATGTGCCAAATACTTTCCTGGGGTAACTTTTCTGCATTCAGTGGAGTCACACCGTGGATGGATTTAAACCAATGCCACTGATTTTGTAAAACATTTGTAAAAACACACAGAGCCAAAATCTGGTTTAGGATCTATGTATATTTCTCCCACTCACTCTAGTGGAAGTGGTCTGTGCATTCTGCATCTAAAGAAAAAGAACTGGCCTGTATAACCAGAAAAATCTCAAGAGCATAAATTAATCCTCCCAGTGTAGAACTGCATACTGCTCTTGATCTGTGTGTGCAACTTTCATTAAAGTCAAGAAGAGATGAATGGAAGGAGGGAAGTACTGTATATGGCATTCACTAAGCTATCCCTGTTTCATACAGTAGCATACAACTAATGTACGTTTTTTGCTAAAAATGCCCAGTTTGGGCCAAACCATATCTTCCTTTGGAAAACTACCACTGCAAATGTAAAAGACATGCGGCTATACCTGTGCTTTCTGATGGTTGACAGCAAAACCATTTGATTGCAATTTGAGTTCAGGGACTGCTGTCAGCAGCTCAGCCCTTAACTTATAAAACATTTCATAGGCATTCACTCAGATACCATGGGGAACTGCCCAAGACAAAAACTGCAATAGACAGAAAGACACATTTCAGAGATTTATATATAAGGTGCAGATCTGAGAGAAAAAAATTGATCCTAAATATTTGTACCCTTTTTGAAACAAAAATTAATTAAAAGTGTTGTTTCGAAGAGCTAACATTTCCCTTTTGAAAACTTTTACAAAATGTATTTTCTGACCTACTTCTTCATACAAACTGGAATGCTTTGAGGGAAGAAAATAGCTTTAAAAATTCTAGGCCCCTCTTTTCCCTTGCTCTCTGAGAATTGTTATAGATGGACTAAGGAGTCATGTTCATACATGAATATGCATGTACATGTCACCACATAATCATGAATTCTTGCCTATACAGTAATATAACTGGCTTTCAATATTGTATCCGGACACATGATGAAAAACCAGCCTAATGAGTGAACAACATTTACCTTGCAGTGTTCGAGGGGCTGGTTTGCAACAGTTATCTGTCATTCCATTTGAAGTGTGGATAGTTGGCTGCTTTGAATTTAGAGCTTGTCATTTACCTTTTTGCACTGCTGTCCAGATTTAGTTCTGCAACAATCTCTGAAAGTTCTGAACTAAATGAGTTTGATGGTGTCAGCTCGGTCAGAGCCAAAACAAACCTAGAGTGTATGTTTACAGTCTCTGTTTTATACATGTCTGGGGCAGAGGAGCTATTGAAGCAAATTGCTTCTCACCCATGGAGAGGGTAGTTCTTCAATGTCATGGCTGAGGTCATTGACAGGTCAGCACAGAGAAGACAGCCTCTGGAGAGCGAACTGCAGTTTTCCATACTGCCCATCCAATAACTTTCTTCAAACACTTTTAAGACAATATATTTAAGTGAAAATATAATAATGTAAGTACTATATATATTTATATATGTATTTATAAATTCTGTCATATATACATGCACACAGAGACATACATATATATGCATGTATACATGTATGTTATATGTGCATGTGTATGTAATCTATAGTTCATAAATACATGAGATATAAAGAATCATTAATTAATAAATAATTTGCCTTAAACACCAGAAAATAAAGAATTACAGGTATTTTCTACATTGATATTAATTTACAGACCATGTGGCCCTTGTATAATCAAGTGGTTTTAAAAACAAAACAAAAAATCCTCTTTAAAGTATTTAGTACTTGCAACAGCATAGCAGCTTTACAAGCATGTTCCTAATGTACAATAACAGTGCTACATTTACCTTAATGGAGAGAACAATACAGCATTTGTGTGTGTGTTTTAATAATAAATATTTGGGGCTACTAATCTATTCAGGGTAGCCATATAATTTCTTGTTGATGTTGTTATACTGACCTCTGCAGGTTTTGTAAATTTGGAACATTGTTTACTTGAATGATATTGCTGCCATCTGATATACAATTAAATGAGTTCATGGTATCAAAGCACTTACAGGCTGAAAGAGGTATCTGACTAGTTTGATTTTGCTTTAACTCTGAAAGGAAACCATATAAAATACATTCAGAATAATGATTTCAAACTAAGCGCAGCTTGGTTTAAGTTTAGAGCAGTGTTAGTCCTGGAAAAATAACTTGATTAAACTAAAAAATATATTTAAAATGAGCAATTTACAGATTTGTTGGTTATGAAACCTGATAATTAAGAAACACAGAAATGAACAAAATGTTATTCCCGTTAATGAGTGAACTACAGCTCATCTCTTTAAAAAAAAATCATCTGTGCTGTACATTTAATTCGATTTTATACTGTATAATGTTCTGCTCACTAACCCTACTTAAATAAAAAGTTTCATTTGTTCATTACTGGTTTTATAAATATAACCTTTCTGAGCTGAGACAGACAAGCTCGTCTAAGAATAATGATCCGCTACATGGTATAAACTTCCTGAGTTTCTGAGGTTTAATATGCTGAATTCAATTAATTTCAAAAATACAGTACAGTACCTGTAAGGATTTAGTCTGGGCTATTTTTCTGCTAAATACTTACTGCCTTTCTGGAGTTCAGTATGTTTCCTATATTTATTCATGTCTAACTACAATTTTTCAATTTGTGTCTGACACTTCTTTTATACATATATATCATTTTTGTAACTTATAGTCATGTTTGGCTGACATACAGAGCTATGCCCCATACCTTGTTTATGTTAGAAACAAAGGCTCTCTGAACTGCAGCTCTGTTTATAACTATTTGTGGTTTAACAAATGACAAAATACAGAAGACTTAAAAATCTTGGTCTGGAAAAAATATCTCAGTCTGGTTTATGTTTTCATCTACTCTCCACACATTTATTGATTTTGTTAACTATTTCAGCCCTTTGCTGTACTCCTCTGTCCACATCACATTACGCAGGTATGCAGGTAACTGACATGTGAAGAAAAACAAAACATACTGGATGAAATCCCGGCCCCACTGAAGTCTATGGCAAAACTCCCATCATTTTCGGTGGAGTCAGGATATTATCCACAGGCTTTTGTCCCTTTTGCTCTGTCTTCAGAATTAAATGCTTTACTGGACAAACTCAAAATTCTGCTAGTTGATCTTATGCCAGGACAGATCACTCAATTAATTATACTTTGAGATATAAGGGGCATTCCACTTCCACCGTATGCAGATGCTAAAAATTTATACATTTTGGGAACACATTACTCACATCAGACCAAGTTTTCTGTTATCCAGTAGAGATAAAAGAGAATCACCGAAAGGAAACTAAAATAGGGTACAGCTGATGGCGGGGGGGGGGGTGTCACAGAGGATGCTGCAAGTATTTGGCCCCATCAGTCTGGTTTTCTGGTTAATAATGCTGCTGAACCAAATGTTCCAAGGTATTTGGAGAGGTAATCTGAGAAGGACAGCAAGATTTTTTTTAAGTTACGACTTAGTTGATTTATGGGCTTTTTTTTTTTTACCTTACTTCCTATTGTCTGTCACATGACTATAAGAACTCTTGGAGTAGAGACCGTTTTGGGGTCTTTGGAGTTACTGCCGTATAAATAATGATAATAGTAATAGCTCCAGGGCCAGATTCTGGCCACACTTATGCACGTGTATCTGCAAAAAGTAAAAGATCATATGTCTTTGATCACCTGAGAGGCTAGCCAAGGCACCCAATTAGTTATTAGTGCATTTGGGGAGGTGAGTAGCTAATTAGGTCCTGGCCAGAGGTGCATATACAGACCCCATTCTCATAGAAACTGAGTATCTCATAATCTTTAATGTATTTATCCTCCCACCACCCCTGTGAGATAGAGAAGTGCTATTTGCCCCACTTTACAGCTACCTTTACGTAATGTCATGCCTAAGGAATTACATAGCAGAGTAGGGAGCTGAACCCAGCACTCCAACGTCACAGGCCAATTGATGTTGCCCAGTGAGGAGGTACAAATGAGAAGTGATGGAATCACGGTTGGTGATTAAAGGATTGTGGAAGTAGGTGTGACTTAAAAAGAATGAGCAGGACAATGGGAAAAGAAAATGTGGTGCTAAAAAAAGATTAATAAAGGAAGTGAAACAAACCATCAAACAGGGGACACAAATTATTTCCATCTAGACCTAAATTAAATAACAGAGATGAGCAGAGATGATGATTAACAGACTGTCCCCATAACCAATCACATTGGCTGCCCATTGTCTGTAGCACTGTTTTCTGTGCTGAAGTAGGATCTGGGACACCATACATGCTGTTTGCTTATGGGATAACCCCTGTTTTACATGTTGGACCCCTCAAAGACATGTTGAAAACCTACTGCTGTGTGCAATATGTGAATGACAAATTAACATAAGATGTAGATTGTGGCCAAGGGTTGGGCATGTTTTAGTCACAGTACATCAAACCATTTCCCCTGGCTAATGGGACCTCTGTCATCATGCCTTCCTGCATAATAAACACCTAGATTTCTACAGAAGAATCACTGACCTGTATGGTAGCTAATGTTATCTGAAATATGCCTCTCCCGTATGCTGCTCCCAGACTACAACACATAGACATTGAGTCAGAAAACTTTTCATTGGTCAACCTTTCTCTGGTCCCTGCCTAGTGCTTAACTTATGGAGGACCAGTTGTTTCAGCTATATTGCCATGTGAATGACAAAACACTGTTTCTTACATGTCCACTCACTTCAGTGGAAAGTGGTGTCTGGAGTTGGATAGTGGCAAAATGTTCACTTTTCTGACAGTGGTTTTGTGCATCTGTGATGTTCTGTACCTCGTGGCAACACCCTACACCCCCATGTTCATCCTTACAATATGGCTGTGTGGTGTCTAATGCAAAGTTTGTCATGTCAGGTATCTTTGGAAGGCTCATGATGTACTGAGCATTGTTGTTATGGTAATGTTATAGGTTGTAACTTCATGCATATAGTTATGAGTCTGAAAATGTGTCCTCGTGACTTAAAGCAAGCCCAGGCAAAAACTCCCCAAGAGCAGATGGGCAGTTCACACCTCATCAGGGCATATATGGGACAAACCCAGCTCAGCCTCATAGGAACAAAGGACACTGGCCTAGGCAACAACAAAGGATCTGTTGGACTCTTGAGTGAGTCACCCCCATTCCTTTGGTCAGTTTGGGACAGCGATGAGGTAATGCTCACCTGACTCGGGGCGGGGGGGGGGGCAAAGCCAGGAGAGAAGAAAGGACACGATAAAAGGAAGAGACGTTTGCCATGCTCTTCCTCTCTCTTCCAACTCCATCTACAGACATCATCACCATGCAACTGAAGCGCTGATCAAAGGGGAGAGCCTGGCTGAAGGGCAACCAGCCAGCTTGTGGTGAGAAGCATCTAAGTTTGTAATGGCATTGAAAGTGTTAAGATCAGCTTAGAATGCGTTTTGCTTTTGTTTCACTTGACCAAATCTGACTTCTTGTGCTTTGACTTATAATCACTTAAAATCTATCATTGTAATTAATAAATTTGTTTGTTTATTCTACCTGAAGCAGTGTGTTTGGTTTGAAGTGTGTCAGAGACTCCCCTTGGGATAACAAGCCTGGTACATATCAATTTCTTTGTTAAATTGATGAACTCATATAAGCGTGCAGTGTCCAGTGGGCATAACTGGACACTGCAAGATGGAGGTTCCTAGGGTTGTGTCTGGGACCAGAGATATTGGTTAGTGTCATTTGGTTGCACAATCCAAGGAGCAGCTTACATGCCAGAGGCTGTGTGTGAACAGCCCAGGAGTTGGGGTTCTCACTGCAGAGCTGGGTAAGGCTGGCTCCCAGAGTCAAGGATTGGAGTCACCTAGAAGATCACCGGTTCAGATAACACCAGGGGAACATCACAGCACCTTCCGTGTGGGATCTGCAGCAACTGTTAACCAGGATGTCAACTCATTTTTGCTTCATTAGCAACAAGTGTGGCTGTGTACCTTAATCAGTATTTCCATATATAGGCCAGACTGTGGCTGTAGAGCCACAACACATGGTAGGAGAATGTGCAAAGGCACAATGCCCCAGCAAGATCTAGTAAGGACAATATGCCAGTCTCAGACACAATAGTGGAAGCACCAAGCAAAGGTGAGTTGGAGCGACCCCTGCTATAACTTTTCAAATGGTGTAACAGAAGCTTCTCTGCATTCTGTCCCACCTCTTCTGGCTCATGCATGTACAGGGAGCAGGACACCCCCTTTGGGGAGAGCTAGTATAATGATCAGCACTAGCCTGGAGTTGTTTTGTACTCAAATTGTACAAGAGCTGATCTAAGTTATGGCCAACTGCAAAAGACTCAAGGGACAGAAGTGTTCTAACCATGTTCCTTTTCCCCACCAACTCCCCTATACTGGGAGCTGTGGGGAAGTGAGTGCAGGGACAATTACACCTCACTAGAGAATCCTCAGCTGTCTACTCAGAAAAGCTTTAAGCCTGCTTTGTGGTGCTGCAGTGGCACAAAGCAGATTTAATGAGGGCCATGATCTAGCTACACAGAAGTATTTTCAGTGCTGTTTAGATAATGGACTAAATTTGGTGTGAATGTAATCAGGTATAGCTCCTATTAACTTCAATAAGAGTTGCATTGCTTATGTTGGGGACCAAGTTTGGTCCAATATTTCTGAAACATGGACGAATATACAGATGAAACATGCGAAACTAAGACATAAGATATTTTTAATGGATGTTCTTCGATTTCCAAAAAGCTATAGGCAGTGTAGTGTGCAAATAGGTTTTTGTACTCTACTATAACTATCAGTAATGGTATGCAGGCTACAATTTAGGGAGAACTATTAGCTTTCTGAGATGTTAAATTACTGCAGAGCATGCAGTAATAATAATATAGGGAAAGACAGCACCCTAGTGAGTTGAAACAAAGAACACTAGGCAGCCCTATAGTACTCACTTTCTATAGCAACTCTCCTCTCTCACAAAAAAGTTATACTCCCTGGGGATTACACTAGTTATACCCTAGTCCTAGGACATTGCATTCCTGCATAATGGCCCCAGTTCAGCAAGGTATTTAAGCACTTACTTAATTTTAACTATGCAAATAGTCCTACTTACATCAATGGGACAACTCAGTACTTAAAGCTAGGCACATGTTTAAGTACTATGGTGAATTTGGTCCATGTGTGCAACAGGCACCATCCAATTGACTGAAACAAAGAACCACAGCCACCCCAACTCTCATCAAGGTCTTGTCTACACTGGCAAGTTTCTGTGCAGTAAAGCAGCTTTCTGCGTTTAACTCCCGAGGTGTATGCACTGCCAAGCCCTGAGTGCACAGAAACTGTGCAGTTGCAGGGCTGTAAAAAAATACCCCAACAAGAGGCGTACAGCTTTCTGCGCCGAGGCTACAGTGCAGCGGTGCCAGTATGGACACCCTGGTTGATTACAGCGCTGTGACTGGCCTCCGGGAGGTGTCCCACAATGCCTGTTCTTGCCTCTCTGGTCATCGATTTGAACTCTACTGCCCTGCCTTCAGGTGACCAACCATCAACGCCACCCCTTAAAATCCTTGGGAATTTCAAAAGTCTCCTTCCTGTTTACTAGTGACATGTGCAGTGGTCTCTGTGCATCTTTCCAGGTAACCATGCCTGCTCCATGCACCAGGCGATCCCACGCTTGGAGCAATGCCGAGATGCTGCATCAGCATTTGGGGAGTGGAGGCTGTCCAGTCCCAACTGCGCTCCAGCTGTAGGAATTATGATACCTACAGATAGATTTCACGATGCATGAAAGAAAGGGGCCATGACCAGGACACACTTCAGTGCAGGGTCAAAGTGAAGGAGCTGCGGAATGCCTA
Source organism: Mauremys reevesii (assembly GCF_016161935.1). Lineage (NCBI taxonomy): Eukaryota > Metazoa > Chordata > Testudines > Geoemydidae > Mauremys > Mauremys reevesii. The sequence goes on from NC_052623.1 coordinate 313,319,110, forward strand.
CCACAAGGTGTGGCAGGCAAACCACCTCTCTGGTGCTGCGTCTACAAAGCTGCTGGTTCTACAGAGCTCCATACTTCAGTGGCTCACATGCCAGTTGAGAGTGGACTGAGCCAGGAAGAGGAAATCTTGGACAAGGATGTAGAGGGGGAGGGACACCCAGAGGCAGCGGATGATTCGGAGGTCAGAGATGAACGCATCCAGGAGTTCTTTTCTACCCCAGAGGAGGCTAGCCAGTCACAGCTGTTGGAGCGTGGCAAAGTTTAAACAGCAGAGGAGGCCCCTAGTAAGTGGCCTTGATTTTGGGAATCACTGAAGCGAGATGTTGGGGGCAGGAGGGTTGAAGAAAGCAGGTTTGTGTCTGTATGATGCCCGTACCACCACATGTCTAGTCTGAACAGCGGAACACGGTGTTGATTGATTCCCTCACTTCACAGAAATCTGCCTCAGAGATCTCTAGGAAACTCTCATGGAGATACTGGGCAATCCGCTGCTGCAGGTTCTTGGCAGAGCTGCTTTGTTTCTTGCTCCATTAACGGTAAGTTTCCTGCGCCACTCTGCCATCATTTGGGGGGGGGGCACCATTGCTGAACACAGGTGAGCCGCAAAAGGGCCAGGGCAGAATCCTCAGTCTTGGAGAAGACCCTTCCTTGATTCCCTGCTCACCCTCAGTAGTGAGGTATCTTCCATAATGAACACAGCCTGTGGAAAATGTGGGGACAGTAATGATTATAAGCCCCCCCCCAACCCCCAGTGCCGGATCTCCCCAAGAGCCACGTGTGATGTCATGATGAACTCCGCAGCTGAAAAACAAGAATTGAAGGAGTGGTGGGAGAGCAAGAAGAGAGACGGAAAGGAGAACATGGTGCACCAGAACGAAGCCATGGAGCAGTTCTTAAACATTATGGAGCGCCAAGTGGACATGTTCCAGGTGCTACTAGCACTGCAAACCAAGCAGTCCTCCCCTGCAGCCGCTGTCACAAAACTCTTTCCCATGCGCCTCCAAACACTGCCAACATACTCTTATAAACCTCCTGGCTCCAGTCTGTACCCGCTGCATTCCACTCCTCCCCCATCACAGTCCAGCACTGCAGACTCACAGTATCCTCTGTACTCAACACCCATCCCCCTGCAGTTTAGCCTTGCTGAAGTACAGTACCCACTGCACTGTACTCCAAAGGACAAGGTTACATATGATACCTGGACATACACAAATCTTTAACCCTCTCGGGATCCTACCTCCTCCTGGAACCCTCCCTTCCCCCACCCCTTCAGTGTTGATGTGTTTTTTTGTTTGTCTCTCTCCTCCGGTTGTTGTTTTTCAATAAAATAATTGTGTTGGTTTGAAAGCAATCTTTATTCCATTAACTGAAAGCAAGCAGAGCCCTGCAAAGCAACAAACAAGTTTCTTAAACCTTCATAGTGCATCGTCTTCACCAATCACAATCACCTCCTAGCATTACAAACACTGCACTCCCAAGCATAACAGCAAACATTAGTGGCTTTTAGCTTCAAATTGCTGCCTCAAGGCATCCCTGATCCTTATGGCCCCATGCTGTGCCCCTTTAATAGTCCTGGTCTCTGGCCTCCAGGTGCTGAGCCTCAGTGGTCCAGCCCGGAGTGAAGCTTTCACTCTTTCCTTCACAAATATTACGGAGCGTATAGCACGCGGCTATAAGCATAGGAATATTGTCATTGGCCAGGTCCAGCCTCCCATAGAGGCAGCACCAATAGGCCTTTAAATGGCCAAAAGCACATTCAACAGTCATTGTGCACTTGCTCAGCCTGTTGTTGAACCGCTCCTTGCTGCTGTCATAGTGCCCCGTGGATGGCTTCATAAGCCACAACATTAAGGGGTAGGCACGGTCTCCCAGGATTACAGTGGGCATTTCGACTTCCCCTATAGTGATCTTCTGGTCCAGGAAGAAAGTTACTGCTTGCAGCTTCCTGAACAGGCCAGTATTCCGAAAGATGCATGTATCATGCACCTTTCCAAACCAGCCTGAGTTAATATCCATTGAACGCTCACGGTGATCCACAAGCACCTGGAGAACCACTGAGAAATACCCCTTCCAATTAATGTACTCGGTGGCTAGGTGATCTGGTGCCAGAATTGGAATATGTGTGCCATCTATCGCCCCTCCATAGTTAGGGAAGCCCATTTGTGCAAAGCCACCCACAATGTCACACACGTTGTCCAGAGTCACAGTCTTTCGGAGCAGGATGCAATTAATGGCCCTGCACACTTCTGTCAACATGAGTCCAATGGTCGACTTTCCCACTCCGAACTGGTTAGTGACCAATTGGTAGCAGTCTGGAGTAGCCAGCGTCCACAGTGCAATCGCCACGCGCTTCTCCAATGGCAGGGCAGCTCTCATTCTCGTGTCCTTGCACTGCAGGGCTGGGGTGAGCTCATTACCCAGCCCCATGAATGTGGCTTTTCTCAAGTTCTGCAGTCACTGCTCATCAGACCAGACGTGCATGATGACATGATCTCATCACTCAGTGCTTGTTTTCCAAGCCCAAAAGCGGTGTTCCACTGTGGTCAGCACCTCCATGAATGCCACAAGCAATCTTGTGTCATAGCTACTACGTGCGGTGAGATCGATGTCAAACTGCTCTTGCTTTTGTAGTTTAAGGAATAACTCCACTGCCACTCGTGATGTGTTAGTGAGAGCGAGCAGCACATTCGTCAATAGTGCAGGATCCATTATTTCATACCGAAGAGGCAGAGCAGAGAGTGCAGTACACAAACCATTGAAAGACTACGCCAATGCAGATGGAAGCACAGGGATTGCTGGGATGCGAAGCAACGCATCGCGGGGCATTGGGACAGGACCCAGGATGCCCTGCGACCCCGTCTTAGCAGCAAAAGAGGAAGAGATGCTCTGTGTGATCATAGAATCATAGAATTCAAGATCAGAAGGGACCATTATGATCATCTAGTCTGACCTCCTGCAAGATGCAGGCCACATAAGCCGATCCACCCACTCCTGAACTAATTCTCTCCCTTGACTCTGCTGTTGAATGCTCCAAATCATGATTTAAAGACTTCAAGTAGCAGATAATCCACCAGCAAGCGACCCCTGCCCCAGGCTTCGGAGGAAGGTGAAAAACCTCCAGGGCCACTGCCAATCTACCCTGGAGGAAAATTCCTTCCCGACCCCAAATATGGCGATCAGCTGAACCCCGAGCATGTGGGCAAGACTCTCCAGCCAGACCCTCTGGAAAAGGCTAACAATATCCCAACATTGACCCTTTGTACTAATTACCAGTGTGGCACGTTATTGACCTATTGACTAAACCCGTTATCCTATCATACCATCCCCTCCATAAACTTATCCAGCTTAATCTTAAAGTCATAGAGGTCCTTCACCCCCACTGTTTCCCTCGGTAGGCTGTTCCAGAATTGCACTCCTCTGATGGTTAGAAACCTTCGTCTAATTTCAAGCCTAAATTTCCTGACTGACAATTTATACAATTTATTCCGTTTGTCCTCGTGTCCACATTAGCACTGAGCTGAAATAATTCCTCTCCTTCCCTGGTATTTATCCCTCTGATATATTTAAAGAGTGCAATCATATCTCCTCTTATCCTTCTTTTGGTTAAGGAAAACAAACCGAGCTCCTCAAGTCTCCTTTCATACGACAGGCTTTCCATTCCTCAGATCATTCTAGTGGCCCTTCTTTGTACCCGTTCCAGTTTGAATTCATCCTTCTTAAACATGGGAGACCAAAACTGCACACAATACTCCAAATGAGGTCTCACCAACGCCTTATATAACGGGACTAGCACCTCCTTATCTCTACTAGAAATACCTCGCCTAATGCATCCCAAGACCACATTAGCTTTTTTAACGGCCACATCACATTGCCTACTCATAGTCATCCTACGATCAACCAGGACTCCTAGGTCCTTCTCCTCCTCCGTTACTTCCAACTGGTACGTCCTCAGCTTATAACTAAAATTCTTGTTAGTCATCCCTAAATGCATAACCTTACACTTCTCATTATTGAATTTCATCCTGTTACTAATACTCCAGTTTACAAGGTCATCCAAATCTCCCTGGAGGATATCCCGATCCTTTTCCGAATTGGCAATACCTCCCAACTTGGTGTCATCCGCAAACTTTATCAGTCCACTCCTACTTTTGGTTCCGAGGTCAGCGATAAATAGATTAAATAAAATCGGACCCAAAACCGAACCTTGAGGAACTCCACTGGTAACCCCCCTCCAACCCGACAGATCACCCTTCAATACGACCCTGTGCAGTCTCCCCTTTAACCAGCTCCTTATCCACCTCTGGATTTTCATTTTGATCCCCATCTTTTCCAATTTAACCAGTAATTCCTCATGCGGTACCGTATCAAACGCCTTACTGAAATCAAGATATATTAGATCCACCGCATTTCCCTTGTCTAAAAAATCTGTTACTTTCTCAAAGAAGGAGATCAGGTTGGTTTGGCATGATCTACCTTTCGTAAAACCATGCTGTAATTTGTCCCAGTTGCCATCGGCCTCAAGGTCCGTAACCACTCTCTCCTTTAAATTTTTTTCCATGACTTTGCATACTACAGATGTTAAACTAACAGGCCTGTAGTTACCCGGGTCACTTTTTTTCCCCTTCTTGAATATAGGAACTATATTAGCTAATCTCCAGTCAAACGGTACAACCCCCGAGTTTAGAGATTTATTAAAAATCATCGCTAACAGGCTTGCAATTTCACTTGCCAATTCCCTTAATATTCTAGGATGAAGATTATCCGGGCCCCCTGATTTACTTCCGTTAAGCTGTTCAAGTTTGGCTTCTACCTCAGATACCGTAATGTCTACCCCCATATCTTCATTCCCGTCAGTCCCTCTACCACTATTCCTTAGCCCTTCATTAGCCTCATTAAAGACCGAGGCAAAATATTCGTTTAGATATTGTGCCATGCCAAGATTATCCCTAATCTCCACTCCGTTTAAAGTTTTAAGCGGTCCCACTTCTTCCTTCTTGGTTTTCTTCCTATTTATATGGCTAAAAAACCTTTTGCTATTGGTTTTAATCCCCTTCGCTAGGTCCATCTTCACCCGGCTCTTTGCCTTTTTCACTGCTTCCCTACACCCTCTGACCTCAATAAGGTAGGTTTCTTTGCTGATCCCTCCCATTTTCCAGTCCTTGTACGCTTTCTGTTTTTTCTTAATCACCCCTCTGAGACGCTTGCTCATCCAGCTCGGTCTAAAACTGCTACCTACGAACTGTTTTCCCTTTCTCGGGATACAGGCCTCTGACAGCTCCTGCAACTTCAACCTGAAGTAACCCCAGGCGTCTTCCGCCTTTAGATCCCTAAATATGTTAGTCCAATCCACTTCCCTAACTAGTCGCCTTAATTTAGTAAAGTTAGCCCTTTTGATAGCAGCCCTTTTGATAGCTGCCCAGATTGCACCACTCCGAATATCGCAGCAAGTGCTGCAAGTGTGAACATGCTATTGTGGCAGGCAGCTGACAGTGTGAACACACAACAGTGGTTTCCCTTCAGCACTCTCTGAGTGGCACTGTAACTCCCGGCGCTGTAAGTCTGCCACTGTAGACATACCCCAACTCTGTTCAGGAAGAACATTCCTTCTTTGCCAACCATTTTTATCAGTTTGGTCCATTTCATGTGATTTTGGTTGTTTACCAAAAGAGGCATAACCAGTGACCATCTTGACAACAGAGATAAAAATTAGAGCTGGATTCTTATAACAAAAAGTAGTATTCATTTGAATTCTTAAAGGCATTTGCTATGAATATGTGTGGCCCCTTTTATTTGCTTTCATAAGTAGTCTAGGAAATGAATTTGCTAGTAGGAATATCTAGAAAAACTAAAAATACTAGAGAAAATCAGACTGAACATTGGGTACTCAAAGCCATCAACTCCCACTGGGAGTTCAGCGCCTTGCTGAGTGTAATCCTATATACAGAAAGCAATTTTTGAATCCATATTCTTCCAGTCAGAAGAGAGAACACTGCAACTTTTGTGGTTGTCTATAACTGACCAATACAGATTGAAGTTTGAACAACAATCTACAGACCAAGAATTAATCAGTAAAGTTATCCAGGTGTTTATAGGACCATAGTCTATCTTGGTCCCTACCTAGTTACCATTAACTTTAAAATAGCCTTATGTATTACTTTCTGATTTTTCTGGTCACTTGTTACATATTTGTTCATCTTGCTTTTTCAGTACAGGGTTAAGCCATCTTAGTATTCACTTCATCTATCTATTTTTCTTCAACGTTAGTATAAATGTTTCTGATGGACCTTGACCTTTAACTCATGAGATGGCTATCACATAGATGAGGATACTTAGAAAATTTGGGACTGACACAGAATGGCTGTGATTAGGTGCATAATGTGGGCATCACAATTTGCAATACATCCTTTAGAGAAATAGCAGACTTCCATGATTTAACAAGAATTGTGCAAATATGCAGCCCTCAACCCCATTTATGAATTAATCAGGTGCACAAGCACCTCTTATGAAGACTTCATATCGAGTAAGGAAGTTGCCTAGGGACAGAATACTAAAAGACCCCTACAAAACTCATTAATAGAAACTACATCTTTCTATTTTTAATTTAAATATATAATAGAAAAAGAAACAAGCGGTACCAACTTATCACTTGGCTTGAATTAGAGATAATATAATATAAGAATTACAAAAGTTTTATGGAAAAGTGCTGAATAAATACATGTATGATATTTAGATAGCACCATTCCACCAAGACATTTCAAGAAGTAATTTTGACATTGATGCAAATATTGTTATGCCCAGCACTTACTTTGGGTACAAAAGGCTTCATTGTGTTGTCACTGCTGACTTCTATGTTTTGCAGTAAGTACAATATACTCTAGTAGAACTGACGTAATCGTTAAGTAGAATAGGGTTGTTGGGACCCAACCTTTATGCCAGAATTTGGCACTGGAGCCAAATTAGGTAAAATTGTGTGAAGTCACTATATTTTTACCTAGCTATTATGGATGTACTTTTAAATGCTACCAGGCAGTTCAGATAATATAAAATTTCCAATACTGCCTTCGACTCAAGTCAAGGGTACACTTAAAGAGTTATTAGCACCCAGCAAAGTGTGTTAAGTCTGACATTCATGATGTCTCAGTTATTAAATAGATATTGGTACATGTATGATTTTCTTATAAAACTTAATAATGATAATGACCTTTCCATTTAGAATCAGGCTTTCAATGCTGCAAACAACGGCAGATTTATAGAATTAAATGCTAGATGCAAACTGCTGATCATTGTCAGGTTTTCTCATATGTAGAACTTGAAATTTATTTTTCACTTTTTTGTCTTGAACATTCATGTGTCACAATGACCATTAAATGTATATATATCTATGCATAGTTAACATAATCAATGTTACACTCAATTTATCATTTGATTTAGGGCTCCTCTGCACAGGTGCATTATTTCACTGACATGATCTGCACAACATAGAGCCTCTTAGTATAGAAGACGATAGAGAATTGTGTTGTGGAATCTGCTGTTGTTACTAAACAATGACGGACATATTTTGTACAGCAAGAACCTTGCAAGCTCCTCAAACAACCTGAGATATTAGCTCTTTTGGCAATGAGTGAAACAAGATAAGTCCATGAAGCATTTGTTTTGTTTTCACTATTATGACTCTACTCCAGAGATTTTTCTCTTGGGGTCTAGCATTATTTGAGTGGCTAGTATAGACTTTATGAATTTTTTTCTAAGACACTGCTAAATAGAGAAAATAGATTTAAGTCTCTTGCCTAGATTATTCAACTTCAAGCCCAGTTGATAACCCCCACTTGCTAAATTTCAAGGGCCAGATCCTCAGCTAGCATAAATTGACATAGCTCCATTGATTTCAATAAAGATATGCCAATTTACACCAGTCAAGGATTTGGCCCAATCAATCAAAAAGTAGTTTTCAAAATATTTAGCTTTTGAAAAGGTTGCTTCTCTGAATTAAGAAGTTCCTATTGGCATTGGTGGTTTTAGGACACAGAGATGCTGTTTGTCCCCAGTCCAGGGATGACCCAAGAGATTGTCCATACACCATAAAAGACCTAATTCAGAATAGTTTCTCATTAACACATTTATTTCTAATAGCTTTAGGACTAAATCACAAATGAAAGAGCTGTCTGCTGCTGACGGTAAGAGATGCCTGGAGAAGGAGTAAAATGAACAGGATGAAAGGTATTGCCTCAGGAACTGAAAAAAAATATGATACTATGTACTTCCTTCTGTAGAAGGGAGAGAACTGATCACTTGGTTCCCATAAAGAACCCATGAAGGTTCCACAACTATCACCTGCAAACTCTCTTAACCATGTTTGTGTCCTACAGTAATTAAGTCCTATCTCTCATTCACAGAATGTAATAATAACATAAACAAGAAGTAGTCCAAGAAGATGCTTCTTAAGGAGCTCCACTTCCCAGATCACAGACTGCAAATGACTATGAATCATCACCCAGTAGGTAAATATACTGCAGAGTAAACAACATTCTTCCCCTCTCTAAAAAAAACTACACAGGTAATGTGCTATAATTAGTTCATTATTGCGATCCTGAAAATTCAATTGTGTGCATGAGCCCAGACTCAAAGTTACAACTTCAGCTAAAAGCTTGCAAAATTGCATTTTGAGGGCATGTTTATATAATTACATAAAAATAATATAATGTCAAACATTTTTTGGGAAAAAACTTACTACACTAACATAGTAAATGTAAGAAGAGAGGAACAGTTAATACTTTGACTTAAAGTAACTGGAGAGTGTAAAAATACTGAATGTTATCTTTGAGAAGCCAATTTTTCTTTGGCTTTACTGAGAAACATGTGAGTTCTCTTTTTTGAGACACTGGAAGCTGCTAACCATTAACAGGCAGAGTGGTTTATACAGTGATTGATATTAGCCCATTTTATAAAAATATGAGGGTATTACTTGTGCTATATTTGTCTAATTATTTTTATTATTTTACTGCGGCTGTGGTGAAACTCAGACCCCAAATTCCAACTCTGGATTAACTGTCCCATGAAATTAAGTGAAGCACTTTGCAGTAGCTATTTGGTAAAAAACAGAAATGTACTCAGACCAAAACCCCAACTCTGAACACTCCTAAATGTGCGGAAATATATTTCTGGATGCTAGCTCATGCCTGTCCCTGTTTAGCTGCTCAGTGTTTTTAATACACTAGGGTAAAATTTTTAAAAGCACCTAAGTGACTTTGGCGCCTGATTCCTATGATATCTAGGCACTTTTGAAAATTTTACCCTCAAATTCTAACCATCTTTGATGGAGAGCTATTATAGCATAAACTTTATCAATATTTTATACAATTAATAAATACTAAAATGTTTAATTTTATGGCTCTGGGGAGAAAGTAACCAAAACCAGGCAAATCAAAGTTAAGGATAACATGCTACATTCAGTTCATCCTTCTAGGCCTCATTATTGAAGAACATATTGTGATAACATCACGCATAGATCTAAGAGCCCACCATTACCTAAGCACAACAGGGTAAGCTAGAGACACTGTGTTAGCCTTTTGTTAGTTGGTGTCACAACCTTCACATTACTTTGTGTGATGTGCAGCTGGCAGGGCATTTCAAGTTGCTTTTGAAATAGCTCCAAGATTGAGGCGGCCCCACTGTCCAATTGCCTTTCTAATATTAATAAACTATCTGAGGTGGGGGAAAAAAAACCTAAGAAATTGCTTAATTTGCATCGCAGACTGTCAAAATCCTAAAGTATTGTGGGGACAATTTATTTTCTAGGAGGTGCCACACAATCTCAGATTGAAAAAGGCTCCTTCTTCCATCCTACTGACTATACGTACAAATATTTCTTTTGTGTTTTTTTTCAGTAACTGAGCAAAGGGTTGGTGGAAGGAGAGGAAGGAAACAGAGACAGGAGGAGTACAAGTAGTTGTTCTATGAGATTTTTAGACTGTTTTCAGTCCCTTGTCTGTGGACAACTATTCTCTTCTTGTATAGGTTTTATGTCACACCCTTCACCATATTACCTATTGTAAGGTGCCTCTTGATTCATTCTCTAAGCAGCCCAATGCAAATCCCCCCACTCCCACCTCTCATTTTAAAAAGACATCCTTTAAATACATGTGTATTTAACCTTAAATAACTCCCAAAAAGACCATAATGGATTTAAATCCTGTCAATATTTCTTTAGGGGAATGTTAATGATCCAGGGAATAGGCCATTTTATTTTCTATTAGGGTTTAGGAATCACTAGCCTGATGGACCATCAGCTCTTAGAGACAATCATATCTATTTACATCAATACAATTTGCCCTGATGGGTGGCGCTATTGATGTGCTTAAAGTTAAGCTCATGTTTGTGAGGACTGGGGAGCCTTAATGTGAAACAACTTGCAGAGATGAAATAGGTCTCATTGTCTCTGATGAGCCACCATGCCGGTGATTCCAAGCTAAAATAGAAATTGTAAAGGCCTTTTTACTGAATGTGACTACTCGTGTGCTTACGGTTAAGAATGTGCTTAAGTTCTTTGCTGAGTTGAGGCCTAAATATAAACAAACTTTTTAAAAAATCATCTCATTTGCTGTTTAAAACATGTTACTTTGCATCTATGTTACCATAACTATTCTAAGTAAAATTTACCTTTATAAATATCCCAAATTCTGAGTCACTCTAAGTTACTCCCAGGAGCCATAAAACCAGTGGCTCCCCAACAACATTATTCAGTCTTCAAAACAGGATACAAGCTGGGGAAGGGGGAGTTAGTGCTGGTATGTCATTAAATTAAATCTTATTTTGAAAATACGAGGAAAAATTCTAAATTGTTAGCACCATTAAAGAGGACACATTCTTCTGCAATAGCAGGCACGAGTGGCATCTGCAATCCCTGTAAATTTTCAAAGGAGATTGCTAGAGGGGAAGGAATGAGTTCTGCCCACGAAAAAAATTCACCTACTAAGACGGTGGTGGTGAGACATGGCCTGGAAAATGGGAAATCTATCAAGAGATTTTCAAACCACCACACCTGGGTACATTAATCACTGGGGTGCAATAAGTTTGCACCTGAAATTTTTGCCATGGAAGCCTGTACAAGGTAAACAGCCTACACTCCAGTTGCACATCGTTATCTCATAAATCCCATTTCCCACTGAACTGCCAAAGGCAAAGAAATGGTCATTCTTACATGCTGGCTGGATTTGTTTTGAGGCAACATGGTCTCGTTAATATTTTGATCAACATCATGTGTAAGAGGTTGTGATACTTACAAGAGATCAGCCAAGCAATAAGGAAATCGCTGATTTTATTTACGGTCAGTGGGAGCTGGGTGCCTAACTGCCCTTTACACTTTTAAAAATATCTCTCTGTTTCATTTATTTATAGAAGGAAAAATCTTTCAGGTGGTTTGGAACCACTCAGTTTTGCACCTAGCTAATTTAAGTAACCACATCGCTTGAACAGGGATCTGCACAGTCACAAAAATGCACTCAGCTGGATCCAGTTACCGGATTGGGCCCTGAATCTATAACTTAACTCTGATGTGCAAACAATGCTTCACTTGATCTATTAAAACTGATAGCTGATGATTTTATGATCACTGGAACTGCCATGAGTGGCTCATTGTGGGAATTAGTATTCTGCTGTAACAGGCTGCATATCACAATATCAAGCCAATGTCAAACATGCTGTATATTCCATAATGCCTAGATAGAGAGACTGACAAGCAGACAGATATTTAGAGAGAGAGGATGAAAAGAAAAGCAGGGCATTCCTAGAAGAGACTAAAATAAATCTTATTTTTAGTGATTTCCCTGCACAAGATGATGTATAATACAAAACAAGTGTCACAAACGGCAGAATGCAGTTGTTAAATAAAGCCCAGAAAACACAAAACAGAAGCTTCCTATTGGGTAGAATAAAAGATCGATTGTCATGTGTGATTAATGTGGACATCTGAAAAAAGTTCCATATGATAATCCCACAGTTTAGTTTGACAAGAGCAGAGATTAGGCAATTCTAAAATCGCCACAAAGCTCGTTCTGTTTAGAGGGGCCGAAGCATAGCACTGAGATACGAGCCCGTTTAATTCTGTGCTTGAGAACAAAGGGCAATTTCTGCTCAACACTTCTCAATGGATATGTAGATGAGATGTGAGAGGCAACGTTGTTGAAATATTCAGAGGCTGATACCCAGACAGAGTGAAATTCTGTAATGTAAAACATATCATTGCTTTTCTTCCCTATGAATTTCTAGCTCTGGGCTTTATTCTTCAATAAATTGCCTCTGTGACTGCCGGCTTGTGGAAGCTCCATGGGCCTGGTTGGCTTCCCAGCTGCATAGGCTATTCCCAGTCTCTTATCCATAAATAATAATAAAAAAGTTGCCTGTAGCTCAACCTAGCCTGACTGTCACATATGGCAATTGACTGACTACAAGTGACATTGGGGACCTCCACTGAACATGTCTTTTCTCTAAGTCCCTAATGAAAATATGGTCTCTTCCCTTCAGGGCTGAATTCTCCATTAGGCCCAGGTGGTCCGAGTTGAAGACTCCAGCCTTCCTTGGGACTCTTGAGCAGGATCCATCTCCCAGAAATGTGTCTGAGTGGGATGGATCCATTTGTAAAGAACTTTCCTGCTTTGCCTCTTGGCAGAGCTGTTTGGTGGCTGTTGTGTTGGTGGCTTTCTATCTTCCTCTCTGAGCCTGTGCTGCAAACCCCACTGCCCTACTTCTCAGAGACACAGGATCTCAATCTGCCAACTTCTCTGCACTCCTTGGAGACACTACATTAAAAACAATGCTTTGCAATTTTGTAGCACCTTCCTTCTGAGTATCTCCAAGTGCTTTACAGAATTAATTAATTTAGCCTCACAACACCCTTACTAATTAGGTTTTCTTAATCCAATTTTACAGCAGGAGCAATAGAGGCACAGAGTGGTTAAGTGCCTTGACATGCATACAGGAAGACAGTGGCATAGCAAGAAACAGAGCTCATAACTCCTGACTCCTAGTTTCATTACTCGACTTCAGGGTCATGATTGAACTCTTGGGCAAATATCTGGGAATACAGAGCCCATGCCAAAAGATGTGCTATGTGGGTGCGTTGAACACAGTTAAAGTGCAGGGAAACTTAAAGATCAGGAGGATGGCCAGACTCAGGCAACTTCAGGCCCCAACATATCTAATGCCTATTCACAGTTTTCCATCTGGAAACCAGTTTGTGCTCAAATCAGGTCCTGCTTCTGTATAGTGAGTGGCTTTTAAAATTCAAGAATCCTGAGCAACAGCTAGTCAGGCGGCTGTAGAAATTACAGAAATCTGATTTCAAAGTCCCTCATAAGCACCGATGGATGCAGGGTAATGCTCATGATTTCCTCCCCCCCCACACACACACATGTGTAAATAGTGCTCTCAGGAGAACAAAGAATGAATAGTAATACAAGGAAACCACCCCTTCCAATGCCCAAGATTTGAAGTACAAATGTTCCCGATTCTACTGGAACAGTAGAGGTAGTATTGCGAAGTAGGGTCCAAGAGCAGCTAAAAAAACCTGTAAGACCCTGAAATTAATATAATCTAGGTCCAGATCCTATGAGTTGCTGAGCACCTTCTGTGGAATGTTGAGCACCCTTATTTACTTTTGAAGCAACATGTCAGAGAAAACAGATGGCCTTTTCCATTTTTTCACTTAACACATGGGAATTCATATCCCATTCCCATCTACCTTCCTATTTTCTGTAAATATTTTCTAGAGAAAATGAAGAATGACCTGGGAGGGAAAGTGAATATGAATGCAATCAAAGTGGTACTTCCCCCATTTTATCTGTTTTGATAGGAAGAGTAATATCAATGTCAGAACTTCTTTAAAAAGCTTAATTCATTTATCATTCACTTTATTTGGAATAATGGGAGATCTTGATTTAAATGGTTGGACCTATGTGGTCTTAATGGGAGGTTTGGATGAATCCCAGTGTATCTATAGTTGTGGACAAAATATTATCATAATGTCCAACCAGGCCATCAATCAAATGGTCTGCTCCTCTGAGCCATCTGAAACTAATCCCTCAACTTTGGCCAGGCCCTCAAAACAGATGTATACACTCTATTAGACCCATTTGTAACACAGGACAACTCTTGAATCTGATGTCAGATGCAACCCACCTCGCCACATCTTCTTCCCATTCCCCCACTTACTGATGCTAAACTTAATATACAACTGAAGGCATCTGGTCTAACAAAAGTCCTGCACTTCCAGTGTTGGTTATCAGTCATTCATGCATAATCAGGAGCCTCATTCATCATCAAATCTTTAAAAATCTATTCTTGCCTTGTTTCCTCTTTCCCACCATGGCAGAGGTACATCAGTGTAGCTCAATCTTCTAAAATCTCCTCCCCCTCTGCATCACTTTTGTAAATATCCAAGCCCTTTAAAAGGCTCAACCTCATGACTCCCTATATACTCCTGAATTCCTGGATTGGATGGAAGATGAGACTGGAAGGAGTCTATCCTGAGCCAGCTGGGGCCTATCCTTGAAAGTGCTCATCCCAGAGTTCCCACTGTGATGTTGGAGTTAAAGATTGGGTAGGATACTGCCTTGGATGAGTTAGATCACTTTTCTTAGAGAAGCTAAACAACCCCCAGATGCTGAGCCTAGTGACTTTTTGAGTTGCAGCCCAAGAACATATTCTGATAAAGCTATTTCAGAGTGCTTGGCAGGGAACTAAGATACAAAGCTTTCCACACTGGAAGTTGGGGCCACATATGTGTAAGCTTTTTGCTGGCTCAAAACAGTAATAAGAACTAGGGGTGAAATCCTGGCCCCACTAAAGTCAGTGGGAGTTTTGCTATGGAATTCAGTGGGGCCATGACTTCACAGCATGCATATAGTCCATAAAATAGACATGGCAAGACTATCCTTAGTTAGATACATTCAGATCTCTCTCAACAAGGAATAAACTCATTCCAAGCATCCAAATCCTTCCCGACTGCTTGGAAGCCATAAAACATTCTTAATATATAGTGTATTGATTGCTTATTTATTTAATTTTAAAATGAGACTTTTGTAAACAGCATTATTATATTGTTTTCCGTCCATTCATTTTATTTCTCTATTACATTAGACTGGGAAGTATACATGTATTGCATTTTGGAGATTTTATTTTAAAGGCTGCTTTAATGAATTCTTAATTACATTACTCAAAAGATCCATTATTCAGCATTCATCTCACTTCTAAATGAAAGGCTTTACCTGACATGTGAATGAAATGAGTCTAAATGCTTTCCATGCCACCCAGGGATTCATAATAGACTCCTTGCTGCATGGCAGCAGCAGGTTTTCTTTCTGTTTTAAATTTATGTGGATTGTTTGCAGAGATAGACAGGTAAGAAATACTCAGCCACCCGGAGTACCACTGAACTCCCCATGTGTATTGAGACCTATCCAATGCAGGTATGGACACGGTGTTTGGGATGGGGGAGCAAGAATGGGAAATTGAGACATTAATAACCTTTCAAAGGCTTTTAAATACATTTATATAGTTCCTACAATGTTCACCAATTCCATTTGGGGTAAAAAAAACCCTATAGCCCCTTGTTAAGCTTTTTCTTTTTTATGGTTCACCATGAATAAAATGGGTGAGCACAGAACAAGGGATTTATTTTTCACCAAAGGGTAACACGATACTTTTTCTCACTTCCATTTATTTTAGTGGAACAAATATCTGGTATTAAGTTTGGACAGGAGCTCAAACTACTGTACTGTTTCTCAGGAGCGTCACCAGCAATTTGAAATCTGTACACACACTGGCTGTTCATTACAGGATTGTCATTACACATCATGGACCAAATTCTGTACTTTTTCTGATCCCATTCATCTACTGGCCTATAAGTTAGGACTACCTGCCCCAATGTGATCACTAATAACTCGATCCAGCAAAGGGCTGTGCATGTCCTACATGGTGCTGGGTATTTCAGCTGATCGTTATGTTATGTTTTTTAAAGGCCTGGAACTAATTCTGTGGGTCTCTATTCAGGTCATTGATTTCAGTTGGTTTCAGTGGCAGTTTTGCATAAGAAAGGAATGCAGGATTTGGATTATATTGAATAACCTAAAACCCAGCCACAGTGCCTCATAAAATGGCTTTATCATAAAATAAATTAAAGATAGGAAGGTGTATATGTTGTATGTCTGTTATGAAGTATCTACATATTAGTTACAAATATAAAAAACCCTATGTATCGAAACAGACAGTATCAACATGTTTGTAGTTACCTCTGACCATTTGCCAATTTTCAGTCTTAATTGTTTCTAAAATGTTTGAAAGATTTATCCCATGTAGGTTATGGTGTCCTATTTCATTTGTATTAGAACGATGACAAACTTTTCCATTTTACACTGACATGCTGCAGATAAATTAGTATATACCTTCTATTCTGAGCTATCTGTGTTTTATGGAATCACATTTTGCAAAAATACATATTAAAAGGCCATGAGTGCTTTTACAGTGCTTAGATCAATTTTTAAAAGTACATTCCTTAAACTACATTTTGCTGCTTTTCTTACATATAGATGGAGCTTGACTAGTGTCGAATCACTGGTGGATATATCATGACCTTTCCCCCTATCTGATTATGAAGAAGACTGTGAAATTTAATATGCTGCTTTAATTCAACACCATTATTTAGGGCTCAGTACTGCAAGATGCTGAGATATCACTGTACTGGAAGGTGCTCAGCACCCTCAGTTCTCATTGGCTTCCTAACCTAGCACTGGGTAGGATTGAATTAATAATACAAAACCTGGCCCAGAATCTATAGTGCTCCTATGATGCAGTCAGGCATTGGTTAATGAAGCATCCACTCTATATCAAGCAGACTGTACCACCTACTGATAAAAAAAGGCAACACTTTAGAATGTCTCAGAAATATGAGATGAAAAACCACATTAATCCACTCTTCTGATGGACAAGATACATGAGTGCAGCTTACAGGGACTCACATTCACCCAGCTTAAAACCCCTCTCTCTAGGAGTGATTGAACTGCACCCTTGATGAGCTGCACCAGATTGTGTATTCACTGCAAAAAAATCTCATTCAACATATAGCAGCTACTGACCCAACCCTTGTAGCTGACTTCCACATAGATAAAACACTATTTTTTTCTAGTTAAAAACACATACATAAGAAATGGAAAATAATAACAAAATGCAGTAAATATGCCTAATGGTAGTTACTAGGAATTAAAGTCTGTATACTAAGCCACCAGTTTCCAGACTTATTACACCCCATTTTATTTCAGTCTTTTTCACAGCATTTATTCAGCATGCAATTAAATTCCCCAAAAGCTGTGCCCACCATTTACATGCTGCAGGTTTACCTCTGTGCATTTCATTATGGAGAACAGAATCCCAACAGCTCTCCAAAGGGAGGCACATTTAATCATTTAACTTCATCTTCTTAACATATAAGAAATCTCTCCAGAATGAAATATAGCCCCCAAAAAGGAGACAAAAGGGTACGTGTGCCAAGCTTCAGTGCACATTAAATACACTCGATAGTAAAAAGGCCAGTCCTGAAAACGCTTACTATCAGGCAAAGTGCTTACTGGTCCCATTGAACTATTTCCACTGTTAATGCAATGGAAATAATTTAGAGTTAGTAACTATCTCAGGTACTGATATGGCTTCCATTACCATCATATTTGAACACCTCCTAATCTTCAGTATATTTACCCACACAACAACCCAGGGTGGACTGAGTTACAGAGATATTAAGTGATTTCCCCAAGGTCACACAAGACATCTGTGGCACAGCAGGGAATTCAACCCAGAACTCTTAATGCCCAGACTACACCCTAACCAACCCTCCTCTCCTACCATATCGGTGAGAGAATGCACCTGTTAGTAAACATTTGCAATTCTGAGCCATGTTTGTTTAAAAAGTGAGCATATAAACCAAGATTACCATGGGTCCGCGTGAAGATTGAGCATGAAGCCTATAAATGTTTAAGCGTTTTACACAATTATCTTCTGAGCTATTTCATAAAAATAAATCTATGTAATTGCTATTATGGAGTCATGTGGTACAGTACATAAGATGAAGAAACACTCCCACTGAGTGAGAGAATGCAGATTTTGAGCTGCCTTTCCACTGAGCTAATTTTGCGGTTCTAAGTATGTAAAGAATGAAAAGTTGTGCCCTTACTATATTAAGCATTATTTGTATTGGAGTAGGACCTAGAGATTTCAATAATGAAACCAGGCTCCACTGTGCTAGGCTCTGTACAAATACATAACATTAAGATGGTCTCTACCCTTAAGAGCTTCAGGCAGCCGGATACAGGGAGCAGAAGAGAACAATGAGAAAAACAGGGGTTGTTGTTGTTATTGAGGTTTTTTAAAAGATTTTTTGATTAAAAAATGTTTCTTTACAATAAAACGGTCTTTAATTTCTTCCCAACCATCAGTACCTTAAAATTACAAGAGAACTTTAAAGAAAGGTCACAGTGTTGATGGTTTCTCATCAATATTTCACATTCTGGGGGGGAAAAAAAGGCTAAAGTTTTCTAAACACTTTGCAAACTGTCATCCCATTTTTGGGTCAGCTACAGAGCTGCTAAGAAAATTTCCAATTTTGAGGGGGAAAAGGGGCAAATTTTTCACAAAAATTTCCAAGAAAAATGATGTCCTGTTTCAACCAGTTTTAAAAATCATCTTTGTGAATTTGACTAATTTCTCACCTTTTAAACATTTTCATTTTAGAAATTAAGTTGCTTTTCATTTTATAAAATGGACATGGTCATTCTATCAATTAAAATTTTAAAGAACCTACTCCCATTTTTTTATTCAACGAGTAAAAAATGAAATGGCGGGTGTAAGAGAAGAGAGAGAATTCCATGTGATCGCTTCAATTTTTTCCTACGTAACATTTGATTTTTTTTGGATGCTACTATTCCAAACTCTACATGCCACATTAATGTTAATATGGGCTACATAAAAAGTTACAGCAAATTCTCTGATATTCTTTATGAATTCCATGTATATGTGGTATCCTGACTTCATTGTAGGTACACTCATATAATGCAGAAGTAATTCTTTATAACTGGGCGTTCTGACTTCACGAATAATGGTAAACATGAGCAAAACAAAGTTAAAAAGAACCACTTGATATGAAAAGGGATAGTTCTTTTATTATGATGTCTAATTTCCTGTCGTCCCTGAAAAAAAGGGAAATTTATAGCCACTTCCTGCATGCTTTTTCAGCTTAGTTTGACAACCTTCAGCTTTTTTACTTTGGCAGTGCCTTTGTTACTAGAACTGCAAGCATTTGAAACTTCTGAAGAAGTGATGTTTTTTACCCACAAAATCTTATGCCCAAATAAATCTGTTAGTCTTTAAGGTGCCACTGGACTTCTTGTTGTTTTTGTGGATACAGACTAACATGGCTATCCCCTGATACTTTTCCTCCTAATATGTTCAAATATACATATGGTATTAGCATGCTAGGGGTAAAAGGTACCAACATCAAAGTCTACATAGATCATATTTACTGGCAATATTTTAAAGAATTAAAAAAAAAGAGTAAAAAGATGTGTCTCAAGTAAAAATAATCCCACTTTCAGTAAATAAATGTGTTACAAACAACCTGATTTCAAGAAAATAATTCAGAAAAAATAATGATTTATTCTGGCACAGTGACAAATATACACTGCAGGTGCATTGCCACATTGCAGCCATTAAAGAGTTAAAGCATGTATATTGCCCTACACTATCTTTAAACTTCGAATTATTGATGGGTATTAAGCCACTAACTCAAAATCATCTAACCTTCTTAACTGGTTAAAAGAGTATAATCCTCTCAGTTATTAGAAGACCTTTGAAGTGAAACTCAGTCTTCCTCCCTGTTTTGAAAATTCTCATTCACTATAGACTAAATCACAGGGAAGTTTCGGCCGCAGCACTTTGTCTGCATAGTGAGCAATGGATTACTTACTTGAACTTTGCTCCAGTCAGGACTTTGTAGTGCTTATAAATCATGAATCCATCTAAATTCACCTTAAATTAGCCTTTCAGAAACACTCTAAACTTCAGTTGACTGCCTGGTGGCTTCTGGCTAGGTGCCACGGAGAAGCTGAAACACTGATTAATTGTTTTCATTTCTTTTTAAAAACACATTTTATTAACAAAACTACCATAGAGTATAAATTTGTTTTTCACTTCATTAAACAACTGTGTTTGTTGTTATATGCAAAGTATTAGCAAGTATATGTTAAATAATGAAATGAAAAAGGAACTTGAAAGCTATATAAGCCTTTTGCATAATAATGCCCTTACTGCATAAGCAGACTGGGAAAGAACTGGGAAAGCATGCTGCCAAGCTACAACAGATTTTGCAATTTTCCAGCAAATAGAAACAAATTCTGGTTTCAGAAGGTGTACTCAACAAACACTTCTCAATGTGTTTCTGATTTGTGGTTAGAATGTTTTTACTGCTGGTGCCCTGTGCTTTAGAGACATTTATTTCCTAAACGAAAGATTCCTTTCTAAAAACCTCAACTGTCTGTTTTTCAAAGCAATTTAAAATCAAACACACAAATAAAATGTTTAACATATGGAAACCTTCATACAGAGTCTTACGTAGTCCAAGTTAAAATTGTTTTATAAACTGTAATGTTTTGCAGATGAAAACACAGAGAAGATGACTGTTTTTTGCAGTAATGCTTTTTGACAGCAGTAAACCTTGTTTTAGTAATTGACATGAAATTGTTTGGTGGTTTTAAAATGGACCACTAATAAAAATGGCATGTTTTAAGTTTTTAAAAATTGTGCTTAATACTGTGAAGTTATATAGAATTACAAATGTGATATAATATTTAAAAAAATCTTTTACATCTATATGTTCAAAATGGCTCAGAAGCACCTTTAAAGTATTAGTGATCTCTATGTTAATTCTCAGTTGTGATATGTATCCTAGTTTTTGCTGTAGCCCAGGTATTTTTTTTCTTTTTGTAAGTCATTATTAATTCATCCTTGCTACCCGTTCATTTTTCCTCCCAGCTTTCCTTTCCTTTGTTTAACTTGAAGCCTCAAATAGGAAAACTGTTTCTTATAATGTAGATAAATTTATCATTTGAATGTTAACATACTATTAGCTTGTCCTCCTAATACTTTTGACGTGTGTATGGTACACTGACATTTCTAATGTATTTTAAAAAATTAAACATTAATTTAGAAGAATGCTGCAACAAGTCATGTTAACTTAAAAAAATATTTATAAAGTGGGCGCCATTAAAAAGTTCCACTGGTTGAAAAAACAACGAGAAGTCCTTGTGGCACCTTAGAGACTAACACATTTATTTGGGCATAAGCTTCCGTGGGCTAGAACCCACTTCATCAGATGCACAGAGTGGAAAATACAGTAGCAGATGTAAATACACACCTTTTCATGTACTGTGTATTTATACCTGCTACTGTATTTTCCACTCCATGCATCTGACAAAGTGGGTTCTAGCCCATGAAAGCTTATGTCCAAATAAATTTGTTAGTCTCTAAGGTGCCACAAGGAATCCTTGTTGTTTTTGCTGATACAGACTTAGGCTGTGGCTACACTTAGCTCTTCAAAGCGCTGCCCCGGTAGCGCTGCCGCGGCAGTGCTTTGAAGCGCTAAGTGTAGTCAAAGTGCCAGCGCTGGGAGAGAGCTCTCCCAGCGCTGTCCGTACTCCACCTCCCTGTGGGGAATAACGTACAGCGCTGGGAGCCGCGCTCCCAGCGCTGGGGCTTTGACCACACTGGCGCTTTGCAGCGCCGCAATTTGCAGCGCTGGAGAGGGTGTGTTTTCACACCCTGCTGCAGCACTGCAAATTTGTAAGTGTAGCCAAGCCCTAACACAGCTACTACTCTGAAACTGGTTGGAAAGAATCTAATGGATCTAACAGAATTTTAAAGACGATAATGTCACTGAGGATGATAGATAATGTGGCCCATTATGTTTTCAGTAGAAAAAAATTGAAATAAAATATTTTTAGAGGCTAGCTCTGGAAGAATTAACTTTTCTGATTCACTGTTTCAGTATAAGAAGTAGAAGTTAGTATTTTTCTTTAAGGCCCCAACTTGCAAAGCACTTAAGCACTTCAAATTAAAGTTAAGTACGTTTTAAGTGTTTTCTTGAATCGAGGCCTAAATGACCCTGAGGACATTTTTATGCCTAGATTACTGAACTGCCAGGTTTTCTTAACAGCCAAAGGAAATAGAGAAAACAATTATGATGTGACATGCCTGTTCCCAGCTAAGAACTGATTTAATTCCCATCCAAGAACCTTGCAATGGAGATATTATGTGCAACTAGCATGTGTCATAACCACCTTGAGAGTAACTCATATAGGAGGAACAGAAAACATCTAAAGAAAACCCAGGAGGTTACTGGCTCCCTTTTTCTTGAGGTCATCCATAGTGCTAATGACAGTTTTTGTGTGCTGACAGTAACACTGCCACTGAGTCACTGACAATGAGAAAAACCAGGAGCAACAAACATGGGCTCCACATGGTAGATCCAACTCAAACAGGAACTGTTTAGAAGGAACTGGTTAGAGTTTACAGAATTCCTTTACACTGAGTTACCGATACTGTAGTCACTGACATGTCTCCACTTCTCTGTCCTCCATCCTAGAGATCTTCAATGCTGTGTGTTATTGGTTTGCTGGATTCTTTTGTTGGTGGTGGTTTTGGTTGATAATTGGTTTTAAAAAAAAGCAAGATGTAACAGTGACCTCTGGAGTCAGTTCAAACTGACTCCTGTCATGTGATGAGTATATTAACCCGTTCTAATTTATGTCATGGGACGGGTCTGGGAAATAAAGCCCCATCTCTTGCTAGCCTTCCTGTCATCTAGTGGGGTGATTCATGGAGCTGGCCAGCAGGCCACCTTAATCCCATTCTCAGCCACTAAAATTCTCATATTATATCCTAAGGTTTTCAAATCAGAATACTGAAAAATTCCCATCAGGACCACTGAATATTTGGGGATGGGGCAGGAAATGGATTGATCTAATCTCCACAATCAGACCCCTATACTCAAGCACTTAGGTTGTTAATGGTCATTGTCATGTGATCAGAAGCTTCCCACAGAGGGAAGAAGGGCCTCTTGGGGAGTTGTTCCACTTTTCCTGTAGCAGCCAGAATTTGGCCCATTTTGTTTATTTGAAGCACTCAGCGGCTAAATCTTTAACTGTTCTTTTGTCAACTCTGCAGATCACCTTCAAGCAACTAGTTACATGTCCCTTGTATAAATATCTCTATTGTTGTTCCCTTTCCCTTAAGCTTTGTCCAGCTGTCTATCTGTCCTTAGCTTGTGAGCTACTTGAGACAGGGACTGTCCTTTCCTGAATGCGTGGAAAATGCCAAACTAGCACATTATGGGTGCTACCACATGCCATTTTTAGTGCACAGACTAAAAAAATATGTGGAACTGTTTTACATAAACCAGCATCCTCACAGTGGGAGCAGCTGCACTGGGCCTTATAACAAGACTAGGGCCCTCAAGTTTTGTCCTCATAATTCTCATTATTGTTAGCTCAGTGTTTCCAATTTACTTTCATAAAAGATTTTGTGATTATTTGCTTTTGTTATCTGTCACAGGAATTACTCACTCCTCTCCCCGCCAACATACACATGCTTAAGAAAGTAGAGCAAAGCAAAAAGAAGAGGCAGATTAAAGAAACCCAACACCAGTTGTTCAGCATAAGGGTGGAAGATGATGTTTCCTGCCACTGCTCAGCTTTGTGCCTAATGAGGGTCCTATGAAAAGGCTCATGCAACGATCAGCATGGACAAGGCTACTGAGGCTTTTGGCTCCTCACTGGGTGTTCAGAGGAACATTTTCTCTTTTCAGCTTCTAGTACCAAAATGCAGGTGATCGAAAACTGACTATTTTAATTCTACATTGATGTGTAATTGTAATTTGACTTTATTTGTTTTTTATCTTTTCTGAAGCACTCTAAGAGGTCCAAAGGAAAGGTGCTACACAATGGTACGTGCTGGAGTGATTGACAGATTATTTTACGACGGGTACTCATTATTCCTTTTATTAAGAGTAAAGTGGCTTTTAGACTAAAAACAATAGGGTAAAAGGGGTCCCTTTATGCACTCATTACACATAGAAAATGGGAAGGGAAAAAGTTGTAATAAAAACTAAATGATTTTGGCAGTCTGTGTGTGTTTCTTACATTGTATGCTAAATGGCACAGACTGTAACCGCTGGACATATAATTGTCCTCTAGTTATGGGAGCAAAAAATGGTAAAAATATAGACTGGAATTGCAAGAGTAATACATGTAATAACTCATATTTCTGAATTTCTCTTTATGTAACCAGAAAGACTGACATTCTTGTAATTTTTTCTTTGAATTTATATTTTTGGGGAGTGACATAGAAGACATGGGGTATGATTTGCTCTCTCCTAGAGAGCTCCATTACCTGCCACTGTTCCAAAGAGGCAAGATGATTTTCCCCAAGTATACATGCTGGAACTAGGGGTGCTACTGCATTATAAACAGGATTTACAGTTTGGTCCAATGGCTCTCACACCCCACTATACAAATTATTCCCAAGTTGTTGAGAGATGTTTCGGTGTTGCTTTATTTACAGTTTATTGGTGCTATCCTGTTCCCAGTGAAGTCACTGGGAGTTTTGTCACTCCCAACTGACTTTCAATGAGACCTAGGCTCCTAAGTGCTCGAGTCACTTTTGAAAATAAGCTCCTAAATCAGCTAAGCATTGCAACACTGAGTGGAGCAACGCCTAAATACTTCTAAGTCTGATTTTCAAAGTGACTTAGGCAACTAGTAGCCTGAGGCCCATTGACTTTCACTCCTACTTGCCTAAGTCGCTTTTGAAAATGGGGCTAAGTGCATATGCCACGCAGGGCCAGATTTGCAAAGGTGTTTAAACACCCAAAAATGCAGATAGGCACCCAGATGTATTTTTAAAAGCACCTAAGTTAGGCATCTAACCTGCATCAGCACTTTTGAAAATTCCAATAGGAGCTATCTGCATCTTTAAAGGCCTAAAAAGCCTTTTACAAAGATAAGACTCCTTGAAAATTTTATACCTTAACCCTAAAATAATGCTATTTCTGTTTGTAAATGTGATAGCTGGAAAGCTAAGTGAATTGGTGGGATGAGTGGGCAATGGGGAAGCAAAAGAAAGAATCTCTAACCTAGAGGATGGGAGCCTGCAGCACCTTCACCAAGAAAGGTGGAATGGTGTGAGAATAGGAAAGCACATGAAAGATTCAGAAAACAAAAATAAAGGGACTTGCACAGTGTGGGTCTCCTGGAGGGGGATGAAGGCCCCATCCCACATCCTTCTTTGAAACAAAGGTCCCTCAGATTTTCATATTGAATACAAACACAACTGCATTAAAACGGACCTTGCTCACTGTGCATTCATTTTTGCCCCCTCCCATTCCAGATAACAAAAGACCAAGAAGCTCTTACACTGCAGCTCCGAGGTTTCATTGATAAGGTGAAAATCCTAGCATCAAGGAGACAAGAGCATTGGGAATAAAGAGAGAAATTACAGGGGGAAAGGATGGGATATGCTGAGTCCAAGAAGTGGCTGTGAGATAGAGAAGTTTAGGATGCTCACCTGTATCAACCAGGGCTAAAAGTTCAGGCATGCAATATGATGTATACATTCCACAAACCCTCCAAGAGGAGGTGGTGGCCCAGGGTCACGAAGAAGCCCTATTACTGATAAAATGGAAGAAGTCACTTTCATACCAGTATTAATGGGAAGAATGAATGCCAAATATATTACTTTTCTTTGTTTAAAGCTAGAAATATGTCATCCTATCTGTTTTGCTCGTCGCTTAACTTTCTTTTTCTTAAGCTGGTACACTAACTCTTGCAATTTCATCACGAGTCTTGCAATATGTATTCTTATCTTCAAGCCCCAGGTCTGGAGTCATGTGAATATGTAAGAATTACAGCTTTCATTTTTTAAAAGTATGTTTCTCATCCTCATGCTTGCTGATAAAAGTGTGAAGCTGTGAGCCAACTGTACCCTAAAGACTATGAAGCCAGAAGGCATATAAAAAGTATTATGTTTAAAAATCTCATTATTTTTATACCAGTCTCATAATTTTGAGTGTGGGGCGTGATGGGTTGCATAAACTGCACATTGGTGATGAAGGGGTTAAACAGTTCCTATGGGCAAGGCTGGCCCTGCCCCTCCAGCCCTGTCAGTCATGTCAAGGATGAAATAAGGGCTTAAAAACAGGAAGTGCCTGGCAGTCATTGGGCAGTTCTGGGAGAGAGCAGATGGCAGCTCTACAACTCCCAAAGAAGAGTCCCGGAAGCCTCCAGGGGAACTGCCCTCAGGAAGGTGATGTACCAGTGCTACCCCTTCCCCCTGCCTACAAGGAGACAACAACTTGGTGTACTGGCCGGGTAAAACAGATTTGGCAATCCGCAAGGCAGGCCAGTTGGGGGGTTGGTGCTGCTATCCTCTTCCCTTTCCGGGGTTAGGGAATCTGAGAACAGACAAAAGGGACTAGGAGAGTGGGAACCACAAGCCCTGTCCCCATCAATCCAAAAGGAATATTTAACCCTATTTCTATCATAGAAACCCCAACTCAGGGGCACCAGAACAGGGAGGGGCCAGGTGGCTATGGCTCTCCAACTTTTTGGAAGTGGATGGGCCTGTCCTGTCCACTTTTCACCATGGACCTCATCCCTGCCCCTCCTCCCACTCAGGCCCTGCCCTCCGGCCAGGCCAGCAGCAGGGACCCAGCTTAGGCAGCTGTGGGGAGCCACAGACCCTCAACCTGCCCTGGGCAGGGGGCCCAAGAGGTGGGGACACGGGCCAGGGGCTGCTCTTGGGCCCTCCCACCCTGGGCACATGCAGGGTCTGCAGCTCCCCAACCCCGCTCCGGCTTCTGGTTTGGTGGGGAGGCGGAACCTCAGGGGAAAGAGGAGGGGCAGAGACAGGGCCACAGAGGGGGCAGAGCCCCTGGCCTCCCCTCTTAAGCAGATGGGGTGCCCTAAGGACGCTTCAGTGCCCATCCAGTAGGTGGCATCCATCAGCTACCCGAGAACTGACAAGTGGGTCTGACTCATGGTTTCTGAATGCTTGATATTGGCAGTACTGCTGTTTTGTCCCATATGTGGCCTCTCCTCTTCCCTGTTAGTATCATATAGTTACAGTTCTTACTGATATTACAGTGGCCACATTTTGCAAGGACACGACTTCCATGTCCCACTCATTTCAAGTTAGCATAGATAATATTCTCTTCTCAACTCCAGATTGTGATTCTGTTCTGTCTGTCTAGCTACAATGTATATCATTCCTTTCTCCAAACTGTGCTCAGCCTGAGTGGAATAATGTCAATCAGCTCCAAAATCACATACCTGACAGACCATAGTCACTGCACCAACCTGCGTCAGAAAGGGGGCCCTATTGTCCTTTGGGTAATTTTAACAGTATGATGTCTCCTTCTTAGGATACGTCGTCCGGCCTTAAGAGTCCTTATGAGAACCCAGAGGCTAACTGGAGACTTCTGTATTAAAGGACTATCAATATTCCATTTTACCTGCCATATAGTTCTTTTTCATTGATAGACTATATATATTTTTATTTCTGTGTCTTTGGTTGACCAGATGATTGTTCCTGGAATTGCCTGTGTTTTCATATCAGATCATGCCATGCTTTCTGTTATTTTTGATAAAGTTCCAAATGCAGGTTTGTACCTAAGTAACACAGTTTAGTCCTAAGCCAGGAGCAAACAGTATATCTCTGAAATCTGTTGAAAGACTTAAAAATAAAGGCATTCACTGGATATAATTTTCTATAATAAATTGATATATAAATTTTATATATAACTTTATTATTTTTAACCCTCTAAGGCGCTAGGGTTCCTGGGTAACACAATGAAACAATCTAAAATACAGTACAAACATTACAAATAAAAAACATTCTCTTAACATTTGTACAAATAAAACAAATTCATATTTGACTCTTCACAAGCCTTTGCTTAAAGTGCCTCGTAAGACTCTCTTAAAGAAACTTGATAACCTCAAGGCTTGAGAGATGGGAAGCAAAAAATAGAAATACATGGTCAGTTCTCAGTGGGGCATGAGGCTACTGGTGGTGTATCGGAGATCAGTACAAGGACCAGCATTGTTTAATATAGCTATGAATAATTTGGAAGAGAAGGTGAATGCTGGGGTGTCTCCTGCCCCAGCCCACTTGTTTGCTTCGTTCACCTGGTATGTCACCTTCTTTATGTTGTAAACTCTTGTGGGCAGGGATTGTCATTCACTATACATCTGGGTTGCACCTAGCACAATAGGGCTCAACCCTTGTTGTGGCCTTTAGGCAATACTGCTACATAAATGTATTAAGAAGAAGAATTAATAAAAGAACAATATCAGATGAAATACAATATAACACATATTAGAAGGAATAACCTGCAGTATTGGTTGACATCAGGTATTGGGCTCCAAATTAATAAAGAGATCTAGGCATCGTTGTGGACTGGTCAGTGAAAAGCAATTGACAAAATATTAACTAAGATGTTAGGCTGTATTAAAAAGGAAATAGATAACTGAGAACATATTATAGTACCTTATATAAATCAATGGTAAAATATGATATATATATATATACACATTATATACATCAATGGTAAGGGCTCATCCTAAATACAGTGCTTCATTTAGGTTATCCAATATAGAATAGGATGGGGTAGGCAACCTATGGCACGGGTGCCAAAGGCGGCACATGAGCTGATTTTTAGTGGCACTCACTGCCCAGGTCCTGGCCACCAGTCCAGGGGGCTCTGCATTTTAATTTAATTTTAAATGAAGCTTCTTAAACATTCTGAAACCTCATTTACTTTACATACAACAATAGTTTAGTTATATATTATAAAGTTATAGAAAGAGACCTTCTAAAAACGTTTAAATGTATTACTGGCATGCGAAACCTTAAATTAGAGTGAATAAATAAAGACTCGGCACACCACTTCTTAAAGGTTGCCGGCCCCTGGAATAGGACATGCTCATAATAGTAAAGATTTAAACTAAAGGCAGTGAAAACTATTAAGAGGTCTGGGGAGGAGGTTACATACAGAAAGAGAATAAAAAAATCAAGGCGGCCAGAACTTAGCCCCCACCCACCAATCCAACTTCACTGAACTGATCTGGTTGTGTGAAAGGATAGGAAAGCTGAAAAAGAGAGCTGACCCTTTGCCATCCTTTCCCTCTTCCTAGTCCAACATAGGGGGCATATTGGGGCCACCCCTCAGGACTAGAGGATGCAGCTGGAGTGGCGCTGAATTCTGGCAATCACTGGCTGGCATCACAATACCTTGGGGACAGAAAAAGAACTGCAGCACCAGCAGGAAGCTGAAAAGAAGAGGATGCAACAATCTTTTCTCTTTCTTGGGTCCTAGGTGTCCAATGGGGCTGACTTCTCTAATGTGGACATGAGGGTGATAAGTAGGATTCTGAGCAGCATTAACCAATTCCTGTTGTTCCCATGTACAAGGGGGAACATGCTGCTTAAAGTGGCTGTTCCCCTCTTTCTCTCTGCTTCCGAGACCACTCACCAATTTACTTATTGGCCACACAGAGAGGACGGACATTCCACCTTGCCTCTCTGCAGCTGGTTCTAGGGGGGCTTTGCTGCCATCAGTAACACACAATTGAGAAAGGGACTTCCATGGGGGGAAAAAAAGAGAATGATTCCTAATGGATAAAGGTTGTCAATTTTTGTAATATTTCGTAAAGGTAATTTTTCCCCTGGACTTCTTGATTTCTGGGAGCTCTTAGCCCCCAATACTTCTGAAAATCAGTCTTGGGTGTCCTCTGCTGGCCATTCAAAAGCAGAGACACACAAAATCAATGGCCACTTTTAAAAATTGTGGCCTTGCCTTTTTTTGATGAACTTGATGATGATTCTCCAATATTTTACCCTCAAAAGGATTTTGCATGTGGTCCACTCTTATTATCACTTTGCTTATACTTGGGAAGTGCAATTAAAAATCTGCATCTGCAAATTCAAATGAGCACTTTTGGTGTAAGGATAAAAGGCTATTTTTTGTGCCTGACTGATAGTTCTGAGCATCCAAACGTTGGATTTGGACAACCAATAAAGGAGCCTACATTTGAAAACGGAGTGTATGTTCTCTTCTACAGTAACTCCTCACTTAATGTCCTCCCGCTTAACGTTGTTTCAAAGTTACGTCGCTTCTCAATCAGGGAACGTGCTTGTTTAAAGTTGTGCAATGCTCCCTTATAACGTCGTTTGGCTGCCTACTCTGTCCACTGCTTGTAAGATTCTGTGGAAGAGCAGCAACTTTACAAGGGAGTGTTGCACAAGTTCCTTTTCCTCGCCTCCTCCCTCTCCCTCCCAGCACTTAGGACTTTCCGGGGGAGGGGTGGGGAGAAGGGGAATGGGGATGCGGTGTGCTCCAGAGAGGAGGTGGAGTGGGGGTGGGAAGAGGTGGGCCTGGAGTGGAGCGGGGATGGGAAAAGCGGGCCTGGAGCAAAGTCAGCACCTGTTCTTCTCCGGGGAAGCTGCCGCTGCTGCTGCGAAGGTGCTTCCTATTGTCCTTGCCTGCAGTGGGCTGTGCCTGTGTGGGGTAAGCCAGGGGCACTTCCCAACCACAGTACAGTACAGTACTGTACAGTATATAATGCCTTTTGTCTGCCTCAAAAAAAATTCCTTGGAACTTAACCCCCCACATTTACATTAAATCTTATGGGAAAATTGGATTAGTTTAACATCGTTTCACTTAAAGTTGCATTTTTCAGGAACATAACTACAACGTTAAGTGAGGAGTTACTGTATTGTACTTCCAGTGTATTGCATTCCTCACTACATTTATTTTAGCACCACAAAGATTACAGTGCATTTTGCCTTTTGACACTATGCTTACTTTTCCATAAAATGCTTCCAATTGTGCTCGTGGTAGGTTTCTGTCAGTTTGTCATTTTGCCCCCTTGTGATAAAACCAGAGTACTCTAAATTGAGTATGGTACAGTTATAAGTTGCTAGAGCTGCGGTTCGCATTCATCTGTGAACAAAGAGGGACTTAGAGAGGATTGTACATGTGATGGATGTTTAACAATTACGAATCTTAAGTTGCATGTGGAAGAGCTGGATAGAGAAGTAGAGGTCCTCAAGAGGATAAATGAGTGTAAGATTTATCAATGAAACATGGTTAGTTTAAATGCAGAAGATGAGAAGCAGTAAGGAGGTCAATGGGAACAAGTTGAAAACAGTCTTTAGGGAAGAGGAAGAGGAAGACGAGAAATATAGTATATATAAAGAGAGAGAGTTAAAAGTGAGTGACAAACAAAAGAAAAATGTATGGTAGGAGAAAGGTACAGTAGTGTTTATGATAGACCTTGGCCGATCGAGTACCTCAAACGACAAGTAAGTAGACAATGGTGCTGTCATAAATATAAAGGGAAGGGTAACAACCTTTATGTATGCAGTAATACAAAATCCCTCTTGCCCAGAGGTACAGAATCACTTACCTATAAGAGGTTAATCAGTTCAATTAACCTAGTTGGCACCTGACCAGAAGGACCAATGGGGAAGGAAGATACTTTCAGGTCTAGAGAGTGGGGGAGGTTTTGTTTGTTCTCTTGTGGTTGTGCTCTCTCGGGGGAGAGAGAGGGACCAGGCAGGAAAAAAACCTCTCCTAAAACCCAACCTGAAATAAGTATCTAAGATTACAAAAATTGTAAGTAAAGCAAGCAAATGCATTAGATTATCTTTTGTTTTAGCTTGTGAATTTTCCCTATGCTAAGCAGTAGTTTTATTCCTGTGTTTTGTAACTGGGAAGCAGAGTCCAGAGGGGAGTCTGCTGTGTTTTAAATACTTTTATTACCCTGTAAAATTACCTTCCATCCTGATTTTACAGAGGTACTTCTTTTACTTTTTTCTTTATAATAAAGTTCTGCTTTTAAGAACCTGATTGGTTTTTAGTGTCCTAAAAACCCAAGGGTCTGGTCTGTGCTCAACTTGGTTACCTATTTGGTTGGTATATTATTCCCAAGCCTCCCCAGGAAAGGGAGTAAAAGAGTTTGGGGGGATATTTTGGGGAAACAGGAACTCCAAGTGGTCCTTTTCACGAATCTTTGTTTAACTCACTTGGTGGTGGCAGCAATACCATCCAAGGACAAGGAAGAATTTGTGCCTTGGGGAAGTTTTAACATAAGCTAGTAGAAATAAGCTTAGGGAGTCTTTCATGCGGGTCCCCACATCTGTACCCCAGAGTTCAGAGTGGGGAGGAAACTCTGACAGGTGCTCACAATGAGGAAGGACATGCTGGCAGTTGGAGACTATGGAAAACTTTACAGATTATTTTTTGTATCCAAAAGACACTGATTTCTCCGCCAGGAATGTTAAAGGCAATGATGAGAGAACAGATACATTATTTTAAATATGCCTTAAGACAGCATATTTATACCACATTATACCATATTTATACCATATACTGTGGTGGTGGGTATAAATGAGATAAAGGAAAATATTTTCTTTGCAAGATAAAAATCAACACATCTTGCTGAAAGCATAAGTACATTAGACTGCAAAGTGGAGCTTTCATTTTATACTGCCCGTCAAAGGATGACTTTCTAAGAATGACTATGGCTTTATAAATGTAGCCAGGATAGATGTTTGCAACCTATGGGTAAGAGATTGATTTGGAGCTAAAAGAGAAGCTGGGTTGCATCTTAACGGAATACAGCAGATGGAAAGATTGCCGAATTGAGGAAGGTGGTAACTATTTAAGAAGCTTGTGAATACAGAAGCAGTATTAACTTAATCTCTCTACCAAAGATCTCAGGTTGCTAGAAACAGCCTTGAGTCATCAGTGATCCTTCCTTTTCTTAAAAAGGAAAGTTCTCCTTCTGAAGAGTCCCAGGATTACGTAGGGAATTGCTTTGCAAAGATTTCCACGGCCCTCCGGGGAATTCCTCCACTGATAATTCTCATTTCTCTTGGGAGGCTAAAGTTTCAATTTCAATAGCTTCATCAGACTATTATATGGAGGAGCCTAAAGTTTCTGGCCCAGATTCTTCCTGAGGATAAGGACATATCATTCCATTGGCTTAAACACCAACTGCATGTACATATAGGAGGGCTGAATTTGGGCCTATTAAGGGGCCAGATCCTTAGCGATTGTAAACTGGCAAAGGTCCATTGGTTTCATGGAGCTAAGCCAATTTCTATCAGGTTAGAATCTGGCACATTATCTTAATAGGAGTAGCAGAAGAATACAACCTTGTGGGACAGAAAAGCATCTCATTTTCTGGAAGGCACCATTAGCATCATCAGTATCTGCCATTCCTGAATTTAAGAAACTACTGAATGGAACATCTCAAAGAGCAGTTTGCACCATGAGGGCAGCAGAAGTGTCCTTTTGTTGCATGTACATTGTACTGCATCTTTAGCCATTCAAGTTTGCATATTAAAACTGAATCCAAATAATTTTGCAGGCAACTGGAGAATTTTTTTAAAAAATCTGCTTATTATTGAACTCCCTTTAAAAAGTAAAGCCAAATAGCTTTTAAATACTCAATGTTTAAGTGCAGTTTTCCTAGACCAGAGGTGGGCAAACGACAGCCCGCGGGACCGTCCTGCCCGACACTTGAGCTCCCGGTCAGGGAGGTTAGCTCCCAGCCCCTCCCCTGCTGTCCCTCCTCCCCTGCAACCAGCGCTCTGGGCAGTGGAGCAGCGCACGTCTGCTGAGCAGAGTGGCAGAGTGTCTAGCTCCGGCCAGGCGGCGTGGCTGCCAGACATGCTGCTCTGAGTGGCATGGTAAGGGGGCTGGAGTCGGGGCGTTGGATAAGGGGTGGGGGGTTCCGGGGGGCAGTCAGGGGTCAGGGAGCAGGGGGCGGCTGGATGGGGCGGAGGTTCGGGGGGAGCGGTCAGGGGACCGGGAACAGGGGGCGTTGGATAAGAGTGGGAGTCCTAGGGGGCCTGTCGGGGGGCAGGCGTGTGGATAGGGGTCAGGGAATGGGGAGGGTTGGATAGGCCTGGGGTCCCGGGGGGCCTGTCAAGGGGCAGGGGCGTGGATAGGGGTCAGAGCAGTCAGGGGACTGGGAGCAGGGGAGATTAGATAGGGAGTGGGGTTCCAGGGGGGCAGTTAGTGGTGGGGGGGTCCCAAGAGGGAACAGTTAGGGGACAAGGAGCAGGGGTTCTGAGTGGGGCAGTCAGAGGGCGGGAAGGGGCGGCTAGGGGCCAGGAGCCAGGCTGTTTGGGGAGGCACAGCCTTCCCTACCCGGTCCTCCATACAGTTTTGCAACCCCAATGTGGCCCTCGGGCCAGCAAGTTTGCCCACTCCTGTCTTAGACCCACATTTCTTCAAGTCTTTCACATTGTTCAGAAGAAAGCTACATCAACACAGGGCTTTGGAAAATGAGCATTATTTTTTTTAATTGAGATTAACAGTTTGGTTTTTTAAAAGCTTTCAATCACTTTAACTTTTTAAAATAAGTATGAATGCTTTTCTGCTTTAAAATCTACCACCTGCTACAGGCCAGGAATATGACATGAGTATTTAGTGAAAGCAAGATTTCCAAAATTACATATAGTAAATAGGAAATATTTAAGAACACAGCTGTGCTTTCTGAAAAACACAGAGCCTTTGTGTAGATGGGTGCACCAGTGGTATATGCAATACAGTACAAAACAGAGAACTGTGGAGAAATATAAGCCTCAGAGACAAGAAAAAAAAATCTACTTAATGGAAAGGTGGTGCTCCTGCTACCTAATGGGAAAAGAACTTAAGAGTCACTGTAGTGACTTAAAGCCAAGCTAGACAAAGCACAACTGTTTGTCTCTATACTGTGGGATCAAATGTGTTAGACAATCTGAGATAGGGCACTGACAATGCCAAGCATTGCAAGTGTATTCTTGCGGTGTTCTTGTAATTAGGGCTAAACTGATCCTTCTTCCTCAATTGACAACTGCCCTATACATTTCAGAAGGATGGAGGAGGGCATGTTAGCCCCTTACTGTGTCATGTTTAATTTGCCATTTAAACAGCTAAACCATTTCAGTTTTCTGATTTTGCACTATTTGTCTAGCTATCACACCTTTATAGGTGTGTGTAAACTGTTTCTTTTTCCTTAACTTTACCTATTATACATAGGAAATGATTTTAATCAGATTGGATGCTTCATGCCATTGTGTAACTGAAATTAAAAATACAGTAAATTGTAAGTAAGGTAGAGATGCTAAAGGAATTCCTATAAAAATCAAAGAAATCAGAATTATCCCTATTTAATGTACTTTTTAGACCCTTAACTTGAGTAATTTATACAGTACTGGCCACCATACCTTTGCAAGGTTTAATTGCTCTTCAGGGGAGCAGTGTAGAGCAATTATCTGAATGATACCAGATCTCAACGATTTAAGTTATGAGGAAAGGCTGGGAAAGTTGAGCATATTCTCAGTGGAAAAGAAGAGACTTCATGAAACCCAATTGAAGTTTTAAAAATTATGAAGAGGATTGATAAAATTGATCCAAGCAAGCTCTTTACACTTGCAAGACCACAGACGCTAGAAGACATGATCTAAAAATTAGAAAGTAGGGAACAAGAAAAAAAGCTAAGGCAAAACTATCTTACACAAAAGAGTTATAAGCATATGGAATAAATTACTATAAAGGGACCCTGAAGCAAGGAAGCATCACTGAATTCAAGAGGGAATGCAATGCATTTCTAAACAAAGACAGTGTAGGCAGGAATGGGGAGAAAATAGGCAAATGGAAATAAGGAAAACAATAAGGAACAGGGAACATGACCATAGAGGCCTTTTTCTGTTATTTCTTGTTTTTATTGGCAATACTGTTATTTGGCTATTGGTTTACCCTATCATCTGAAATAATGCATCAGAAAATGGGTTCACACAGACCTTACTCGGATAAAATTACCATCACAATTAATAGCTTTGCTCATTAAGGGGCTGCTGGGGTTTGACCCAATGTCAAATTTAACCTGGGTTTGAAAACTGAACCAATAAGTAACCAGAGAACTAAGTCTACTAGATACAAAAGTTGAAGATGAGAAACCCCCAGCAGAGAAATCTTGGGAGATGTCCTTCCTCTCCCCAACCCCAGATGGTGCTAGGAAATGAGAGGATGCTGGGATATCTAGCAGGGGACTGTCCCAAGACACCTCTTAAGGGTTATATGCAATAGCAGCATAAGCCTGACATGACTTTATAGAAACTATTCACGGTCACGTTACTTTCACTCTGCTGTTGCTGTACAAAGCCAGAAGCCAGGGCATGGCAAGCCCCCAGAGGCTCCAGTGCAAGAACAGGTTAGGGTCCCCTTTCCTGATTCCAAAATCTAAAATGTTGCTTACCTTTACCATCTTGGAGAATCAGAACATATTCATCTTATCCATAAATACATGAACACAATATGCAGGCTATCCATACACAGAAAAGTTCTACCTAGACACTTATACAAAATGCTCACTGGCAGTGATGTACTGCTATATTTTACATGCAGATGCCCTGCAGAAATGATCTCAAGTTGGTCATTCTGTCACACGTGAGATAGTCTCCAAACTCTACCTTGTGTGTGATGTCATCAGAAGACAAAGCACCCATATTCAAAACCTGCCTATTCAAACATTTTACCAGTAAATGTTATCTAATTGGAAAGCTGCACAAGTTATGAGATTTCACACATTAGTCTTAAATACACATATCATACAAACATAAAATATGCGTAACACAGATTTTATAAGCCAGACTTTAAACTAAGTAGCAAGGCACAGGCAAAGCACACATATAGTTAGTCAGAAAGGCACAGGTAAAGCACACATATACTGAGTCACCATTGCTTGAGTCAACTGTGTTGCTTCAGTTTCCAGCTGATGCAACTCTACTGGCACTAAATGAATGGGGCTGTAAAAGGGGAGTAATTCACTGGGGAATCAAGCCCCAGATCTTTCTACCTGAACCCATTATTTTGCCCCTGGAAAAACTTGGAATGTGAGCATCAGCAGCATTTGCTTGGCATTCACCAATCATCTGGCTGGACACCAAATGCAAACCAGCATTGTCACATATAAACAGACCACTCTTGAAAATGTGTCACTGAAACAAACACAAAGATCCATACAGCCATGCAATTAAAAGATAAAAACCAATCAAACTTAACCAATAAAACAATGACATCCTTAGCACTTCTTGTGGATCACGATACATAATCAATTGTACATTACTATATAAATCAGGCACTTACAATATGCTGGCTTCCATACCATAGAAATGTTACCTGACCTACATAAAAAGCCAGCCCTGAACATCTGTAACATCTTCTAAAGACCTCTAAGATACACACTCTATTTGGACAGGGCTTCATCCTACCCTATATGGGGCAAGATTCTGTGGTATATTTCAGCTACTTTTGGGCACCTGCATAAACCCAATTAAAGCACCTGATCAGGCCAGGTTGACAATGATTTTCCATTGTCAAGATGTTCCATAGGAGCTAAAGTGCATCAGCGAATTTAGCCTAGTTAGGAGAAACACATTCTGAGTAAAGAGATTAATTCTAATTAGAGGCTACTTCCCATCTGCCCTCTGCAACCCTCCCCCAATCTCCACATCCTCCAATCCCCTCCCCTCCCCACCAAGGCCAGGGACCCCCGCCTCTGCAACCCTCCCCCAACCTCCAATCCCCTCCCCTCCCCACCAAGGCCAGGGACCCCTGCCTCTGCAACCCTCCCTCAACCTCCAACTCCCTCCCATCCCCACCAAGGCCAGAGACTCCTCTGCAACCCTTCCCTTGGAGCTACCTAGCTCAACCATAACAGGACATGGGCACCCGATGCCCAGAGTCCCACCAAGCCTCCAGCACAGTCTGTCCCAGCCTACACCCTCTGCCTGCCCCCCCACTCCATGACCCTAATCCCATCCCACATACCTGGCTTGGACCTCCACACACTTCACATCCCCAGACCGCACCCCCTGCCGGACACCCCATGCCATTCTGGGTGAGGTCTCTGCTCTTGAAGTGGCAGCCTCAGTGCAAGTCCAGGGCAGAGATCGGCCTGCCCAGGCAGAAGGGCCCATGGAGGCAAGCTGAGGGGCAGCAGGGGTGGGCTGGGTGCTGACATGGAGCCCCTGCAGCACTGGTGAGCATGAGCAGCCCCAAGACTCTTAGTGTCTGAGCCACATCTGTGATCTTACCAACACCAGGGGTGGTGAGCAGCTAGGCAGGAAGTGGGAGCTCTTCCTCGGCATCCCAGCTGAGGGCCACTTCCTGCTCCTCAGAGCTGCAGCTGGTAGGCAGCTGCCTAGTTGGCCTATAGGTACTCAGTAGCATAACAAAGGTAGAGCAGCCTGTGCTGGTTGTCCTCCCCCGCCCCCCGATTACCTCATGGGCCCTGGCATCATTGCACCACTTGTGTAAATGTAGCTACACCATTGTCATGAGCAGCAGTAAGGCACTGGCTGTGCAGACTCAGGAAGACAACACTCCATCGATTTCTATTAGGAAAGATTAATGATGAAAACTGAAAATATGCAGAAATGTATTTAGAACCCCATGCTTGTAGAGAAAGTTGGTGACAATATCAATTTTTCAAGCCCAGGAGATAACTAATTATTACACAGCATCAAACATTTTGTTTCAGTTGTGGCTCATATCCATCAGGCACAGGTTTTGTTTTATTCATGCAAAAAGCTATGTGTTGCCTATAACCTACTGAAATCCTTATACTTGCCTAATTAATTTCAAGATTGTTTTTCATATAAGATGCAAAATAGGTGTGCATGCTCATGCATGCATGCACGTGCACACAGACACAAAGACAAAAAACAACAGATACCTGGAAAATATATGTAACAGCCCTTGTTTTCTTTCCCAGGGCATTTGGGTCACATTTGAAAAGAGCACAGTTTTCTTTATCTTAAAGCACTTTTTTCCTGCAGAAAAGGTACTAATCTTTTTCCAGTCGTGGCTGATTTTAAACATTAATTTCCCAGGTATCCACAGCTAATTATTCAGCAGTTACTTTAAAGTTTTGGATAGGGAATACATTGCCTTTGGGAGAACAGATTCCGCCTTTAAAGTAAGTCTAGCTACAGTAAAGTATTATTACTAGAAGACATATTGTTGCTGCCACTTCCTTCTCTCCCCAAAGATTGAAGCAGACCATCTTGCTCTAGCCTACTTAGAAAGTGAGGCTAGATTTAAGGATCAGAGCCTCAGTAACGATGTCTTTGCTCAGACAAAACAGCTGACTTCCAGGGTTTTCCCAGAGCCAGGTCTACAGGACCAACCGAGAGTGAGTAGTGAATAAACCTACAATTAAAATGACTCTTGAGAGAATTTAACATTTTCTCTGTTCATCAGAAAGTTTAAGTTTTAGGATTTCATGGGGCCAGATTCTGATCTGCTTCATTTGGCCAATTACTGTTTGGCCCTATTTGGCTACTCAGAGATGAGTGTTGTATAAGACGCGATCAGAAAAGGCTACACATGAACACCATAAAATGAGTGCTAATGTGCACTTGTGCTGGCCAGCAGAGCTCTCAGGCAGATTATTCCTGCCCAAAGTAGAAGTTATTTTATAGGGAGGGAGTGCCTGCCATTGCCAGGTTAGGGGTCATAGATGAGAATCATACAGATCACACACTGAACTAGCATGACCCTTCCTGGCTCTATTCATAGACAACTTAAACAGTGTTCACTTTGGGGCTGGGCATGGAACCAGAATGAAGGCAAAAAAAAAAATCTGTTCTGTGCTCCCACTGCTGCCCAAATTTGGCCACTGGTTTAAAAATTATGGACTGGAGCCTGTACTTCCCTTATCATTTGCTTTTATATTGTTCTGACTGATTGATGGTGTAGAGGTGGTGCAGCCACCACTTCCCCCCTCTGTCCCTAGTGCTGGAGGAATTTGGAGACTATGGAGGAAGAACTGCTATGATGCCCAGCTGCTAAGGGCCCTCTACAGCTGGGTACACATTTCAGAAACATTGTGGTTGCTCTATCTTGCGACAGAAGCGAAACAAGCTCCAGTTAGCCACTAAGACTTGGAAGGAGGAATAGGACATGAAATAACTTTACCTTTGCCTCCTCTCAGCACTGCTTTGACAAACTCAAGGATCTTGTCCTATGTATGTAAATGTAACTATTTTTTTTAATGTTCCCTGGTGTTTTTTCTTATAATTACTTGATAGACTGTACATTTTTCCAGGTCATAATGTGTGAGTTACTGAAGTACTGTTTGATTTCCAGTGTCAACATATTAATACATTTTAGTTCCCTACTAATCATTTGAAAAAATAAATAGAAAATAATGACAAAGTAAAAAAAAAATCAATGTTGAATTTTTAGGAGCAATAGATCTTCAAGATATTGTTAAGCAGCACATACAACTATTTTGTGTATGCTGAGATTAATTTTCAACATGCAGCTTCCCTTGGGATATTTATATTCTTGCAATCAGCATAGAACTGTCCATCAAAAGTAACATTATAAATATATATATTTTAACTTGCCACCACAAACTTTTCAGGGCTTCTTCTATAAAAGAGCTGCAGTCAGATTAATAATCCTTCTGCAAAAATTACTGTACAGTCAGATGGCTGTTCATTTCAACAGATGATATGAAGAAAAGAACTTGTTGGTTTATTTTTTTTCTGTTTCCCCCCTCTCCTTCTGTAAATGGTTAAATTAAAAATTCCCTTGTTTGAGAAGTAGAAATTATTAATGCAAAGTGGGAAAAATCTTTTATAAAAGATGCTTTGGATTCAGCCTATTTTGGCTTTCTTAGTCAAACCATTTACTTCTAATTAGATAAGAGAACAATTATAAATATAATACTAATACTATAACTAAGATTCCAAAAGGGACACTTTAAAAAAAAACACAAATTGCTTCCATCATTTCTGAACTCTGCTAAACATTAATAGCTGTGT
The DNA here is from genome assembly GCF_016161935.1 of Mauremys reevesii. Lineage (NCBI taxonomy): Eukaryota > Metazoa > Chordata > Testudines > Geoemydidae > Mauremys > Mauremys reevesii. Next base: position 313,360,086 of record NC_052623.1, read on the forward strand.
GCCCTTAGCTCATCTTTTGCATGCTAACAATTTAATCTGAATACCAATATAGACACAAAATAAACGATTGTTTCCTGCCAGAGGTATCTGCAGAAGAAATCTTGGAGTAAAACATTGTCTTTGCAGCTCATTGTGTCTCTAATTAGAGTGGAAGGAGGCAGAAGCTTGCTGGTGTCAGTCTGTGTTTAGCATGCCCTGGAGCTTCAAGCTCCTGTGGGTATCAAAGTGCACTAATTAAATGAGGGGTCCACAATACAGCACTAAACATCAGAGTGAGAGAAAGAGTCCAGTGTCCTCAGTGCCTTTGAGAATCCATGGCCCACGCTAATTACCCATTGTTGAAATGACTTCCCATTCTACAAGGAATGAATGGTTCTTCTCTACCTCCCTCCCCCCCCCACTCTCCTCCCCACCAGCCCCCCTTTATATTTTACCATCTTTGCTTTGGCCGCCTAATTAATCTTATGGAAATCTCCCGAAGCCAGATTCCAGCAAGGTTGCCCCGATGTTTATAATTTGATTTGTGATGATAAAAGTGAAGGCACCCGGTGATGGAACAGTGTCATTTTCAACACTCTTGAGAATCGAGGAGGCTATCAATCTTTCCCACGTGCACGGCAAACTGATATCCTAGAAAATTAACTTCAATTAATAACAGAAATCCCCAGACACTCTGGGAAGTGGAAATGCTTTGAAAGAGAACCTTCAAAGATGTCTGTGGATTGTCTTTTATATGCAGACTCTTCTTTTTATATATAAGGGATTCTCAACGAAGGAATGTACGGGTTTTTTCCCCCTTTTCCACTTCTAATTTCAAGATGAGGTAACATTTTATATTTAGTTTAGGAAGAAGTTAACCAAAAGCCTCCATGTTAAATCAGTCTTTATTTCCCCTCCATAAATAGAACTACTTAATGGATTTATCCTATATGTTTCACTGAGGAAAGGGCATTTAAAATAAAAACGTATTTAAAACTAACTTTGCCCCCTCCCCATAATACTGGAAAGTTAAAGGTTGGCCTACTTGTCAGAGTTATCCTTATTTATACTGACAAGGTTTATGATCTAAAGCTCAAAGGTCCGTCAGAAAGAAAGCCTTCAGATTTGTACATGTTCTAATAACTGCAATGATGGGGAAACTAAAGAGTCCTATAAAACAAGACTAATTTCTGTGGAACTTTGCAACACATGAATTTCTCTGCCAAAAAAAAACAAAAAACAAAAAACTGTGCCTGTACTTCTGAGTGGCATTTGTGCATTCCTATTATGCAGAGAAGCCAGTTGTTAGACAATACAACTTGAGTTTAATAGTGGCAAAATGGAAACAGATGTAATGTAACATTTTACCAGTGTGAATAACAACAATTCTTTTCCATGCAGATAAACATAATTCAGAAAATTATCCATTAAATAATTTTCTAACTGCCTGTTTTTGACATAATGTAATTCAGATGACAAATATAGGATGATGATTAACAATTAATTTGACACATATTATAAAAAGTAAAGTATTACCCAGTAACAGTTAATATTTGGGGGTAGTTTGGTATTACAAAGGAATCTAAAGGTACACTCTTAGTTTAGCAGCAATAATGGGTTAAGTTTATAGCATTTAAGGTTCTTGTTATAATTATTGTCATGAGAATGAATTCATGTTGTGCCATTTCTTCTTCTCCTCATTACAACCTTTGTTACAAGAATGAGGTATTAGGATTTTAATGCCTCATATATTCTGTGAATTATGTTAGTGTGCTGTACTACATTGACCTTTTAAGTATTCTGTAATTTGATTGGCTGGTAATTCTGGTCCTTCTCTTGTTGACAGCCTCAATAACCTTTCAGGAAAAGGTGGAATGGCAAGCCAATCAAAATGTGGAGTATTTAAGAGGTCAAAATACGTACTAGAATATACTGCTGTAGTTCATTATGGAAAAAAATAAAATTATAATTCTTCTGATGCCTAAAGTTTGTAATATAAAGGAAAAACATAAGAAATAATACATTCTGAAGATAAAGGTTGTGATATCAACTAAAAGTGATATAAATTAAAAACCATTTTCAGTTTTATCTCAGTGTTTTAATCTTGTGATATTCCCTTGCCTGTTGTACCAGAGATTTTTTGTTATCATCCTTTTTAATATTGCCATATCATAAAAACATGATTAGATGAAAACTCATTTATATTTCCAGGGTAAGTAGGTCTATTTAAAATAGTTTTATCAGGTATTGAACACACAAAAATATAAATATACAAGAATATGCAGGATTGGAGAAATATTACAAAGATGTTAAACCTAGTAGTAGGCTATAGCCAGAATTATCAAAATTCAAGAATAAAGGAATATTGTTCAGTAGATGTCTATTATTATTTGCTACAGTCCACATTTCATTATGGGAGAAGGATGTCTGTTATACTTTGTCATATGTTGTCATCTGGGTTTGTTTCTGAATAATAGATTTCTTCTAAAAATAACCCGCACTGACAAACAATACTAATTAAAGAAGATTCAAACCAAATCTAGTTTGCACTGCTTCTAGATATAACAAACTATTTTTAAGGGCACATAGTAAATTTAAAACCGACTCAATTTTTTTTAAAAAAAGTAATTTCTGGTCCAAAAAATGCTCCTGAGACCCTCTGCCAGAGTTTTATAATCCTATTTTCCTATTTTCACAAACATTTTTTCTTTCCTCAGTTGCTATCTGAGAGACAAATAACAGAGGAAACTGGAAACTAAAGTTCTAATCCAATGTTCTCCAAAATCAATGGAAAAATTCACTTTGATTTCAATATGGGTAGTATCTTAAGTCATAACTGGGCCAAATTCAGATGTGAGCTTGAGGAAGTCTATATCCATTTGTTCTTGTGTCCACATTGTTACTAAGCTTAAATAATTCCTCTCCCTCCCTAATATTAATCCCTCTGATATATTTATAAAGAGCAATCATATCCCCCCTCAACCTTCTTTAGGTTAGGCTAAACAAGCCAAGCTCTTTCAGTCTCCTTTCATAAGACAGGTTTTCCATTCCTCGGCTCATCCTAGTAGCCCGTCTCTGAACCTGTTCCAGTTTGAATTCTTCCTTCTTAAACATGGGAGACTAGAACTGCACACAGTATTCCAGATGAGGTCTCACCAGTGCCTTATATAACGGTACTAACACCTCCGTATCTTTGCTGGAAATACCTCGCCTGATGCATCCTAAAACCGCATTAGCTTTTTTTACGGCCATATCACATTGGCAGCTCATAGTCATCCTGTGATCAACCAATACTCCGAGGTCCTTCTCCTCCTCTGTTACTTCCAACTGATGCGTCCCCAATTTATAACTAAAATTCTTGTTATTAATCCCTAAATGCATGACCTTGCATTTTTCACTATTAAATTTCATTCTATTACTATTACTCCAGTTTACAAGGTCATCCAGATCTTCCTGTATGATATCCCGGTCCTTCTCTGTGTTAGCAATACCTCCCAGCTTTGTGTCATCTGCAAACTTTATTAGCACATTCCCGCTTTTTGTGCCAAGGTCAGTAATAAAAAGGTTAAATAAAATTGGTCCCAAAACTGATCCCTGAGGAACTCCACTAGTAACCTCCTTCCAGCCTGACAGTTCACCTTTCAGTATGACCCATTGTAGTCTCCCCTTTAACCAGTTCCTTATCCACCTTTCAATTTTCATATTTATCCCCATCTTTTCCAATTTAACTAATAATTCCCCATGTGGAACCGTGTCAAATGCCTTACTGAAATCGAGGTAAATTAGATCCACTGCATTTCCTTTGTCTAAAAAATCTGTTACTTTCTCAAAGAAGGAGATCAGGTTGGTTTGGGACGATCTACCTTTTGTGAAACCATGTTGTATTTTATCCCAATTACCATTGACCTCAATGTCCTTAACTACCCTCTCCTTCAAAAATTTTTCCAAGACCTTACATATTACAGATGTTAAACTAACAGGCCTATAGTTACTCGGATCACTTTTTTTTCCTTTATTAAAAATAGGAACTATGTTAGCAATTCTCCAGTCTTATGGTACAACCCCTGAGTTTACCGATTCATTAAAAATTCTTGCTAATGGGCTTGCAATTTCATGTGCCAGTTCCTTTAATATTCTTGGATGAAGATTATCTGGGCCCTCCGATTTATTCCCATTAAGCTGTTCGAGTTTGGCTTCTACCTCGGATGTGGTAATATCTACCTTCATATCCTCATTCCCAATTGTCATCCTTCCATTGTCCCTAAGCTCCTCATTAGCCTTATTAAAGACCGAGGCAAAGTATTTATTTAGATATTGGGCCATGCCTAGATTATCCTTAACCTCCATTCCATCCTCAGTGTTTAGCGGTCCCATTTCTTCTTTCTTTGTTTTCTTCTTATTTATATGGCTATAGAACCTTTTATTATTGGTTTTAATTCCCTTTGCAAGGTCCAACTCTACATGGCTTTTAGCCTTTCTCACTTCATCCCTACATGTTCTGACCTCAATAAGGTAGCTTTCCTTGCTAATCCCGCCCATCTTCCACTCCCTGTAGGCTTTCTGCTTTTTCTTAATCACCTCTCTGAGATGCTTGCTCATCCAGCTTGGTCTACAACTCCTGCCAATGATTTTTTTCCCTTTTCTTGGGATGCAGGCTTCTGATAGTTTCTGCAACTTTGACTTGAAGTAATTCCAGGCCTCCTCTGCCTTTAGATCCACAAGTTCTTCAGCTCCACCTGCAGCCGAGGGTCATGCTGGCCGGGGGAAGCTTCAGGTCCCAGCGAGTTCAAGGGTGGTGGCTGGTTCTCCGCAGGAGCTTCCCGGGTAGGTCCTTCCCCTGCGGCTGCCAGCCCAGACTGAGCTAAATTCTCTCCTTTTATACTCCCAGAGCACTTGGAGCATGCCCAGTATGAACAGGACGGGACTTCCTCTGTCAGAGCTACCGGTCTGATGCTGTTGGGGCTAGTGTGGGGCGGGGCTGCCCCGTCAGAGCCCCCTTTATAGCTCCTTCTGGTGGGATTTGGCAGCTTCTATGGAGAATGACAGGAAGGTTCTCTTGGCCTGTAATACAGCCTCATCATAGACATGGAAAAATTATTTGTTTCAATTTGTCCGTTTGAGCCTTCATTTTCAGTCACCAGTGCTTGAGTTGTTATCCCTTTCTCCTCATCTAGTGCAGGGTGCCAGACAACAAAGCAGAGCTATGTAGGCAATGGGGAGGAAGGATCTCTATGAGGGCCAGCACATTGATGGTAGAGGCTAATGTCCAATAATGATCCATCACATTCTCAACCTGTGGCATGTCCTGCAGCATGTTTTGCGGTTTGATAGAGTCCATGATTTTTCATGGACAAATCAGGATCATGCATCTGTCTTGTTGCCTGGGAGTTCTGACCACTGCTCTAATGAGGTGATGGTCTGTCCAAGCTAATGGCTAGGATGTAATGTCTTCTATATCAACATTTAACCAAAGACCAGCTCCCTGGCATACCTGACTGTGTGGACTGCAGTACGAAAGTGAGAAGATAGGGTGGTGAAGCACTGGAATGGGTTACCTAGGGAGGTGGTGGAATCTCCATCCTTAGAGGTTTTTAAGGCCCGGCTTAAAAAATCCCTGGCTGGGATGATTTAGTTGGTGTTGGTCCTGCTTTGAGCAGGGGGTTGGACTAGATGATCTCCTGAGGTCTCTTCCAACCCTAATATTCTATGATTCTGTGACCACCTTTTCAAAAGACAAAAGCGGGACACATGCAGGAGCCCCGCCTCCCTCTGTGGCCCCACCCCCTGCTCTTCCTTGAACCTGGGCTGGGGGACGGGGTGCCCGAGAGCATGTCCCTCCCCCTGGGACATGCCACCTAGGGCAGGTGGTGGGTCTGGGGTCCCCCACAGCATCCTGGGCTCCCTGGGTGGCTCTTACCATGACTCAGCTCCAACTTCCAGCCTGGTCAAGGGGCGAGGCCTCAGGGGAAGAGTAGGAGCAGGGGTGGGACCTCATGGCAAAGGGAGGCTAAGACCCAACTCAGTCCCCCACCTCCTCACCACCAGGAAGAGATTGGTGCCACTCTTGAGCAGGCATGGAGTGGTGCTGCCGGGAATCTGGGACAAATGCTGTCCCAGAGTCATTCAGCTCAGGACTGGAATTTGAACTCTGTATTTTGGTATTGTCCTGCCCAATTCAGGATGTGTGGTCACCATATTTGAAACCATTCAGTGTTCAGGTAAAAGTGGGTTATTAAAAAAATACATATGAATCTTTCCTCCAAGGTAGCACTTGCATTGTCATGTTCAAATCCAGTGGCTTTCTCCATTTTACCAGCACCATTTTACTTTATCACTTCCATGGGACATCACAGAAACTGTTTAACACATTTAAAGTTAAATAAAAAGGAATAGAAATGATGTACTATATGTTTTATATTCAATAAAATCATCATATTTCATGCACTCCTTATTAGAGTGCCTGCTCCTACCCTTTGAAAATGACCTGCAAGTAGTCCAGCAATAATGTTACAGACTTTATGCTTTGTTCAATTAATAACACATTCAATTTACTTATCTTTCTGTTCATGAACATGATAATGCAAATCAATTCAACTAAAGTTGTGAGTGGTCTGGCAGGCAAGTTTGGATCTTTCCTTTTAAAACTAACAAAGGTCATGAAATAAAGATGAAATGATAGAAAATTTAAAAGCGAGTAAATGAAGGCAACAATAACAATGGAAGAGGGAAAATGGTTAGATCCTCAGTTGATTTAAATGAGTGTACCTCCAATGACTTCAGTACATTTAATTTAAATCCAGAGAAACTCCACTGAAATAAATTTAGTTACATTGGTGAGATATAAGTAAGATCAGAATCAGACCTATTAAGAACTCTGCTCTTGCTTCTGGTATTGATGTGTACTTCAACATTGCACTGGCTTTTGTGGGCAATGCATCAAGTCCTAAATCATGTAATCGAGGCAAGGAAAGTCAGAGCTGTCTCATACTAATCACTACTGAGCCTTCCATTGGACTAGCTGAAAGAAAAGAAATGACTTCTTACAGTCACTATAATATATGATAACAAATGACTGGCAAAAAAAAAAAAAGCCATTTCACATCCTGGTTCCTGATTCTCCTCTCATCAGTTTTAGGCCAAAGAAGATAATCCTGATATACACTAGTTTAAAGGAGAGTGTTTTTAAGAAAGAGCAATAATAAAATATCTTATACTCAATCTGACCACTTTCCTCTAGCATCTTCCTCCTTGCAATTATTACTACTGAATATTTGAGGCAAATACCATAATGGACCGCTCCAATAATCCAGTGCTGGACACTGAGTTGGGTGGTGGGGGTGAAATAATAATACATATATCACATGTTATACTCAGGATTACCTTTCACAGCTCACATCCATAAATAAGGCAGCTTGTTTCTCATAATTCCCTAGGCAAAAAAAAAAAAAGGATTTTTAGGATTTTATTTTAACTGAGGTCTTTTTCACCCCATTCTGTTCTCTACTCTTCAAAATATCTTCATACATTTGGCTCTTTCTTGGGGTTTTGTTTTTATTTGATTTTAAATTATTAATGATAGCTATATTTTTCCAATGGAAAATTAACTTAATACTTACAATATTGTGTCACTTTAATTTCTTAAACAAAAAGTACACAAAAACCCTACAATGATGATTTTCCCATGACAAATTAACAGCCTTAGCCCTTATCCCGCAATAAACTCTGCATACCCACACCCCTGCTCCTGCGCCAAGCTCAGCAAGCACTCACGTTTTCTCACCAGTTATGCCTCAGTCCTACTGCAGGATTGGTAGAAACCACATTCCCAGCTAAAGTAAAATAAAAATGAATGAATTCTCCATAAAAGCTGAAAGGGGAAGTATTAAAAATCTTGACAGGCAGGCCACTCATCTGGTTTCAGAAGTCAATACCCAAGGAGATTTTCAAAACCCTGCCAGCCTACTATTGTGATTTCAGTACGATTCAGCCTAGAAGGATGGAAGTAGGCAGACTTTTTCTGATGATGTTTTTGTCACACGTTATCATCAATTCCATTATTCTTCACTCAGAGCCACAGTTTACTGGAGAAAGCTACTGGAAGTTGTGGAAGAATCAGGAGACAGAGGAGCAGAGCTTTTGCAGGTCCCATTCCCTTCATTAGACTACACCTTGCAGCAGCATCAGGCTAGACTTTCAGTAAGTCTTTGTATTTTCTTCTTCAGATTGACTCTAGAATAAAAAGAAGCATGTATGCTATTCTTAAACCCTGGATCAAGTAAGATAAGTAAAAATGGAATAGGAGGAGTATTTAAAGTAGGAAAAATCTTATAACATTTTCTGATTTGGCTAAAAGGGGAAAAATCCCTATTGCACTAGGTGCTATCTTTTCAAAATCCTGTCTCATGGTTTTCAGTGTGATGAGGCAGGAACACAGATGAGAGGGACTATTTGACAGATATCAGCCTGGTTATTATTAACATTCCACGTCACCTCTTTCCAAAAACTGAAAACAATGATCAGGTGTGAGTGAAATCCAAGCTGATAAACAGCCCACCCTCTTAGTTGGGATGACTAACAGGTACCAAGTCCCTGCTGTTGTACAGTCATTTTGCTTCATATATTTTTGGATTTCCTAGGGAACCTATTGGGAACATATTCCTGCATGGCTTTCTTCTTATCCACATGTAATAACCAGTGACACAACTTTCAGGTTTAGCTCTAAGAACAAAGTTAACATTCTCTTGGAAGTACTGGAGAGTATTCTTCCCAAAATATATTGACTGCAGCAGTCCCTTGTTTTCTTACGTTAGGCTTTTAATCTCAAGTGCCCAGTAGGTTATAACACAAAAAAACATAACACAGAGACATTAAACTTCAACTACGCTGTTTGCGGCCTGATTCAATTGTTGCTTATAAAAGTTTTACACTATAACTCTATTGACTTCAATGGAGTTATTACCGATCTACACCAGTGCAAGTGAGAATAAATTCAAGGCCACTAGGGTTCATGGGCCAGATCTTCAGATGCCCTCTGGCTAATCTGTGTCACTCTGATGGTGCAAAGCATCCGTAAACTTAATGGACCCAGCCACACGAGGATTCCCCTTGCTTAAAGGAATTCTTGGGTAGTATAAACCCATGGTCACAGCTCATACATCAAATTACATTGGTGAATCAAGCCCAGTATGTGCCGCTTTACAGGTCTTGTTCTTCTGAAAAAATATGGCAGAAACAACAGCAGTGCTTCAGAGAGTTCCAGCTAAAACACTGGACATTTTTAGCCATCAGTAGCTCTCTGTCTGGCGCTCCAAGCACACACTGCCTCAATCGCTGAGGGCCTGGTTTTCCACACTTTAGAATGCATTTACACCTGTGCAGAGTGAATGCACAGTGAATTCAAAATGTTACCAAATATGAATGGGTTGATTCAATGAATGTGCATATTTTCTTACAGTGAGACACTCTCCTCAAAGGAGAAGGGAAGCAAACCTGTGTTGAAACGAAGTGAAAAGATCTAAGGGGAAACACAACAACTTCACAACACATCATTCCCTGTATTCCACAGAATACAGAGAAGAATCCCAGAGAGTCAGAGATCTGTAATGATGTGAGAATTTGCTACTTCCTCTTCTGTTACTATCTGCCAAAGTACACTATTATTCTTGTGAAAACCAAGCACCTGGAAATTGCAAAATGTGAAACAACTGAGCAGTGGGGCTCTGATTCAATCAATCTACGAAACCCTTTCATATTGCCTTCAGTTTCAGGCGAAGCATCAGAACGTAAGGTTTAAGACTAAGCAAAGGTTATACAACTGTTTACCTATTTATTCAACCATTCCCTTCCCCTCCCCTCACCTGCCCACCTACACAACCACAAAAAAAAAAACCCAAATGTCATAAAGCACACACCATTTAAAAAGAGAAAAGAAGCCATGGAATCTATGTCTCATGACAGTTGTGACAGACATTTTTACTCATACTTATGAAAACTAACAAAATACTGTAAATGTTCTTTGAGTGCTTAACTTGCCTTCAGTTTTTCTCTTCCCTTCCTGATTGACACTCCAATTTTCCACAAAAGGCCATTGCACAATGGAGATCAAACTGGAATAACCATTTCCTGCAGATGGTCCGCAACTAGGTACAGGTATAGGGTTTTTAGGTGATTTTTTTTAAACATTCCCAGAAGGATTGCCTGGGAAGAAGAAATTGGTTGTTTCTGTGTCAAAATCCTATCATTCCAGTTAGAAATTGTGATGCCATTCCTTGAAGTATCATTTTAAAGGAAAATATTCCAACATCAACAATCACAACAGCTACAAGTTCAGGTGTTCCTCTGCATCTCCAGAAATATCCATCTTTCCTCTCATCTCAATTTCTGTGACCCTCAAGCGTCCATGGATGCAAACAAATAAAATTGTTTTCAGAATCAGATAATTCAGTGACTTCATTTAGAACATTACTTTCATTGACCTGTATTTGACATTAACATTTTCTTTTGCCAACCCGATTTCAACTTCCTCATTGCAAGGCAAAATGAATCACATTGAAGGGGCTTGTTTGCAGTTCTAGTGTAGTGGAAATATCTCCTATGACAGTTATAAATCAGATCTGGCTAAACTAGATCAACTGGCAAGAGCATTTTTCCCTGATAGGGTTAAAAGAAAACCTAATTCAAGCTAGCAAATCCATGATGTTAGATCATCTCTTAGATCTGCTGGATAATGTAGTAATAGATTACACAGAGATCAGCCTGTGTTGGATGTGCAATGTACCTTATTTTCAAAACACTAAGATAATAAGGATAAAAACAAATCTGTTTTATCCTGATTCTGGATAGAATTCAGAAATTGATAAACTACGACTTTCATCTTCAGGTGATCCTTGGTTAATCTATTATTGCACAAGCAAACAAAGGAATTAAAAAGTCTCTCCAGAGCAGTAGCCATAGATGATGGCTGAAAGAACAAATAATACGTTTTATTCCTTTCACTATATAGAATACTAAAATGTTTCTCTTTTGTGGAAATTATGTGATTTTAATTGGAGTATAATAAAATACTCAACAAGAGACAATGACCTTGCCTCAAGACATGCTGCAGCTGCAAAATGGCAAGCCAGAACTTTCTATCAAAAATAGTTTAATTATAACTATGCTTTGTTTTTTGGTCATTATGTCATACTGTAAGCTTATAACCAGTTTGCTATACTATATCACAATAGGTCTTCTTAGCATTGCTACTTTTCAAGTACTACCCTTCCACTGAATATCTGTGTTTCAAATTATCTTGCATTTTTCCAGTTTGAATTTCATCTATGTGACTTTATTCTCATCCCATTTTGCTAACTTTCCTAACTCCTTTATAATTTACTGACCTCACAGGTATTTGCAACATCTCTTAATTTAATATCATTTGCATATGTAATGTCTTGATCATATCTTTTAGATTAATAAAGATATTAAAGAAAACATTTTTAAAGTCTCCTTGCCCTGAACTTTCCCTCTGTGAAAGCTAGAGCCTTGCCAAATGATTCCTTACTTAAAGCCAATCAGGTACTAGACCAGGGATAGGCAACCTATGACACGCGTGCCGAAGGCGGCATGTGAGCTGATATTCAGTGGCACTCACACTGCCCAAGTCCTGGCCACCGGTCCAGGGGGCTCTGCATTTTAATTCAATTTTAAGCTTCTTAAACACTTAAAAAACCTTATTTATTTTACATACAACAATAGTTTAGTTATATATTATAGACTTATAGAAAGAGACCTTCTAAAAAGATTAAAAAGTATTACTGGCACGCGAAACCTTAAATTAGAGTGTGAATATGAGAAGACTCACCACACCTTCTGAAAAAGGTTTGTCTGTACTGCAGTAAATGGTATCAATTATACTCAAAAATATTTGGAGGCTTCTATCAGGCTCATGAAGAACTGAGCAAAGTAAAGATGATTAGCTGCTAAACTCACTGGTACAACTGAACCAGAAAACGTTTGTTGATATCCATCACTAGTTATTTAAGAGGGCTGAGCGAAACAGAGTGGTTTCACTTCACGGGCGTCTATGTGGATATTTCCTTCTATTTATGTGGGTTTGTATCCCTTTCCTTTCACTTCAAGTTTCATGTTCAAATGAACCCCAAAAAATCAATATAAAACTCAGCTGAATGGCCAATGGCACACAGCTTTGATACAAACTCAGAAAACAACCCAGCTTTACACACCCAAATCATTCAAATTTGTGTCAGCGGCCAAATCAGTGTGGGTAAGAATCCGGCCCATAATGCGTAGGTTACTAGGATTGGTAAAGGATGGATATACTAGAATAGACAGGATTGTTTATGTGCTGCCATGCCAGAAATAATCAAAAGAATGACTGTCATGCCCTCAACCTCAAAAACAATCTTTGCTTATTCAGCAGATCAAAATTCCGGTTTAAATCCATGCCCCTCCTCAACTGGCAAGCGTAGGATATGAGACTGATACTAGTGCCACTACTAGCGGTAGAAAGTACATACATCCCTTGTCACATCAGTTCCCACCTAACTTGATATGAATTTGTATGTTTGTATCTGTGTTTACATAACAAAAAACTGCATGACTTTTTGTGTTACTCCCTGTATAAGTTACTCTCTTCCTCTTGGGTTTCTCTTCCCAAGCCAAAATTGCTGAGATGTGTCTCACAGTATTTTTGGGCCAAGTTTCAAAATTTGTGAAAACATGGAATTTTGAGCCAGAAGCCAATTTTCCAAGCTGATATGTAAAAAACTGGGAGGAATATTTGATTCCTCAAAATTTTGTTAGAAACTACACCAAACAAAGTGTTAAATTCTTTTTGACATATCCCATGGGAAAAAGTGTTCACCAACCTTCATTACAGACTGTAGAATTTGACCTCATATTTTTGCATTTAGAACTATCAGGCAATGTCTTCTCAAATCTGTATGGAAGCACTCAATTTTCTCTGGTGACAATGAGTGATCCATATATGTAAAGAGAGAACAGTGAAGCTGAATATCAGCATGTGGATCTGAGAGAATAATTTTGCCTTAAATATACATTAGTAAAATGTATTAAAGTCAGTAATGTATACACTTCCCACAACACATGACTGTTATGAATGGTTTAGCAATGGATTAAAAATAGAAAAAAAGGAAGTTGAATTTTGAGATCTTGAATTGATTGCAAAATAATCAGCCAATAATTTACTCTTTATATTTTGGCTGTTTTAAAAAACATACTGTGATAATGAATACCTTTTGCTCAACTTGATACAAATATGTCTGTTCTTTTGGAAACAAATATCAAAGAAAAACTATCCCACAAAAGCACAGTAGCATTCGAGCAACAATTTGACAGGCACTGTAATTTCCCTATTAAGGATTCCAAGTATCATACTGAAATATGCCACTGAAAACACTACAAGAATTCTTCACATAAGTCATCTGAAATAGAAAAAAGTTTTAGCACAAGTCAGAGGAGATATGGGAAGAAAGACTGAAGCTGATGAATTTCACTGATGGTCCAAAACCATGACCTTGACTTATTTCCATTTAACACTCATCTATTATCACTAAACCAGTAACAAGTGGTTTCTCTGTAACAGATTTACTCTTAGCAGTGCTATGTCATCCACATACATTTGTATGCGGGTGACAAGAATCAAGGGACGTTCACTTCTAATCTATGCCTTCCCTGCTATTTTATGTTAGGGAGAAGATGATGGAGGTGTGAACTACAGACTTTCCAAGTCCTTCTATAGTACAAGCCATGAATATAAAAGAAAAGACACATTTTATTGGTTTTCTTTTAACTCTGTTAGAATATATTCAAAGCCTTGCTTTTCCATATTTACATAGGTAAAATGGTTTTAAAAGTATTTTTTTTACCTCTTTCAATACAGTATTTTTATTGTTGCTGTTGTCGAGAAAATGTTGCCAAGACTGAGGAGTTCCTGGTAGGAAGACAAAAGCATGCTTCCTCTGTAACATACTTGACTACTGAAAGGATATGCCCTCACATTCAGTTAGTCTTCAGCCTTCAGGACTTCACTGTTGTTAGATGCTCAAATACCACAGCAGAAAGCCCCACCCATTTCCATCTGTGACTGCCAGAAGACTGCACCTTATATTATTTGATGGCGATCTAGCCACAGTGAAACACACATTGTGACACATACACTCCGCTTTCCCCTGGACCTGATTAATGCAACTCACATCTAGGAATGAAAAAACTCCAATTGGTATAAAATGCAGCAGTCCATCTATTAAGCAAGACTGCTGCCAGACGCCAGTAAACAAATCACCGTGGTGTTTGGCATTCTGTTACAGCTCTCCATTGAAAACAAACGTTAATTCAAAATCGGTGTTCAAAGCCCACCATGTGACTGGCAAGAGCCACCCGAGAGACAGTCCCTCCTTCAATCATGAACCCTTTCAACTGTGATGCTGGCAGACCAGGTGCCAGCTCATGCCAAAGTCCCCATGTCTCAAATGAACACTGACAAAAACATAGCTAGAATCAATCTGGCTCACTGGTGTGTTAGTATTGTTAAAATTGGTATTAAAATTATAAGAATGTGATTTATATTAAAACTTCATTGAATCCTTGTGAGTTGCTGCATGCATTAATCTCACTTATAACTTCTGTATTCCATATTGTAAGGTAATATTTGAGTGGTTGTATTGTGAGCCTCTCTGAGTATATAAATCACCGGCCAAGAGAGAGAGATTAACTAAGGTGAAATACTAGTCTCCAACAGAAGGTGTTATGTCCTGCCCAACAGGAAAGGTCCATCATTGCCTGACAAACCATTGTGGGATGTTAAAGAAGACAAAACGTGTTGTTGTTCTGTGTCCCCCTCCCGCTCCCCCCGTGAAGAAGAATCAAGAAAGGGAATTCCTCCTATCAGTTGAGTTTGCAGCTCAGAGCACAAAGGAGGAGAGGATAAAAACCCCGTAGAAGAGGGAATGGTATCTCTGGGAGGCAAGGTTTTCTAGACATAAGCAAGAGATCCCCAACTGCTTAGCCTGAATTAGCTGTAAAGGTCATATAGAGCTTGCTTATTGTAGAAGCTTCTACTACCTTTTGAAACTAAAGATTGTAACTCTTTTGTGTACATGTTTATCTTTAACCTTGTTAATAATTCTCTTGTTTCTTTTTCCTATTAATAAACCTGTATATAGTTCATTATAGTATTGGCTATAAGTGTTGTCTTTGGTGTGAGATCTAAAGTGCAATTGACCTGGGTTAAGTGACTGGTCATTTAGGACTGTGAGTAACCTGAATATTGTTGTGATTCTTGATGTAAGGGACCATCTATCACAAAGGTATACGCACTCTGGGTGGCAAGACAGAATGGGATACCTAAGGGGACTGTCTATGACTCCATGTTTAGGCTGTTATAGTGCCTGAGGAGTTTACACATGATAATTGTTTGGTGAAATCTAAATATAGAATTCACAACCAAATTTGGAGGTTATGCCTTGGTTCTTAATAGTCTGGCCTGAAGTTGGTATTCATTTTCTTGAGTCACTACAGGCAGCATTACATTGACCAGTAGGGGGAGGCTTTCAAGTGCAGGATTCTGAACTTTTAGGGGATCTGGAACTAGCCTATGAACTCACTCACAATGACCATGGAACGAACTCCATTCAGAATGAAAGGCAAAGCTCATTTCTATTTAGTTTTTCTTCAATAAAATTATTTACAAACATACATATAGCCACATAATACACACACACACACACACACCAAACTATTTTTAAAAACACTTACAAATGAATCAAACCTTTTCTCCTACAGGTTCGGAAGGAAAAAAAGGGAGGGATTGTGATAGGTTTTCTATTTTTAAATACTTGGGAGATACCAATTTTTTGTGCAGCAAAAAATGTAGATTTGGTAATATCAAATTGTTTCGTGACTTTGTCAGTTTCACCAAATTGTTTTGGTTAAAAAAGCCTTAAAAATACTGAAAAAAACACATTTCAACATTTTTTAAACAAAACATTTCAATTTTTTAATTTGAAATAACTTTTCATTTCAAAATTTCCTTTAATTTTATTAACAAACAAGAATACTTTAAAATGCTCAAAGTCAAAATGTTTTGATTTTGTCAAAACACGCCATTTAGTCTAGTCCAAAATATTTTTTAACTGTTCATTTCCCCAGTAATTTCAAAAAATTGCATTTCAGTTTGACCCAAAACAATTTTTCTTTTTCTTTTTTGTAATTGCCAGCAAACTGAAAAAATCCATTATTCACAGATGAGTCATAAGTTCCTAGATAGACAGGTTTGATATGTAGAACTCTGCATCCTCAAAGACAGAGAGCTGTAGCCTACTTAAACCACATCCCTTGCATCTTGCCTTTCTTGCTGCAGGTCCAGGACAAAAACAACCTATCAAACAGCACAGCAGCATATGATAAAAGTTTGGCTGGTCATGCTTCTGACCTTAAAAATATAGGAATTGGAAAGCAAAGGGAAATCTTGGCTCAGGAGATTAGTAAAGGGTTTGGAGTTTTTCACCTGTCAATTTGAATCCAGCTCAAATCAGTGGAGCCTGAACCTTATTACCATTTCAAGGCTTTTGGGTGGCTTGTGTGCAGTGAGTTGCTATTCCCAGTCCAATTCCCTTTGTACAAGTGCCCACATCACTGCACCACATGTGGTACAATTTAAAGCTGGCATCCTTGTGGCTGTCTCACCAGGGAGGACAAAAACTGAATGACTATGGAGACTGACCTCTCCTCACACCTCAAATCCCTGTAGAACAAAAGTAAGACACATCTGTGGGAGAAGTTGGTGGAGCTTGTATAGCTTCTGCAACAGCTGCACCTGTTTTGTACATTAACACAGGATTTCAATCTCTAGGGTTGTTGTTCTAGCATATTCTAAGACCACTAAACATATTCATGAAAAGGAATATTATCTCATCAGCAGACGACTTAGGACATGTTTTGAAGTGGAACTCCCACAGGAGCTTTGTGATAGCCAGGGCCGGGCCACAATATTTTGGCACCTGAGGCAGGGAGCTCAAATGACGCCACCATGTCCCCTCACTTGGGCCAAAACTTTGAAAGGTCTCAATTCTGCCTTCTTCCTTGTCATAGGTTTGTTCCCCACTTTGAACTTTAGCGTTCACAAGATGGGGACCTGCATGGACTCCTCTAAACTAAATCCTAGTTTAGATCTGGTAAACGCTGCCACCAGCCAAGTTTTTAGTGTCTGGCACACTCCCTGTTCCCCCAAACTTTCCCTGGGGAACACAGATCCAAACTCCTTGAATCTCAACACAAAGGGAAATAATTTATTCCCCTCACCTCCTTCCCCCCTCCCCTCTCCTAGTCCTTAGGAGAGATACCTTGATTCAAACTCATTGAATCAAACAAAGAGGGATTCACTTTTCCCCCCTCCCCTTCCCCTGAAAATCCAAACAAGGGACGAAATCAAGCAAGTTCTAAAAAGAAAAGATTTTATTAAAAGAAAGAAAGAAAGTACACTATCTCTGTAATACCAGGATGGAAAAATTTACAGGGTCTAACTTATAAAAACTGGAGAGACTGCCCCTCCCTCCTCCTCAGAATAAACAAAGTAACAGCAAGCAGAAATAAAGATATTTCTTCAGCAAACACACAATTGCAAATGTAGAAATCAATTATAAGACTAAACCGCCTTCTAATACTCACTATACTGAATAGAAGAAAATACTTCAGGAAACCTTGGAGAACTTGAAGAATATGTCTGGCCTCTCTTAAATCCAAAGAGAGAATGGCAATCCAAACAAAGGACACAGACAAAGACTTCCCTCCACAGAGATTTGAAATTATCTTGTCCCTTGATTGGTCCTCTGGTCAGGTGTTCCTCAGGTTACTGAGTTTGTTAACCCTTTACAGGTAAAAGAGACCTTAACCCTTACTATCTGTTTATGACATTCCTGTTCTACTCCTCTCATGATACTACACTGCTACCTAACCCAATAAAGGAGAACCAACAACTTAAAATGTCTTGTTCAAAAAATTTAAGTAACACTTAACTGTCAAACGCCTGAACAGCAAATGTAACTTTTCTTGTCTGCATAGTAAACACTGGCATTTTTATCTGTTTGAATAATCAAAGTGGTGCTTTCCGTGCCTTCTTGGTTGCAAAGATTTGAACTGCTTCCTGCTGAAGGCCCACAATAGCCAGCTCATGCTCTATTGAGATAGTTGCAAGGCCGACCAGCCTCTTCTGTGTCATTATGGAGCACAGATGTGTTTTTATTAACTTCAGCTTGAAGAAGCTGCATTCTCCACTGACAACTGTTACAGGAAGGGTTAGAAGTAGGCGAAGAGCAACAAAAGCATTTGGAAAGAGGGTGGTCATCTTATTTGTGCACATATATTCCAGAACAGCCTTTGGAGTTGATCCTGCTGAAATGTATCTTAAAAGGGCTTTCAGTTCATCACCTAAATCATTCACATCAATATCATGCATGTCATCATGTGTCAACACAGTCTCTAGTGCCCTGCATTGCTGGTGTAGGTCTTCTTCAGGTATAGTGAGGAGTTTTGGAATAACATACAACATCCCAAATATACTGCTGTGTTCCTAGAGCTGCCTGAAACGTTCTTCAACTGACCGTATTGCACAATCTAGCACCTGGTTAAATAATTCAACTTTGAATTGTTGTTTGGAGTCTCTTATGGGATTATCCCGTGCCTCATAATCAAAATGTCTTCTTCTTCAGTGACTCTTGTATTCTTGAATGGGTGGGAAAATAGCTTCAGTGTGAAGTTCCTCTGCCATCTTCTGTGCACTCTTCAGAATGTTTTGAAATCCCTCATCTGACTGGTAAGACTGTAGGTAAGACTTGGCTTTGTCCAGTTGTTCCATTGCTCCAGAGATATCAAGGTCAACACCTTGGAGTCTCTTGCTTACAACATTTATTTCAAACAGTATGTCATGCCACAACACTAAGCCACACAGAAATTTGAAGTTATATATGTTTCTGGTGATTCCATTTCCCTCTGCCACTGTTCTCCCATGAAGAGTTCCTCTCATAGCATTATCCTCCATAATGGCAACTATGGCATCATCCATTTCCCCAGTTTGGTGTTATCGCCTCCACTCAAATTTCCCACCGTGTGGCACTCAGTAGTTTCAGTGTCAGAGAGGATTTTCCCAGATGTTGCTTCAAAATTTGCCATCGATGAGTTGATGCAGAGAAAAATATACAGATGCTTTGAATTACATTAAAAAATTCAGCAGCCTCACTAGAAGCTGATGCTGCATCACTGACCACCAAGTTCAATGAATGAGAACTGCATGGGACAAAAAAAGCTCGAGGGTTTAACTCTCGGATTCATGTCTGCACTCCTCTGTTCTTTCTTCTCATGTTGGCACCATTATCGTAGCCCTGACCTCTCATGTCAGCCGTCACAATTCCCGTATCTTCCAGCTTTTTAAGAAGCCCATTTGTCATACCATGTCCTGTAGTAGCATCAATGTCAATACATTCAAGAAAATGCTCTCTGAAAGTCACCATTGCAGGGACATTTTCACTAGGTTCTGTTGTTGTTACAAAACACACTATTAAAATCATTTGTTCGGTATGACTGATGTTAAGTGTGCTGTCCAGAATAACAAAGTAATATCTTGCTGACTTCAGTATTTCACTTGCTGTGGCCCATGCAGTACAAGGAAGTCCCTCAGGCTACTGCTCAAGTGGATCCACAGTCCTGGATCATCTAGACTTAAGGAACTAAACTCAGCAGCAGCTGTTTCTTGCGCCTCCACCACACTCTCCTCTGATCTACACTTTTCTTCAGGAATGTGCATGGTCACATCCATTTGAGATGGATATGTATGCTGCAGTAGCTGCCAGGTCACTTGCACTCTGACTAACTGGAAGATCAGGCATCTCCTCATCACTTATATCCTCACTGGGGCCGGAAGGCTCACCGTGAACATTTGTGTCTATGTATCTCAGGAGAGCTCCTTCCTGCATAGATAGAAAAGCTTCCTTTGCTTTCTTTCTTTTTCTGAATTCTGCCACAGAGGGGCGTTTTCTTCTTTCACTCATGACTGCTGTTCTGTGTCAGCTATAGTGGCTCGCAACACTCAATTGAAGGGGACAAATAAGCAGGCTGGTAGCAGGGCCTGAGTGAGGGAAGATATCAGCATCTTAAGGGCCTAATTGGCTCCTACTACTTCAGTTGACTGCCTGTTCTCGTCAAGTGGGTTCAGGGAAGCAGCAGGAAACAGGGAGCTCCCTGAGAAGCTGGTGTTAATCAGTGCAGGCTCCTGGGGGTGCTAAAGAGGTACATAAGAGGCTCCTCCTCCTCTCTCTCCCTGCAGCTCCTGCTGCTTTCTGTTATTCCCTCTCACCTTTTCTCCTGCCTGCCTGTTATGTCTCTTGTGCCCTCCTTCCTCCAGCAAAGCACTCCACCATCTCTGTGTATCTAGAGCAGAGAGAATACATATGCACCAGCAGGAGACACAATTTTCTACACTCCGGATCCTAGTGGCGTCCCCACCTGCCCCCAGCCTGGCACCTGAGGGGGCCACCTCAGTTCCTCAGGCCAGCCCTGCTCGTGAGGGGGGCCGGACACAAAATCAGCAACACTCTTGAGGAGGACATATCTTTTTTCCATTAGCCTTTGAGATTGGAGTAGTTGTGTGAAGGATCTTCTACATGTTACTCATCAGTTGGTTCAAAAGAGAGTGCAAGGGCATGGCAACCATATTGAATGGGGTTTCTTGGCTCAGTTATCTGTTAGCAGTGGCCCTGGTAGATTCCCAGACTAGTTTCAACTGAAAATCAGCTTAAGAATACTGTTTTTTTGCCTCTGTGGGGAACTCTTTTTCCAACCACAGTCAACAAGGAACTGGCTGAAACATTTGGAATGTAGCATTTAAGCCCAACAGGGGTGGTACTCTACAGTCGAAAGGGAGTTTGACTTGCATTCTGCCTTGCTACCACTGCCCTCAAAGGTAGAAAGCTTAAGAGCTAGGATAGTTCTTTCTACCAGTCTTTCACTAAGGAGCTAAGACTCAGGAGTAAGAATCCTACCTAGAGGGTGTCCTTAGACAAATGAAGTTTGTCTTGGTACCAACCTGTTTTGTGAACAGGAGATGCTATGTCTTTATAGCTTGAGCAGTCACATCTACACACTTGTCCTTACAACTTGGGAGGGAAAAGTGATTCTTTAAACTAATCATACAGCCTTTCAATCCATTTACTAACTTGCCTGATAATCCAGGGACTTCACTTCCATCCAAGCAAAGCTTCTACCCAGACTGCCTTTCCTTGTAGGAAAAATTCTAGAATGTGCATACACTGTGAGTTTCCTTGGCAACTGACATGTGGCCAAGTAAACGTTATCTATAATAAAATTGGTCAAACTCTTTTTAGTAAATAATCAGCCTTACACATTTTTCTGTTGAAGAGCTGTACACAGCCTACTATGGATTTTTAAGAATTTACACATTGCGTATAATTGTTTCAATGATTTCTACAAATACATTTTATTTTTCACACTGGTGATTTTGTTTTGGGCATGACAGAAAAGAACTTGCACAGGACAGTAGGATGTTAGGACAGCATTTGAGCATGCTCAGTATGACCCTCCCTAATATCAATATCAGGACTCTGGCAGCATTGGGCAGAATCCCTGACTCTAAAGAGAAAAGGTGAGGTCTGGAGTCTATGTAAGACCAAAAATAACTTTACAAGGCCTTCCCTGACAGTTAATATCCCGTTGGTACAGGCCACAGTGATATATCATGAGAAATTCACAGACTTTCTATGGGCAAGTAACCGTATTCTCTGCATAAGTTATGTGCATCTAATAACTGGTTGTTTAGGAGCGGAACATATTAGGAATAATTATATTTACTTAGCATTTGACATACCTACTATGTTACAACATCAGTGTACATACAATAGGTACATATGCTAATGACTTGTAATATAGTTTAGTTGTACTGTATAAATGCATCCATGTTAAACATATATGTCAATGAAATGCCAATTCACTTTTTAATGAGTTCATTTCCAGTTTCTGGTTGTTGTTTTTTTAAAAATGAGCTTCAGCTGAGTTGGTTAAATATTGTTAATAAGAAAAAAAAAGTAATTAGCCCAGAAAATATTTCAGTGCGTATCAGTGAGTTTTCAAAGTATTAACAACCTAGCCAGGAATTTGGTTAGTACAGTAGAACCTCCAAGTTACAAACCCCAGAGTTATGAACTGACCAGTCAACCACCCAATTCATTTGGAACCAGAAGACAAAAGAAAAAGCGCAAATATAGTACAGTACTGTGTTAAACATGAATGTAGCGGGGTGGTTACCTGCTCCTGCCCTTCGGGGCTTAAAACAGCCCAGGAGAGGGCTGTGTCTGGGGCAAGAAACCTGGGCCGATTGGGGGAAAGCAGGCTCAGCTGTGGCCAGGTCCCAATCAGGCCCAGCTGGCCCCTATAAGAGGCAGTGAGCCAGAAGCCCAGTCAGTCTCCCTCTGAGTGGAGCAGGGCTGGAGAAAGCAGAGGAGCTGGGAGCTCCTGCATGGAAAGCCCCAGGCTGTGGCCTAGCATAAGGCCAAGAGGTACTGGGGGTTGCAGGGGTCAGCCCAGGGATAGGCAAAGGCAGCAGGTCCAAACCCCTTTGCCTATGATAAGTGGCTGATACTGCAGTCTGCCCCAGTGAACGGGGGCTAGATGGAGACTAGGCAGTAGCCAAAACTGAGGCAAAGTGGGGATAGTGGATTGGAAGTTCCCCAGGGAGGGGAGACCCAGATTGGTGGGGAACTGCCAGGGGGCAGCCCCCCAGTTAAAAGCACACCGGGGTCCAGGGAGGGACACAGGGGCCAACGACACGCGGATCACTGGCCTGCAGAGGGTGCTCCTGGCTGGCAGTGAGCTAATTCCAGAGGACAACCAGCAGGAGGTGACGCAGGGGTGAGCTACTAAAAAAAAAGGGAAAGCAGCATTTTTCTTCTGCATAATAAGGTTTCAAAGCTGTATTAAGTCAATGTTCAGTTGTAAACTTTTGAAAGAACAACCATAACGTTTTGTTCAGAGTTACAAATAATCTCCATTCCTGAGGTGCTTGGAACTCTGAGGTTCTATTGTACTTTTTTATACCTTCTTATTACTCGATTTAAAAAACAAAGGACCAAATTCTGGAAAATAGGGTCACCTTGTGTGAAAAAAGATATGGAGAGTTTCTGGGAGCGAAATCTCCATGAGTATCCCCTTGTGGAGCTTCCTCCAATATCTTCCACCAGAGAGGCCAGCGGAGCTCCACCTTCTTCCCCATGGGAGAAGTCGGTACCGCACCTGACCCTGCATATCCCACAGGTTCCACAAGACACAAGGTCCTGTGTTTCAACATTAGCTTTGCAGCCTCTGGGAAGCCAGAAAATCCCAAACAAGCAGTTACCCCTGGAACTTCCCTTTTTAATGGTTGTTCCCTAATGAGAAGATTTTCTGCTTAGAATGAGTTCCCCACAGGGATTAGGAAGGACAATACAGACCCCACTTAGTATTAGCCATGGCTCACTTGCTCTCTAAGAGCTCATTCAAAGCGGGCTGGAGTCACCAGAAGTCATTCCGTCCATTTCAATAAACTGTAGTATCAGGCCATATGGATGGATTCTGAGTACCCATGATGGGCTCTTGGAAACACTGCTGTGGAGATGACTGAGCATCATCCACATCCACATGGGCTCAAAACTATGTCTTCAGAGTATCTCCTCTCACACACTCCTGGGAGAATGGTCAGGCTCTAGAGTGTATTAACTCTTGATTTGCAATAGCATAACTGAGATCAGAATCTGGCCCAGTATAAAAATTGTACTGAAGATGAGAGCAGTAGCCTCCAGTAGAGTTTGCTCTTTCTTTGGTGGGATCAATATATTTTGTCTGTAACTTTTTTATAAACCAAACATTAATTAGCTCATTCAAGAGAATAAAACTGGGGCATCAGGCTGAATTGATACTGTGTCTTTCTGGGTTTTACCACCATAACGGGGCTGGAGAATTATTCAAAATAAAATGTAATAGATTAGAGCGAGAACTTTTTTTTTTCCACTCGCTTGCTTTCCTCATTCCATTTGTGTATTAAGATTTAGAATCATTGATTCAATTAAGCTATAGTTTTTATTCATATTTTGCAGCAGTTGGGCCAGAATGTGAAGCCCTCCCTGGTCACCAGTTAGAGAGTTTTAATGATTGCAGTTTTGAATGAAGGTTATTATATCATATCCCACATTGCATGCGGCTAGTAAAATTCCTTTCTGCTTTGATTTTAATTGAATACAATCTTTCAAGTGAAACAGAATATCAGAAAGGCTTGCTTTGGCTGGATAGTAAAGTAAACCTGACCTATTATTTGTCAATTTTATTTTCATTAAATAATTTATGATTACTGAAACCTTTATTCCATTTGCATTAGCTTTAGAATCAGGTCACAATGCCTTGGAAAACTTTACAGAGACAAGGTGGGACCTTTTGGGACTAACCCAGCTACAACAACACTGCAAACAAACTGGAAAACTTTGAAAACCTGCAACTGCTTGTTAAAAAGAGAGTGGTTAGAGCCAAGACACCTGGGCATTTCTCACAACCACTACAACTGACTAGTTTCGGCAACTCAAGTACCCCTGTGGCTCAGTTTCTAGTCTTGGGGTACATCTTCACTAGCCGCCGGATCGGCGGGTAGCAATCGATTTCTCGGAGTTCGATATATCGCATCTCATCTAGACGCGATATATCAAACCCCGAACGCGCTCCCGTCGACTCCGGAACTCCACCGGAGCGAGTGGCGGTAGCGGAGTCGACGGGGGAGCCGCGGACGTTGATCCCGTGCCGTGAGGACGGGTAAGTAATTTCAGCTAAGGTACTTCGACTTCAGCTACTCTATTCACGTAGCTGAAGTTGCGTACCTTAGATCGACACCCCCCCCACCCCAGTGTAGACCAGGCCTTGAACAATGATGTTCCTAAAGCAACTTTCTTGAGACCGGTATTTCTAGAAATACTGGAATTACACAACATTGTTAAAGAGACAAGGAGGGTGAGGTAATATCTTTTATTGGACCAACTTCTGTTGGTGAGAGAGACAAGCTCTTTCTTTCTTTCTGAAGAGCTCTCTGTAAGCTCCAAAGCTTGTCTCTCTCATCAACAGAAATTAATCAAAGAAAAGATATTATCTCACCCACATTGTCTTTCTAACAATGTTGTGTAATTCCAGAATTACATCTTGTCTCTAATATCCTGGGACAAACATGGCTACAACACCACTCCATACAACAACATTGTTAGGCATACTTTAGAGTATACTTTAGAGATGGTAATTCCAAACTAATATGAAAGATGCATAAGCATCCCAAAGATACGTAAGCATCCCAATTGACAGTTTGGGTGGCACTCTTGAACAGACAAGCAGGCCCTTTGATCCCAGGGCATCTGCAAAGTATTCGTCAATCAGATCTTTTGTTACCTAATACGTTTAGTTAAACCTCCAGGATTGACAGTTCCAAGTCTGAGCCTCCAAGTTAGGTAATTCCACATCCACTTGATGAATAATGATCCTGAGCCCCTTGTTTATTTGCTTATTCTGAAATCAGATCTTGTTTATTCTGTGCCTCTTTCTAGTTCTGATATATAACTAATTGTTGGCAGATGTGGCAAGTATCGAGGGCCAAGATATATTTGTTTGCACAGTCTGATTTTTCAGTCTTAACCAGTATCAGGCAGTTGCAGCTGGTTTTTATCAAGACTCTGTACACTGTAGACAGTCCACCTGGCAAAACAAGATTTGCCCATGTGACCTTCACATAAAAGCTTTAAATATGGGCATTCCACTTAAGTAATATTGAAAAATTGCTGAAAATATCTAATTAAATGAACAAATTGATGTGAAATGCTAATTTGTGTTTATATATGTAAAAACTGCCCTATGGTTTATATACAGTAGTGTGCCACTCTTATTTGTCAATTTTGATTTAAAACCTAAGGGTGTTCATTTTCCAAGACAGCTTGTATTTGCTCTTTGCAATGTAGTCAGCGTCTTGTTTTAATCATGTTGCCTAAAAACAAAGCTAGGAAAGCTAGTTTTGTCTAATGTTAGAAACAAAAGAAAAGCAGCTAAAGCAGAAAGCAGCATGAATACAATTTAGCAAACTAATACCGACATTCGTTCCTTTGCTGATGAGACACCCACTCCTCCAGCATGTGCCAGATTCTGCACTGTGAAGTGTTTTTGTGACCTTCATTGTTTTAAACAAATAAAGGATTAACATTTTAGCTACTTGTTTACTTTAAGCTACAAATTCCATAAGCCACAGTAGTATTTGTGTTTTCTTCTTTTCATGTATTTTTTTCCCCCATCTGTATAAGTGCAATTGGTTTGTTTCATCTGTCTAAAACATTTTAGGGGATCTGAACTGTGGAGAAGTATTTATTTGAAGTAGCAGCGGATAATTTGCAAACTCTGTGATGACACAGTGGTCTTCACTAATGAAGTAGAAAGCCTTTTATTCTGTAGTTATCCCATCACTGCTGGAAACGGTATCTAAAAGAAGTACAGGATGTTAGAATTATGTCTGTTCCTAGGGTTGTAATATTTCAAGCTAATATGACTGAGAAGCAATTTCTTCTATTTTTACAACAGCCACAGTTACATTCAGCCCCAAGCTGTCAAAATCATGAGAGTGGTTTAAAAATCATGAGATTTAAAAAAAAAAACCTTTTGCGGAGGCTTTTATTTGCCTTCTGGTTTTTGAACCTATAGGGAGCACTCAAGTCATATTTTCAAACTTTCTCCAGAAGCACGAGAGCCCGAAAATTACTTTTTGTTTTAAGAGAGCGGAGAGTCTCTTTAATCAAGAATTTTAAGAAAAGCAGCAAACAGCACAGGACTCATGGACAAATCACATGATTGGCAGCACTGTACACTTCACAGGGCTGCAAGATAAAAAATGGCCTATTCTGAAGGACTTTCCTAAACAAAATGATATCAAAACTTCCTACTATGCAGAACAAATACAAAGATCCTGAAAAAGGCAATCAGTTATGTCTCTGTATTCAGATCATTGTTCTAGTTAATTTAAACACTGTATAGTACAAAATATTATTATAATTTTATTTGTGTCTAGAGGCCTCAATTACATAGGATGCCATTACGCTATGCACTGTACAAACACATAGTAAAGGACAATTCCTGCCCGAAATTATTTACAGTTTAAAAGACAGGACATGACTGGTGGATAAATCAACCAGGCAGGAAAGAGGAAAGGAGGTTGACCTAACTAAAATTATAGGTTTCAGAGTAGCAGCCGTGTTAGTCTGTATCCGCAAAAAAAAAAAAAAAAAAAAAAAAAAAAAAAAAACAGGAGTACTTGTGGCACCTTAACAAATTTATTGAGCTATGTAGCATGAGCTGCTGTGCTCTGCTCACTTCACAGAGAACACACATACACACACACAGAGATAGAATATATGAATTACACAAAACAAAGGCAGGTGCATGCATACCAGGAGGAGTCTAATAGAGTGAGATCAATTGCAAAAGAGCAGGAAAAAAAAAAAAAAAGATTTAAGATAGATGAAGGATAGAAGATGTGTGGAGTGATATTGTTTTAGCAAAGACTAGCTGGTCCACAACTGATAGCTAGTTAGTTAGTATCAGAAACCACAGTAATCACAACTTGCTAGCATATCAGGTCCTGCTGCAGAAAACAAAACAAAAAATAAAAACAAAAAAAACTGAAGAAACCAAACAAAGAGGGAAAAAATTCACAGTTTCCATCAGATTGTTCTATAGGAGGTAGGATTTGCACCCCCTCTCCTGTACTCCTGGAACAAGCAAGGGATTGACCCGCAGAATCTACAAATCCTAACAACTGTTCAGGTTTCAGGGGGTCTGTTGGAGATCCAGAGTTGTCTGCACAGCAACCCTAAGCCTCCATATTGACTCCAGGGCCGCCAGCCCCTTCTCTAGCTTCCTCCAGCATGGTCATATTGAAAGCACACTGCCAGGAACCTCTCTGTCTACTACTGAAGCCCTTAGGATACCCTCTGCTCCCCAGGAGTCAGAATCTTAAAATATAGTTCTGCTAAAAGTTTGCAGACTTTTATGTCTCTCCATTTTTGCACACCGAGTCTTTCTTGAAATATCCTAGGTATGAACTATAATGGTTACTACTTCATTATGCTGCCATCCCATGGTCAGGCCTACAAAGCTAGTCAATCCCTTTTTCTCAAGTCCAGGGTAGGTGAAGAAATAGCTTAAGGTATGTGCTTACTAAGAAACATATTTGTATAAGATTTCTGTGTCTCTATTTTTATTACTAATTTCCAGAAGTTTTGAGGAGGGGAGTTGAATGGGAATTATATGTAGCTTTAATCAGTGTTGGGGGTTGTCTCACTCCACATGTGATTCACAGATCACCTGTGGGTAACTCAGCACATGCCTGCACAACAGTAAGTGTTCAAAAGAGGATATATTATCTTAAGTTTCTGTAACATTACATACACGAGTGGAATGCTAGTGAATGTTGTTGGGTTTTTTTCTAAGGATATGCCTTGCATAGTTTAACAAGGATTAGGGAATTCTTATTTTTTCTCTCTGGTTGAAAAATGAACTACACAACATGTACTTGATTCAGAATTTTTCTAGAAAACAAACACCGGATTTTAACAATTGAATGACTGACCTAGTGTGATTCTTTTCATTTTGTGTTTTGCCCACAGGCCAGGAAAAATTGATGCTCTCTCAGATAACATGCTTCTTTTTACCTACATGCAACATATTGATTCCATCCAATTTGGTGTTAGCCTGTTCATCCTCTATCATTCCCAAGGTAACAAATGATATTTTCATAGGCATGGTTTGTAATCAATATACACAAGCTACTGTCGTTGATCTGAGTAAGGCCCTTGCTCTAGAAAATCACCAGTTATGGCTATTAAAAGGAGCTTCAGCTGGATTAGGTAGAACTGCAAGGAAACCACTGTCTGGTCACTTTTTTACTCAAACGGAGTATGTTTTGCATAAAAGTTAAGTTAAAGTTAAGATGCAACAGTTGACTTAGATGTTATTTACAGGGTGAATTTTAGACTTTTACTGTGTCAATTCTACATAACTCTGTCTAAACAACATGCTATATTTCTAATACTATGGTCCTGTACAGAGACCAGCTAGGAATATGGTATAAAAAGTGTTTCTGACGTTTTCAGGTTTTATTTAATAAAAAATAATTTAATTTAAATTTTGATATCCTGTGCATTAAAACCTACTATATTGAGAAATGTGAGCATCTGGTTCAAGCATAAGTTTCTAATAGTGTAGTGTGTATGGTAAAACTGTGATTGTGCCCTACCTAATACCACACTACGATTATGTGAAATTCTACAGACCTGTGCAGGGCAAGAAGACAAGACTAGACAATACTTATTCCCATGACCTTATATAGCAACATTATTTTTGATCAACCAGACATAGCTATTTTAACTATGTAATTCACACCTGCTTTAAAGCCTCTTTACACTGCCAGAACTGTTTAAAAGGGCTTTAATACAACTGAGAATCAGAACCTGAGTGCTAACTGTAATCTGGTATTTCCAGGCTTTTATCAGTTTTCACCACAGCCTTCATGTTATTTTTAGAAACTGGCTGGAATCAGAAATCTAGCATGGGATTGTCTAGATCTGGAATAAAGTCTGATCTGGCTCCACTCCCATGTTTTGGTTTCAACTAAAAATGTGTCTCTGTCCCTGGGCAGACATTACAACCCCCTCCCACCACCCTTTCTCTACACAGAGCCCTTAGCCATTGCCACTATCTTGTGGCAGGAAGGTTAACAGTCTTCCATCTGTCTTAGAGGCCGCATAGCCGGCACTGTTACAGGCATAACCAAGTTTGGGATCTATTCAAGCTGTTTCCGCTCCATACCGCTGTACGGTTGTGAAACAAGGACACTATACTGCTCGGACCGGGCAAAGCAGGAGGCTTTCCACACAAAATGCCAACGTCATATATTGGGCAGCATGCAGTGGAATGATTTTATTTGTAATGAAGATGTTTATGGTTGTTCCGGTCTACAGACTACCATGGCCATTGTCTGCAGATGGCATCTGTTTGCTTTTGGGGCATGTCATGCGAAGGCCACAAGATATTCCTGCGAACACCAATCCTCCAGGTGGCTTGTAACTTCCAGGGTAAAATTCCACCAACTGAGGGGTGGAGGTGGCCCAGAGGCAGACCCCCTATTAAATAGGTGCCTCAAGTCTGTTCCGACACTGGACTCTTGGCCTGTCAAGCCTTGGCGGCTTCACAGGAACAGAGCAAATGGCAAACGATCGCAATGGATGACCGTTCAGCTAAGCGTTGAAGAATAAAAAGAGCAGACACAGTCTCCTACATAGCTTCTACATCACTATCAGGTCAGGCCATGGTAGGCGTAACTTGACATGAGTAACTTGACATAAGTAAGCTCTCCTTTCTCGATAGGAGCTATAAGATATAAGGGAGAAGGATATAACAAGCATTAGGCCGGAGCAGTCTAGCTAAGATAAGCATGAACACCCTGGTACTAACGACAATGGACGAGATAAACCTGGAATGTGGAGATCAGGTTATACATGAACAGCTACGGACAAAGTATGCTGTACAGGGATTGGTTCCTGAACAGTAACCAAGACAATCCTGAAGCACATGATGCAATGTATAGTCAGGAATGCAGGTGTTAGTGAAGATACACATAAGGAAAAGCTTTGCTGTGTAACTGGCTTTGTGATGTACCCCGCATTCATACCGTGTGTTTCACCTTGGTGTAGTGTTTCAGCTTAGGCGTAGTGTTACTGTATGCCAAATAAAGGTACCTGAGCGACAAATTCCAGAATCAAACTGAGGTTTTGGGAACTGAATGGAATATGGTCTTGAAGGATCCCAATAACTATACAACCCCATTCTTTCTGATACATGGACTTTGTAGGTTTTGTGCGCTCCAGCAGTGGTGTACCTTATATACTTGTTTCAATTCAGAAAAGAGGTTTAAATGATTTAGACTGCAATTCAACCACATATGAATAGACCATGTAACACTCTCCTAACCTTGTAAACCAAACAACGCCAGCGCAAAAGGGTTCTTGGGGATAGGCAGTGGACGGGCCAAGCAATCTGTAATCATGCAGATTCAGTTGGCAGGAACCTCTTTGAAGGGAACATTTAGGGGCAGGCAGAGCAGCAGCAGAAGAGAGGGTGGTCAGCTCAGTTGCCTGCCCACAGGTAAAGGAAGTGTACTCCATTCCCAGACATGCTGCAAAACTTCCTGCACAAAGGTTAATAACTTGGACTTCATGCAGGGAGGGGTGAATTTCCTCTTTAGTGTAATCTTTAGTAATCTTCAAAATATTCAGGCAAGATAAATATTCCTCCATCAAACATTTAATAACAATAACGAGGAACCCTGTTTATTCAATCCAATTGGGACCGTGGCCAGATTGGATGACCAATAAGCTGGATAAACCAGAGAATGGGCAGCTGGGGCTCTGCCTGTCAGCACCAGGTGGCTGGGGCTCCCATTGTCAGCCCCGAATCTCAGCAACCCGGGGCTAACAGCCCCAAGGCTCAGCTGCACAAGGCTGAGAGCCTGAGCCGCAGCCACTGTCAGCCCGGGGTGGCTGGTGGTTCAGTTGATATGGACAGCTGGATAATGAAGGCTCGGTTAAACTGATTCTACTGTACTTGTTTTTAAGCTAGGATCTTCATTTTTAACCTAAAGACTCACCAGTAATATTCTTGGCTACCTTAGTCTTCCCAAAAGGTTTTTTATTTTGATTACAAAACTCATCCATCTCATAAAACTGATTAAAAAATCAAAACACAGCTTGATGCACAACAGTACAATTTCTGAATTAATATTTTCCCCAGATTACTAAGGAGAAACACTTCCATAGACAATGTTGCATAATCTATAAATTATTTGATCAAAATGAGGGACTGTTTAAAACATTTTCACAAAATATTTTCTTTGCCAAAATTGAATTTCTTACAGGAAAGGACTTATTTTGTTGGAATTATGTGTCAAGAACATTGAAACATGTATTTTGGGTAGGGCTGACTCAAAATGAAATGCTTCATTTCAATTTATTGGCCCAAAATGAAATGTTTTGTGTTGGGCAAACTTAACCTCTGCATCCACTTGAGCTGCCATAATGCCTCATGGGAGTTGTAATTCTGTGTCTTCTATGCCCGCATTCTCCCCACAAGGCACTGTAACAGCTCATCCTTAGGGAGAGACCACTATTCATCATGGAAATGTAGTCCAACTGGAGAACATGTCCCACAGGGAACAAGCATGAAGAACCCAGTACTATAATACCTATAAGGCATCACATCAGCTAACATAGATACATAGATTAACATTGCCTGAAACAAAACATTTTGTTTGAGGTAGACAAACCCAAACATTTCAGTCAAAAAACTGACCTTTTCTGGAACTTTTTGTACTATAGAAAGTTTTGATATTTCAAATGTAGTTCCATGGGATGGAAATTCCATGTATTGATAGCTCTAATTAGAATAGAGCAGATGTACAGAATCCAAGTCCATTTTAAAATTCTAATTTTTAGTCTTATTATTACTGTTAACATTGTTACAGTAGTGCCTAAAAGCCCTATTCATGGATCAGGGCCCCATTGTGCTATGTGCTGCACATACACAAAATAATCTTAGCTATTTTGCACTCCTTGTGCAGTAAGTACTGAATTATGGTCACAGTCATGCATGTCTTTGACTAGAGTTATGCTTAAATTCCAAATTTTGCTTCAGATGGGAACCAAAACTCAGAGGTGCTGAGCACATTGTGTGACTGAGTCCATAATCTACCGTAGAACCTCAGAGTTACAAACACCTCGGGAATGGAGGTTGTTCGTAACTCTGAAATGTTTGTAACTCTGAACAAAACGTTATAGTTGTTCTTTCAAAAGTTTACAACTGAACATTGACTTAATACAGCTTTGAAACTTTACTATGCAGAAAAAAAATGCTACTTTCCCTAATTTAACGTTTAACACAGTACTGTACTGTATTTGCTTCTCTTCCCACCCCACCCCCCCGGCATCTCTGCTGCTTCCTGATTGAGGACTTCTGCTTCCAAATGAAGTGACTGGTCAGTTCATAACTCTGGTGTTCATAACTCTGAGGTTCTACTGTATAGTGTAAAAAGTCCAAATATTCATGGATTGTTTGCAAGAACTACATGCATACTTCATAGTGTTGGGGCTGGCCCTTTGTACAAAAGTGAATATCCCCTTAGGAAAATCTGTTGGCTCTTTTACCATGGTTCAGGTCCTAGGAACTCCTGAGTCCCATACCATTTATTTTGGACCCCTGTCACTGTATCTGAGTAAGTTAGATGTATCCACCAATTAATTCTGTACTCATGAGTTAGCTTCTCTCTAGAGTATTTTCAGCAGCATAGAATACTTCATTTTTAGATATACTGCTACCCAGATAATTCAGTCAAGATGCTGACTTTCGCCTTAATCATTTATTAGCTGTTTATAAATGCATTTCTTCTACTACAAAAATCTTCATCCTTCTTGAACCTACTCTAAACTAGCACAACAATACACTACACTACTTTTTTTGTAAATTCTTCACTGCTTCATTGCCACCAGTTCCTGTCTACTAATCATAGTAAGGGCATGCTAGTGTTGATGGGCTGCCAGTGGCCACAGGCATTTTAATCCCCCAATTGGCTAACTCTGCTCTATTAGGGTTAGGGAACATAGAGTACGTCTACTCTGCAAAGTGAAGGTGTTTTATAGCATGGCTAGGCATATCTGAACTAGTTTTAATCTAGCAAGTACAAGAAACAGCAGCAGTGAAGACGTAGCAGCATGTGCTTCAGCACAAACTAGCAACCCAAGTACTTGTTGAGGTTCAGGTACCTAGACCAACTACAAGCCCTTGCCTGTACATTTTCACTACAGTTGTTACCCATCCTCGCTAGATTAAAGCCTATCTCTGTGACAAACACACCTTCGCTTAGCAGAGAAGATATACTCATGAGGATTATAACACCAATGGCTGTGCTATACAAATGCTCCCGTTGCTAGTTACCATGCTTAGTGCTTCTCCAGTGCTCGAGGGTAATTTAAAGAAATTTTGGAGGATAATTTTAAGAAAAATGCTAAGGTACACAAGGCCTTGGCCTCGTCTGTAAAGCAGGGTATTAGCATTACCAATCAAGATCTCCAAAGTTCCTCTACATTGCAGTCTTCTTAGAAAGAAGATCTAATCTCTGTGTTTCCTTGACCTTGTGATCTTCTACCTCAACAGAAAGTCTGTGTTCCATTTTATAAATGTAAACATTATTAGCATATATATGAAAGACCACCTCTGCTCTACACTGGAAGATAAATAAATCCAGAGGATATGACCAAGGCCTAGACTGAAACAGCTGCACATGGTATGATCAACCAAGTTGCTGGAAAGGGAAAGTTAAATGTTTTTGTTAGGATGTTGGAAAACAAACAATGGATAAATGGTGTTAAAATAGGAAAACATGCACGTAAGAAAGTGTTCTTTTACTGAACATAACCTAGATATGGTTTTCAAATGCCCTGAGTTTCAACTTCATCTCTCTCTCTCTTCCCTTGTATAAAGCCACTTGTACTGTTTTTTCCAACATGTTTTGCTTCTTTATATGTAATATTTAATAAGGCTGAAAGGGTCCTGAAGTAGTGGAATTGCACCAAAGAGCAAAGGGGACTGGAAAAGGGAGAGGTATCCACACTCTCAGTGTGTCACAGAGGACTGCTCTGAGAGTGCCTGCTACCTAGCATCACATAGGTGTGGAAGGAGATGGCTTATGGGCAGGACAGGCACTCTATCGCTGTGGATCTTCCCATCCCTTATGGTGCTTGAAAGATAGACCACTTCAGCCACTGGATTCCTCCCTCCTTCTCTCCTATGCATTTCCCCCAAGCCCAGCTCAGCTACGCATGCCAGGCCCTAGCATCTGGATTTGAGCGAAAAAACAGTGTCTGAAACAACCGCTATTTACCGCATGTTGTAACTTGTTTCAAGGTATTTTTAACACTTATATCCACTTGCACTGTGGTCTGTAATACTCGTCCCACTTTTGGTTAATGTGGTAATGACTCCATGCCATTAAATGATAAAATCCCTAGGTTTTTAGACCACACTCATCACCATAGCTCTATAATAAGTATCCCAGATATGAGAAGCTCTTCAGCCAGTCTTGCCCAATATCCACCTTCTTAAATATGGATTTATACTGCCTTCCATGAACTCATAGGATCCCTTTTATTATACTAGATAAAGACTAGAGAATGCTGCAAATACTAAAGTAAAGTTACGTAGCTATCTGAGGCAATTGGCAAGTTTTTAGGTTAACAGTTCTATAAAATATACATGAGTATACAGTGGGTCTCAGCCTTTCCAGACTACTGTACACCTTTCAGGGGTCAGATTTGTCTTGCGTACCCCAAGATTCACCTCACTTAAAAACTATCTGCTTACAAAATCGGACATAAAAATACAGAAGTGTCACAGTGCACTATTACTGAAAAACTGCTTACTTTTCTCGTTTTTACTATATAATTATAAAATAAATCTGTTGGAATATAAATATTGTACTTACATTTCATTGTGATACTTGAGCCTGCTTTTCACAAGTTGTGAGCCTTGTCTGAAGCCCGAGCCCTGCCGCCTGGGGCTGAAGCATGTAACTTAGCTTCTCAGGACCCCCTGTGACGTGGGGCCCCGGGCAATTGCCATGCTTCCCATCCCCTAATGCCAGCTCTGCACTGGTGACCCACACTAAACTTCAGGGAGTTGAGAACCCCCAGGTTAATAAACACCGATCTAGATAGGTTGAGTACCCCCCGGAAGACCTCTGCACACTCCTAGTTAAGAACCACTGGTATATACACTTAATTCATTGTCCTTCATTAGGATCCTAAATGAACCATTTCAGATGCTCACCTCAGCTTCTGTAAGCGTTGTTTAGGTTCAAGTAGCATTTGTATATTTAATTATGTCACTTATCCTTTATGTTTTTAGATTCAAAACTAATTAGATACATTTCACAAGGGTATCTATCCTTCAGAACACAAAGCACAGCTAATAAAAGGCAGCCACATGGGGTCTTAAGAATGGAAAAATTGTTTTGGATTGTGCTTCTAACTTTTGTCACCTGAGAAACATTAGGAAAGTGACATATAAAATGCAGATTTTAAGAACAGTAAATCTGACATTGGGGATATTTTAGATTCTTTTTTGTACGTATTTGAGCTCTGTAGAAAAAGCAGCTATAGTGCAATTACAAAAGAATGTAACCCAGGTAAAAGCAAAGTGGTTTGTTTCAAAAAGATTAATTTTGTCAAATATCTTGCTCTTTCAGTTCTCTCTGATTACTGGCAAGGGTTAGAAATGCAGTTTTTATTCTTGCATGCCATATTAATGAAACAGAAGGTTTTGTGTATAGTGAGTCCTGTGTTCCGAAATAGTTTGAAAGCTTAGCCATGAATCCCTGTGGTGAAGGCCGGGGGAGGGAGGAAGGCAGACTCTTCTCCAGTTTAAAAACTCGGAATGTTTTTCTGAAGTCATATATGAAATAAACTACTTATAAGAAAATGAATGTAATACTGCATGAGTTTTCACTGGTAGAGGGATGTGTATAAGACACCGACATTAAAAAATAGATCAGCTTTGACTTCAATTATTAAGCGCTAAAAGTAGCATTCTCTGATAGAAAAGGGTGGGTTTTCCACTTTTTAATGATAAATATGTATGAAAAGAGAAATGTCACCATGGAAACCAAGTCTTGCCATAGTTTTTCATACAGGCAAATGTTATAATGGAAACCTGTGATCACTGCAAAAACAAACAACTAGAAACTAAATTGGAGGTGGTATTACAGCTTTGTCAACTTCTTTAACTCTAGCCCTCTTTGCAGTTCATTTTCTTTTATGCATGTCTTTGGGTATTTCCCATCTGGCTTGCGCTATCATGCCTCAAACTCCGCTCTCAGGTGAAGAGTTTAATTTTTTTTTTTAAGTTTTAATACTAAACACTAAAATAGGAAATTAAGGCCCTCAACTTGCAAAAACTTACATATGTGAGTAACTTTACATGTAGTGTCTTTGTGGACAATGGGACTAGTCGTGTGCATAAAGTTCTCACATAGGTAAAAGTTCACAGACTCAGGGCCTAAGTGTATGAAAAAAGGAAAATCATATATATGTTAAATGCAAAAATGTGGGTTTATCAGACTCCACTCCAGCAAACATTCAACTATGTGTGTAAATGGCACTGCTAAGATATGTAAAGTTATGCACATCTGTAAATGTCTGCAGGATCAGGGCTACAGTTTGATGCACTTGTTGCATTTAAGAAAAACTGTCTAGTAGGTAAGTATGGATTTTGGAACATGTGCTAATTTAGAGGAGGCATACTGGAGTAGCTGTATTTTAAAAGGTCTGCATTTGCCAATGCTTATCACATAATCACTACAATTGGAGAGTGCAATTCTGCAAATCCTTAATCACCTGGAGCTAGATCAGGAACCCTTTACTTACACAGGAGAGCCGTTACTCATACAATGAGTCTCTTTTACTTTAAAGGGACTATCTGTGTACCTGCTGAGCAATGTGAGAGATGGGTTCATAATCTGGGCTTTGAGCAATCCTTATGAAAGCCAACAGGATTATTTGTCTGACTGAGGACCACTGCATGAGTAAAGGTTGTAGTACAAGGCATTTATTCCCTATTTAAGTATCTGGCTCTACTCTGGTATGTCCAGGTATCTCTATGTGATAACTGTTGGCAAATGCTGAATTTTTACTGTCAACTACTGTAGTTAGCTTGTTGCCAACTTTCTAATCGCACAAAACTTAACATTGCCCCACCCCCTGCCACACCGCTTCCCTGAGGCCCCATCCCTTCTCCAAGGCCCTACCCCCGCTCACTCCATCCCTCTCCCTCTGTCGCTTACTCTCCCCCACCCTCACTCACTCATTCATTCATTTTCACCAGGCTGGGGCATAGGGTTGGGCTGTGGGTAGGGGTGAGGGCTCCAGCTGGGGGTGTGGGCTCTGGGGTGGGGCCAGGGGTAAGGGGTTTGGGGTGCAGTCAGGGACTCCAGGCTAGGGCTGAGAGGTTTGGAATGTGGGAGGGGGTTTCAAAACTAATGACCTGCAAAAATTCATTTAAAATATTTATTTAAAATTTCATTAGATAAAAAAAGCATTTAAAAAATCACATAATTTCTATATTTTGCACTTCTATGACTTAATAACAACCGAAACAAATTGTTTCCAATTTTCTCAAAATCATTTGCTTTTGATCGAAGACCCAGAAGATCAAGTTTCATCCCAAAGCAAACTTTGGCCCTGATCCTGCAAAGACTTAGGCATGTGTTTAATTTTTACACACTGGGAGGAGTCCCGCTGAGGCTAGTGGGATTACTCACACGCATAAGGCCTCAATCCTGCAAACATTAAAAACATGCTTAATTTTACTACTGGGACTTCTTGCAGTTGTAAAATTAAGAACATGTATAAGTGTTTCCAGGATTGGGGTCTAAGTCTTTGCAGGACCAGGCTCCTAAATGGCTCCTTCATAAAAATCTGAAATAAGGAGCCATAAATGAAAAATATGACACGAATGTAGCCATAGTGTACAAATGGCACCATCACAGTAATCATTTTGGAGACTTTCAGGGAGCAAAACAATATAAAATAATTCAAATCTTTCTACTGAGGAGAGAAAAAAAGTTAATTGAATACAGGACTTTAGAGGATTGTAGTCCACTTATGTTTTCATTTAAATACACATTAAGATTTTCTAAAAAGGCCAAAGATAGTTTTAGTAAAGCCACATATGGATGTCAGAAATGTATGTAAAATGGAGACAGAACAGTTCATTCTCATTAGGTTTAGTGACATATTTTTCTAGGTAAGATCAGATGTAACAGTGCTATTTCATTGTGATTTTAAACCATTTAATTTGATCAATAAAAAGTGCTGGATTTTTAATAAGTGGAAACCTCCAAGTATGTGTATGTTCATGGTCAAGTGCCAAGGCATGATTTAAAGGAGGCTATTGTAATTCTACTTATATTATTCCTTGTAGCCCACCATGGTTAAATTGTGTGTGGCCTACAAAGAAATCAGAAATTTTAGAAAGGATCCTCTACTAGGATGGCACATTTAATAACAAAAGAAAATCCTATTTGTGAACAGCAAACACTCAAGGAAAGCATCAGTGCTACAATAATGTGCTCTTTATTGTCAGGAAGATAGCAGACTATAATATAAAATCTGTTGCTGCTTTGCAATTTTCTCCTGACTTTGTAATCAATGGTAATATTATTTTGTACATTAATGCAGCTCATATCTGGCCCTAGCGCTGGTTTGCAATGGAGGGAGGATTTAAGGAGCCTTCTCTGCCTTCTCTCCTCTCTGCACAGGGAGGCAAGGGACAACTGACGTGTGGCCAAGATCCCATCCCCTTCCACCAGAGCTACATTCTCCTAAGGCGAAGCTACCACGTATGCATTCACACTGTGCATCAGTGAACTCTGGGAGGCTGTTTGTCGTGGGCACTGGCTGCAATGCCACCCAAAGCTGACTCCTTAGGGCACCTCTAAGTTGCCTCCAAAGCAGCCTTTTCCCTTAAACGCACAATCCAGACCCACTTGAGGAATTCATCCCAACAGAGAAGGCTAGTTCACCACTGAAGCCCACTCCTAGAGGACAAAATAGCCAAGCTTATACACTCCCCACATACTGTGGAAGCTGGTGCAGCACAGGTTCAGAACAGGCTACTACTGAGGGATGTTTGGGAGCTCTGCCTCTCTCCTTCGCAGCGTGAAACCCCTGGATCCCCACTCCCATTCCCCAAGGAAAAGAAAGGAGAATCACAGCTTTCTATTTTTGTTCTTGTTTTCAAATATTTCTATTCTTTGTGAATCTGGCCTTGAAACCTAATCTGATGGAACACCATTCAAACCAATCGTTCAATTTACATCAGTTGAGAACCTGGCGAATCATCCAGATTTGAAAGGCTGAAAGCTAGAAACTGAGAGGAATATTATGATCAGAATAAATAATTGAAAGGTACAGTGGTTTGAAAAATGAATGCAAGCTGAAAAATCTGTGTGCTTTAAATAATTTGTTTACATTCTCTGATTTTAACAGAAAGTAACACTTATACAGGTCAGATTGGAGCGGGTGTAAATCTGTGTAGCTTCACTGGCTTCAATAAAACTATTCTGATTTACACAAGCTGGAGATCTAGTGCAACATATTGTCAAAGAACAAAACATTGTCAGTGTTTGTCTGATTACTCTGACCAATATGTTGGCTTCCTCACATATTCACAGTCGAAATATTTTCTTTTTTGAAAATTTCCAGAAATACAAAATGTAACTTGTAAATAATTTTGGCTTGGCAAGCTCTCTTGAGCACTAACAGTTTACATATTGTTCTGATTAGACAAGCCAAACATGGTACTAAATATGCAGACGTGTTTCAAGTTGTGATGACAGCTTGTGTATGATTTACACTGCCAGCTGCTGAAGGCAATTGTTTTGATTTGATATTCCTATTTATTTATGCCACCATTTTGCTGTAAACAAAGCCATTTACTTTGTGCATGAGCTACCTACAAAGAACTTTTTAAAGTTCAGCATGCACACATGTGCAGACACATAAGCACATAGGCACTTCAGAATTCATATAAATATATTGGCATTCCATATATCTTTTGTGTTGAAAGCTAACTAGGGAGGTTTCTACAGTAATTCAAGGATTGTTTTTGTGTGATTCTCTACTCTGATAAATGCAACCAGCTCCAACCAACAACATTGGTAATCTTCTAAAACTGGAAACCAGGGCAAAAGTAGTAGATATAGGATCTCCTTAGAATGATTCAAAACAGGAAAGGGTTCATATCATAATATTTCTTTAAAGACAAAATGATTATTATGGCAAAATTTTGTTCCCTGTGTCTCACAGTGGAACTCAACAGCAACAGTCTGCTCTTACTACATATATGCAGAGCTCTACGTAACCTGACTGGCGAATGGGGAGTCACCATATATAGCACGGATACTGCAGGAGCTCAAAAGCCTTATCACTAGCTGTAAATCACTCTGTTATCAAACTCATTGGTGAAAATCCTAAGCAACAGAGCAGTAATACAGTATTTCAAAGGAAAACTGGGAACACTTTTAAGGCCTGCTCAGAAGGTCAATGGTGTAGGCTGGATAAGCAGAAAGTTTAGTCTTCTGTGGTAAAAAAAAAAAAAAAAAACCCTGATCCTTTGAAGAAGGTTGTGAAGCTCCCTAAGGGGGTGGGGTAAAGAGCTGATGGAAATGAGCTCACTTCCTGCCTCTTATGTTCCACAGTGCCTGACTCTTAGATTTATAGCACCTACATTTGGACTATTTCACCTCGCTCCTGCCACGCAAAGGAATTACTACCAACCTACAGCTTTTCTCCTTTATGTGCTGGGAAAGGCAAAGGAGGAAGGAGAGAACTGGAAAATGCCTGATTTGATATGGCACAGCCACTGGGGGTCAGGGGAGTAGCAGGTAATCTCCCCTTCAAATAGGAAGTAGCCTCGGTTCAGAAAACACCTAACTCCATTGCAGGGCAGTTTGTATGTTTTAGTGCCATTGGAAAAGATGTTTTCTAGCACCCTATCCTTCAAATCAGCCAAGTGACGGATCTTCTCTTTTCCTTCCTCATTTCCTGGGTTGCTTTTCTTTCCCCTACATTACTCTCCCTCTGGCCCCCAAATTTTTCTTCCTCCTCCTTGCTAAAGCAGGACTTGCCTCCTGGCCATCTTCCTTCCTTTCACAGCCTATGCTCCCTGGCTGGAATTTCAGAGCCAGAAAGCCTTTTCTTATTATCCCTAGTTAAACAATGTTCTCCTCTAGTGCGGAAGCCCTCTCACAAGAAATCCTCCTGCTGCAGTGGAATTCTTCTAAGAGTTGGTGATGCCCCCGTGAAACATCCACCTTTGGTGGTCTCCTATGCAGTCAAAAGTCACCCCTCACTCTAGACTCTATGGTAAAGCCCATTAAATAAGTGATGTCAGCTATATTAAAGACCTGGTTGGCACAGTTATTAAAGATTTGTCACCCATAAAACCTCTCAAACTGGCAGCTTTTTTTTTTTTTTTGGTCCTAGTAAATGTTAAAAACAGTGTAC
The DNA here is from genome assembly GCF_016161935.1 of Mauremys reevesii. Taxonomy (NCBI): domain Eukaryota; kingdom Metazoa; phylum Chordata; order Testudines; family Geoemydidae; genus Mauremys; species Mauremys reevesii. The sequence continues at coordinate 313,402,301 of NC_052623.1, forward strand.
ATCACAGGAATAGGCTAACTGAAAACCCTAGTGATTACTGACACCATGTGAAGGGTCTGAAGAACAAGGGCACATCCAGAGATAATAAAGCTCTCGCTCACTTGCCTAATTTATAGCATTAGCCTAATTAGAATCCAGTTAACATGTGGGGGGCATGGCTGTACCTTATACAGCAATGAGGGGTGTGATTAGGCCCTTATGAGTGGTTGAAGTAGATTGAAAGAGTGGGGAATTTAACTGCAACAATTAAGGATGAGGTGGAGTTGTAGGCAGGTACTGCTGCCCCAAACTAGGGGAAACAAGTGTGTGGGGGGGTTCCCGTCTGCTTTTAGCTGAGCAGAGAGACCTAAGTACCTTCCATACTCCTCCCCACCTCCCCAGTCCCTCTTACTTTAGCCTCTATCCTTGCTGCAGCATAATCTGTTCCTGCATTAAGCAAACCAGCCCTACAAATCATCCCACCTGCAAGAAGGCAGTGGGTGGTGCAAAGCTGCTCAAAGGGACCAACTTCAGTCTTAGTCTATGTCAGGCAGACAAGCAGGAGTCTACCCTCCACATTGAATCGGGAAGGCATTGGGCATGCTTTTTTCATGTCCCCAGAACAAAACCTCCACAAACCCTGTGAATGGCAGCATGGTCAGGGGGTAAGGCAGGAGATCTGGGTGTGACTATTTCACCTCTCTGAGGCTCTTTCCCCTCCCATCTTCTGTTTGTATTGTCTACTTACATATAAGCTTGTTGGGTCAGGGACTGTCTCTTACTTAGTGTTGCACAGAGCCTAACACAACGGAGCTATGATCTCAACTGGGGCCTCTCAGGGCTACTGTCATAATAAAGAACACTACAAAGGATGAATAATAATCCTGGGCCTTCTCTCCCTTTCCTGGAACCATAGGGAGGACTGCAGCCCTGAGGCTACAATGGAATTGCTCAAGGAGGGGGAGAGATGAACTGAACTGGGTCCCTAACAGTGCTTCCAAATAAAATGGTCTCCTGATGCAAGAGAGGTGGATTAGGAAAGGTGCTATGTCCTCCTACCTTGATGGCCACATGATGGGAAGATTGATCTGCCAGGGTCCCAGCCTGCATACCTGTTAGCACTCACAGGCAGGAGTTCTCTGTGGGCTGCACCTTCAGTCTCGCTGTCTGTCAGGCAAATGAGCAGGAGTCTACTCACCACATTAAAGCAGGGAGGCACTGGATATGCTCAGGCCTTCTTCCATCACACATGCAGCCGTTCCTCTTTGCAAACTGCTACTCTGTATTCAGTAGGGTCACCAACAGTCCCAACTGCTCCCTTGCCCAGCTCCCAGGCTGCTGTCTATGGCTTGCTGCCCCTGCTCGCAGGGAGAGTCTGATTCTAGGACACTACTTCCATTTCCTGCAGGAGCCCTCTACTGGCTGGCTGCTGAACTGGGTAACACAACTCCCTCCACTGGTTGGATCCTTTCTCTGCAGCACTGCAGAAACAAAGCGAAGGTATCCTATCTGGGGCCAGTGTGATATGACAGGATGTAGGTAGCCTCAGAATAAACACAGGCCTGTGTGAGTGTGGAGTCCAGCAGGGATGTTCAGATCTGTGCCTGTCACTCTTTGGATGTGCCGTGGCCCGAGATTTGGGCCATTATATATTTTAACAATAAAAATATCACTGAAAAATAATTACACTGCCCTGCAGTGCAAAGTGTGTACAAAATGCTGCAAAATCAGAATTGTAGCATTTTACACCCATTTTGGAAAAATGGGAATGACATGGCAGTGGAAAGTCTGGCCCTTAAAAATCTTAAAGGAAGTATTTTCTGCAGTTCAGCATGATCCTGAACAAATACTTTGGCATTATAAAATATATGCAAAGAAAACCTTTGCTTTTTAAGCATCTGAGTGTGATCTCAATGGGTTGAAAATCAAAACTAACTCCACTGAGACCATCCAGTTACACCAGTGTGAAAATGCTATAAGAGATCAGCATCAGGACCTATATAACCTTTTTACAATCCCAATAAGATATTGTGGTGTGCATATATTTGCACAGTAACTGTACTTTCCAGTTAGTTACAGGAAATAGGCTTCATCTTAAAATCTTTCAGCACAGCCTGAATTCTGTGCTTTTGGAATCATACACCCCTTAAAATGCTGTCTTGTTCAATTCACAACACTGTTACAGTATATCTTCCCCCAGAACTTCATGACTTTTTCTTCTGATTTTGGCCAGGTTGTGTCATATTACTGCTATTCATTCAAATCTCTTTGTTTCCCCACACTGTTATACAATGCCTACCTCTGCGTTTAGCTGTGGAATCTGTTCACTTACACTGACTCTTCCTCCAGCATAACATTGGAATTGATTTGCTACAGTATGTCCTTCTTTGCCTCTTACATGCAACTCCCTGTGCTGAGAAAGATGCAACTGTCTCTCCACCTTTCTCCTCCACTGTCCTCAGAAATCTGAAAATTCTTTATACCCAATGAATATTTATATAGTCTTTCAGTTGATATCAGTGCACTTTTCCATACTTCATTCAAACGTGGTTTGCATTGTTTATGGGGAGGAGGTTCTTTTTTATTTCATTTTCTTCATCTCTTTTGTTTTTAAGAATCACAATAATTTTAAGTTAGTTAATTGTTGTGTTTCATCCAGGTAAGAGGTTCCTTGGGGGAACCACCTACAAGAATTTTTAAAAAATTAAGTGTTGTATCTAAATAGTTTGATTATTAATTATTATTAATCATTTATTATTATTTCATAATAAGAATACAATGAAAAGAGAATCTCTCTATGCTAATATGCCCATTTTCTAAAAAAGAATAGATGCAGGATTAGAAAGAGTAAAATACTAAACATTTAGGGCCAACTCAAGTGGGAAAACACACTTTCTTTTCTTCTAAAAAGAAATAGAAATGAACATGAAAGGGTTCATGCTTGCAATTATGGGATCTAAGTATATACCAGCTCCTAGGTGTCCTTAGGAGAGTTTGAAGTATCATGCTGCCTGTCTCTCAATGGTAAGGCACTTTTTACTGTAGCATATTGTTTTATCTGGTCAAATTTTCAACCTTTTGGAAGCCAAGGTGAAAGCTCAAACTTCTTTGCTAAAGTATATCCATTGTGTATTAAAATATCCAAGATGATTCATTCAGTCAACCCAACATCTACTCATCAGCAGGAGAACAAGCTAAGGAGGTATTATATCTTTCTCTAGCATAACACTTAAAGTGAGGCATTCCAATCTAAAAGGTAGAATTGTTCCTTTGAGTAAAATAATTAATGAGCCCAGCAGAAGGAAAGCTGTTACGAGAGAGACCTCTAGTGGCATAAAATGTGTGTAACTAAAAACGGTTTTATTGTTTTTGCCTAGCTTGTACAGTCTTAACTTTACTTTACTAAATGGTGAGCATATTGTTTTTGTTCCTTCTAAATTTGGATAATTAAGGGGACCAGTCGTCTCTCTAGATACACAAACCTTCCATTCATGACAATGAAAGTTACATCGTGGAAATTGAAGAATTACCGTAATGTTTAATTTACTGTGCATGCAGTGCACTATGATACAAAATCAGGGCTGATACGTGAAAATGGAGGCCCAGGGAGACAGATATTATGACCAGAAGGGTGAAATCTGGATAAAAGATGTATCTAAAGGTATAGGGCTATATGCTCAGCTAGAGTCAATTGGTGTAACTCCACTGACTTCCTGGAGCCATGCCAGGATCTAGCCCAAAGTTGTTAAGGGATATAACAATCTGACACATTAAAATACTGCTACTGCTACACGTGAGTTTTTTAAAATAATATTTAATATTTCAAGCTACAGAAGCATTTAGTCTGAAAATCTTGTTTATTTTACAAAGGCCTGTTCATGGAGCCCTGACACGGATGAACACTCATGGAGGTGACTAAATCCCACAGGGGAACCAGAGACTTCACTGGGATTGCGCATGTGAATAAGTCACCAGCAATCCTGCTGCCTTTATCATTTAGTAAGTTTTTGCCAACTGCTATTATTCTTAATTTGTAATTATCTATTTATTTATGTGTTTATCTGTACAACACCATCGAAGTGCTATTACTTAGCAGACAAAAATGACAGGTTCCTGCCTCAAGGAGTTTGCAGTTACAATTACTATTCAAAGCCTGAATCCTGCAACCCCTTCTTTCTTCCTGGGTATAATGCTATTATGAGTGGTCCCATTGGTATCATGGTAGTTAGCCCAAAGTGATGTCCATGGGACAGTTCACAGTAACAAGCACTACACCCAGGGTTTGCACAATCAGGCCCTGTGTGTGTGAAAACCAGCAAATTAATGATAATCATGATTTTTTATGAACAGGTACGAAATATGCAGAGACAGAGAGATGGGACATGCAGTGTGTATCAAGGACAGGTTATCAAAAAGAAACTGTCTCTAGATTATGTACAGTTTCACTTGACTGAAGCTTCATGGAAGATTAAGCTTCTTTTGTTCTCTGTGCTATTTCACATAGATCAGTTGATGATGTGCAGAATAATTTTAACCATATATTAAACAGAGGTTAATCTAAGATAAGGATATGAGCAAATATGAATAGTAAATAGTGTTTATTAGTGTTAATGCTAATTAGAGGTGGAGTAAGCAGTTCATCAGAGATTTAAACCTTCCGAGTAGGAAGCCCTGCAAAAATTAGTGGGCCCGTTTACTGTAGCACTGTTTACCAGCTAGTCTCCTGTGTGGTACATAATTTAAAAAGGAATCTGTAATTCCTGTCTGAATTGTGAAGAATAATTTCATAATTATGACTTCTCTGGTGACTGACTTCTGGAACTACTGTGACATGGGAAAAAATGGGCAAAAAGTGTTAAAACCCCAGGATATTGTGTCAATGAGTTGCAAGTAATTGAGTATGATTTTTAACAGGAGAGTGAGGTGAAGTTGTGCGGTTCTGTAGCACATAAAAATAACATTGTTTTGTCCTTAAATTATGGCATTTTCAAAATATCACACTTTAGACATTTATTGGCCCCAAAGGAATGCTTAAAGTGCCTTTTCTCTTGTTAAGATTTTATTGATCTCTTTTGAGACCAAGGGAGATCTAATATTTTGCGGATCTATTTTTATTTTCAGCTTCTGCCCTAATTTTTCCACTCACCTCTAATTTTCTTAATTTGCATTAATTAAACTCTCCTCAGACATGGGAGGATGATGGCATTTATAAAGTCTTTTCACCAGGCAAGTTATTCATATTTCTCTTAGGCCTTATAGTTCTCAGCTAATGATGAAGGGAAACTGACGGTGACCTAAGTCCGAGCATTTTATAAAACTAGGCACTCTGATTCGGATGATGGACGCCTTGGGATGGCAGCTGGTTTTGTGTGAAATGAATACCAGTAGGTCAAAATGCCTGTACACATAGCTTTATTTTCTGGATGGCAATGAGATCATTGGAGAAAGGAAAAATAGATTGTTATATTTAGAACCAACTAGATCAGTGGTGGGCAACGTGTGGCCCGCGGGCTGCACACTGCCCATCAGGGTACTCCACTGGCAGGCTGTGAGACAGTTTGTTTACATTGACCGTCCGCAGGAATGGCGAACCACAGCCACTGGGAGTTGCGGGTGGCCGTGCCAGTGGATGGTCAATGTAAACAACCTGTCTCACGGCCCGCCAGCAGATTACCCTGATGGGCCGCCAGCAGATTACCCTGATGAGCCGCAGGTTGCCCACCACTGAACTAGATTATAAAAGAGGAGAATCAGGAAATGGAAAAGCTTGATCCCCAAAAGAGCTCTAATTCCTTCTTTACAACTGTACTATTTTTTTCCTTCATGGAAGGCTATGGTAATGTACATATTCTCTCTGACCACCTACTTATTTTTGTGCTCCCATCAGGCTAATGCAATTCTAGGATGCATCAGGTGAGGTACAGTATTTTCAGTAGAGATAGGGAAGTGTTATTGCCATTATACAAGGCACTGGTGAGACCTCATCTGGAATACTGTGTTCAATTCTGGTCTCCCATGTTTAAGAAGAATACAGAATTGAACAGGTGCAGAGAAGGGTTACTAAGATGATCAGAGGAATGGAAAACCTACCTTATGAGAGGAGACTCAAAGAGCTTGTCTTGTTTAGCCTAACCAAATGAAGGCAGAGTAGAGATATGCTTGTCTCTATAAATATATCAGGGGGATAAATACCAGGGAGGGAGAGGAATTATTTAAGTTAAGGGCCAATGCTGATACAAGAACAGATAGATATAAACTGGCCAGCAACAAGTTTAGGCTTGAAATCTGACAAAGGTTTCTAACCATCAGAGGAGTGAAGTTCTGGAACAGCCTTCCAAGGGGAGCAATGAGGGCAAAAAACTTAACTGGCTTCAAGACTGAGCTTGATAAGTTTATGGAGGGTATGCTATGATGGGAGTGCCTATAATGATATGTGGCTCATCTGCCACTGCTAGCAGCAAAAATCCCCAATGACCAGAGCTGTGGCACTAGATGGGGAGGGTTCTGATTTACACAGAACATTCTTTCTCAGATGTCTGGCTGGTGGGTTTTGCCCACATGCTCAGGGTTCAACTGATTACCATATTTGGGGGCGTGAAGGAATTTTCCCCTAGGTCAGACTGGCAGAGACTGGGAGGGTTTTACCTTCTTCTGCAGCATGAGGCTTGGGTCACTTGCTGGTTTAAACTAGAGTAAAGGGTGGTTTCTCTGTAACTTGAAGTTTTTTAAATCATGATTCGAGGACTTCAGTAACTCAGCCAGAGGTTATAGGTCAATTACAGGAAGAGGTGGGTGAGGTTCGGTGGCCTGTGATGTGCAGGAGGTTAGGCTAGATTATCATAATGGTCCCATCTGAGCTTAAAGTCTAAGAGTATAGGAATGGAGAATAGGCACAGCAACATTATTTTTAACTTAATGTAAGTTACCATCTGTATACTTTAGAGGCAGTTTACTGTGTTTTATTGTTTGTGTTTTGTTTTCCCTGATGAAATTTAATTACTGGTTTGGGTCAGATGGATTATGTCAAACTACTTCATACATGTCCATGTAAAACACCCTTCTGTCCCCTTTCTTTCTCTTGTAGTTTCTTGATGGTGAATGGTAAGTGGTGGGACACAGGGATTTGTTATGTGGATACGTAGCCACAGATCAGAGATCTTAGAACAATGGTGCAGCTACAGTACTATTTGCCCTGCCGTATTTCTTAGATTTACTCATATTACACTGCATGCTCAGATCTTGTTACCTCTACTGGGGATGTTTCTTTTATCTCCCCAGTTTTCTGTTCCCCACAAAATAAACAGCTTTGACCTTTGTACATTTCACTGTATCTTTTTAAAAAAGCCCTAGTTTTACTACTTTTAACCTGCTTTAGTTAAACATCTGTGTAGCCAAACAAACTGTCCATATACCACTCAGAAGCCAGGCATGTATTAAGAAGTGTATTTTCTACTTAGAGTCATTTGGGATCCTTTGTAAACTTATTTATAACTAGTAGAAAAGGCCAGATTCTGAGCTCAGTTACCTGAATGTAAATCTGAAGCCACTGAATTTACATCAGTGTAACTGCAAACCTAATCACCCCAGTGTCTTAATCAAATTTCAGCTGTCACAGATGTCTCTGTGCAATTGGTACTGTGGTCTTAAGAGGAAATTGCCAGCACCCTCTAGTTGTGAGCTATAGAGGTGAGTAAATCAGAAGGTTCTGGAAGAACAGTCAGCTGAGAACAGTGAGCACTGGGACTTCTTGGTATTGATGAGGGAGACTTAACCAGCTTGTGATGTTACACCTTCATGGAGAAAAGCTCTGGAGAGCTCTTTGCCAGCTTTCCTCAGGGCTCAGGTGAGAAACAAGACTTTCTTCCCTTCCTTTGTTAACCTGTCACGGCTAACTAGATCAAAGGATTATGGGGTCAAGGCAGTACTGGGATTCCAAAACAAGATAATGTTGTTCTGATACATATCCACAGGCACAGTAGGCCACAAATATTGTAGAGCCACAGAATTGCAGTTACACCTAAAAGGCATGCTGTTTATATTAATCCCTTGTATTCATTCTATATTCATTCATTCTATGTATTCTATATATTATCCATCCATAAAGCATAATGCAATAGCTATTGTCATATGCTCTAAGACAGGGCCCAAAGATTATGAGGGGAGTAAAAAAGAGTAACACAGACATGGGCGATAAAAACTAGAACTGGAAGGAAACTACAAACACAAGTTTCACAAACCTGCGTTCTGATTCTGAATGACTGTTTGTTTTGACCATATCTGTGCCCTGCCTTAATTGTTATTCATCAACATCTGTATGAATAACTTTTTGTTCATATGCTGGGGAGTGGCTGATTAATAATGTTCACTTATCCAATCAGAGAGCAGGAATGATGCCACAAGATCTGGACCAACAGTCACATCCTTCAAATAAGAAATGCCAAATAGCTTAGGCAAAAGTTTGTGAATACTCCATAGGCTGAAATATATTTTGATACATTCTTCAATACTTGTACATAAATACATTTGTGGAAATCTATCAGGATTGGCAAAAAATTCACAAAGGGTGAATGTCATCTGATAATATATTAATAACTAATCATTTGACTGGTTCTAATAAGTACTATCACTCTTCTAGGTTACTTTCAAGGTGTGAAAATATGAATAAGATGACCCTATCAACAGCATATGTTGCTCTAAAACAACCAATAACATTTGTTATGTGTTTAAATGTACCAAAACAACTCAGTAACAAAAAATGCCACAGAATTCCAATGATGCTGTGTGGTACCGTTTCCCAGGGGTTAACTGTTCTGGATGAGGAGCTTGGGAATGAAAGTGAGGGTATATAAACTGAAAGTAGGAGAGAGAATGAAGAAGAGAGATGTTGTAGATCTAGGCTGTAAAGCAGATTCCTAGCCCACAGCAGGTCTTGTTGGCTCTATGAGCTATTGCTGTCATCATAATGCTTTATAAAGCAGGCTAACTCTGAATGGATTCTGTGTGCCAGAGAGCATATATTCTGTGTTTTGGGCTATCAAAAGCTATTTTTTAAAAGGTGATAGAAAACATTTTCTTGTCCTTTACTAGAAAAGAGAAATCCTTGGTGCCTTTCATTTCTACTGATTTTCTCCATTGATTGAAAAAAGATAGTAAAACTATACATTGCTCATAAAGGCACATTTCTAAAACATCCATTTTTGTTTTATAAATTATAAACAATCTCTGAAGTAGCAGAAAATATTTTTCTATAAATATACATTATCCTATATAATTTCACTGAAAATTTGAACCCTTGATCATACATACTTGCTAATCCCTGTAGAATAAAATAAGCAAGGCTTTTGTGTGGTTTCTTAAATTTTCATGGAGAGATTGTTATTAATTTCAACCAGCCACATTTTCTGTAGAAATTTCTAAATCTAAATGTGCCTTGAAACTTCATAAATCCCCACACTGGATTGCACCCGGTGTAAATCAGGGCAGTATTTGGTCCCACAGTTTTGTTTATGCATCATAAATAAGGCCCTTCATAACTTGCGATATTGCAGAAATTGCTAATCCTGCAATATTAGGCTTCCACCGGAATTTTAATTTTAATTAGCTTACTTTGCACAGCCCACAATTTTGCATACCTTTTGAAATTTGTTACACACACCTTTTCCCCATTAGTACAGAAGAACCCCATTTATGCAAGCTGAGAGTAGCAGGGCTCCGGCTGTCAGCTGCGGGGCAGCGGGGCTCCTGCTGTCAACCTCACACATTAATGACTGCAATAGAGTTGCAGCAAAATGTCTGTTTATCAAAACAATTGGCAGGCATAACATAATACGTGAGTGTTTAGAGTGGTCCTGCAATCTTTTCTTAAACAAATAGGTCTTCTCTGGCTTTTCCAAATTAGGTCCATTATTATTTTTCCACGGTTTTACATGTTTTGTCTGCAACTCATCCGCAATTATTTGACAATCATTCCGCCATTCCAGTTGGGCCTCAATCATAAAGAAAATGATACAAAAAAATAAGGTCAAGGTGTGATCTGTTTAAAATCTGTCTTCCAGACTGACCCAAAACAGAGGACGTTCTGCTCCAGGGTGAGGAAAACTGCTACTTGCATATCATAAACACAAGTATTTCATATTTTCCAGCAGTTATAGGCTTGTTTAAGACAGTCATGAGCTGTTTTGGCAGATACTTATTGATGCATTTTAAGCCTTTTGTTAGCTATAGTCTTTAGTCATTTTAGTACATTGAGAACTAATCTTCAACTCTGTCAGTCCCATTTTGCATTACAAATCATTTGTAGTTTTATAACTGTCATTTCCAAGGACATCTGGAAAAGATGGATTTATGAAAGGTTACTGTGCATTCCAAGAAGGCCAGGAATTAGCATGACTTTGTAAAGGTTCTTGTAAATTGAGCAGCAGCCATCACTGGCAATAAGCTGTTTTCTGCTCTAGTCAAGTATCTTTATTTAAATATTAAGGGAGAGATATGACCTTTGACCTCAAAGATCACTATGATACAGCAATAGCACAATCTATTAGCTGTCAATGAAGTATTATGGCCCAGGCTCTCTCAAGACACCTATTTGCGGACAGTGTTATAATAACCCTTCCATTAGGCATCCCCAAGGCAAATAACCTTGGCTTTAACAGAGTCAGTTTAAAATTCCTTGGAGTAACATTAAGAGAATATCTGGTTTGTGTCAGTTTAGGATCAACTGCCGGCATTAGTCCCATTCTGTAAACTGTAAGTAGCTGCAGTTTTATTAGAATTATTTCATACATGACCACAGCTAAATATTAAATACAAAGAATGTAAAAACTCATATTGCTTTCTACTTCCTACACAGAATATATCTATAGATTAATGGACACCTGACAGGTCTGAACATTTTAAAACACAACTCATTTTCTACTGTATACATTTCATTTCATTTGTTGATGGAAAATACACAATGTAACCAGAATTAAGTTCCACAAAAAAAGAATTTGCTAAATAAAATCCTGGGGCAATATATAGTAAATGTGATAAAAGGCAGTATAGATAACATTCCCATTAGCTGGCAGGTTATCCTATATAAATAGTGAGGTGCGTCTACAATAAGATTAGTGTAAAAACTGTATAAAAAGTCTATACATTTTCAAGTGCGGTGTCTCATTTGTCTCAAAGTTATATTTTCATACAATATGATCAAGACCAAAAGTTTAGGTCCACAGTTTTTTTTTCAAAGTTGTGGATTGTTTAGAACAAGCCTTTTAGATTTTTTCAGGTAAGTAAATCTGCTCGGACAATACCAATCGCACAGATTTTGAAACTACAACAGGTTCCCTAGATCCATAAAATAAGTTGCAATTGTTTTTGCTCCTTTTGCAAGAGAAAAGCTCAAGTCTAAAGTTATTTTCCCTCAGCAGTAACAATCAAGGTCAAACTCCATTAAAATGCTTTGAAAAATCATAGCTGTCACTATCAACTACTAAAGATCCTATTAACATTTCAAATATTTTGTCCAGTATAGTGGGTTTAGTGTCTCTTCTGAATCCCACTTTGATGCCTTAATACGCAACTTTCATCACTGAAATATAGCAAACAATCAAATGCACTAACTGTCAGGAATTTATCACAACATAAAATTAAACATGGTCATTGAGGAGTTCTGGTGGCTCTGCAAGTGCAATTTGTGCCACACAGTCCTATACATTATTTCCTAATGCTTTTAATAATTGAAGGCTAGCCATCCCTTATGCGGGAGAAAACCCGCCATGGGATACAGAACTGCATGAGTTTCCCCTCAGAGTTTCTGCACCTCCACACTGCCTCCCAGTCCGTCAGGCTGAACCCAACATGCCAGGACATCCCCCTCCAGCTACTTCCCCCAGGACTGCCCCAAAGGAGGGCTTACACACTACAGTGGAAGAAAGCACCTGAATTAAAGCTAACACAGTCAGCACTAACTTGGGGAGTTTTCTCTGCAATGTTGTGAAGAGTCCATTGCCCACCTCCTCACCATCTGCAGCTCTTGACCTTCTTAGAGGGGGTTCTAGGTGACAAGAAGAAGTGCTGCCAACCTTTCTGTGGTCCACCCCCGACTGGATTCACTAGGATTTGCCCTCTGCACCCACAAAACCAGAAGAAACAAATTCAGTTTGTTTCAGTTAGAGATATTCAAAACAACTGGCATATAAATCTGAATTAGATTATAAAATCATCTCATCTGTTATCAGGCTCTTCGATCATACTATGGTCCCTGCATGATGCCCCAGCATAGAGGTGCCATGAAAGCCACATCACCACTGGGGAGAGACTATTCCTGGTGCAGGCATTTTGTAGGGCCACCATAAGGGTCCTTCTGTTGACCCCCCACCAGCCCCAGCACAGGGGCCACACCAGTGACAGCAGGTGGCGGGCCTGTACCTCATCTAGGGATGCTGGGTGGGAACTCCCGCAGAGGCAGTCAGCTATTACTTAGGGTATGTCTGCATTTCGCCCTACATGTGCTTGCAAATGTATATGAGCTACATGCTGCAGTGAAAGACAAGCTATGTCCACACCGTAGTGAAAGGCTCTGGCATGGGGGAGGTAGAAGGGAAAGTCTTTGGTAGTGGGATGCTAAAAATAGCAGCATAGACAGGGGGAGATATTGCTTGGGCATGTAATGAACTATGTAGGGTATATACCCTAAGATTTTGGCATGTCTTTACTCACCTAAACACTGCCTCACCATCTACACTGCTATTTGTACCTGTGCTACAGGGCCATGCAGTGTATGTACTCTACACACAACTATAAGGAGAATGCAGTGTAGATATACCCTTAACACAGCCCCCTATTTTAGCCCCTGGAACAGCTAGAGTTAGGAGGGTACAAAGAGGTGCACAGTCTCTCACCCAGAGTTACATACTCCTTGCAAGCTTATCTGGAAAACAAAATGTACTTCAGAAGCAAATAATTAAGTTGTGTATTGTATTTATTTTTTTCAAGCTTACAGTTGTCTTATACCCTATCATGTGCAGTAACTTGCATCCTCAGTAAAGGACACTTGACTTTTGGCTCATTCTGCCTTTAATGCTGCTCTTACAATCATATTGGATACAACCCATTTTGTTTCATAGGGCAATACATGGCAGAATATAAGATGTAATTTAGGGGGTTCTATTGATATAATAAATTACAAGAGGTCTGCTGAAGCAGTTTATGAATGGTAGTAAAAACGTGAAACTCAATTACATCATTAGAATCATGTACCACATACACGTATTATTATTTATAATACAGACCAAGGGTCCCAATAGGTTATAGATGGGGAAGATGCCCTAGGACTTGGTGCTAAAAGCTGCTAAAACTTCCTCATCCCTCTTGCTCGCAGATGTGCCTCAGGAATGGAATAGGAGAACAATGCTTACAAATTTTCTGCCACGAAGGAGGAAAAAATTACTGGGCTCTGTAATATGCCTGTCATGTTTTATTTAGGGCTAGATCCTTATACTCTTATACATTTTGAAGAGCACCTTATTCCACATATAGACTCATTTGTGGACAAAGGCACTGCTCAGTGTGAATAAAGGAGGCAGAATCTGGCACTTAAATTTCAAAATACAGTCATGAAAATAATCTGTCCCAAACTATAGGACCTGACCAGAGAATTTAAAGTACAATCAGAGACAAAAATAGCAAACCCATTGCTTTTTTCTTCACCAAACTAGCTCATCTACAAATCCCAACTTCTTTGCCCACAGTTCTCAGCAAATTCTAGCCCTCCCCTCCCCCCAAAAAATAAAAAATAGCTCACATCTCCTATTCAGACCCCAAAACACCTGCCCAAATAAATGGGTTTTACAGAGGCAAAAGCCCAAAGAAAGGCAAAAGCATTTTGCATTCTGCAAAAGCATTTTGCTGCAAAATGTACTAGTTTGTTTGTATACTACATTTACAGAAATGTGAAACAAGGCAGTTAGCTGCACAGAAAAGCTTATTTTTACTGTCCTGCTGATAGGTACCAGACAGGAGCCAATTGCCTGGGGTGGTTAACATGACAATTTCTCTCCAGTCTATCTTTCCCTGCTCTTCCACTTTTTGTACCCTTCCAAGTGTCTGAGTGGGGGTACATGTACATTCAAATATGTGTATGTCCAACCATCTTGTTAATTTTATAAGGGCCAAATTCTCCTCTCCTTTACAACTTAGTTAATCTCAACAGAGTCAATACACATACTGATAAAGATGAGATAATTGCTTTGCATAAAATAAGAACTGACCCTACTTCTTGCTGAATTGAGAATAAGGTTGAATGGTTTTCAACACAAAACATTTTTCATTTTCACATTCTTCTGCTCTACCTGTTGAATCTGAAAATTTGACTTTGCAAAACCTTACTGCAAGAAAAGGCACCACAAAGTCAATAGGGCTGCTCCCATAATCAGGGAATATGCGTGAGAGTAAATTTATTCAGTGGCACCTAAGATGTCTGGAGCTAACATAATGGAGTCCTGGTCCATGACTGGGGCTGCTAAGCACTATGGTAATACAAATAAATAATACTAATACAGTGGGTTTTTCAGAGGGCTAAGGGAGTGAGGTATCCAATTCCCATTGGATCCCAGTGAAATCTGGGTACCCTGAGGGCCCTTGGAAAATCACAGCTTTAAAGTGAGTGTATATTTTTAACAGACTATGACATTTCATAAAAATGAGGGTCAGGATGAGTAAATAGCCCATCTTGATCTTTTAAAAATATGAATAATTATTATTTAGATAGTGGCACTAATTTACCTTTAGTGGCCCCTGCTCACCCTCTCTGCCAGGCCCAGCTGGTACAGCAGCCCTCAAACAACTACAAATGAGGGGCAGTGGGGAAAAAAGTACATCTTTACTCTCGCCATCTGGGAGCAGCTTTCCCCTGGGGAGGAACACCCCAGACACACACAATGGAGGAAGTGGGAGGGGGAGAGAGAGGCAGCAGAGGGGTGTCCGGGATCAAATGCACCTGCCTCCTCCAGGAATGCAGTTCTGTTTGAAAAGGGTAAGAGGAGAGACAGCTGTAGGGGTCTGCGAAGAAGCATTTGTAACCCCACCCTATGGAAGCTGAGGAAGTCCTGAGAGTAGAAGGAAATGAGTCCCCTGTCTTTCTCTTTCAAAAAAAAATGAAGACAAAAAACCCGATAGTTATCGCACTGTAAAATCCTAAGTGTAGCCAAGGCACTTGTAGTGCATAGTTGCAGTTTGCACTATTCTCCCCACCAGTTGTTGGCTGTGCCTAGCTTACCTCAAAGCAAAACTAAGTGCCTTGTCTCTACTATGACTTTACAATTGGATGGCTAACATGTTAATTACCCCACACAGCCTTTTTGTCAACACATTTGAATGGTGTTGCTGCAGCTTTTTCAGGCGCCTGTTGCTGTCCCAGTTTACCACAGCCCTGCAGTGATGTAGGAATCTACCTAGGTGGGGCTTCTACCCACAGTCAGGAGGAAAAAAGCAAGACCATAAGAACAGCCAAACAGGGTCAGACCAATGGTCCACCTAGCCCAGTATCCTGTCTTCCGACAGTGGCCAATGCCAGGTGCCCCAGAAGGAATGAACAGACCAGGTAAACATCAAGTGATCCATCCGCTGTCACCTGTCAGAGTACATCTACACTGCAATGTAAGCCCAGGGTTAGTAGAACTCAAGTTAGCAGACCCTGGGTTTGTTAACATAGAGCTGAGCATCTACACTCATTTGTAACCCCAGGTTAGGAATTGTTGAACCCTGGGTCCCAATTTGGGGCTCCAGCATCTACACTGCATTATACGTCCCCGAGTCCAACCACCTATATTCACTTCTTAGCGCCCTTCCAAAATGCGGCCGCAGTGTGGGTAAACTTAACTGTCCACCAAACCTGACTGTGCAAAGGACAAAAAGTCAGCCCATGGGATTGTGGGATACTTTTGGTGGACTCCAGTGGGGCTGCATCTACACTGCAAAGCAATAGAGCTTGAACCCCTGACTCTGAGGTTGAGCCCTCGGTTACCATGATTTGTATGTAGAAGGAAGGGGGAGATGGTTTGAGCCTGAGTTTGAACACTGGGATTACATTGGAATGTAGACATACCCTCAGGAGCCACTACGGGTATGTCTACTCTGCAATTAAAACCTGTGGCTGGCCCATATCAGTGGGCACAGGCTGCGGGGCTGTAGATGTCTGGGCTCTGGGACCCTCCCCCATAATGGGGTCCCACAGTCTAGGCTTCAGCCCAAGCCAGGGGTGAAAGTAACTTAAAGGACTTACCGGTACGCTGGAGTCCTGAGTGGGGGTATGGCCTCAACTGGAAGAGGTGTGGCCTCAACCGGAAGAGGCAGGGCCTTTCAAAATTTAAAGGCCCTGGGGCTCCAGCTGTGGCTGGGAGCCCCAGGCCTTTTAAATCACCCCAGAGCTACCAGCTGCAAAGGCGGTTGGGAGACCCGGGGCTCAGGGGTGAATTAAAGACCCCAGGGCTCCGGCCGCTGCAGAGCTCCAGGCCCTTTAAATCACCGCGAGAGACCCGGGGCTTGGGTGAGGATTTAAAGAGCCTGGGGCTCCTGCCACTGCAGGGAGCCCTAGGCCCTTTAAAGCGCTGCCAGAGCTCCTGGCCTTTTAAGTCCCCGCCCGAGCCTGGCTGCCGGAGCTCCGGCAGTGATTTAAAGGGCCCGGGGCTCCCCGCAGCAGCTGGAGCCTTGGGCCCTTTAAATCACCCCCAGAGAAGCCGGTCCAGTCCAGTACGGCGTACTGGCTAGACCATACTGGCTTATTTTCACCTCTGGGCCAAGCCCAGACATCTACACTGCAATTTTATAGTTCTGCAGCCCAAGCCAAGTGTGCCCGAGTCAGCTGACATGGGCCAGCTATGCATGTTTAATTGAAATGTAGACATATTTAATATTTTTTTACATCTAGGGTAACAATAAGTAACAGTAAAAAAGACTTATATTGGCCATTCACTTGCTGTGATGCTTAGTTTTATGGTCAGTTGTATCAGTGAGTTGTACCGCACTTTCAAGCACATCTCGCTGGTATGGATAACATGCTGAACCAAATCATCGGCCAAAAAACCTCCTCTAAAGTACCCGCCACAACTGTGCTTCTTTGGTAGTTCCAATGCACTTTCCATTGGATCTGCACTGTCACAAGCAAACAACTTTAGAGATTAAAGTGAATGCATAGTTGTAAACAAAATGATGTCTGAATGATAAATAGCTAAACACTGTATAGCAATTCAGCCTATGCAGTGAATGGGAATGATAGTTTCATTCAGAGGAAGCATGACATTCTTATACCAAAACACAGAGCTGAAGAAAAGGTGGCATTAAAAGCCACTTACATCTTCTCTTCAATAGGCAGATTACTGGTGTGCGTCCCCCAATCCATCTGATTCCACCAGACACTGCCAGTCATCTCGACTGGGACTCATTACATTTTTTGCTACAGAATAGGACTGGTGAAAATGTATCAATCAATTTCAGTGAAAAATTGGAAAGGAAATTAGCATTTTTCATTTGGTCCAAATGTTGTGGCAATTTTCAATGAATGTTTTTTAAATTAAATGAAATTTTGTTTTGTTTAGTTTTGAATGTAAGAAATTTTTCATAACCATTGAAAATTATTTCTTAAGATTTGGGACATTTTCTCCTCTGCTACAAACATAGAGTTACCCATCACATTGACAAGCATAGGAGTCTGCAACGTTGACTATAGTATTGTTTTCAGCAATCTGCCTTTTCCTAACATAGCCTCTTATTCCATTATAATGCTTGAATGATTCACAGGCAATGTTTCCAATCCACTTTTCCTAGCTCATGAAACTTTTTAACGAAATGTTAGCATTTGCAGGCACCAGATGTTTTGACATAAGGAGAAGCAATATGTAAATTTTAATCCATGCTAGGAACAATAGCCCGCAGGCACCTTTTTCTTATTACATGAATCATATACTTAACCACAATGTGGTGGATTATATCAAAATCATCATCATCCGGAATATAGTACACTTGTCTTGTGGTTGCCAATTAATGAAACTGATATATATTTAACTTGATAGGTATCAGTGATTTAACCAATAAGCCTTAGCATACTTCACTACTGTACCTCCCCCCATAATTAGATTTTTGGCCCTGCAACTGATTAGTATCAAAACTTCTGGGTTTTCCTTTAATCTCCCATCGGTTGTCAATACAAGTGATGCTTACATCATTTGCTAACATCACTATTTTTAATCAAGCAGTCTAACACAGTGTCTTTCCTAATCTTTTAAATAACTTCTGATTGGATTTCCTGATGCTATTTATTTAACCATTAGGAGCTTGATTCTGCAAGATACCGAGCACCTCCATTCTTCAAATGGAATTGAGAGCTCTCAGCACTGCACAGAGAATCTTTCATAATCAGAGCTGTGTATAATATATGCACAAGCAAAGTTTCCTTCCTTTTGGCTAATCACAGAACTTTAGTATGCAAGTAATAATTAGCCTGTTCAGTTTTTAACCTTAATTAGGGAAATCTTAATGAATGGACTAATGGAATAATAATAATAATAAAGATGACAATACAATCTTCATTTTAAATAAAATGTTTATCTAGTGCTATATAAAACAATGAAAATCCTTATTTTCAAAGAAATAAATGAAAATGCTACCAAAATCCTAGAAATATATATTCCTATTTAACAATATTTGTATTATTCATGTACATAAATGCCAGCTATATTCTTGAGATGGCACTTCTGATATTAGTAATTCAAAATGTTCAACCCAAATCCTAACCTAATTCAAAATGTTGCCTAATTATCAGCTTTAAAAATGTTTTACATCTTAAAACACAATATTCTGTTTATCCTAGGTTGTCTGGGGAACTTCTAGTATAGTAAAAGATTTTTGTAGAGCATCTTAGTGATTTAACAGATACCATCATGCCTGCTAGCAATTTTGCAACATTCTGAAAACACTTTCCATAAATCAAAGCCTTAGCAGCAGGAATAAGCAGACGGCAGGAGAACATATTAAAGAATATATCAATTATATTCATTAATGGAAGGCTTCTGGATCATGATGTATCCTAATGGACTAAATGTTTAGCAGTTGTGAAGTCTAGTAGGCATCTCCTCAGATGCTCTTGGCTGATGTTATTATATTGTTTTGCAGTGGGTTCTTACTGAGAGTCTGGACAGTGAGATTTCACAAAAGCTATATAAAAAAAGTTTTAATTTTAGTTCTTTAATTGTATTAATATAATAAACATAAAATACCAGGACATATCAAGTGTATTTTTTATAAAGATTGCATGTACAGTATGTAATAAAGTATATTCTGTCACATACATTTACTTAGAAAACAAGATACTGTATGGTTAACAATGAAAAATAGCAATTATTATAAAAATATTCTAATCTCGTGCTAGTAATGTAAATGCCTTTACTGATCTAACAGATTTAACATAATTTTAAATTACAATTATTTTACAACCTCCATTCATATATACAGCCCTATTAAAGTCAAAAGATATTATTATAACAATGTTCTTATTAAGATTAAATGACTGAATTATATTTAGTCCTTTACCCTATAAAGCAACTGCAGTTCTGTTTGTTAAAATGTTTGCACTTACTTTACCTTTTCAAACAGTATCCCCACTGTAGACAGTGAAATAATTTAGGTCTCGTTTCTTAGTATAGTATCTATATCCATTTCATGAATTAAACAAGATGGTAATATTTCAACTCCCTTTCCTTTTGTATAATTATCAGTTCACTGGTTCATGTATACTGTAAGAATATGACGACCAGCTTTTAATATCTGCTACTGAAAATGGGCAAAAGCTTCTCATTTAACATATCTGTAAAAAATGAAGATAGTGGCAGGGGGTGCTGGAACAATTTGTATAGTGGGGGTGCAGAGAGCCATTGAACCAACCTGTAAACCCTGTATATGATGGAAACCACTTCAAGTCCAAGGGTGCTGCTGCACCCCTAGCACCAGCACCTGTGGATAGTGGATATCCTAGAAGAATTGTAGAAGTTTTCTTTCTTAGGGCCTGAGTCATAGACCCACGCCACACCTCTTGTATAAGATGTCAAAAAACAAGGCTGTATTAGAAATAATTTGGACATATTGCTCATGCACCAAAACCTGCAGTCCCAATACATAATTTACTCATTGACATCAATAGGAGTTTTGCTTCAGGATTTGTCCTCGTATTCATCAAATCCCTTTCCTCTGCACAAGCGTGCAATGAAGAAAGCATTGTGCCCTGGTTTAAAAAGTACTAAGCTTTAGTACCATCTCCCTAAAGCTGAGCTGACACAGAGAATTTGTTATTCTAGGAAGTTCTGGATAGTGAGACCAACACGGAGATAGCTCTGGCCATCTAGCCTTATCTGAAGCTTTCTTAACTCAGTAGGGCATGTCTCCATTGCCTTTTTTTTAAGCATTAACATGTTTGTATTAATAGATCAAACCAGGAAACTATAGACTCTGCCACTAGGCAGCCAATTTAATTTTTTTTTCCCCCCAAAGATTCATCCCCTAGTAGATGGGTTGGAGAAGTATTTTCCACTCTATATCACTGATTTCAGGGGTGTCACTATATCTTTTATTAAGTTGTAGTAATTCATGAAAACACTAATGATTATTTGAAATGATGAATTTCTACTGGAAAAATGATTTGGTGGCACTGACACGGCATTATCATCATGTGCATTAACATAAGCATTTTCATGAATGACTACAGCTTGATGAGAGTGTAGTTGTTGTCAATATATTTATTTGCAGAGACAGCAGTCAGTATCTGGAAATAGAAGCACCGCCTGTTAGATTTCTCATGCAGAAAATACATCTGGTGTTTCATATTGAGGGCATTGTAAGATGAATAAAAATGAACTTCAAAAAAAAATCATGGATGCACTGTAATACTTTTTTAGGACAGCACTTGTAGAAGTGATTAAATTCAGGATCTTCCTTAAAGTCAATATGGTTCCTAGGTATGGTCTAAAAATTCAATGGGAAAATCATGTAACACATTCATATTTAATTTCTTTTTCTCCATTATGAGCAAACTCACATTGGTGTATTTAAAACTAATGTAGTAGAAACTACAGTACAAAGACAAATGAAAATACTTGACATTAGCCAACAGTTCCCTCCCTTTGGCAGCTGAAATGGGCAATACACATCCTAAATTAGGAATCTGTGCATGAATGTTACTTTGGATATATCCTATTTTGTATTTGACTTTCACTACAAGCTAGTCCAGTGGTTCTCAACTTATTTATCATTGTGGGCTACATATGTGGCCCACAATGTGTTACCTGGGCTGCAGGGGCTGGGTGGCAGGGGACCAGCAGCCCAGACCCTCACCCCAGACCTCCGGAGCTCACGGGACCGGCTGGCTGTCCGACCCTGAACCCCTAGAGCTCACGGGGCTGGCCGGTGCCTGACCCCAGAGCTCATGGGGCCAGGCGGCTGCCCCCACCACAGACGCCCAGAGGTTGTGGGGCTGGGCGGCAGCCACAGACCCTGTCACCCTGGGCAGCCAGAACCCAGATCCCACTACATGGGCCAGCCTTTAGCACACAGCTGAGCTGGGCTGCAGCTGTGTGCTAATTGGGCCGCATGTGGCCTACGGGTTGAAAACCACTGAGCTAGTCCCTGACGAAACTGTGAACTCTAGTGAAGTAGGCTCTTCTCCTGATGACCCTAGTTTACTGAGCTATTCTAATTAAAATGGCTCTTCTTCCTATATTCAATTACTTTTGTTTAATATCCCTTCATGCTCCCATTCCCAATGTTCTTTAAAAAAATACTTAACATGTCAGTTGTTATTATTTATTATTTGCATTGTAGTAACAACTAGGGGCCTCAATCAAGGATCAGAGCCCCATTGTAATAGGCACTCATACACTCATATAACAAGAAGAGAGTCCCTGTCCCAAAGCACTTACAGGCTAAATCATTTGATTTATATGAGCTAATAGAACTCCTTGAGTTGACAGAAAAACTCAAATGTTTCCTTTAGACAGATAGAGATTGGTTTTACTACATGTCTGCAATGCTTCCTAGACCCTTGGATGCAATTATACAATTTATAAACCCATGTCTTAAACTCCTAGCAAAGCACCGAAGTCAGTCCAAGTGAAATGGAATGAGAAGATAAAATTCCATCAAGAGTACACCAGACAAGGAAACTATAGACCTCAAACTGTTTGGATATGCTGTAGCATACTAGTCAGGCCTGGGCTATGGCCCCTGTAAAAACATCTACCTAAGGGAACTACCCATTTAGCAACCTGAATGGATATTCCAGGAGGTCTCATTTGACTTCTGAGCACAATGCTCTTTTGACTCAGTTGAGGAAAGCTCTGAAGAACTTGGGCCAGCTCAACTTCCAGTGTATTACGATTAGATTGATAATGATTGCACTTCTTCTATTACAAGTATATACATCACTCTCCAAAATCCCACTATGTACAAAAATCTTGTGTCTTCTACCTGCCCTCCAACTGCCAAACCTCTGTGGGGTTATCAATCCACCATGTTTTGTGAGTGCTCAGTAGTAGCATGTTAGGAAGCAGTGGATCATATCAATAGGTATCAGGAATATCCCTGATGATTCCAAGGTCTGCCTACTTAATCTTTTATAGTGAATCTAGAGATGAATTTAAAGTGAAATTCTCTCTGACAAAATGTATATAAAGGGAATCCAATGCATTGGCTTCCATATCCAACTGGCTCATAGACGTAGGTATCAATTTAGATATAATCCATTTAGAAAAACCTTATTATGCCACAACAGGAAACAAGGTACAATTCACATCTGGAAAAAGGTTTTTCAAGAAAAACAGTAGAGAAAAGAGTTTGCAACAAAGAGCTGGTGTTAGCCATATTAGCACTAATGGCTGTTTTTATTTATACTAACTGTAACACTGAATATGTTAATTGTGTCTTGAACATACCTGCACTCTTAGTATGTTTTGTTGCCTGAACAGAATCTGCCTTGAAGCTGCTTAAACCTTGCATCTGTTTCTGTCTGATTAATTCTTTTAAATCACTATCATTATGTTAGTTTTTGTTTTTCTTCGGTTACACTAAAGCATTTGAAAATAATCAAAATATTGGATGCTTTTCTAAATGGGAATAAAATGGAAATTATAAGGATTCTAAAAACAACTTTATGGACTTTGTGGTTTCATTATAAAAAGAAGGAGATGCAGTTCATGAAGCGCTGAATTTCTGCTGACTTTACTCTGACAGGAGTGCTGTGCTCCCTTTTTTTGATGTTTGTAACCTCTCTATTGCAGGAACATCACATTCGAACATTTCCTCATTGTTGTGTTGCAATTGTATTTATTGAAATTTCTCCTTTTCACTTAAAAAGAAATTAGCAAATATTTCTGACTAAAGCTCATGGTTAAATTTGAGAGAAGCGAGTGGTAGATTCGACAGAGCATTCAAATAAGTTTTTGCAATGTGGGTGTTCATTTTCCTGGGAACCATCTTAATACTGCTGTGAGAATGCAGAGGGGAATGGCTAAAGCCTTCCCAGTGAATAAGGAAGGGTCTGTGCAAATGGTAGCTCTGAACAGATGTAGTCAATTCTGGGCAAAGAGATATGAATCCATGTCCATCTTTCATCTTTCTGTGAAATATGCACTCACCTACATCCTACCCATGCAGCAGCTTATGTGCACAACAGTTCTCCACCTTCTTTGAACTGAGTACAAACATCACACTAAATTCATAACACAATCTCTTAGCACCAGCAAATGATTATAAACATTAATTATGCCCTTTCTAGTTTTAGAAATCATCTCCATCATCTGTACTAAAGCTACTTCTTCTGCTGCTCTCTTTTGATGCAGCAGGCGATATTGAAGACAAGAGTGGATCTGTTCCAAATGGTGATATTGTGTCATCCAGTAAGATTTCCTCTAACCTTTGTTCTTCTTTTGAAGCAGCGCTAAAAGACAAATCGGTGAAATGCGAGAGAGGATCAGAAAAGGCTGTTGATCCATCACAAAGGTCAGCACTTGGTCCATGTACCAGAACCAGTTGCTGAGAATAGTCTATGGAATTCTCCTCTGGATATGTCTGTTGCTTGATGACCTGGGCAGCTACATCCACAGCACTGAGTGAAGACATGAGTGGTAGCCCATGTGCACGAGCCTGTATTTCTAGTTCCTATGGTTTCAAACAAAAAAGATTTAAATAATGATTTTGGAAGGGAACTTGATTTCTTTAGAACCACTGAAGGTAAGAAATATACATACATATTGTACATGCACATGCACTGTAATTTTTAATTCAGTTGTGGAAATATGTTTCGAAATACAATATATGGACAATCCATGATAAATAGCAATAAACAACATGGGCTGGTTTTCTTTTTAATTCTCAGCCTGTAGTTAAGTGGGTGCCCTATGGGAATATAGGAGATATGACAGCCCCCATAATACCATTACCTACAGTACTGAACCACTTAAAGGTGATGGAAAAATGCTGCAGACATTTCTACTTATTAATTATCCACAAAAATTCAAGGCTGCTATCTGGAGAGATAGCAGGTACCTTACCTGATGATATATTTCTTTAAATCTTGCATTTCAAGCTATGGAGACCCAGATTCTGATACTTTATGTCACATGAGTAGATGATGTGTGACTTAATATAACATGGCACAATGTACCCCAAGGCAATGCAATGCCGTGGAAATTTTACAAAGAGGAAAAGAAAATATGGAGGAGGATTTAGTGTTCAATATTGTTTTAGGGAAACAAATGAATTTTTTTGCTGTAGTTATAATGTAGATATACTACATAAGAAGGCAACATTTCTTCAAAATATTGTATTAGTTCTCTATAGATATGTTACCTTGCATAAGGCCTAATTATCAAAGGATTTTTCTAGAAATCTAAAGAACTTGCATAGCAATAAATACGGACTCATAAAATTATGTAAAATTGTACCATTCCTGAAATGGCCAATCCACTTTTAATAAATGGCATTTAGAAGAAAAAATGATATAGATGAATTAAATTTGATGATGGATAAGTAGTGAGAAATCTTTGTAGTTCATAGTGACATTCTTATACAAACCTGAATTCGAAGTAGAAGTCTTCTGTTAGTCTGCTCTAATTTCTTCTGTCTGTGTTCTAATTCTCTAGCTCTCTGTTGTTCTTTTTGTAGCCACTTGATGTACTCCACTGATGCTTTTAAAATAGTTCCTTTGTTCCAGCGCATATCACTGCAGAATGTAGAGATAACCTTTTCACAATTGTGCATGTCAGCAGAATTCATAAGAACTTACAAAATCTTTTACATTAATATGAAATAATGATTTACATGACTATTATTCACTCTTAGATATTATTGCTTCTGAATGGAAATTTTAATAGAATAGTTAAGAAGCCCTTATATAGTAAAATTAATCCCAGAATGAAAATAAGTGTCAAAAGAAAGTAATAAAGTGACTTTTTGTGGGAAAGCTAAAATGCAATATCATGATTCTACCATTACAGTTTTTATATTTTTAGTGAAAATTGCTTTTATTATTAACTCTAAGATTAAAATCTCTGTGCAGTATTTCTGCATTAATGAACTAGGAAATATACATTACTGAGGACTTAAGCCTAAATTTTTAAAGATCATTTCAAATATACTACTCCTTTTACCTGACTTTCTAATGAGGTAGCTTTTATGCTTGTCAGGAAAAAAGTGGCCTGGGCTGAATGCTCGTCCTCATTGATGGTGAAGCAGACAATTTATAGTTTAGCAATCACAATCAAACCCTTTGACCACACTTGAGACAATATATAGCTGGTTAAGCAGCACAAATAAAAATATATCCCAAATACTTCTTCTCCAAGGATCAGACTGACTGTGGCACTGATCAAAGAAAGATCTTAAGCACATGCTTAATTGTAAGCACACACGTAGTCCCATTAAAGTCAATGTGCTTAAAGTTAACAGTGCACTCAAGGACTTTGTAGATCTGTGGCCTTGAAATAAAAATGGGTTTTATGAAGCATGCAGATTTTTTGATATAGTTCTAAATCTTATAATACAGGTATGGGTACAGACTGCCTGACAGATATAGATTGCAAGATTTTAGCAAATCCACGTCACCACTTTCAGACAGAATGCCTGTAGGAGTCCATACAGAGGAAAGAACTCACATGGCCCCGGGTCCTGTATATGTAATAGCTGATTGTGACAGATATGATAATTTCCTGCAATATTCTGAACAAACCTTATTGAATTAAGTTTTAGGAGCTCATTGTATTAAATATGCAAACGATTACATATTATTGTGGGAGTGTATGTAATATTTCTAGTAGAGAAACATGGCTAACGTAAACCCTGGGAAGTATTACGAGCTTCCAAGGACTATTTGAAACAATGGACCAGATAAGTATGAACTTTTAAAGTGGGGTCTCCGACAATAATATACTAGGGGTGGTGTATACTAATATGCCTCTGGTTATGTAAGAACTCAGCGTTTTGAAGCATTCCCCAACCCCTAAGGAGGGGACCTTTGTCCGCGGATCGCCTGTTACATGAGAACAAGATCAGAGGCCCAATTTGTATACAGGAGTGGCTCATACACTTATGAGTGTGCTCATTCTGAGCCAAGGTGGTTATGAACTTGTAACCACAGAAAAACCCGTTGGTGGGGTTTGAAGGACTGTCTCCTACCAGAGCCCTTGCTGGAGTTGCAGTGAACTCTGATAAGTATGTGTGCAGGTTTCTTTATTGTTTAAATATATTTTCTCTATAATGTTTTCACCGTAAGAATAAATGGCTTGATTAGGAAAATGTGTGTAGTACCTTATAATTATGGGGAATTACAATGATTAAAGCCTATGAGGAGAAAAGCAAAGCAGGCCTGCTCAGGCAGTCTGACTTGCTGGGGAATTCACAGAGCAGGCAAGGAACCGTGCCACCTGGAAATACCCTGGCCAGGAGAGAGTGAGACGCATGTCTCTTCCCAAGAGGCATGTCTCTTCTGGGGAGTCACAAGCCTGAGAGTGGGTGCTTTTGGTGGACCAGAGAGGGGCAGTACTAGTGCTGTTGCCATGAACTGTGACACTGATTGGATATAGTCAATTGGGATCTGAAGGTGGGGTAAGAGGTAACCCATATAGGCTGCTTTGCAGGATCAGGGCCATTAATGTATACTCGTATATGCTCTGTAAATGGTGAAAATTAAATATACATTTTAAAACAAATCAATAATCGGTTCCTATTGCTTTTTGGACTGTAGGCACCAAAAGAGCACAGAATGAGACTTCTTTCAACTATTTCAGAGACATCCTTGGAAAACTGTACTCACACACTAAACCTCTAGTGACTAAAATATCATTTATATTTTCTCTATTTTCAAGGAAAAGAGTGAGTGACTAGATCTTGTGCCTGATTTGGTAAATTTTCATGGCAATTTTGCAAAGTGATACCGAAGTAAGAATACTTATAGCATATTCTTCAGAGAAATATATCCAAAATGGGTTTTGCCAATCATCCAATCCACATAAGGTAAGCCTATCTTATCAAGGAACCAGAACAATACCATGAGAATTATGTGACCACTCACAACCAACTGGCTCAGCTTGAAAATAAAGAATATAATGCTGCAAAATTAGGTGCCAAGATACTTCAATGTTCAGCAAATTGGAAATGATAAAGATAGAGTCATCCTCACAGTGGAAAAATAATTCATACAAAACTCAAATCTTTTTTGCAACAGTTTAACACAAGTGTTGTTATTCAGAAACAGGCAAATGTTGACAAAAATGTTTTTTCAATGTATATACCTCCTAGACATTAGAATAAACCGTGTGTTATAGACTGTATTTTGAACCCACTAATCAACAGGGAAATCTTTTTTTTTCTTCAGAATAACGTTAGTAACCTTAATATCATGTTCTGAATATTATTTACATTTCCTAATTGTGCTGGCTTGACATTTCTACTCATATAATGGTGCTATTTTTATCTCTTTCTTTAAGTTAGATCTTCACTGAAAGTCTAATTGCTACATTCAGATTTACAATGGAAATAGTCAACTGCTACATGGCTCACAAGCATTAAGGCACAAATGCTAGATAGTTCATAAGGTGACGTTAACAAACTTGAGGGGCTTGCCCACCAATGTGAACTCTGATGAAAAGCTTGCAGCCCTTCTGATATCACTTTAGTAAAGAATTTTGAATCCTTGCTTTTAAGTCTGGAAGTTCTGGACTGAATGACATCAGTCACAATTTCTTAAGTGTGATATCCAATGAGCGTATTGTTCAATACCTGATAGTAAGTACAAAATTCCTCCTAACTGGCAAATATATGGTGGGATGAATTACGAAATAAGAGCATTATAGCTAATCCTTCCAGTGCATGAAAGAGAGACAGAAGTTCCCTCATATACTAGGACTTATGCAGAGAGGGGAAAGGCATTCAACAGCAAAGGATTGGTTTGGGATCAGCTGGTGTACGACAGCGCCATCCATAGGCCCTTTGCTCCATCCATACTTATTTATGTCATCAGCAGAGGAGAGGTGATGAAAGAGCTTCTGTGCTGGCTCTACATCACAGAGGTTCCCCTTCCGCTGGTGTGATTTTCCTAGGACAGCTATGACCAAGTTAGCACCACCCTCTGCTGGCAGTGCAGCATAAGGCAGCCACCTCACAGCTTGCATAACAATTACCTGCAGTATGCCTAGCTCTAGTTAGTACTTCGCCTTCACTTCCTTGAGAGCTGAGTTCCTCAACATTAAGAGGAAAAAATAATGGAATCTGAGAAATATTGTCACTTAAGAAAAAAATAAAACAACAGTATAATTTAGCAATTCCCGTAACAATTTGCTGGTCTTCAAAACTTCGAAATTTGAAGTTGAAATGCAGTTAAAGTTAAGTGAAAAGTGACTGAAAGTGGAATTGTGGAATTCCATGTTTATTGTCTCCCAGTGATTTCTGTATCAACCTCGCTCAGTTTACAGAGAGAATTGTGATTTTCTAGCTACCAGTGCTGCAAACTCATCTGAGAATCTGCAAAGTCAAGCAGTTGATGTTAATTGTTATTTATTTTATTGATTTTGTAAATAATATTTTAAAACAATATTTTAAAATGGCTACATTTTAAATAATTCAGAAACATCAAATTGTGCATATAACTAGCCTGTAGACCTTCAGACCTTACTTGTTATTCTTGTCCTCTTTCCCCATTCTTTTCTATTGCTTGTCATACTAATGTAATGTCTTAAATTAGGCCCAAATCTTGTAAACACTTACATATGTAACTCCAGACACAAGAGCAGGTCACTTAAGCTCAATAAGCACTTGCCGGACTACGACCTTAGACTGTAAACTCTTCACTATAATGACTGTGTCCAGGGCCGGACCTAGACCTAATGGCACCCCACGTGAAGAGTGTCTTCAGTGCTCCCCTTCCATTTATTAAACTTTTGAATACCTTATTTTTATTGCATATGTAATATATAGCCCATTTCACAATTTTGATGCACCATTTGCAGGCAAGGTTTACCCTGTCATATAAGACAATATATCTGCATGCTAGGATCTGTAAATCTGTATTTATTCATGCCATATATAAGCAAATAAAAAAATTGTTTCCTCTAAGTTTATAGAAACTTTTTAATTTTAAGAATAACTGAAATGTACTAACATCAAGAAATTGAACTGTGCACCAACATTGGGTGGACCAGTATTAAATAGTGTTACAGTAGGTGACACCCTTAGAAGGTTAACCCTAGTCTTTTAGTTCAAAAGGTCGCTTTTCTTGCCTTTGCCCACACAAACTGAAGCACAGCGTCAGAGAGGTCCAAAGACTGGCCAATGGAATTTTCAAGCGATAAAATAGCAAGCAATGTCAATATCTTGTTGTCCATCATCGATGGAAAATATGTTTTAATGAGCCAGAGCTTTGAAAAGCTGTGCTCATCACACGTGGCTGAGACTGGCAGCATGAGCAGAATCGTCAAAGCTATCCACACAGTAGGAAAAGTATCCTTCAGCTCTGCATCATGAATGAACTGGAGAACTTGGAGCAGAGAATGCTTCCCATGTGGCAAAATGTAACAGATGTTGTCTAATTCAATGTATAGGTCTTTATCATTGACGTCCGAACATTCCCCATATGTCAGCGTCCGGTGAAGGTCGGAACAATTATTCAAGAGTGTTTTCTGTCCACCAGCAGCTTACTAAGGTCATACAAAACCACCCAGGTCTTTTTGTGGTGCTTCATTTGTCCGAACCTTTCTTCGATGGACACTCGAGTGGTGTCAACAAGTGAACAAAAAAACTCCTTCTTCCTAGCTTCCCATCACCTCATCTCTGCCCATATAGCCAAGCTGTCTCTTCTTCTGTGAATACAAGTTTCCTTGAAGACACATTCACCTCCTAAGTTTTCTGCCATTTCTTTGGCAGCAGTGATGGTATCTTCAAATCCATTCTCTCTGTTGGCCACAACAAAAGCAAGGCAGTGTCTCATCAAAGTAATAGCAGTCGCGATGTCCATCGACTGAGTTTGTAATACCTTGCTTACAATGTTTACTTAGAACAGGAGATCATGACAAACCACAATTAAGACCAGAAATTTGAAGTCAGTGTTCTAGTTTGCCAGGCTGTGCATCTCGTGTCAGATTCCGGGCTTGGCTTTACTCGACTGTGCCAATTCCATCAGGGCTTCGTAAACCTAGTCGCTTGGTACCTCACTGGCCTTATGCTGACAATACAGCTCTCCCACCGAGTGTCACTTAGTGGCTTCCCAGTCAGATTTGTAACATTGTCCATGAGGATTTTCTACCTAATAGTTGATGCTGAAAACAGGAGTTATATCCTTTGCTGTAATCTGAAGATACTGAATCTAAAGAAGAAGATGACACTGCATCTGATACAACCAGGGTCAGGGAATGGCATCCAAAAGGCATGAAGAAAGCTCTTGGATTCAGCGCAATGGTCCTTGCCTGGACAACCCTGGTTCCTCCCTTCATTTTAGCACCATTGTCATAGCCTTGGCTGCAGCAGTCCTGAAGCTTTATTTTACTCTCATTCAAAATGTTCATAAACAGTTCTGTTAGGCCTTTTCCAGTAGAGTCATCCACAGACTGGAAACAGATAAAGTGTTCTTTTACTTGGATACAGCCATCCTCATTGTCAATAAAACTTACTGTAAATGACACCTTTTCACTGTGACTAATGTCAGGAGTGCAGTCCATTATTATGGCATAGTACTTCGCTTTGCCAAGCCGCATCAATATGTTATCAAGCACCTTCCTTGCTATAAGGTCAATCAATTCATTTTGAATTGTTTTTCTGCAGTAATGGTCCATAGCTTTTTTACAAACTACTTGACGTAGGTGCTCACGCATGACATTGTCATATTTCCAAGGAGCTCTACCAAATTGAGGAAATTACCACTATGTTAAGTGGACAACTTACCTGATGAGCCCCAGAAAGCCAAACTATTAGTAACTACTTCACTGGTCAAGTCTTAAAACACAAGTACACTTTCACAATTACACAATAAAACAAGGTTCCCAATAGGGCAGCTGGGCTTTCACTTCAGTTTGTTCTTATATCTCACTGACTGACTGGCAACACCCTGTCCCTTATATACCCACGAGGGCATGGCTGACATTCTAGGAGGTTTGAGGAAATGTAGTTCTCAGAAGGTTCCATGAGATTCTACAAAGATCCAGAACATTCTAGGAGGTTAGTGAAAAATGAATCCACATAAGGAATACCTGAAACATTTGCTTCACACATTCCAATTTTCCCTTTTGTCACTAACAATGAAAACCAGCACCCCAAGCCCGGTGCTTCTCAAGCCCAGCATCCCAGATGGTCACTTGGGTCACCTGCACCTTAATCCAGCCCTGACTGTGTCTTCCTATTTGTTAGTCCATCACAATGAAACCTCAGTACTGCCCATGGCATCTGTGTGCTACTGTAACAATAACCTGAGCCCGGACTATTATATTATGTGTAAAGTTAAGATTTTGTCACTTTTATTTTTAGTAAAAGTTAGGCAAAGGTTATGGGCAATAAACAAAAATTCACAGAAGCCCGTGAACTTTTACTAAAAATAATGGTGACAAACTAGGGCTGACAGGGGGATGAAAACCCGAGCCCTGTTGCTGGAGGGAAAGAGGGACAGGAGTCCAGCACCTGCCACTGCTGCGGCTCACGGCTCTGGGATAAGAAATATTCTTTCCATTTCTTCTTCACTGGAGATAACATGAGAGAGACAGTTATTATTTTGGCACTTCCAGGTTCCATCTGGAGCCTGGTTTAACCAATCAGAACTGGAACTTGGAAGTGCTGAGACACATGAAAAGGAAAATGGAAAAAATACATATATTTAAATGCACTGGTTTTGAATTTTCAGCAAAATATCAATGTTTGGTTATGTTTTTTCCAGTTTTATTTTTAAATGATTTTACTTACCTGTTAATAGTTTTGCATTTTGAAAGTACCTGTCACTTGGCTATCTAAGTACTTAAAATTAAACTAAAAAGACAAAATATTTTGTAATTTAATAGAGACACCATTCCCACCTCAAGTTTACTCCCACTGATAAAGCAAATTCAAAACATCTATTCCATTAAACAACATAATCCATGCCCCTAATCCTAAAATTAAACTATAAAGAAGAAAAGGGATTTCAATGCAGTCAGAAGTGAGCCCCCCCTGAAGTTCAACTGGATCAAAACAAGTTCAGCAAAGACACAAGAAAATAAAAGTGAGATACAAACACTTCTAAGAAGAAAAATCTGCCTTGTAAAGGTAGATCATAGAATCATAGAAATGTAGGGCTGGAAGGGACCTCCAAAGGTGATCTAGTCCAGCCCTCTGCACTAACTCAGGACAAAGTAAACCTAGACCATCCCTGAAGGTGTTTGTCTAACCTATTTTTAAACACCTCCAGTGATGAGGATTCCACAACCTGCCTTGGAAGCCTATTCCAGTGCTTAGCTAGCCTTATAGTTCGAAAGATTTTCCTAATGTCTAACCTAAATCTCCCTTGCTGCAGATTAAGCCCATTACTTCTTGTCCTACCTTCAGATGACATGAAGAACAATTGATCATAGTCCTCGTAATAACAGCCCTTAACATAGTTGAAGGCTGTTATCAGGCTCCCCCTCAGTCTTCTTTTCTCAAGACTAATACATGCCCAGTTTTTTTAACTTTTCCTCACAGGGCAGGTTTGCTAAACCTTTCATCATTTTTGTTGCTGTCCTTTGGACTCTTTCCAATTTGTGCACATCTTTCCTACAGCATGGTGCCCAGAATGGACACAATACTCCAACTGACCCCTCACCAGTGCTGATTAGAGTGGGACAATTACTTCCCATGTTTTACATATGACATGCCTGTTAATACACCCCTGAATATTAGCCTTTTTTGCAACTGTATCACTCTGTTGGCTCATATTCAATTTGTGATCCACTGTAACCCTCAGATGCTTTTCAACAGTACTACCACCGAGCCTGTTATTCCCAATTTTGTAGCTATGCATCTGTTTTTTTTCCTTTCTAAGTGTAGTGTTTTGCACTTGTCTTTACTGAATTTCATCCTGTTGATTTCAGACCAGTCCTCCAATTTGTCAAGGTCGTTTTGAATTCTAAACCTGTCCTCCAAAATGCTAGCAATCCCACCCAGCTTGGTGTCCTCTACCAATTTTATAAGTATACAATCCACTCTGTTATCCAAGACATTAATGAAAACATTGACTAGTACCAGACCCAGGATAGACCCCTGCAGAACCCCACTAGACATGCCCTCCTCATAAAAGACTTCCGGACAACCTCTGTAAATATCCTTTTTGATCCTGATTTTGAATGTGATCTTCTCAAAGGAAGCCATCCAGGATAGGCATGCTAATCACTCTGCCTCACTTGCAGTGGCATTGTTCTTCCAGCGCTAAGGATGATTTGCTTCACTGTTATTAGTCCAACTATCATCCAAGCTTTTCCCCTTGCAATCAAGTCCCCAGTTTCAGAAACATCTTTTAAAATCAGTAAATATGGTGATAATATTGAATTTGAGGAAAGTTACAGAGTGATAGTATAAAGCAATGTGTTTTAAAGAAAGAGGGCTGACTGGGAGAAGAGGAAGGTGGATGGTAGGCAGAACAAGAGCCTCAATAGAGGGTGTAGGGAGTTGGTGACGTACCATGCCAGGAAGCAGTAATTGATAGATGTGATGGGCTCAAGGCACAGGATAATTTGTGATTACAAATAAAGGGGACTTCATATACATTAACTCATTGAAGCATTTTAATCTGACCAGAAGTAGTAAAGTTAGATTATGGCCTATATTTATATACATAATATATTATAGTTGCTACATTTTCAAAAGTGATCGTGGATGCCTCAATTTTGGGATGCTCAACTAAGTTGGGACATTTTAAAGAGGCCTGATTTTCAGAAAGTACTGAGCACATGCCCTCTTCAAAGTGCCTCAACTTGGGAACTTAAAAATGGAGGCACCCAAATTCATTGGTCACTTTGTGACTGTCACGTAGTCTCACCAGTCAAGTACCGAAAGAAACAAAAATGTGACATGTTCATTATTTTTTCCCAAAAAACTGTAAAGCAACATCACCAAAATACCGGTGCATACTCTTTATGCTTCACTGAGTGACGTGAGTTCAAATCCATCATGTGCTTGTGGAAGCACCAGAACAGATTTAAGGCCAATGTATGTGTTTTAATAGGAGAGCAGTATAATGTATGCAATATCAAAACAAGACTTGAATCCAAACCAAAATATTCATCTCAAACACCCCTACATACTTTTGAAAACTATTGATTCATATCTGGAGTTTGCAGCTCTCGCCCATTTCTAATCACAGTTCAAGACTTGCTTCCATTAGCACTACATAGCTGCAAACCAACAGTGCCATCCACTGTTTCTCAGAGTAATCTTTCCTCACAATTCTTTATTTAAATGCTCGAAAGTACTGTCCGATATAACACTAACATTAAAACCAATGTTACCAATGTGTCTATACAGGACATCTGATGTGAACAAAATCTTCTTTGGGGGCTTAGGGGTGGTCTTACTGTATCTGAATTGGTACACCCATCATTGTATTAGTAGCATCAACAACAACATGCCCATTTTACCCATTTTGGGTTGATGCCAGAGAACAAGCTGAGCTTGTGAAAATGTCATTCCCTAGAAAGGGCTGTGACTGTGTTGACTTTCTCACTGGCGATTTCACTCAAAGTGGCTTGTCATGCCATGCTTATACTTATGTAAGTCTCACACAGCTTTATATTATTATAAAAATCCTTAATTCAATAAAAAAAAAACTTTTTAGCCCTGAGGAAAAAAGGCTGAAGTGTCAACAGAAAATTTTATTCTGAGCATCACAAAGCCGCAACTGATGAACAAATGAAACCCACAATATTTGTATAACCAATTATATCCAAGTCACAATCATACTGGTGCATACTCTTTAGGCTTCACTGAGTGACATGAAAAATCCAAAGCTAAAAGTCTAGGCTTTAAATAACTTACTGAATTGTTCTTGCTAATCCTGCAACAGGCTTTACTATGGTGGGTCTTCCCTCCTCCCATTTTGTTTACTGCAGAGTTTTAAAAGTTTCTATGTTAAAAGAGTTACAGTCGACTCTTTTAATAGGCCAGGCTAATTGCAAAGACTTTCCAAAAGCTAATCTTTAGATACTATCTATTAAACAGAACTGTTGACAGCACAAACTATTTTCTTACAAATAAATTAAAAGGGATGATGAAAATATACACATTAAGAGAATGCAGAGGGTTTAGCAGCATAAAATATGAGTTACCATACATTTATTTATACATTGGTATAAAAATTATAGCCATTTTTGTATCAATTCAAAGTACCTGATTTTCCCTTGCCTTTCAGCTTCTTTTTCAGTGAATGTCATTTTTATGAAAGGTGCCAAATCAACAGCCTTAGAGACTGGACTATTCTGTTTATCTAAAGAGCAGGCAGCAGCAGTGCACATGCTGCTTCATCCCATTAAAGGGACCAGTTCTAGGGATGAGAAGGTAGTTCATTCTCCATTATCATTCTATCCATGGCCTCTCTGGTGAGACTCCAAACAGGCATAGCAATTATTCCCAGATGTAATGGTGGTTTTTGTGGTGTGGAGACTTCTCTCTGAGGAAATGCAATGATAAGGCCACCAACTCTTATCATTACAGCCATCAGAGGTTAATGATTTTTGCTACCTATCTGACCAGCTGGGCTGGATTTGAACTAGTAACCTAGAAGTGAAAGTCTCTGTATCTCATTAGCCATTTTCATGGTTATCTTATTGCTCCTTCCCCTCTATATTTATACTATAGACATTATTATAGAAATGACTCTTGAACTCACGGATCATTAGATTTTGGAATAAGCGTGCCAAGCTCCTTGATTCGGTAATTAATATTATACCTTCTTCTTCTTTCAACTGTTTAAAAAAAAGAACAATTTACTATTTTCATTATGAAACATTCTTTGGAAAAGGCCTAATGAAACATTTTAATTAGTTAAAAACAGGCAGACCAATATAAGGACCAGTGCAATACATTCTGATTTACAGTGATAGAATTAATCCTGAAATTAGCTTAGAAATAATAAGTTACTGAGTCAAATTCAAAACCTGTATAGATCAACATCTCTTTGCATACTTGTCTTAGGGTCTTAGTAATGTAGGTTTGCTTTGATTTTTAATGTAACTGACTTACCACTGTGGTCCAGGAGGAAGCAAATTCATATCCCTCCACCCACAGGGGCAGCTCTCTCTGCAGGGGCATTACTTCAGGGCAGATGGAGTTAAGGTTGCCACCATTTACTATGGCTGGGGTTCCATAGAAGCCCCAGTATCACATGTACTAGGTGCCTGTGATTGTCCCCTCTCCACATCCATTCTCCTGCCTGTAATGGCCATTTCTGGTCCTCACGGTAGCTGGTACACATGCCTCCACTGTGGCCCCACAATCCTAGGAATGAATTGCTTATAAGGTCATACTTAACTTCTCATTTCCCAAATTCTTCCTATGTAGGACTCGATACTGAGAGCCATAGATTTTTGCCACTGACTTCAATAGGAACATTATGGGATCCCACAGTCCTTAATCAGTCAAAAACTCCCTTTATGGATTGTGACCAACAGCCCAGCCAACTCTTGTTTCCTGGTAAGTGCTTCAGCTTCTCCCTTTGTGTTCACCTGCTGCAGACTGATAGCCATGTGCATCACTGGGAGAGGACATCTCTGACCATGTCCCTCAATAGAGATGGAGTAAAGGCTGCATTCCAGAAAGTTTTTACCCTTCAGCACCTCTCCTTAGTTATGTCTATAAAACTTACCCATACAACAGCAATCTTAAACCAAGGTTTATCAGAAACAAAGAGAAGATGAAATGAAAACAAAACAAGGAGTTTGCTTAACATATCTAGATTCACACTACTCATACGATGAGCTAGATAAGACATTCTCAGTTTAGTTACAGAGGGGAAAAAAAAGAAAAATAAACAGCTTTGATCCCTTAAAAGCTCTCCCCTCTCTCTGACTACTCAGGTCCTTTCATCCTCATAGCATTGCTGTTCAGCAAGATATATGAAAGTCTCCCTCAATCAACGGTCTTGTCACCCTTTCTCCTTCTTCTTTCCCTCCATCCCCCTCCCACCAATCTAGGGAATCCACCCTTGCTTTCCAAACAACTTTCCTCCAGTTACCTACTCAATGATGGCATGTCTACCCAATGGGGTAATGTAATCTATAGGGGTATGATTTCTAAAGCACACTGTGTTGCACATTAATTGGTCCATGGACACCCTAGTGGTGAGTACTAAAGTTACCCTAGTGCACTTTAATGTACTATTGTTTCAAACAACACTACATTAAAGTGCACTAGCAGGGTCTATGTGGGCTAATTAATGAGCAATACCTTAGTGAGCTTTAGAAAAAACTCCCGAATAAAGCACTGTGTAGACAAGCCAACGGTACGGTTCTGGGGATGCCTGCCACCTTCTAAGAGATGAGACTCTGAAAATGCACCTGGCCGCTTAAGCCAAGTATCTGGGTCAAAGCATCAGGCAACTTACACTCCCTCACCCTATTAACTCTTTTGAAACAATAAGAAGACAGACATAAATAGGATGTCTA
This sequence comes from Mauremys reevesii, assembly GCF_016161935.1. Taxonomy (NCBI): domain Eukaryota; kingdom Metazoa; phylum Chordata; order Testudines; family Geoemydidae; genus Mauremys; species Mauremys reevesii. The sequence continues at coordinate 313,440,442 of NC_052623.1, forward strand.
GTCTACTGGTTAATAATTTTACCCAGGAAAGGGTGTATTCTCCCTTTTATGTGTTGCCAATGAGAGTGTGCATTACTAGGGGAACCAGGTATATCATCAGCAAGTCTGTATTATAAGGACAAGGAGATAGAGCATTTTGTTCTAAAGTGAACACGTGGAATTTATTTTTGAGATAACTAAACAAAACACTGCATAAACACTATCAACCATTACACTTTCCATTATGGCACCTGCTAAGATGTGACTATTGATCTGGCATAGCATGAAACACCTAACAAGCTTCAACATTTATTTTAAAAACAAAAAGTTAAAAACCATAGGGACCCGTCCAAAATCTTACAGTTTCATATAGGTTAGAGTTGATTTCTTAGATCCAAACCTATCTCCATGATTTTGGTCCCAGAAATTTATGCAGCCTATTTTTCCACTTCCTTTTCAGATGTACTTGCAAAATTTTGATCATAACTACAAAATGTGAACTTTAATTGCGCCTGGTATCTGAATGCTAGTGTAGTTCAAATCCTCTTCAGACCATCTCTAAAAAATATGATCCTCATAAAAGAGCTTACTTTAAAGGGTTATTTTTTAAATCACACCAGCAAAACCTTTATATTCAATGACTTAATATGTACAAGCAAACAGATAGTAGAGTTAGTCTCCAGAGAGAGTTTGAGCTCTAAAGTGTATACACAGAACCAAAGCAATGTGAAACATGCCCCATGGCTGAATATTGTAGTCATGACATATAGCTAGGCTTCAACCCAGCCTCCAATATTGTGTACAATTAAATGCACCCTTCTCACCCACTGAGATGCCTAATTAGCTAATTTGCGTGTGGTGATTATGGTCTAGCAGTCGGAGGGAGCAAACTAAGCAAAGACAAGATTTGGCACCCCTAATGTATGCTTGAGCCTCTCTTTCCTCCTCATTAATCCAAACAACTCAGCAACACCTGGAGTTTCCTACCTGTGTCTTTTCCTCCTTCAGAAGGAACTCTTCATTTCTGACCAATCATCTGAAACAGGCAGTGGCTGCTGCAGGGCTTCAAAAAGGATGCCACAGCCGCCATCAGAAAGATTTCCAGGGTGTGTTTGTAACCAAAAGGCCCCATCCACAAACATCTGGGTGGAAACAAGGATACCTTCTGGAGGGGGGAGGCTAAGTGAGCACAAAATACTCTACAGCAAGTGAAGAGTAGCTTGCATGGGTGGGGTGGGTGATACTACACTCCCAGTACCATGCCAGGAAGTATCCTGCTTAAACTACATCAAAAGTTATTTCAGCAGATGGAGAGATAAGAACTCCTGATATCTAATCCCAGTCTGATGCTGACCACAGAATTGGGAAGTCATTGAATAGTTGGGCCTCAGTTTTATTTTCTGTAAAATGGGGATAATAATACATACATAATTCACAGAAGTAAGGGAAGCAGTATGGTCTAGTGGACAGTGTATCATACTGGGAGTTGGCAGACCATGTTTCTCATTCCAGCTTTGCCACCAGCTCACTGTGTGACCTTGGGCAAGTCACTTTATCTCTGTGTCCCCTCCCACCCTTTGCCCCTCTTTGTTTGGACTGTAGATTCTTTGAGGCCGGGACTATCTCTTGCTATTTATTTGTACAGCGCCTAGAAAAATGGACCCTCAGTCTTGGTTGCCACCTTTAATCACTACTATAATATAATTTATAAGTATATGCTGTAAGAATTAATTCATGAAAATATGTAAAGTATGTCAAAGATTAAAAATGTTAAACAAGTGCATAGTATTATTTTATCACCTCAGGGAAGAAAGCAATGTATTTGTGGAGTTCTTTTGTGTCTTCCCTCCAGAAACAGATTCTTTCTGTTAGTCTTGGACAACAGCAGATAGCTGACAACTGGCACACTCCATTTCTGTTCTCTCTGTACACACCATATAATGATACAGAAGTAGAACATATACTCACTGAGGTTGTGGTTGTCCTTTTTTTGCCTCTCCTTTGCCATTGCTCGTTTATCTGCTTCTGACAGAAAGTAACATTTATTAAAATAGTCCTTGGGTCATAGTTCTACTACTTTCTCCCTCCTACAGGTCCTCTTTTCATTAAGACAAAGTTTTTAGGCAACAACTTTAGCATTTTTATCAATTGCCACATTACTAAAGAAGACTGTGCATTTGACCAGTACTGCATTTTCCAGTGCATCTGACAGGTTTCTTAAGACTTTATTGAACATGCATTTTAATTTAAAAAATTAGAAGTGCTAAGAAAGAACATTACATTTAGTACTTTTTTCTCCAATTTGCTGTACTTTACAGAGGGAGGAACCCCCACCCCCAACCTTTACAATAAACTAATGTGAATCTGGATTTGTATATCCTATAATGCAAGAGTTAATCAGATTTCTAAGATATTCATATTGAACAAACTCACTGTTTCTTTTGAGTGACACTAATAAACTGTACATGGTTGTTAGCATTCTTTGGATTAACTGAATGTAACTTTTAAAGTTCTTAATCCATTGATATAGATTCTCCTTGAATAGACTTATTGTAAGCTTTTAAAAGAGCCATTTGTTCAATCCTGGAACAAATTTAATGGGCAATAATTTATTTCTGCTATTGATTAGGAGCCAAAATGTGGAAGAATCCTCTATGTTTCCTAAAATAATTAGGTTTATTAGAAGCATGATGTTCATAAAGATGACCAAGTACACATTGTTTCTGAGCTGCTAAGTAGAGGACACAATGTAAACATTTCCCTTGCTCTTTGCTCAACTCCTTAAAGGGAAGAGCATACATACACCTTGCAAACTATTAAGCAAAAAATACTATGTATTTCACAAATATTTTATTGGTAAGGTTCACTGAACTTTTAAAACAAACATCACTGCCTCCTAAATTATTACATGCCAAAATCCCAGAGCTATATTACCTGTGATTTCCCTTTTTACTGGTAGAGAAGATGGGCACGAAGCATTTGAAAGACCCATATTAGCAGGTGACAATCCTTGGTCCCTGTTGTATATATCCAAAATGCTACTGGACAGCTTAAGGAAACAAAGGAAAAAATAGGGGGAAAAATCACAATATGTTACAAGTTCAAAAAGTAAAAAGCATATGTAAATGCTATGAGCAAAATTCTCTATCAGATGCATATTCATGTCTCATGTTCTTCAGTGTGAGCTGCATAATGCAAATTCTGCTTTAGATGCATATATCTTGTATTAAATAAAATTAAAGGTTAAGGGTCAAAGCCTGCCATTGTTCCACATGCAGAACTTTGATAGAAGCCAATGTGAGTTTTGCATGTTGCGTGATGGCAGAATATGGCTCTTGGTGTCTGATATTGAAATAATACTGTAGCCTATTTTCCAATAACAAGATTACTGCAGCTATACTTCAAACATGAGGTAAGTTGAAGGGGAAAATAACTTTGCTGGTCTTTACCTAGTCCCCAGTGAAAATTTAACCACACCATTGAACTCAGAATTAGTATTTCAGATTGTTTATGCTTTAACAATATAAAGAGGTTAAGGCCCGATTGCATTTAAAATAGCAGTGAACAGAGCACTGGAGAACATGCTGTTGTGGCAAATCTTGCAAAGTTACAAGGATAGACCAGAAACGCTAATGGCCTTGATTCAGCTCTACCATGTCTGGCTGTACATGATATTGTATTGTTCCTTCCTTTGTGAAATGTGACATGATACTTGAAAAGAAAACAAAAAATGTGTTAAAAATGTGTTTTGCCATTTTATGGCACACACAACTACTGTGCACAGCATTTTTCCACCCATGGCCAATGTATAACGAGCTAGGGCTGGGGCTTTTAAATTAAAATTAAAAAAAAAAAGTAGATTAAAAGAGCAAAGACAGTTTGTTTTAGTGGGGGGGGGGGGGGGAAGCAAACTGTCCTTAATATACAATGTCTCTTTTAAACTGTGTAGACCTTCATTGTCTCAGTTCTTTCTTGCATCTTGACCATGGGATTGAGCTGGGAAAGCACTTCCAGTTCTTCTACCTCTTCCCCTCAGGATGTCTCCTCTAGATTTCCCTTGCCTCCCCTTTACATTCCTGAGCCCCTAATTAACTATTTCTGCACCTTTCCTAGGGTTGGGCATGTACCTCATTGCAAGATGCTTGGGACTAAGGTACTTTGGTAAAGATTTGTTTAATACTTATCTGTCCCATGCTAGTGTTACATAAAATGACTCATGAAAGAATGTAGTATCTAATTACAAAGAAGCATTATCTTCTAGGAGGAAGAAAACTCTTTAATTTTAAATATTTTCCACTTGAGAGTCCAGTTCACTGCAAATTCTCCTAATAACCAGTGGTAGAATGAATCTACCATTGCACATATTGCACACATACAAATAACACCACCTATGTACTTCAAAGCGCCTTATTGGAAGACTAACACTTCAGAGCACTGAACACTCCTAAAAACAGTTAGAAATTACCACGCCAAGTCAGTTTTAAAAATCCGCTTAAAAATATTTGATCTCTCAATGCAAATAAATGTTAAAGAATGTTCGGAATTCACTTGAGTATTACTCAAGAACAAGCTACGTTTAATATGTAAGATTTGAAAGCTAAGCACATTCCCATCTTAAGCACCTTTATTTCATTCCTGAGTAGTGAACCAAAGAGTACTGTAGTATTTATTATAGTTTTAAGTTTGTAAAGTCTGTGTTGCAGTCATACTATAACTGAACTACGACTACTATGATAGCTCATCTCAATTGATTAGACTCTTCCTGTTGGTATGCATACTTCCACCTTTTCATGTTCTCTGTATGTATAAATATCTCCTGTCTGTGTGTTCCATTCTATGCATCCGAAGAAGTGAGCTGCAGCTCACGAAAGCTCATGCTATAATAAATTTGTTAGTCTTTAAGGTGCCACAAGTACTCCTGTTCTTTTTGCAGATACAGACTAACATGGCTGCTACTCTGAAACCTGAACTACGACAGTGGATTTTGTATCAGCTCAAGGTGTATAGTTAGGGACTCCTCTGACATTACATTACTGTAAATTAATGCAGAATTTGGCCTCCTGACACTAGATTAAATCAATAACTTCCAACTGCCTAATCCAAAATCTTCCAAATGGGAATGTTACCATTCACTTCAATGGGCTTTGGATCAGGCCCTTATTGGGATTAGTCTTATTGTTTTAGTGAAATGACGGGGAGAAAATAACTATTAATAAAATAATAGTTTTCTTACATACAAATAGTCCAACAAATGAGATTTGTTCAAATAACTGCAGTAAAATTCTCATACACCTATGCATACATATTCAAAACCAGGTATTAATATCATAGTAATGGTAAATACATTATAATTTGTAATGTTATGTAACAGAGTGCTGAGGGCTAGCACGGAGCCAGCACTCTGCTCACCACTGGTACTGATTAGGTTCTCCTGGAGAAGGCCTAATTAGAAGAGGTGCACCAGATTACCAGGCTAGATTGGGAATAGTCAATAAACCAATTAGCCCCTCTAACAGGGAAGCTATATAAAAGGTTACAGGAAGGAGTGCTCAGGCGGAAAAGAGAAAGAGAGGAACAGAAGGCTAGGAAAGCCTGGCAAAGGGGTGGGGAGAGTAGAAACACCTTACCTCCCTCCCCTTTTGGAGACTGGGTCAGGAAGTTGAGATACCGTGTGTAAGTGTGGAGACAATGCTATGTATTTGTGGAGGGATTAAAACTCTGTAAATAAACTACACAGTGGTGTTTACAAGCAAGAAGATCTCAATGTAGTGTGTTCATGGAAGAGGTAAGGGTGCACAATGCTGCCCTGTCACAACCTGGAGGCTTGTCTGGGATTGTGCCTGTATCTGTGTGGACTGGAAACCTGTAGACGAGCTGTAAAAGACACTGAAGGCCTTCCAACAATCACACCACACAGAGAAATAGTCCTTGCTTGCCTGGCAGGCAGAGCAGAAAAAAAGCCGGCAGGAATGTATATGGGATCAAATCCAGGTTCAGCAACAATTGCTGCAGAGTTTAAATTGCTGAGTCCTACAATGGAAAAGAGAAACTAGGCACAGGGGATAGGACTCGATAAGATGGAACAGGCAGACTACCCTGATGCATTTTTGATTACTTTTGAAAGGCAATGGGAACCAGAACAATGTTGGACTTCTGGCTAGCAGCCTGTTTAACTGAGGAAGCACAGGCAGCATATACGGCTCTCGGTGATGAGCATGCAAGAGACTATAACGTGGTTAAAGCAGCTATCTTGGATCTGGTGGGCCAGTCCGCAGATAAATATTGCAAGAAATGTAGCGTGGCAAGAGTAGTAGATGGAAACAGAGGCCCAGGAACTAGGGGGCAAGTACACCAAAGAAGGTGTAGATGGGGGGGTGGGGTGGGGGAGGGAGAGAACAGCTGAACAGGCTGCCCTTGGTGTGATGACCACAGGCAGAGACAGAATTATGGGGAGAACCCCTACCCACCAAATGTGATTTTTGTGGGTGGATAGCCCCTGTAACAGGATCCAAGATGAAGACTCTGAGGGCAAGGAGGGGCAGATGCCTGGTAGAACCTCCATTAAAGGAGAAAGAATAAGGGGGAAGAAACTAAAGCTAATTAGGTTCCCCTGGAGAAGGCCTAATTGGGCAGAAGTGTATCTAATTACCGGGCCACATTGGAGTTAGAGTCAATGAGCCAATTAGCCCATTAACAGGGAAACTATGTAGAGGGGCACAGCAAAGAGTGCTCAGGGGGAAAGAGAAGGAGATAAACAGAAGGCTAGGAGAGCCTGTCAAAGGAATTCCTCTGAGCAGAGACACGTTGACCTCTTTGGGGGAAAGTTGAGATATAGGGCTTGGCTACACTGGAGAGTTGCAGTGCTGGTGGTGGGTTTACAGCGCTGCAACTTACTCACCGTCCACACTTGCAATGCACATACAGTGCTGCATCTCCCTGGCTGCAGTGCTGGCTGTACTCCTGCTCTGCCTCGGGTATAACTATTGCAGCGCTGGTGATGCAGCACTGCTCTGCCAGGATGGCCACCAAAAGTGTTGTAATTGGCCTCCAGAATTTTCCCATAATGCTTTTAACTAAAGAACTCTCTTTGTTTTGTTATGATGCCTCTCTTTGTTTTGTTGTGAACTCGGGGCTCCCGGAGCTGCTTATCTAAAAAACAAACACAGCTCCTGTTTGCTGTGAATGAGACAGGCAGGGGGATGAATGTCTACAGCTAGTGTTTGCTTGAGGAGAGAAACAGCACAGAGGGGGGGTGGGGGGAGGGAGTCCGTCGGAGCAGCTGCTTATCTGGTCTGCAGGCTATTTGCATTTAAGAGTGAATGAGGGGTCCGGGAAATGGTCAGAATTTGCAAGGCAGGGAGCTGACACAGTGGGAGCATGAACGAGGAGGTAAGAGGAGCCGAGGGTTGCACTGATATCGCCTTGGGCAAATTTAAAAGAAAGGAAGGGATCGGAACTTGCAAGGCAAGGAGCTGACCACTCTCTCTCTCCACCACGCTCCCTGTCACGCTCCACCCCAACCCCCTCTTTTGAAAAGCATGTTGCAGCCACTTGAACGCTGGGATAGCTGCCCATAATGCACCACTCCCAACACCGCTGCAAATGCTGCAAATGTGGCCACACTGCAGCGCTGGTAGCTGTCAGTGTGGCCACACTCCAGCACTTTCCCTACACAGCTGTATGAAGACAGCTGTAACTCCCAGCGCTGCACACCTGCAAGTGTAGCCAAGCCCTAAATCTGTTAAGGTATTGAGGCACTGCTATGTATTGGGGAGGAATTAAAACACTGTATATAAACTACACAGTGGTGTTTAGAAGCAAGAATGTCTCATTGTGGTCTGTGTTCATGGAAGAGGCAGGAGTGCAGCATGCTGCCCCATCACAGATGATGTTCGTCCATCGTTTTCGAAGAAGACCTTAACATCTATCAGGTTATGAGCTGTCCACGGTGTGTCCGCAAATGGCTGGTAAGGCCAATACGGGCACGGAATGCTCTGCCACATGTCGGGCAGACATGTGTGGGCACCACTGTTACAACATTTGCAGCTCTGGCTTTATGGAGTGCTCGCTTCTCTTGTGCTAGGGTTATCCTTCTGGCTTCAGATGTCTGGCAGCCTTGGTGGATCAGCGTATGCCATGTCGATCGGTCTTGTGCCAGGGTTTCCCAAGAGGTGATGTCCAGGGACTTAAGAGAGGCTTTCAGCATATCTTTGTATCGCTTCTTTTGTCCCCCGTGCGATCGCTTTCCTTGAGACAGCTCACCATAGAAGAGCTGTTTGGGGATGCGGTGGTCTGGCATCCTTGCAACATGGCCTGTCCAGCGTGTCTGGGCTATCATAAGCAGAGTGTAAACTGATGGCAGGCCTGCTCTGGAAAGGACTTCTGTGTCAGGCACCTTATCCTGCCACCGAATGCTCAGAAGTCTGCGGAGGCAAGTCGTGTGGAAGTGGTTCAATTGCCTAGCGTGCCTCCTGTATACAGTCCAGGTCTCACTGGCATACATCAAGGTAGTTAGCACTACTGCTCGGTAGACTTTAAGCTTTGTAGCAAGGCTTATTCCACGGTGGTTCCACACGTTGGTCAGCAGTCCGCCAAATGCAGAGCTTGCCTTGGCGATTCTGCAGTTGACCTCAATGTCAATTGTCACTGCGCGGGAGAGGGTGCTGCCAAGGTATGTAAATTGGTCCACTGCTTGCAGCTTTTGCCCCTTCACTGTGATGGTGGGCTCTTGGTGTTGGGCTTTCGGAGCTGGCTGGTGCATCACTTCAGTTTTCTTTATGTTGATGAGAAGGCTGAAGTTATCGCATGCTGCTGCGAATTTGTCCATGCTGGCTTGCATTTCCTGCTCTGATCCAGCATTCAGGGCACAATCGTCAGCAAAAAGGAGGTCTCGTAGCACAGTCTCCTTTATCTTGGTGACAGCCTGGAGTCTTCGCAGGTTGAACAGTTTCCCATCAGTCCTGTATCTCAGGCTGATTCCCAAGGAACTGTTCTGAAAGGCGTCTGACAACATGGCTGAAAACATCATGCTGAAGAGGGTCGGTGCCAACACACACCCTTGCTTGATGCCATTTGTGACGGGAAAGGCCTCTGAAGCTTCTCCGTCGTCCAGAACACGAGCCGTCATGCCGTCGTGGAACTGACGTACCATCAGGATGAATCTATCAGGGCACCCAAACTTCGACATGATACGCCACAGACCTTCACGACTGACAGTGTCAAAAGCCTTGGTGAGATCCACAAAGATGGTGTACAGTTCACGATTCTGCTCTTGACACTTCTCTTGGAGCTGTCGGACTGCGAAGATCATGTCCACAGTGCCACGCTCTTTACGAAAGCCGCACTGTGTCTCAGGTAATAGACCCTGTTCCAGGTGGTCAATCAGGCGATTCAGCAACACTCGTGCAAGGATCTTGCCTGCGCTGGAAAGCAATGACATTCCTCTATGATTATCGCAGACTTTTCGATTTCCTTTCCTCTTATAGAGGTGTACGATGGACGCGTCTTTCAATTCCTGAGGAATAGACCCTTGATTCCAGAAGGACTGAAACAGTTGAGTGAGTTTGTCGACAAGCACTGCACCACCATCCTTATAAACTTCTGCTGGGATCGCATCAGATCCTGAGGCCTTGCCACTGGACAGCTGGCTGATGGCCTGTAGGATTTCAGTCTCTGTTGGTGGAACGTCCAGGCTGTGGTTGATATCCGCCTGGGGCATTCTATCAATCGCCTCGTTATTAATGGAAGATGGGCGGTTCAGTACGGATTGAAAATGCTCAGCCCAACGCTGTAGAATCAGAGTCTTCTCAGTAATGAGAGTTACACCATCTAAATCCAGTAAAGGAGAGCTCCCTGAGGGCCGAGGGCCGTACAAGGATCTGAGGGCTTCGTAGAACCGTTTGGCATCGTTTCTATCAGCAAACATCTGGATTTCACCTGCCTTGGCACTCAACCAGGAGTCCTGCATCTTGCGAAGCTTGCTCTGTACGGTCCTGCGAGTGTTGTTAAAGGCATTTTTCTTAGCTGATGATGACGGGTCGTTCTGATGAGCATGGTAAAGGCGGTGCTTTTCAGCAAGTAAGGCCTTGATCTCTTCATCGTTTTCATCAAACCAGTCCTGCTGTTTCCTGTGTGAGGGTCCAAGAACCTTTAGTGCAGAAGAGTGCACAATATTCCGGAAGCGTTCCCAGTCCTTCTCAGCATTTTCCTCTAATTGCAGCTCTAAGAGTTGTTTGTCAAGATCTTCTGCTAGTAAAGCTGCTGTATTGGGGTTCCTCAGTTTACTGATTTTAATCTTTTTCACCACAGCTCTGTTTCCCTGCGGACATCTCTTTGGCTTGATGTAAAGGCTTAATTTAGAGATGATGAGTCTATGATCAGTCCAACAGTCAGCACTCGGCATAGCCTTAGTCACCCTTACATCCTGTCTGTCTTTCCTCCGCACGATGACATAATCAATGAGATGCCAGTGCTTGGAGCGTGGATGCATCCAGGACGTCTTTTTGTGAGTGGGCAGGTGGAAGATGGTATTGGTAATGATCAGATCATGAGCCACACATGTCTTCAGGAGTAGTAGGCCATTGCTGTTACATTTGCTGATTCCATTTTTTCCAATGACGCCATCCCAGGCAGAGTGATCAGATCCTACTCTCGCGTTAAAATCGCCAAGTAGAATCAGCCTGTCGGTACGCTTCACGGATGAAAGTAGGGCATCAAGATCTTCATAAAACTTGTCCTTTACTTCATCCGGATTCGTCATTGTGGGTGCGTCAGCGCTGATTAGTATAGCTTGCTTTCCTCTCGGTAGTGGAAGATGCAGTGTCATGAGTCGGTCGTTCACACCCTTAGGAAGACTGGCAAATTTGCGGACAAGTTGATTCTTAACCGCAAAGCCAACTCCAGATTCACAACGTTCGTCACTGCTACGTCGACACCAGAAGAATGCGTAACCACCCCCTATTTCTGTGAGCTGACCTTCGTTGGCTAGACGAGTTTCACACAGGGCCGCAATATCGATGTTAAATCTTGCGAGCTCTCTAGCGACCAGGGCTGTTCTTCTTTCTGGTCAATCTGCTGAGGGGTTATCTTGAAGCGTGCGTACGTTCCATGTACCAATAATGAGTGGTGTCACCTTGCGGTTTGTTATTTGAAGATCACAGATCTAATGGCACAGATCACAGATACCAGTGCCATTAAATAACAATGTGTAGATGACAAAGAATGGGATGGATGATATGAATGGATGAGTTAAATTGAAGAACACATCTAAATCTCAAGAGTTAAGCCATCTGTCATATAGATATAATCAAATCTCCACCATCTAATCACAAAGGCATGAGTTATAATGACAAGGTCCAACTCTGAGAAAAAAGATCACAGACATCTAATTAGATGCTGATGAAAAATGATGCATTAACCATGAATTTCACATGAGAGCCCAAGAGCAGATGAGGGTTCAAAAGTACCTCTGCAGTGACAATCATTTCAACAAAGGGTGGACAAACTCCCTGAGGACATGTCTATACTACAAAATTAAGTTGACCTAACTTATGTCAGCATACAGCTGCGCAGAAATTACATCACTTGTACATGTCTATACTTTGCTCCTTTTGTAGGTGGCACACGTCCTCACCAGGACTGCTTGCACGGATTGAACTGTCAGTGTGGGGCTTTGTGGAACAGCTTCTGAAAGCCAGCAACAGTCATTGTAAGCAACACAGTGTCTACACTGACACTGCGTCGACCTAACTACATTGACATTGACTCTACAGCTCTCATAGAGGTGGAGTTATTAAGTTGGTGCAGTGTGTGAATTACATCAGTTGGAGTGAAATTTTAGTGTAGACATTTACATAGTTAGATTGACATAAGCTGCCTTGCATCAACCTAACTCTGTAGTGTAGACCAGGCCTGAGTCTCCACTACTGCTATAAAAGGCCCAGAATCATTTCCCAACCCACTAACATCACCTTTGTCTCACAGAGATTAAACTTCAGACAGTTTTTCTCTCCAATATGTTCCATTCTGAATGAAGCACTGGCAAAGCAAAGCCACCACACTATCTGTATGTGATAAAAATAGAGCTGCATGTCATCCATAGACTGATGGCAGTGCAGTCCAAATAATCGCCCCATCTCCCCAAAGGCTCCATGTAGGTGTTAAAAAGGAGTGTCTAAAAGAAGTCTTCTGGAGAAACACCTTGGGAAGATGAACAATTGCCCCATATCACCCTATAAAACCCCTTTGAAAGATAAGAACAAAGCCATTAAAGAGAGAGACCACTGAAATCTGGTCCCCATTGAAGTCAATGGCAACATTTCTATTGACTAGTGGAACCTAAATGTAACTTACCATCTTCCCAGCCGAGGAACAAGATGATTCTATGAAACCTTGTGGTCAATGGTATCAAAGACAGGGAATAGATCTAAAAGAATCAGCATAGACATCTGTCCTTTGTCAGTCGCTAGGAAATCATTGGATAAATAACATTAGCCCAATCACTCTGCCATACTCAGGCAAAATAAACAACAAGCAAACAAGACTGAAATGTTCAGACAGAGGCCTGGTCTACACTACGCGTTTATACTGAATTTAGCAGCGTTAAACCGATTTAACCCTGCACCCGTTCACACAATGAAGCCCTTTATATCGATATAAAGGGCTCTTAAAACCGATTTCTGTACTCCTTCCCGATGAGGGGAGTAGCGCTCAAATTGGTATTGCCATGTCGGATTAGGGTTAGTGTGGCCGCAATTTGACGGTATTGGCCTCTGGGCGGTATCCCACAGTGCACCATTGTGACCGCTCTGGAAAGCCATCTGAACTCGGCTGCACTGGCCAGGTAGACAGGAAAAGCCCCGCGAACTTTTGAATTTCATTTCCTGTTTGGCCACCGTGGAGAGCTCACCAGCACAGGTGACCACGCAGAGCTCATCAGCACAGGTAACAATGCAGTCTCCTGATAATCGAAAAAGAGCTCCAGCATGGACTGCACAGGAGGTACTGGATCTGATCGCTATATGGGGAGAGGATTCTGTGCTAACAGAACTCCGTTCCAAAAGACAAAATGAAAAAACATTTGAAAAAATTTCCAAGGCCATGATGCAGAGAGGCCACACCAGGGACTCAGTATAGTGCTGTGTGAAAGTTAAGGAGCTCAGACAAGCCTACCAGAAAACCAAAGAAGCAAATGGAAGGTCCGGGGAAGGGCCGAAAACATGTCGCTTCTACGCTGAGCTGCATGCAATTCTAGGGGGGTCCGCCACCACTACCCCACCCCTGTCCATGGATTCTGAAAGAGGGGGTAATCTCAGCCATGCCTGAGGATTCTGCAGACGGGGAAGATGAGGAGGAGGAAGAGGAGGACGAGCTTGCAGAGAGCACACAGAACTTCGTTCTTCCCAACAGCCAGGAGCTTTTTCTCACCCTGACGGAATTACCCTCTCAGCCCTCCCAAGCCACTATCCCAGACAATGAAGCCATGGAAGGGACCTCTGGTGAGTGTACCTTTGTAAATATAAAACATGGTTTAAAAGCAAGCATTTTTTAATGATTAATTTGCCCTGAGGACTTGGGATGCATTCATGGCCAGTAAAGTTACTGGAAAAGTCTGTTAACATGTCTGGGGATGGAGCGGAAATCCTCCAGGGACATCTCCATGAAGCTCTGCTGGAGGTACTCCAAAAGCCTCTGCAGAAGGTTTCTGGGCAGGGCAGCCTTATTCCGTCCTCCATGGTAGGACACTTGACCACGCCATGCATGTAGCAAGTAATCTGGTATTGCATGACAAAGCCTAGCTGCATATGGTCCCGGTGTTTGCTGGCATTCAAGCAACATCCGTTCTTTATCTCTCTGTGTTATCCTCAGGAGAGTGATATCGTTCATGGTAACCTGGTTGAAATTCAGGAATTTAATTAAGGGGACAGAGATGGTTGGGCTGTTTGCCTGTGGCTTAAAAGAAATCCTTCCCTGCATTTAGCCAAGCGGAGGGTGGGGAGGTGATTGACGCTGAGCTTTTTTGCATTTGGCTAGCTGGGATCTTCCCTGCTACCAGCCACGCGGTGGGGGGGAGGGTGGCTAGCAGTGATCTTCCATGATACCAGCCACGCAGTGGCGGGAGAAGTAAAGCGATCATCCCAGAGAACTGGATGGAGGTGGTTCTGGTGCTGCACATTAACAGGAAAGAAGCAGCTCTCAATGGGCTTTGCTTGCTATTTGGGAAAGGAGGGCGCTGGATATATGAAGGCTGCAGAAGCTGAAAGACAATGGCTTACCATGGCCACATGCAAGCCAAATTCTGAGGCCTGGACCTGTTCTGTGATCTCTAACACCAAAGCCGCAGGCACTCAATATTAAGATGCAAAATGCGACCTTGTAGTGAGATCACATGTGCTATGTAAGGTGAATAGTGTTGTTCACTGTGAAAGAGTATAACCATTGTTCTGTAAAATGTATCTTTTAAAATACTTCTCTCCCTTTTTTCCCTCCCTCCTGCAGCTGCAAATTTTTCAAGTCTCCCTCCTCCATCCCAAAGGCTATCTCAGATAAGGCGGTGGAAAAAAAAGATGCGAGACTAAATGTTATCGGAAATCATGGAAGTGACCCGCAATGAAAGAGCTCATCTGAATGAGTGGAAGGACGTGGTATCAAAGTACAGGAAAGATGCCAGTGACCGTGAGGACAGGAGGGACCAACGTGAGGAGAGGAGAGACGCTTGAGATGAGAGGTGGCGGCAGGAAGATCTGAGGTGTCGGGATGCAACTCTGGGGCTGCTGCGTGATCAAACGGACATGCTCCAGCATCTGGTGGAGCTTCAGGAACGGCAGCAGGATCACAGAGTGCCGCTGCAGCCCCTGTATAACCACCCTCCCCACTCACCATGTTTCTTAGCCTCCTCAGCCACCAGACGACTAAGAACACGTGGGGGGAGGCTCCGTGCACCCGCCCATTCCACCCCAGTGAACAGCCCAACCAAAAGGCTGTCATTATTTTGAAATTTTTTTAGTGGCCTTTTCCTTCCCTCCTATCCTCCTCCCAAAGCCCACCCGGGCTACCTTGTCTGTTCTCGCCCTCTTTTTATAATTAATTAATAAAGAATATATGATTTTTAAATGAGAGTGATTTTATTTCCTTAGGAAGCAAGCGATAATCGAAGGGGGAGGGTCGGTGGCTTACAGGGAATGAGTCAATCAAGGGGGAGGGGGGTTTCATCAAGGAGAAACAAACACAACAGTCACACCGTACCCTGGCCTGTGATGAAACTGGTTTTCAAAGCTTCTCTGATGCGCACCGCTTCCTGGTGTGCTCTTCTAATCACCCTGGTGTCTGGCTGTGTGTAATCAGCGGCCAGGTGATTTGCCTCAGCCTCCCACCCCACCATAAATGTCTCCCCCTTACTCTCACAGAGATTGTGGAGCACACAGCAAGCAGCAATAACAATGGGGACATTGGTTTGGCTGAGGTCTGAGCGAGTCAGTAATGTGCACCAGCGCGCCTTTAAATGGCCAAATGCACATTCTACCACCATTCTGCACTTGCTCAGCCTGTAGTTGAACAACTCCTGACTACTGTTCAGGCTGCCTGTGTATGGCTTCATGGGCCATGGCATCAAGGGGTAGGCTGGGTCCCCCAGGATAACGACAGGCATTTCAACATCCCCAACTGTTAATTTCTGGTCTGGGAAGTAATTCCCTTGCTGCAGCTGTTTAAACAGAGTAGTGTTCCTGAAGACGCGAGCGTCATGAACCCTTCCCGGCCATCCCACGTGGATGTTGGTGAAACGTCCCTTGTGATCCACCAGTGCTTGCAGCACCATGGAAAAGTACCCCTTTCGGTTTATATACTGGGTGCCCTGGTGCTCCAGTGCCAAGATAGGGATATGGGTTCCATCTATCGCCCCATCACAGTTAGGGAATCCCATTGCAGCAAAGCCATCCACTATGACCTGGACATTTCCCAGAGTCACAACCTTTCGTAGCAGCAGCTTAATGATTGCTTTGGCTACTTGCATCACAGCAGCCCCCACAGTAGATTTGCCCACTCCAAAGTGATTCCCGACTGACCGGTAGCTGTCTGGCGTTGCAAGCTTCCAGAGGGCTATCGCCACTCGCTTCTCAACTGTGAGGGCTTCTCTCATCGTGGTATTCTGGCGTTTCAGGGCAGGGGAAAGCAAGTCACAAAGTTTCATGAAAGTGCCCTTACGCATGGGAAAGTTTCGCAGCCACTGGGAATCGTCCCACACCTGCAACACTATGCAGTCCCACCAGTCTATGCTTGTTTCCCGGGCCCCAAATCAGCGTTCAGTGGCTAGAACCTGCCCCATTACCAGCATGATCTCCAAAGCGCAGGGGCCTGCGGTTTGAGAGAATTCTGTGTCCATGTCCTCATCACTCTTGTTGCCGCGTTGCCGTAGCTGTCTCCTCCTCGACTGGTTTTGCAGATCCTGGTTCAGCATTGACTGCGCGAGAATGCACGAGGTGTTTACAACGTCCATGATTGCTGTCTTGAGCTGAGCAGGGTCAATGCTTGCCGTGCTATGGCGTCTGCACAGTTCACCCAGGGAAAAAGGCGCGAAATGGTTGTCTGCTACTTGCATGGAGGGAGGGGTGAAGCTGTACCCAGAACCACCCGCGACAATGTTTTTTGCCCCATCAGGCACTGGGATCTCAACCCAGAATTCCAATGGGCAGGGGAGACTGCGGGAACTATGGGATAGCTACCCACAGTGCAACACTCTGGAAATCAACACTAGCCTCAGTACATGGACGCACACCGCCAAATTAATGTGCTTAGTGTGGCCACGTGCACTCGACTTTATACAATCTGTTTTAAAAAAACGGTTTCTGTAAAATCAGAATAATCCCGTAGAGCAGACATACCCAGAGAGAAGAAAAAATAGTGGCTTCTTGAACAAGGGCCTAACCACCACTAAGATAATGGCACCCTAACCTCCCAAAAGATGATGTTAACAATCCTGACTTATAATTGATCCCATAACTCCCGGCTTGAATTTATAAGCCCTGTGGGGCGAGGAGCCAATTTATAGGTCACAGGTAAAAGTTTCCCTAAAACCTCCAGCATTTTAGGGAGCAAACGTATCCTAAACTCAGTAAGAAAAGTCAGACAAATCTACACCCATGAAAGCAGTCAGACCAGTTCTATCAAATAGAAGTACTGTGAAGTGAATTGTTGTTTCCACACAATGCCCAAAGTCAGCAAACTGGTAGTAGATTAAGTGCCAGCTTTATATTAAGCAAAAAGACATGAAGGTGGATGTTCCTGTGATGTAGGTAGGAAAATATTATTATCCCTTTTGTACAGATAGCAAAACTATGATTCACGGACCTTGGAGCCCAAGCTCTAGGACATCCCCCCCGGGGGGTCACAGAGCCTGGGCTGCAGTTCAAGCCTGAACATCTATACCACAATGAAACAGCACCATGGACTCACAGGGCGTGGGCTGAGTTAGCTGACATGGGCCAGCCATAGGTGTTTCATTGCAGTGTAGACATACCCAAAGTGATCTCGCTTGAAGACACTAGGTTTGATTCTGAATTACCCTGCACTTTATGTAGACATTTACCTCAGCACAAAGTGGGTGTAAAACACTAAGTCAGAATGATAACATTTGATATCCACTTTGCACTGATGTACGTGACTACACATGCTGCAAGTCCATGAGGCAAAATGCGCAGCATCTGAGGGCGCTAAAGGAGTTGCCATCCACTATGTTCTAGGGGAGTTAGAGCATGCCTCAGCATCAAAAATTCTAGGTTCTAATCCTAGTCCTGGCATTGACTTGCTGTGTGCCCATGTGCAAGTTGTTTGACCTCTCTGAGTGCCAATTTCCCCATCTGTAAAATGAATATAAATATATTAATTTTCCTCACATACTGGCGTCACAGTGCCTGAATGAAATAATGTCAGTAAATGCTATATAAATACAAAATATTATCAAGCCTGTCAGTAACAAAGATGGGAGTAGAACTCCAGAGTTTAGAGCTCCCTTCCTCCATTCATACTCTAGATGCTTTCTTCTAGAGTGGGGGTTCTGCTTCCTCTATCAGGATATATAGGCTACTAGAGATTTTAAACATCCTTACAAACATAGATTGCACAGTGCCCTCACAGTGATTGAAGCTGCTTTATACAGAGCAGAAAAAAATAATAGCAAAGTTTAATGCAGCTATGTGTCCACAGTACTACAAGGTATAGATGAAGCAAAACAAAACAACAAAAAACCTCAGGAAATCCTACTGTACATATCTTTAAAAGAAATTGTCAGTTTTCTTAGTATTAAAACTTCTGATCTACTTTCCTTCAAATATGGCTTCTTGTTTAAATCACATTAGGATCTACAAAGCAAACACATTTGATGCCTCTTTGACATGTATACACATTTCTGTTTTTCAGGGTTCCCCCCGCCCCATATGAAAATTCCACAATTTCTTAAAGGATTTTGCTGAAACTCTCTAAACAAATTCACCTCTGGCATGGTTCCAAGGATGGAAAATTCTAGTACCAAACAAATAGATTAAAATAGAAATTGCATTATAACCTGGAGTGGTCACTCTTGCTGTAATGAGAGAGGATAAATTTTGTTTCCTGGATAAATGTTACAGAAGTTAATTTAAACTGGACCCAAAATGTGGGCATTTTGGAATTAAATATAAAGGAAAAAATATACCCCAAAATATTGTACAAATTATTAGGCATCATTCACATTATATCAGGCCATTTGCATATATATTAAGATGCTGTATGTCACAACAGGATTTCATGATGTTATGGGATGTAGCACTGAAAGTTTACACACCATTGCGGCTTCAACCAAATGTACTCCAAACTCTGTATTTCAACCTCACAAAAACCTTTGTAACCTTACAAAAAAGCACAAATATTTTTGCAATGATATAATTATAAATTATGTGTATGGAAGTGACCTTTCACTGATACAGCACCATTAAATGTGATGAATCCAAAGCACTTAAAAAATTCCTAATTGTACTAGATATACACGCTTGCTCTCAGTTTTGTGTCGGTGTGTGTACTTTGTAGATGACATGTATGTCATATACACGTACAAACACATATAATAATTTCACCCACTTAAAAAGTGCAGTCTGAGAAAGATAGCAACTGTTAACACAGGAAATGATTAACCAGGCACATTCAGTGACAGTGTATTACTGGAAGTGAATAATACTATATCTAACTGAAACTGCAAGGGGAACTAATGAAAGCAGAATATAATTAACCAAATTAGAATTTGGCAAGGCTTCACGCTCTTGCTTTTACAAAGAAAAGTGTCACTGGATCTTCAATGCTTGTATCAGAATATTGGGTTTACATCTCATCTGTAGATGGTGGTTCTCATATGTAGGGCTCAATCCTGCCAATAAAGCACTTCAGCCTATGCTTAACTTTAACTGTGTGAGTGAGTCTCTGGCTAGGACTCAGCAGCATTTGCAAGATCAAGTCCATAGTGCCCCCAATAGCACTTCCTGCAGCTCCAGTACTTTTGCTGGGACTCTCCCATCCACTACTGAACAGGCCTGAGCCCAGGGGTGCTGAAAATTTTTTATAGTGGGGGTGCTGAGAGCAATTGAGCCAAACTAAATCCTCTATATAATGGAAACCACGTCAAGCTAGGGAGTGTGGGAGCACCCCCCTGCATGTGTAATTCCAGCACCTATGACTAACCCTGAAGAATTTGTGCTATCTAATGAGGTTACAGCTTGAATTAGTATGGCTGCAGACATGAATGTTATAAAAATGTAGTTTGTAGTTGCTATTGAATAGCTGGCAGTTACCACAATTCAGTATCTGAAATACCATAGTTCCTTTTCTAAGGAAAATATAATGCTGCTAAACAAACTAATTTCCCAGTGTAGGGCACACTATTGACTCATATCCAGCTTCTCATCCACTGTAACCCCTAGGTCCTTTTCTGCAGAACTGCTGCCTAGCCATTCGGTCCCTAGTCTGTAGCAATGCATGGGATTCTTCCTTCCTAAGTGCAGGACTCTGCACTTGTTCTTGTTGAACCTCATCAGATTTCTTTTGGGCCAATCCCTCTAATTTGTCTAGGTCCCTCTGTATCCTATCCCTACCCTTCAGCGTATCTACCACTTCTCCCAGGTTAGTGTTATCTGCAAACTTGCTTAGGGTGCAGTCCACGCCATCCTCCAGATCATTAATGAAAATATTGAACAAAACCGGCCCTAGGACTGACCCTTGGGGCACTCCGCTTGATACCGGCTGCCAACTAGACATGGAGCCATTGATCACTACCTGTTGAGCCCGACGATCTAGCCAGCTTTCTATTCACTTTACAGTCCATTCATCCAGCCCATACTTCTTTAACTTGATGGCAATAATACTGTGGGAGACTGAATCAAAAGCTTTGCTAAAGTCAAGGAATAACACGTCCACTGCTTTCCCCTCATCCACAGACACAGTTATCTTGTCATAGAAGGCAATTAGGTTAGTCAGGCATGACTTGCCTTTGGTGAATCCATGCTGACTGTTCCTGACCACTTTCCTCTCCTCTAAGTGCTTCAGAATTGATTCCTTGAGGCCCTGCTCCATGATTTTTCCAGGGACTGAGGTGAGGCTGACTGGCTTGTAGTTCCCCGGATCCTCCTTCTTCCCTTTTTTAAAGATGGGCATTACATTAGCCTTTTTCCAGACATCCGGGACTTTCCCCAATCACTATGAGTTTTCAAAGATAATGGCCAATGGCTCTGCAATCACATCCGCCAACTCCTTTAGCGCCCTCAGATGCTGCGCATTTTGCCTCATGGACTTGTGCTTGTCCAGCTATTCCAAATAGTCCTGAACTACTTCTTTCTCCACAGAGGGCTGATCACCTCCTCTCCATGCTGTGCTGCCCAGTGCAGTATTCTGAGAGCTGACCTCATTCATGAAGACAGAGGCAAAGAAAGCACTGAGTATATTAGCTTTTTCCACATCCTCTGTCACTAGGTTGCCTCCCTCATTCAGTGAGGGGCCCACACTTTCTTTGACCTTCTTTTTGTTGCTAACATACCTGAAGAAGCCCTTCTTGTTACTTTTAACATCTCTTGCTAGCTGCAACTCCAAGTGTGATTTGGCCTTCCTGATTTCACTCCTGCATGACTGAGCAATACTTTTATACTCCTCCCTGGTCATTTGTCCAATCTTCCACTTCTTGTAATGTAACCTTATGATTAATTTTAAGATTCTGTCACAGGTATTTTTAGTAAAAGTCAGGGAAAGGTCTCAGGCAATAAAGAAAAATTCACAGAAGCCCACAACCTGTCCCTGACTTTTACTAAAAATACCCTGGGAGTTGAGGGACACAAAAAGCCAGAGCACCGCCAAGGGCTGAATTCTGGCAGCTGCTCCAACCCCAGCTGCTGCTTCAGCCCAGGGGCCGCTGGTCCGGCGTTCAGCCCACAAATCAGTTGCTCTGGCAGACCCAGGGCTGACCCCTAGAGACTGCTGCTCTGGGGACCACAGCTCCAGCAGCCCTGGAGCTGGCCACCAGGTGCTGCTCCAGCCCCACCGCTGCTCCTGAAACAGGGGCAGACAGCTGCTGCTCCAGCCCTGCCTCAGAAGAAGTCACAGTGATCCTGGAAAGTCATGGAATCCATGACCTCCATGATAGAATTGTATCCTTAATTATGACACAGTCTTTTCTTGAGAGGTGAAGGGGGGGCATTGCATTGCATTGCAGTAGTAGCCAAAGTCTTCAGTGAGGATCAGGGCCTGATTCTACTAGGTCTTATACAAACACAAAGTAAATGGTAATTTCTTTTCCAAAATAACCTTGCATTTGTAAAGTCCTACTGAATGCAGTAAAGGCCAGCTCTAAATAGAGTTATAATTTCTTTATAATCTCTATTCCACTTTAGTCATCTGCACTGGTGTTTTTCCACCCACATGAGTAGGCCAAAATCAATAATCCCTGATTTATCCTAAAATTAGCTGGCAAGAGGCACTCATATTGTGAGCAGCCATCATTGTTCCATTAGACCTTGAAATGCATGTCACCATCCATTGAGGAGGAGTCATACATGTTGAGAAGAGATACCTTCCACAAACACATGCATCTCTAATAGCTATACTCATTTGGTCCGTCTTCTTGGGGGTACAGTATCATAACAATACCTGCAATTGTAAATTTCCATTTCTGCTTGATAGAAATTAATACATCAGATGACATCTAAATTGCAGTGCTTGCATGTTAAATGTTAGGACAATCTGTCATTCACATTTACATCCTATCTATACACCTCTTACATCATGTTAATATTGGACCTTAAATTATAGTGCAATTTTGGAAAATGATTCTTGTTGGTCTGCCTTATGCAGGAAAAGTATGTTAGCATCTTTCTACTTAAAAATGGTGTTTGCTAACTCTTTCTAATTATAACCATAGACAGGGCCTTAATAAAGCTTTTACATTGGTGTCACTTGCATCCTTTATGTGGAAGGAAGTCTAAAGTTAGAACCATTTTGATTGTCCATTTCATGTATTGTGTAAAATTTAAAACAAAAAGTAAAAACAAAGTATTTAATTCCTTATCATTTACCTCTTGTTTGTTCAGTGTAAGCAGGTGACACAGTTGGCTTTAATCTCTGGAGTATGGATATGAATTTCAAAACATGCATTGATTTTTTTCTGCACTTTAGTCCATAACTATCTAGTGACTGAATTGTTGCTCATACAATTACTATACAATAATATCTGAAATGTCAGAAATGCTTCATATTTTTAAATTGGGGGGGAAATTGGGATATCTGAAATACCTCTCAGTATTTGGCTTAGAGTGTGCTAACTGCTCACACAATGGAAGGGATATATAGATGGGATATATAGTCTAGTGATTCAGGACTGGAACAGGACTCTGAATATTTGAGTCCAACTTCTGGTTTTGTCATAGAATTGCAGTGTCACCTGGGAAAACTCAGTAAACCTCTCTCTCTCTCTCTCTCTCTCTCTCTCTCTCTCCACTCACTCTGTAAGATCACAGATAACAATACTCCATTTGCCCAAATCTGTCTCTGTCTGGTCTATTTAGACCAGTGGTTCTTAACCTTTACTGAAGCCTGCAACCCTTTGGTTCTCAAAATATGTTCTCGCACCCCTTATTAAAACTTGTTGAAGTAGGTCAGTTCTTTAAACCTAAATATATTTTTGTTTGTATATTACAGTACTCATTAAAAAATGTATAATGTTAATAAATACATAGGTTTGATGAAACAAAGTAGTTGTACTTATGTGCCTGTGCTTAATTTGTGTTTTCGATGACTTACCTTCTAAAAAAATCTGGCATGTCTCACACCCCCAGAAAGGGCATCTCGCACTCCCGGTGGGGGGGAGGGAAAGGAGAGTGCACCCCAGTTTAAGAACCACGGATTTAGACTGTCAGCTCTCGGGCGCAAAAATTCTCTTACTATGAGTATTTACAGGGCCTAGGGATCCCTTTTGCAGTTGGATGTTAAAGGTGCTCCAGTAATTAAACTTTTAAATAATTACTTATTAAAAATACTGACTTTTAAATGACAACCACTGTATATTGGGAAATAAACTTGCTTTGTTGCTAACTAATAAAAACTATACCTTTCCCTTTTTTCTTATTTCCATGTATAACATCAAATTAGCAAGTGCTCCAAGTTTCAGTCCTCTGTACTTGCACCCAGCACAAATTCCAGCACCTTCTACATTTATCTTTCACCTGGTTAATAACTGTACACTGCTTGACCTGGTACTTAACATTCAGATATATTATGTATGAAAACTAGCTATTTTTATCTTTGAATAATGAGCAGCAAGCTTGTTCATTATTCACAAGAGAAAAATGAACTAGTTTCAGATTCCCACATACAGTATATGCCCAGAAGAAATGTTAGTACCTATCATATACATAAATGTCCATGGTCTAGCCAAAGGCTTGGCCAAAGAAGCCCAGGGACTCATGTATCCCGTACAGCTATGAAATTTGCTATGGAATCAACTCCTTGGTGTAGAGTTGTGTGCTGGACTATACATTTAAATCCTTTTTAAAAATGTTCCTGGCCCTTCTGGGTGCAAAGATGACCTGAGAATGTTAATTCAAAGCAAACTAATGAAGTGATGTCTGACTACTGTGAGGTGAACCTGTGGCCCCTCGCCTGGACTACACCCATTTTAGTTTTTGTACTGGCCTCTGTAGAGCTGTTATAAAAACCTATTCTGTGGCAGGTTGGATACATAGGCATCCTTGCTTTGCCACTTCCTCAAAATAACCCCCATGCAGTCCTTGTGAAGGGCTTGACTCGGACAGAGAGCTGTGTACCAGTCTTCCACACCATGAATGAGTTTCACCCACAGAGTCCTGCTTCAGACTGGTATAACTCATGAAAAACTGGTGCTAAACATTTGTTCTGGCAGCTCGGTTTCAAATAGAAGAGAATGTCCTCTGATATCAAGAGAAGTCTCCACAAAGATTGCTGCAGTAAACTGTTCTGAGGCAATCTAAATTAACAAACTGAATTATTGGTTCTATACATATTAGACAGTTTCTAACCCAGTACTTTATCTTGTTTGTTCTAAGATTAGTATCTCATGATCCACATGCTTTATATATTTTTAAAGTCAAAATTATTGAAGAAAGACAAAGAAAATATTTGCTCACCAGTTTTATTTTTGAAGAGTCTATAATTTCCACAATATCGATATTTTGGTCTTTCTCCTTCATTTTTCTCTTTCATTAATCTTGTAAACAATATCCAGGAGAGCTATGCTGAAGCTTATGTACCAAGGTGAACTTTGATTCTTCCTTGGACTTTAAGACTAATCTGGTGTAGAATGTGATTGACAAAGCATTCACATTGATGTTATGCACTTTTTTCAAGTTACCCACAGTAAGCAAAGAGGGCTGTTAATATTTACTCTGGCCCTTTCTCTAGAATGGCTTTGAACCCTAGCAGCTTATAAAAATTGCCAAATGACATCAGTGCTTACTGATTGAAAACTACCCATACAATATGCAGCACTGGGCTGCCTATTCCAGCATTATTTTGTGCACCTTTTACTAGAAAGGATACCTGCCTGAATGATCACTGTAGTTATTAAATAAAGTACTTAGAGAAATATCCTGATATTTTTTTCTGTGTGGTTTCTAGCAATGGGACAGACAGTAATTTGTTGTAATCCATTCAATTACCAAATTGTAACCATCAGTATTTGACAAATAATTAAGTACAAATTATTAATGCCATGATGAGCAACTGTGACCTCAAAGACCTTGTGATAGCAATGGGATTTTGCAGATAGATAGCATTGTGCATTCATCATGGTTCAGAGAGATTTAATGAGAGCTTTTTATCCACTGCTGTTAACATAGTCATAAAAATTACAGATAGGTCTTTACCAATCAGGTCATCTAGTCCATACCCCGGTCAGAGTAAGATTGTTCCCTACAGAACATTCCTATTGCTTTGCAGGTTATCAACATCACAAGGAGTAGCCTGGATTGAGCCACTAGGCAACTGACAATTGCTTAATCAATTGTTTTCCTGTAAGGGCTACAAGGCTCATCTATGTCCGTTCTTCCAGTGGTCGCAGGCCCCTGTGAGACTGCAGCTACCTCTCTCTTTAGCAAGATGAAGCAATTCTTACAGGTGGCCTAATGGGTGTTCCCTTGTAACACACTAGCTCACTTTTGTGGGTTCTGTTGTTCTTTTCTGCACATGTGTATTATCCCCTTGTGAAAGAGTGTACCTAGCCTTTGCAGCTCCCTACAGAAGGCACAGCAGTCCTAATACACCTCACTCAAGAAAACAGCAATATGGGAGAAAAGGTGCACAAAAAGTAAGTCTGCCAGGCCTACCTAGAAGAGCCTCACTGGAACAGCCATCTCAGAAACTACAGAGACCTGGTCCTTCTAGGCTAGAAGGGCTACCAACAGCCAATCAGAGCCCAGCAGGCTCAGATAAAAGCAGATGCAGAGCCCTAGTAGGCCAGTCCCTGGCCGACACCAGAGGATTAAAGCAGCATGTTTCTCTCTGGTTATAGGAGCATGAGGATTAGCCAACGTTTATTGCTGGCTGGGTTTGTGTAGAGAGAAAGGCAGCTCAGAACTTTGGCCTTAAAGTAAGGGTGAAGATAAAGAGGCCTAGGGAAGTAGCAGCAGTAAGTTGAATTGAGAAGTATCTGTTTGTTGTTTATTGGGTTGGAACCTGGAGTAGTGGGTGGGCCCAGGTTCCCCAAGACATGAACAGGGCTCACTTGGAAGCCCTTGAGAAAGATTAAATTTAAAGGAACCAAAAGTTGAGGCTGAAGATCTTGGAAAGGACAGATAGACCCTTAAGCCCCTATAGAGATTTTTGGCCATGACTCTTGTGGTATAACTGTAGAACTGATAGAATAACTCACAATGTTTGATGTATTAAACCTCTTTTTTATTCATGAATATTTTGGGCAAACACTTCTTGTAGATTTTATGAGAAGAGGTTATTTTCAGTAATCAATGAACAAGGTTAAATTTGTCTAGGTCACATGGTTTGTTTCTATTCCCTAAATGAATGAGCATAATTCCTACAATCATGTTTCTAGTGCAAGTACTTATAATTACTAATTCAAAATGTGCTTTTCCACCAGTATTTGCTTATAATTCACTGTTCTCAGGAAATATTACTGCTAGCAAACTAATTGACTAGAATATTCACAGAAAAAATGGACACAAAATAAAACCATTTCAATTTGTGAAGGAATATTCAAAGGTTTTTTTTGTTGACCAGTTTTTTCCATCTAAAAAAGTCATTCTTTCTCTTTCTCAAGTTCTTCTGGTGGAGCTAGTCCACATTGCATGAATAATTAAATATACCTTGGGCCAGAGAGAAAGAAAAAGAGAGTGACTCCATATCCAAGTGGTTAAGTCACTCAGCTGGGATATAAGAAATTTGGGTTCAAGTTCCTCCTTGGCCTGATGCAGAATAGAGACTTGAATGTGTATTTCCTAGGTGAGTGCAGTGTCCTAATCACCAGAATACTGGTTGCTCTTTGGTGAGTCTCTGTGCTCTTTCATGAAGACATTCTCATTTTTGTTCTGTATTGGAATGAAAAATTTCAAAACCTCTATTTTTTCCCCCAAGTTAGAATTCTTGTTTCCCAGCCAGCCCAATTTAGCAGCTTGTATTCCATCAGTGTGTGGGATGTTTGTGTAGAGAGTCGCCTTTTGGTAGTCAGACAACTCTCCAATACCAAATTCTACAGGCCACTTCCCTCAGATCCCACTGAGGAATACACTAAGAAACTGCACCATCTACTCAGGACACTCCCTACACTAACACTGGAACAAATCAACATACCCTTAGAGCGCCGACCAGGGTTATTCTATCTACTACCCAAGATCCACAAACCCGGAAATCCTGGATACCCCATCATCTCGGGCATTGGCACTGTCACTGAAGGACTGTCTGGATATGTGGACTCTCTGCTCAGACCCTACGCCACAAGCACTTCCAGCTATCTCCGTGACACCACTGATTTCCTGAGGAAACTACAATGCATTGGTGACCTTCCAGAAAACACCATCCTAGCCACCATGAATGTAGAGGCTCTCTACACAAACATCCCACACACTGATGGAATACAAGCTGTCAGGAACAGTATCCCTGATAATGCCACAGCACTACTGGTTGCTGAGCTCTGTGCCTTTATCCTCACACACAACTATTTCAAATTTGATGACAATATATACCTCCAGATCAGTGGCACCGCTATGGGCACCCGCATGGCCCCACAATATGCCAACATTTTTATGGCTGACCTGGAACAACGCTTCCTCAGTTGTCGTCCACTCATGCCCCGTCTCTACCTATGCTACATTGATGACATCTTCATCATCTGGACCCATGGGAAGGAGACTCTGGAAATATTCCACCACGATTTCAACAGCTTCTACCCACCATCAACCTCAGCCTGGACCAATCTACACGGGAGGTCCACTTCCTAGACACCATGGTGCAAATAAGTGATGGTCACATTAACACCACCTTATACCGAAAACCTACCGACCACTATGCCTACCTTCATGCCTCCAGCTTCCAGCCCGGGCACACCACACGATCCATTGTCTACAGTCAAGCACTGAGGTACAACCGTATCTGCTCTAACCCCGCAGACAGAGACCAACACCTACAAAATCTCCATCAAGCATTCTCAAAACTACAATACCCGCACGAGGAAATAAGGAAACAGATCAGCAGAGCCAGACGTGTACCTAGAAGCCTCCTACTGCAAGACAAACCCAAGAAAGAAACCAACAGGACTCCACTGGCCATCACATACAGTCCCCAGCTCAAACCCGTCCAACGCATCATCAGGGATCTACAACCCATCCTGGACAATGATCCCACACTTTCACAGGCCTTGGGTGGCAGGCCAGTCCTCGCCCACAAACAACCTGCCAACCTGAAACATATTCTCACCAGTAACTGCACACTGCACCATAGTAACTCTAACTCAGGAACCAATCCATGCAACAAACCTCGATGCCAACTCTGCCCACATATCTACACCAGCGACACCATCACAGGACCTAACCAGATCAGCCACACCATCACCGGTTCATTCACCTGCACGTCCACCTATGTTATATACGCCATCATATGCCAGCAATGCCCCTCTGCTATGTACATCGGCCAAACTGGACAGTCTCTACGGAAAAGGATAAATGGACACAAATCAGATATTAGGAATGGCAATATACAAAAACCTGTAGGAGAACACTTCAACCTCCCTGGCCACACAATAGCAGATCTTAAGGTGGCAGCAAAAAAATTTCAGGACCAGACTTCAAAGAGAAACTGCTGAGCTTCAGTTCATCTGCAAATTTGACACCATCAGCTCAGGACTAAACAAAGACTGTGAATGGCTTGCCAACTACAAAACCAGTTTCTCCTCTCTTGGTCTTCACACCTCAGCTGCTAGAAGAAGGCCTCATCCTCTCTGACTGAACTAATCTCGTTATATCTAGCCTGCTTCTTGCTTGCTTATATATACCTGCCCCTGGAAATTTCCACTACATGCATCCGACGAAGTGGGTATTCACCCACGAAAGCTCATGCTCCCAAACATCTGTTAGTCTATAAGGTGCCACAAGACTCTTTGCTGCTTTTACAGATCCAGACTAACACAGCCACCCCTCTGATACTTGTGATTATCAAAAATACTGCAGTTATTTCTTAAAGTATTAGTGGTATTTCAGATACCTCTGTATAATAACTATTGGCAAATAAACATTCTTTGCCACTATTTTTGGCAAACTACCGGTAAAGTGTTCCCATGAGTCTTAGAAGCATATACATATAGCAACACAAACAAAAAACAAAACAAAACGCTATGGTTAGTGATAGCTAAGATTGCATCCTGACACCTCAATCGATCCAAAACCTTAAAAGCCTGGAAATAAAAAGTGTCTTGCATTCCTTGACATTTTCACATTTCCTGCTGCACAGGCTCCATAAGGCTTTCACTTCCATCTTCAATAGATTCCAAAAGCAGTGTGTTCCCCAAGTTCATTAAACTTGCACTTTGATGCAAAATCTTAATGGTGAGGTTGTATACTTTATATCAACACATATCTGACTGTCACACATTCCAAGTATTTAGAAAGTTAATACACTTTAACCAGGGGTGAAAGTAAAATTTTTCTCTTACCGGTACCGGGGGTGGGGTGGGGAGCTTTGTGCCCCCCTCCCCCACCCCAGAAGAGGCGGGGCCTCACTGGAAGGGGAGGGGCTGTGGCTCCAGCATCCCCCAGCCAGCCTGCCTGCACCACCCGGGGCTCCAGAGGTCTGCCGCAGCAGCAGCCAGAGCCCCAGGCCCTTTTAAGTAGCCGGCCCCGGGATAGCTGCTCCTTTTGCTCCCCTCCACCCCCAGCCCCATCAGTGGCCCGGGAAGGGGCAAAAGGGGCAGGGACATGAAAGTTCTGCTAAATTAAAGTCAGTGGTATGGGCCAGTACAGGGGGCCACTTTTTACCAGTATGCTGCACCAGCCAGTACCGCCTTACTTTCACCCCTGACTTTAGCCATGCTGAGGTTGCAGTTAAGGTTTTGTGTTAAAGTGCAAGTTTGCTGAAGATGGAGAATGGGTAGCTTTTTGGCATCTGTGACCATCTCCAGCCAGGAGCGGTGTCAGGGTTTTTGGCGCCCTAGGCGCAGGGCCAGCTCTACCCATTTTGCCGCCGGTCCCGCGGCTCCGGTGGACCTCCCGCAGGCGTCCCTGCGGAGGGTCAGCTGGACCTGCCGCAGGCGTGCCTGCGGATGCTCCACCGGAGCCGTGGGACCAGCGGACCCTCCGCAGGCACGCCTGTGGGAGGTCCACCGGAGCCACCTGCCGCCCTCCCGGCAAAATGCCGCCCCCCCCAATCCTGGCACCCTAGGCCACTGCCTAGGTCGCCTAAATGGAAGCGCCGGCCCCGTCTCCAGCTATAGCAGTACTTGTACCTACAGTAGAACCTCAGAGTTATGAACACCAGAGTTATGAACTGACCAGTCAACCACACACCTCATTTGGAAGCAAGCAGCAGAGAGATAGAGAAAGAAAAGCAAATACTATACAGCACAGTACTGTGTTAAATATAAACTACTAAAAATAAAGGGAAAGTTTAGAAAAATAAAGATTTGACAAGGTAAGGAAACTGTGTGTCTTTCATTTAAATTAAGATGGTTAAAAGCAGTATTTTTCTTCTGCATAGTAACATTTCAAAGTCAATGTATTAAGTCAATGTTCAGTTGTAAACTTTTGAAAGAATAACCGTAACGTTTTGTTCAGAGTTATGAATATTTCAAAGTTATGAACAACCTCCATTCCCCAGGTGTTCATAACTTTGAGGTTATATTGTAGTTAATTTAATCTTTCTTTCATTAAAGGTGGCAGCTATGTAATAATTAGTAAAGTTGCAATTGGCCTTTTGTCTTAAGATATGTGTTGCATTTAGCACATCAGTCCCCGGTGTTCAAAGCGACTTCTCTCAATAGGGGTGTGTTATTTTCTAAAGCTGACACTCAGGCCCACCCATGAGGGGAGCAAAGGGGACAATTTTCCAGGGGCCTGGGTGATTTAAAAGGGTCTGGGAGCCCCAGGCCCTTTAAAATCGCCCAGATGGGTTACAGGGCTCCTAGGCGCGCGCAGGATAGTACCCGCGGAGGTGAAGGCAGCCAGGTGGGCATGTGGAAGCCCTGGCCGTGCTGGAAGAGTGCACCCAGCAGCGCAGCCAGCAGCACCTGGCTGGGCACCAGCAGCGCAGCTGGCAGCAGCAGGCATGGCTTGTGTGTGCATGCACCAGCCGCCGCATGTGGTCCAGCGCCGCGCCCATGTGGTGAGGCCACACTGGGCCAGCAGCAGCAGCAGCATGCGGCCCGTCTCCAGCCTGCCCTGCATGATGCGCAGCGGCAGTGACTCCCCGCCCCAGCGACCCTTTCTAGGGTGCCCATTGACTGTTTGGTCCTGGGGCCTGGAATTGCTGTTGGTGGGCCTGGGGACACTAATAACAGTCAGACCAACAGGTCTCATCATACTAGAGCCTCATCATTATGAAAAACGAGTGTCAATCATATTCTGTTTTACTTTTCATTTTGTCTTTCTAATTAAAGCTCTAGATTATATCAGCAAAATGGTGTTTTGGGTTTGTTATTCTTTCATTGCTATAGTACTGCTGGAACAATGCATTTCCTTGGAGTAATAGATGATAGTAATAGATATGCTTTATTCAAAACCAATATTTCATGGTCAGAGACAGAACTGGGGTCTACAAATACTTGCATAATTATTAAGGCAGCTAGATTAAATGTTCTCTGTCCCCCTATCTTTCTCTGCATACGTGATTTAAAAAAGTTGGTGATAAAAGATACCCTGATCTAAAGTAGACACTTAAGTGCAGAAGAAATACTGCTAGTGCATTCTCCACTCTGAGTAGTTCTTAGTCAGGGGCCCAGGAATAGATGGTTTTCTGATATAATGAAACTTAGACCAAATTTCAGTAAAGCCAGATGACAGCTGCTTTAGCGCGGGTGGAGCTGCAGTGAGCACCTACGGGATGGAAGAAATATGTTCCTATTTTCACTTTTCTGACCCTACTAATACCACAACTATAATTCATTAACTAAGGGACAGATTATGAACCTCTGATCAATTATTCACACAAGTAGTCCCATAGACTTTAATGTGATCATTTAAGTGGCATATGGATGCATCCAACTAAAACAAATATCAGTTTAGAACCACACACAATGGCAGCAAGGAACTGGGGCACAACTGACGTCCCTCTGCTTGGGGGCACAAAGATGATAGCTAGTGTGGGAGATACCTGCCTCTTCTGGGAAACTGAAAATCCTGAGATTTTAATCCTGGCTGCTCCCTCCTCCCTGTCTCTGGGGCATCTTTTTATAATATGACCAAAGATATAGAGATGTTTTAACTCAGGAAAATGATATATTCCTCCCCTTTACGAGATGCGGGACAATAGTGTGGTATGGGCCAGTACAGGGGGCCACTTTTTACCCCAAGGGGGGCAGGTAGGAAGCAGAGCCATGGCCTGCCCTCCCTCCACTTTGACCCCTGGAGCAGACCAGGTGCTCCATGGGGAGCAGGCTGTACTATCCTAAAGGACACACACCTGGCTGTTCAGAAAGAGGTTGTACCTCTCTGGCCTCCCAACGTCTTCTCCAACAGGAGCCAACTGGTAAATAGCACTGTTTGCCCCTGTGGAGTTGCAAAAGTGTCAAAACAGTGTAAATAAGAGAAAACTCATCCATAGTGTTTGACAGATTAAAACCAAAATGCTGACTTGCACCTGCAAGAAGAGAGTAGCCATAGACAATGCACAGAGTGTGTGTACTTCATGACTGAAGCTAAACATTAATGAGGCTGGAATTAGCATACTTCGTTAATGAGAAATCTTCAGTTTTAAAGAAGGATTCCAATCCTGCTTGAAAACCCACTTTTCATGGAACCTTTTACACTCTCACTGATCATCCCTCCAGACCATCTTGCAACTGTAAGGCTCCCCCTGTTTGTTAGACTGATCTGAGTTAGAGTATTAACTCTGCTCATCAATGACCATCTGTAAAGTGTTCTGCATATTTACAACATGCTATAAAAATAATAATTTGAACTCTAACTGGCATAGAGCTGTTTGAACACTCACTCCAAGTTCTAATTCCCAATCTGGGCACTATCACTTTGAGGGTGAAGTCTGGAAATAAGGATCACAACATGAGTCGGGGCTGAGAGGAGAAAACAGATGATATCTTAAATAAAGTTTGTTCACTCAAATTATTTCCCCAAATACACAATATTCTATGTTATTTACTACCCAAATTTTGTCCACC
This sequence comes from Mauremys reevesii, assembly GCF_016161935.1. NCBI lineage: Eukaryota > Metazoa > Chordata > Testudines > Geoemydidae > Mauremys > Mauremys reevesii. The sequence goes on from NC_052623.1 coordinate 313,473,788, forward strand.
CTCCTTCTTCAAACTTATAACATATCTGACAATGTAAACAGACTTTTCATCACTTTTTTTAAAAAATTGAGTATATTGCTTTATTATTATTCAATTGGTATTTTTCATACAAGGGATAGTATTCTTACCTCAGTGCTTATAATTATTCCAAATGGATGCTTTTTACCCTTGTTAGAGGGTCAGCCCAAGGGTCTCTGTAACAAATAGAACTCAGCCCCCTTGTCTCCCTTCAGAGTAGCATGTAGGAGTAGCTGCTACACTAGGGATCTCTGAACTTCTTGCATGCTATTGGGGGAGAGGGAGGGAGATTTTATATTGGCTTTCATGGATCTATTTAGTCATAAAACCCCTGCATTGGGGTATTGAGGAGCTGAAGCTACTATTCCATCCCAGAGTCTACAGTAATAGCAATAGAGGGACTGTGCTGAAACCCTCTATCCTTATCCTGGCCACATCCTGGGGCTGTGGATTCCCTCAACCCCTATGGCATTTCCTGGCACAAAGACAAATAACTCAGGACAATGGGAAGGAAATTTCACCACTTGAAAATACTACTTATTCCCTCATACCATAGTTTACAATTTAATTCTATATCTCAAATTTATATGACTAGTAGCAGGATGAAAGTCCATAAAATACTTACAGTTCTTTGCATTAGTAGTGTAGCTTCGGAGTAACCTATCCCTTCGTCATTAAAACTTGATTCCATATTGATGATGTCATCAATAACCTCCTCCATCTAAGAAAATAGTTTAAAACTATTAATGATCATCCATATATTTCATATGAAACTAAAGAGAAAATAAACTGCAATCAACAAAAGTGAATTAAAAACAAAGATCAAATTCTTAAGCCTCATACAAACTTTACTATCTGTGCAGGATTTTCATATATACTAGTTCCCATGAGTAAAGTAAAAGTGGTTGTGGTTCACTACGTTACTTTCTTCCCTGAATATCAACAGCCCTCTACCCATTCCCCCTTTCTGAGCCTACCACCTTGTCACAACAAGATCAGATGTTAGAAGGGTTGTGGGTAACTAGTAACCATCAATCCCAACCCCTCTCAAGTGTGTCACATCCGTAACACATTTGTCTACTGGTCCAGGAAGGCTGCCAGGAATCTGTGGTTGTTCAAGAATCCGGGTCACTCATGCTGCAGCATAAAATGCTGCTGCCAAAATTCAGCAGGTTGAGAAATGTGTTGTGTGTTGAAGCACACAAACTCATAGTACCTCAGTTTGGATATTCATTCCAAAGATTGGACACATATCCAGAACAGCCTGTCTGGTCCTAAGCCAGAATCAGGAACTTCAGAAACATGTGACATTGATGAATAATTAAACAGAAAAAAAGTTAAAACACTTTTTGAAACCTCGATATAGGTTCAGTTTGAGTTTTGAGTAACAGTTTGGATTGGTTCAAAGATGTCTTGTTTTCTTAAAGCAGCCCTGAAGAAGGCCTCAGTCAAATACTGTTGCTAATTCTGTTGTCTATAGATAAGATTTACTCATGTTATGAGGGTTTGTACAAGGGGCAGGGCCAGCTCCAGGGTTTCTGCCACCCCAAGAGGCAAAACAAAAAATCATGCCGCTCTATTATTCGGTGGAAGTTCAGTGGCAGGTCCTTCACTCGCTCCCTCTCTTCCTCTTCGGCAGGTCTTCGGTGGCAGCTCAAATAGGAAGAGAGGGACTGAGGGACCCGCTGCAGAATTCCCGCCAAAGACCCGGACGGGCCGCCCCAATAGAGGATGGAGTGCCACCCCTTTGTATTGGCCACCCCAAGCACCTGCTTCCTCAGCTGGTGCCTGGAGCCGCCCCTGACAAGGGGAGCTTGTCCCTACACTGGGGTACTGGATTCCACTTCCCCAGCCCTTTCACACTCCACTGACATAGAACTCAACTACTCAGGACGTATATAGGTGGAAAGGATTTCACACTGTGGTAACAGCATATTCATCAGTCTTTTTTGTTCTATTTAAATCCCATCATGGGATAAAGCTGCTCCCTTTCTTATGCCATTGGATGAATTCTCCTTTTGCTAGTATGCAACATTTCTTGAAATCTACTGAAGTACTGAAGACCACCATGATCTATATCTGACTGCATCAGATGTACGGGCCAGGTCCTCAGCTGGTGTAACTAGGTGTAGCTCCACTGAAGTCAATGGTAGTGCTGAAGTCAATGGAGCTACACAGGTTTACAACAGCTGAAGATTGGGCCTATATAAAATACAGCAATTAACTGAAAAATCAATGAGTGGGTTGTTGCATCTACAATTTAGCCTGATCTGGTGTTTAACTTTATTATATATTTGAAATAATATTATTAGACAGAAATAACTTCCATTTGACAAGGGTTTGTACATCCAGGTGCATATTCAAAAAACAGACAGTAATATACTACTGTCAGACTTTGCGTTTGACATGCATTCTGAAAATACAGAATATCCAGGTATATACTGAAAGTTTAAGTGTCTGATCCTACAAGCAGCTATTCACACTGGCATTCAGAATCCACACACTTCAATGGGACTGCTTGTGTACGCAAGGAGTACTCAAGTGAACAAGGGCTGCAAAGTAAGGCCATAAGAAAGGGAACACTGACGTGCTGCAGCAAAAAACTGGTACATGTACATTTAATTATTATCCACAAGTAACACAAGGTGTGCAAGATAACCACCATTCTCCCATACTTTCCCTCAGCCCTGCCTGTATCTTAAATGTACATGCCATACCACATTTTCATGTTGTCCTCCAAGACCCAGTAACTTGGTAACCGGACTTTCTGGAGCACCAATATCGCTGACAGGAGGCATGTGTCCGTTTCTTTGTACGGGTGTAGCTCCTGCAGGCTGGACGGTATGGCAGTGGGACAGTGAGACTGTTTGACTGGAGAGCTTGGTGTCAAGTGTCAAGTATTGTTTCACTTGGTGTTTCTGGCTTTGCTGAATGTGATATCTAGATTGATTTTCCAAGTGTGTTTGTACCTGTGGGGAAAAGGAAATAATTTTTGAAGTTTATATTTATCAATACAATTATTTATACATAATGTTTCTTTATAATCTAATTGTGGTAAAGAACATAAAAGGCCAGATCTTCAGTTGGAGTAAATAGGTGCATTTACTTTAATGGAGCTACACTGACTTAAACCAGGTCAAGATCTGGCCCATATATCAGCATTGTAGAATTATTATAAATCTCAATCTTTGGTAGATTTCACTCCCTTATATGTTAATTAGACACTTCACATACCATTATTCCCCTCCCCCTTCCTTAGGGCTATATACGTTGTTTACACGATGGGACGGGGGAAAGAAGGGAGAAAAATACAATCACTATACATAATCTTGAGAATACAAAGTAACTATGGTACAGCTTTCCTTTTTTCAAACTCATTGCTCATCTCTAATTGAAAACACTGACCATACATGCAAAAAATGGCAGTCAAATGTTTAAACATGCATGCACAATAAAACATATTTTATAAGTGTCACAATGAATAAAAGGAATCTAAACCAACATGTAATCTAACTGTGTTTCAGTAATTAAACAGCAGCATTCATTCATCAAATCTCATAGTATATTTGATTGGCTCACCTTGTAGTTAGAGCAGTCTGTTAAATGAGGCATTTTTGTATTTTTGCAAAACGAAAATTTCAGATACAATCATAGATGGCTACTAATCAACCCCAAACCAAACTGTCTTCTACAGGCTCCACTTGAAGAATGACAATTTTTGAAGACGATGGGACTTTATAAACTAAGTGGTCATGCCAAAAGAGCTAATTGAGTAAGACTTTGGGCCATCCTTTAATTGCACAGATTGACAATTACTACTTCAAACGGGTCCCATTTCAGATCACTGTCACATTCCTACAATTCAACCACCACAAACTGTACTGTCATTTCAGCCCTGTGGCTCTCTTTCTATGCTACGGTATGACTAGTCACAAATTTCTTGTAATCAATTTTCCTCAAGCAGCCTTTGTGCAGGCATGTTCAATATTTCTTACACAGCCGTAAATCTCATTTTGCAGCCCTTATTTTCTCTATTTTTCACTCTACTTAAATAAACTTTTTAATTCCCCTAACATATATCAGCACAGACAAATAGCCCATAAAAAGTGTTTTGCATTTAAATTAGCTGTATTTTGGTACAATATTGCAGCATTTATTTTATTTTAATAGTGTTATGCTGGTACTTCGCAAATTATTTTAATTGTGGCTCCCATAAACTAATTTTTTCAGTCATATAAAAAGATTAAGATTTGCAACAACAAATATACCTATACATTGCAATAGTGTATATTATATAGGCTTTAAAGACATTAAATTGCATTTCAGTAGAACATCTCTGTAAAATTTTAAGAAAGCTGTTTAGATGGTCCTATAATTTTAAGTTATGAATATATACATCCTATGTATAGCTGTTGTATATTCATATATATTTTGGAGTCATTTAATTCACATTAAATATTAAGATTCCAAAGCCAAAAGGGACCATCGTGATCATCTAGTCGGCCCTCCTGTAAAACACAAGCTATAAAACTTCCCCAAAAATAACTGCTAGAGCAGATTTTTTAGAAAAAAACCATTCAATCTTGATTTTAAAATTGTTACTGATGGACAATCCATCACACCCCTTGGTAAATTGTTCCAATGGTTAATTATACTCACAGTTAAAATTTATGCTTTATTTCCAGTCTAAATTTGTCAGTGTAAGCGGCGCCTCCTGCTGGTCGCTTCTGGGAATTAGCTCATCCAGCCTCCAGAGCACACTCTGCAGGCCAGTGTCCTGCTGCTGCTTGACCCCTCCCAGACCCGGTATCCCATTATCTGGGGTGCTGCCCCTGGCAGTAACCCCTTTTTCTCAGGGACTCCCCTCCCCAGGGAACCCCCACCCAATATCCCCCTCTCGCCTCAGTATGAGGCTACTACCAGTCATCATCTTTCCTCCGTGCCCCGGGGCAGACTGCAGTATCAGCCTACTTATCACCGGCAAGGTGGGGTTTGGACCTGCTGCCTTCGCCTACCCCTGGGCTGCCCTCTGCAACCCCCAGTACCTATTTGCCTTATGCTAGGCCGCAGCCTGGGGCTTTCCAGGCTGGAGCTCCCTGGCTCCTCTACCTTTCCCCAGCCCTGCTCCACTCAGGTACCCTGTTCAGCTCCCCTGCAGCCAGGCCCTTCTCCCTCCTCAGCTGAGGCCTGATTGGGGCGTGGCCCAGCTGTGGCTGCTTCCCCAATCAGCCTAGTAGCTTTTCCCCTGCCACAGCTCTCTCCCAGGGCAGTCTTTAAACACTTCGGGGCCAAGGCTGGCTCCAAGTTTTTTGCCACCCCAAGCAAAAAAATTTTCCCATGCCCCTCGGCCCCACCCCAACTCTCCCCTTCCCCGCCCCATTCCAACCCCTTCCCCAAATCCCTGGCCCCACCTCCTCCCCTGGGTGCACCACATTTCCCCTCCTATCCCGGAGTGGTGGCACGCTCAGGGGAGGAGGTGGAGGTGAGGCGGGGGGGGGGAGCGGTTCCTCTGCCCGCCCCCCCAGGGTTACTTCCTGTGGCCCTTCCTGTGTTCCCCACCACCGCAGCTCACCTCCGCTCTGCCTGCTCCCCTGAGTGTGCCGCCGCTCCGCTTCTCCCCCATCCCTCTCAGGCTTGTCGCAAAACAGCTGATTCGCATGGCAAGCTTGGGAGGGAGGAGGGAGAAGCGGAGCGGCAGTGCACTCGGGGGAGAAGGCGGCAGTGAAGCGGAGGTGAGCTGGGGAGGAGAGGTTCCTCTGCCCCCCCAGGGTTATTTCCTGCAGCCCTCCCTGCACACACACCCCCCCACCGCCGCAGCTCACCTCCGCTCAGGGCCGGCTCCTGGCTTTTTGTGCCCCAAGCCAAAAAAAAAAAAAGTAGCTGGAGTGACGCCCCTTGGAAAGTGCTGCCCCAAGCACATGCTTGGAGCACTGGTGCCTAGAGCCGGCCCTGCTCAGGGTAGGAGCAGGTGACCACCCCGCTACAGTCAGCTTCAACTTCCAGCCATTGGATTGTGTATACCTTTCTCTGCTAGACTGAAGAGCCCATTATTAAATATTTGTTCCTGTAATGTGATTTACAGGACATAGGCAGAGGAGAGAGGAGTGCCTTCCTCACTGAGAGGCAACCAGGTTGAGCACACTGGCACAGAACTGCCAGAGACACAGACCCACAGCTAAGACCAGTATAGAAAACAAGCCCAGCTATAAGGGAAGGAGAACAGGGAGAAAGGAGGCAGAAGGGCTTGAGATGATGGAGGGGCTACAAACCTAGGCTGCTCCAGAGAACTGATAGGGAGGTAAAGGAAGACTGCAAGCCCTGAGCTTAAGGGCTGATTGATTTATTTTCTGTTAAATTGATGGACGGGGCTAATTTGAGTTAAATAGAGGAAAGAGAGTTTGGTGAAAAATGGGACACCAAAACAGAACTACACACAGAATCCTTTAACAGTTCCCCATACAGGTACTTATAGACTGTAATCAAGTCATCGCATAACCTTCTCTTTGTTAAGCTAAATGGATTGAGCTCCGATTCCACCACTATAAGGCATGCTTTCTAATTCTTTAATCGTTCTCATGGCTCTTGTCTGAACCCTCTCCAGTTTATCAACATCCTTTTTGAATCATGAGCACCAGCACTGGACACAATGTTCCAGCAATGGTCGCACCAGTGCCAAATACAGAGATAAAATAACCTTTATGCTCCTTTTTATGTATCCCAGAATTGAATTAGCTCTTTTGGCCACCGCATCAGAGGGGAAGCTTGTGTTCAGCTGATATGCATCATGATTCAGTGTCTCTGCTTCATAGAATAGAATCCCCCATCATGTATGTATGACCTACATTCTTTATTCCTAGGTATATACATTTACATTTAGCTGTATTAAAACACATTTTGTTTGTGTGCATCCAGTTCACCAAGTGATCCAGATCACTCTGAATCAGTGACCTGTCCTTTTTGTTATTTACCATTTCTCCAATTTTTCTAAAACTGAAAAATTTGTCAGTGATGATTTTGTTTTCTTCTAGGACATAGATAAAAATGTTAAATAGTGTAGGGCCAAGAATCAGGCCCTGCAGGACCACACTGGAAACACACCTGCCTGATGACAATTCTCTGTTTACAATAACATTTTAAAACATATTTGTAAACCAGTTTTTAATCCACTTAATATGTGCCATGTTCATTTTATATTGTTCTACTTTTGTTGTGTGGTACCAAGTCAAACACCTTAAGAAGTATATTACATCAACACTATTACTTTTGTCATCCAAACTTGTAATCTCATAAAAAAAAATCAAGTTAGTTTGACAAGATCTATTTTTCCATAAAACTATGTTGATTTGCATTAATTACATTATCCTCCTTGAATTGTTTATTAATTGAGTCCTGTATCAGCTGTTCCATTATCATGCTTGAGATCAATGTCAGGCTGACAGGCCTATAATTATCCAGTCATCCTCTTTACCCTTTATAAAAATTTATAAAAGCTTTCTTGTAGTCTTCTGGAACTTCCCAGTGCTTCAATACTTCTTGAAAATCAGTATTAATGGTCCAGAAAGTTCCTTGGCCAGCTCTTTTAAAACTCTAGGAGGCAAGTTATCTGGACCTGCTGATTTTAAAATGTCTAACTTTAGTAATGTTTAATGTCCTCCAGAGATGGGAACAGAAAGAATGTTATCACCATATGATGAAATTATTTAAACTATTTTCCCCCAAATACAGAACAGAAATATTTATTGAACACTTTTGCCTTTTTTCTGCAGTATTATTGATAATTCTGCCATTTTCATCTAGTCATGGACCAATACCATTATCAGGATTCTTTTTGTTCCTAATATATATTTAAAACTCCTTATTGTCCTTAACTATGCTTACCATAGATTTCTCCTTGTGCCCCTTGGCTTTCCTTCTCAATTTTCTACAATTCCTAACTTCTGATTTATATTCATTACTATCAACTTCCCCTTTCTTCCATTTGTTATATATTATTTTTTATTTTGTACAATTGCCTTCACTCCCCCTTGAAACCAGTTATTTATTTATTTATTTATTTATTTATTTATTTATTAACTAAGACAACCTTCTTCCATTAAATTCTTCCTATTACATAATTTGGCTCATAACTGTTTTCAGTTTTGTGAAATTGGCCTTATTACAGTATCATATATATATTAATTGTCTGGACTTTATTCTGTGTTCACATTATACATTTGATCAAGCCATGATCACTTATACCTAAGCTACCATTTATTTTTAGTTCTGTAGTCAGTTCCTTTTTATCTGTTGAGACAAGATCTAATAAAGAATTCTCCTGTGCTGGCTGCAACACTTTTTGAGTTAGGAAATTGTCATTTATAATGTTTAGAAATTCCAAGAATATTTTAGTATTGGCAGCATGAGACCTCCAGCAGATGTAACTCAAACTGAACTTCCCCATGATCTCACAGCTTTTTTTCCTACACATTATAGATAGGTATGCAAGAAAGTGACCATCCTCTTCCCAAATATGATTTTTGTCTGTGGCAGCCACCAATATTTCATCTTGTGCTTTATATGTTAGAACATTAATCCATAAGCATTCAGGATCATTTTCTTCTGAGTTATCAGTGACTTAGAAACCGGTAATGCCATTTTTGACATTGTGCCATTCCCCCCACCCCTTTTGCCCACTCAGTCCTTCCTAAATAGGTTATAACTACTGATTTTAACCCTCCAATAGTGTCAATCATACCACCAGGTTTCAATAATACCAACTAGATCAAATTTATGCCCATAAAAATAGTGAGGTCTTGCTTGGAATTTTCATGTTAGTTTGGGAAAGTATGTAATGTGCTGTTAATTAAGGCTCAATTCATCAAAGCACGAAAGGATGTGTTTAACTTTAAACTTAAATCCATCCCTATTCATCAAAGTACTTAAGTATGTGCTTGAATCCCTTTAACTTCATTTGGATTTAAACCCGTGCTCAAATTTAAGCATATGCTGCTGAATTAGGGCCTAAGTGTAAAATCTATTCCATGCCCATTAAGCTAGGGAATTTGAACACTCTATAAGTGGCGTGCAGCGTGGTTGGGAACTGACCCCAATCCAGAACCACGGTACAGAATTACTCTGTAGCCTTCCTTCATGCTGCCATTCCACAAAGAGCCACAGGTCCTCCATACTAGTTACACATAGTCCTAGAGCCACTGCAAAGGAGTGAATGTATGTCCCCTCTCCCAGCCTAGGCTGGTGCAGAAACACTTCCTGTGGTGCACAGACACCCAAATTCAGCAGTTTTGTTAGTAGAACCCCCCTCCCCGAGTCCCGTTGCATGGCATAACAGATGAGGAGGACTTTGCACAGGCTCTCCATACCATGGCCCAAATATTCTTTCTTAAACTGAGGGGGAAATTGATCTATCATGTATGAAAAAGTGGCTTGGAGATTCAACATTCCTGCAGGAAATATTGAAACCACAGTATTAGATGTAAAAAATAAACAAAAAGGAATGTATAAAGCATTTGTAGTTCATTAAATGAGTCTATGTTGCCTTAATTTAAATTGTTCTTGCAAACTAGGAGATTTAATCAATTAGTTGATTTTATTACCAGGATCTTTACTGGAAAGATGATGTGGAGGAGGAGACACTATCTTTTTGTTTCTTAGGCTTTTAGGATGATCATTGAAAGCTTGTGGTACCTGATTGCCAATTGGACCATCACTTTTGTCACTGTCATATTGCATTGTGATTTCCATGAATGAAAATCTACTAACCATGGAGCAATAGTAATTCAGAAATTAGGTTTGTCATCAATGCTTTTCTTGGATGGTTTTCTTTCAGTGAGAGCAACAAAGATCCTGATAATCTTGTAGCAGACATGTCACAAGCAGGAAAGCATTTAAAGCTCCTCCAGGGGGAGATGGTCATTACTGCAGCTATAGTTTTTTCAAACTCTTAGTGGCCTCGAGTGTTCAAATTACAAAAACAGTAAATATGAAAGTAAAACTGTTTGGTTGGGAAGGGATTTAGACTAAGATTTTTTAAAATGGGTACTTGAAGTTAAGGTACCCAGTCCATCTTTAGGCACCCACTTTTTTTAAAATCTTGGCCCTACTCTATATTCCACAATTTTTCTTTTTATGTTAAGAGAACATTAGGGTTGCAAAGTCAAGCACTCAAAAGAATTAAGAATAGCTGTGCAACATGAGTGAAATAGGAGAGAAAATTCAAGACTTAGTAAAAATTTTATCAAGTCTGAGGGTAATGTAGCAATTAACCATAATATAATTGGAAACCCAGTTTTATTCTCTACTGGAATGAGTCACATTATTAAATGTTAGTAATATTATGTTCGGTTTAGATTTGTTGAATAGCTGAGACTGTAGAATAAAATAAACTCGTTTTAGTATTTGTAATTTCAGCAACAGTTATTTAATTTTCAGTTTGATTTTGAGTTTTAGTGTAACTGTTGGGTATAGCTCATTATTTCTGTGGCAGTTAAGAACAAAAACCTAGCCACAAGGATAGGAACCACAGACTTTGGAGAAATTTGAATCTGAATCTAAACTTGGACACTGTAGCCCAGTGTTCTCAACCAATCTACACAGCTGTGGCCCACGTGACATCCTCAGGGCCATTCAGGTAGTATATATATTGTGTGGATGCGGCTCCCATAACACATATACAGCTGCATATGTGGCCCATAATGGTAAATAGATGGAGAACCACTGCTCTAGCCCATTTTTAATTGGTCTTGATAAAGGCATTGGCATTGAAATACTCAATCCAGAGGGTTAGGAAAAGGGTCACTGGATAAAACAAGCATTCCTCTTTGCTCCTGGGATCCCCCACAGCCTCATCGAGTTTTAGAACCAAGCTCAAAATTAATTTACATCCATGAGTAACTCCTTTAAGTTCACTGGAACCATTAAATTGAATGGGACTATTCATGTGCATAAAGTTTCTCATGTACAGTAGAACCTCAGAGTTACGATCACCAGAGTTACAAACTGACCAATCAACCACACACCTCATTTGGAACCAGAAGTATGCAATTAGGCAGCAGAGACAAAAAACAAAAGCAAATATTGTACAGTACAGTACTGTGTTAAATGTAAACTATTAAAAAAAAGGGAAAAGTTAATAAAAAGATTTGACAAGGTAGAGAAACTGTTTCTGTGCTTGCTTCATTTAAATTAAGATGGTTAAAAGCATCATTTTTCTTCTGCATAGTAAAGTTTCAAAGCTGTATTAAGTTAATGCTCAGTTATAAACTTTTGAAAGAACAACCGTAATGTTTTGTTCAGAGTAACCAACATTTCAGAATTACGAACAACCTCCATTCCCGAGATGTTTGTAACTCTGAGGTTCTACTATCAGTAAATAATTACAGAATTCAGGCCTATGTTTACATTTATCCTATTTTTCTTGTTTAAAATACTTGTGAAAAGGAAATGTAAATGACTGAATTGTGGAAAAGATGAGAGGTAGGGTAAAGTTTTCAGAAGTGCCTAAATGCTTTAGATATGTCTACACTGCGATAAAAGCCCTGCAGCATGGCTGCAACTGGCCTGTGTCAACTGACTCAGGCGCACAGGGCTTGGGCTGAGGGGCTATCAAGTAGCAGTGTAGATGTTCAGGCTCTGGCTGGAGCCTGGGCCTGGGCTGAGTCCCCACAAGGTGGGGTGGGGCTTAGAGCCTGGGCTCCAGCCCAAGCCTGTACAGCTACACTGCTATTTGTAGCCCCGCAGCCCAAACCCCACAAGCCTAAGTCAGCTTTATGTCTACATTGCAACGTAAGCCCTGTCTCAGGCTCAAGCCTAAGCCCCCTTCTGTCCATATGCAAATCACATTAACCCAGGGGTCAAACCCAGGGTCTCAGGACCGCAAGGTCTGAGCCCAGGTCAAAGCCTTGACCCAGGTTCAAGACCTATTGCTTTGCAGTGTAGATGCAGCCCCACTTGACTCAGGTCCTGGGAGTCCTCCAAAAAGTATTTCAGAATCCCAGGAACCAACTTCCTTTCTCCTCTCTGTTCCAAGACTCTTGAATCTACACTATTGAAAACAGAAGCAACTACCCTGTGTGTACTGCAGCAGCTCAGTGAGTCAGCATTAACCCTTCTGACCCCTAAGCTGCAAACACACCATCATTGAGTTTGCAATGGAGACCGACCAGAAGAAGCCTTTTGCAAACTGCTGCTTCATGGTCTGCACAGCCTGATTTTGGTAAATCTCTGCTGGGAGGCCAGCAAAACTGTGGACTTTAGTAAGAGTACCAGGAATGACCACAGATACGAGCAAATAGCAAAGAAGCTGGCAGCTTTGCAAATTTACTGGACCTGTGATCTGTGCAGGGAGCAGGTTGAATGGATCAAGAGAGTACTGGAAAAACCAGGGACCAGAACTGCACCTTGGGCAACTTGCCAAAATCATGCCTCTTTTATGAGGAGTTTGCCTGGGTGCTAGGTACTGTGCCCAGCACGGAGCCAAGTGATACATGATGACCTGGTCAGCCTGGATGGTGCCATGCTGGCCCCAGAATCCAGCATGGGGACTGTTGTGGGGAGCAGCAGACACCAAGTGGGGACAATGAAGTCACTCTGTTGCTGAAACTGGTTCCAGAGCAGGCTTTGGAGCAGCACATTGTGAGCCCTTCCTCAGAGGAACTGATGCACCCCACAAGGAATAGCCTGCTGTGGAGCTGACAGCAGACACAGATGGGACAGAAGCCTCCCCAGAGCCCTGTGAGTTTTTCAGTGGCCTGAAGCATCCCTCCTTCAATATACTGAAGTTCGGGTTTTAAAAGTATCATTTTATGTCCATGAAATTCATCAAGGATTTTTTCTGTGCTCCTGCACTGGTCTATTTGAGACAATAACCCTCTATGTGTTGTCCTGTTCCAGGCCTCTCAAACTCTACTGGCTGCAGCACTTCCGCAGCTCCCACACACTGCAGCAGAATCACGGGCCAATGTACCTTCAAGGACTGTTCCAAGAGGACGCTTTTCTGTGATTAACTTATGGTTGAAGTTCTGAAAAGGGCCAGCAAACAGGTCCAGTACCAAAGACAGAGGGACTTGTGGCTAGAGAAAAGGCACCACAAAGCAAGAGTAAAGGCCCAGGCTGGCTGCACAGCTTGAGGACAGAGTTTCAGTGTGGGAACAGCCACTTGATTTGCAGTTCCTGGAACAGGAACAGTGGCTAAGAGCGGAGGACAGAGCTCACCAGAAAGAGTTGTTTGAGTGGCTCATATCACTAATGACTTCAAGAATAGAGGCTACTGCTGTATCACTCATAACATGGCCTTAGTCCCCTGAGCGCTACCCTGTGCTACAATCCAGAAGCAGCTTGGAAGACTCCATGGCTGGGTGGCCCATGTAATCAGGCCCCATGAGCAGCTGGGCAGGGCAAACTTGCCTCTGCAGCCCTCCATCTTAACCCCTTCCCCTGTGGATGCCTCCACCTCTCTCTTACAGCACCCCATACATGGCAAATGGGGAAAGAAGGGAAAGGGGGAGAGGTGGCCAGGGGACATGCCATGGTAGGGGGTTTCTGCCTTGCACTTGGTTTCACTGGTTGCAATTGTTCATGCATTTTGTTTTTATTCTCTTTTTTCCATAAAGTTCTGTTATGGGTGTTCTGGTGTGGTAATGGTAGCTGGCCAGCCTGGCAAGCATGAAGGCTGTCTCCAATAGGATTTCAATCTGCCAAAAGCAAATTCAATAACAATTCTACACCTGCTGAGAGTTAATTAAACTATCTTTTGCGAAACCAAGGTACAGTTTCATAAACCAATGCAAAAGGAGGTATGAAGGGTCCCCTAGGATAATGCAGGGGACAATAATTCCATTTATGACTATGTCATTTGGTGGGAAATGTCCTAAACTGTCCAAAAATGTAAATGTCTGATTGGTGGAAAACCCTGGCATCATGACCTGGCATCATGACCTTTTCCAGTGCAACACATGTTGATGTTCATAAATCACCATGTTCATAAATCACCCTCTGTGGCCCATGAGGCCCTTCATAACAATGGATTAGTTCCCTTTGCGTTTATGTGCTCCTTGAGAAGAGCAAACTATGAGCACATGAGTCCCACCAGTAGCCCCAGCACAGTTTAGAAACCCCACTCAAAACCAGCAATTACTTCAGGAATATATTTTATGTCACCACCTCAGGGTAAACCACATGCCTGATTCCCTCAGAAACCTCCACACCACCAGCGACGGCTCCAGGCACCAGCATTCCAAGCAGGTGCTTGGGGCAGCAATCTGCAAGGGGCGGCAGTCCATGTGTTTTTGACCCCAAGCAGCGCGCTGAATTGCCGCCGCGGACAGCGGGGGCAGTCCATGTGCCCTACATTTCCCTCTGCCCCTGGTTATTTTCTATGTGAGCGCTGCCACTCTGCTGATCATTGGCCTGCCTTTTGCTGTGGGTCTGAAAAGTAGCAGATCTTGGGCTTGCTCAGAGAAGGCCTGTGGCAGTGGTCTCCAATTTTTTTACGCACAAGATCACTTTTTGAATTTAAGTGCAACACAGGATCTACCCTGGCCCTTCCCCAAGGCGCCGCCCCACTCACTCCATCCCTCCTCCCTCTGTCACTGATTCTCCTCCCAGATATTCTTTTGTGGCTGTTATAATCAGGCGAGGCCTATTATTGCTAAGATTTTTAATGAATGAAAGCTGGTGTAAGTTCTAGCAGAGAACATTTCATCTCCTGCCCACTCCTTTTGTACTTTGATTCTGCTTACCTACTCCAGGTAGGATTACATAATCAGATGGTTCAGAACCAGAATCCCAAATCCTGAACACTGAAGGCATTCAAAATCCATACCCAAACCTGGAGCCAAACGTTATGATTTGAGCTGAAATGTGAACCAAAACCTTGAATCCAAACACTCCCAAACTTTGGAGAAAGTTTAGGTCTTGTTTTTGAAACCTCAGCTCACGTATTCATATGTACTTTATTTCTAATTTATATTCCATTCACAAGGCAGTTATGAGTACAAATATAATTCTTTTAGGAGTTACAGATGCAACTGCAAAAGTCTTTGTTTCTTTCTAATTTGAGCACACATCTTGACCGTGTTGTAAATCTGTGGTAAAATTGTGTAATATCCATTCTATTCCTGTACAAGTATGAAATTAAGATTAAAAAAATGAAAGTAAAATTAGTATCTTTCACAATGTCATAGCTAGGATTTCCAATTTGTTTATTTAAGCAAACATTAACCAGATTATTTGCTAATGGTATTTTTCAATTGGAAAAACAAACAATTTATATGGTTTTCATAGTAGTCAAGTTAAAGGTAAGAAAAAGACCATATTTGATGGGCAGATGGGAGTCATGAATAGTTCTTCTAAATATCTAAATAAGTCAAAATGCTAATGTTGTGTCAGTAATTAAAAAAGACGAGCAGAATGACCCAGGTAAATATAGTCCAATTAGCCTGACATCAGTCCTTGACAAAATAAGGGAAAGACTGATATGGGATTAAATCAATAAAGGACAATAATATAATTAATGCCAATCAATATGATTTTATGGAAAATAGGTCAATGTCAAACCTTACTTCATTCTTTGATAAAATTACAGATTGAGTTAAAATAATTGTTCAGATGTAACATACTTCAACTTTTGTAAAGCGTTTGATTTAGTATCACATGACATTCTGATTAAAAAATTAGCACTATACAATATCAATAAAGCACAAGTTAAATAGATTAAGAATTGATTAACTGAGGCTATGTCTACACTACCGGAGTAAGTCAACTTACGCTATGTAACCTATGTAGTCGACATACTTTAGGTCGAGTTACCATGGGGAGGGACTACACGGTGAGCGGTCAACAGGAGAAACTCTCCCATCAACTTACCTTACTCTTCTCATCAGAGGTAGAGTACAGGGGTCGACTGGAGAGCGATCTGTTGTCAATTTGGCGGGTCTTCACTAGACCCACTAAATTGACTGCCCATGGATCGATCTCAGAGTGTCGATCCCGGCTGTAGTGTAGATGTAGCCTGAGAAATCTCAAAAAGTAGTTGACTGTGAGGAGACATCATCAGATAGGGAGGAGGACAGGGCTGTTATGCAGAGCAACCTGATCGCGTGGTAAAATGGGGCCCATCCAAACAAAATGAGTTTTAATATAGTCTAATGCAAAGTTACACCATGTAGGCACAGGGAATGCTGGCCATACCTACAGAATGGAGGACTGTATTCTGGAAAGCAGTGTCTCTGAAAAGGATTTAGGGTTATAGTGGAAACGCAACTCAATGGGAGCTTAGTGTGATGCTGTGACAAAAAGGGCTGGTGAGATCATTGGAGTATAAACCAAGGAGCAGTGGTAGGAGAAAGGAGGTCCTTTGAACTTGGTATATGGCACTGGTGAGTCCAATACTGGAATACTGTCTTCCTTTTTGGCATCCACATTTTTAAAAGTATACTGAAAAGTTGAAGAGGTGCAGAAAACAGACACAAAAATTATTCGAGGATTGGAGAAAATGCCTTTCAGTGAGAAATGTTAAGAATGTAATCTATTTGGTTTATCAAAAAGAAGATTGAGAGGTGTATAAATAATTTCACGTAGATAAAATATCAGGGCTCTTTAATTAATGAAGAAAAGCATAAGTAGAACCAGTGGCTGAAAGCTGAAGCCCGACAAATTAAAATTGGAAATAAGTCACACATTTCTAGCAATCCAGGTTATTAAGCATTGGAACAAACTACCAAAGGAAGTGGTGGCTTCTCTATTTCTTGATGTATTCAAATCAAGACTAGATGCCTTTCTAGCAGATATGCTTCAGTCAAACACAAGTTACTGGGATCAATTCAGGGGTTAATGGGTGACATTTCACAGCCCGTGATATACAGGAAGTCTGATTAGATGATCTAATGGTCCCTTCTGAAGTTTACTCTATGAAGTGATAAATTTGACTGCTTTCTCAAAGAAAAAGTAGCTGTAAAATCATTTGAATTTTCAGCAAACAATGTTAAAACTGAAAACCTTATTATAAAATCACTGGATCAAATTCACCCTTGATATAGTGGACACAACTTAATGGACTTCACTACACTTCACTTCACTACACTTTGCCCACTTATGTAACAGATGAATGTATTACCATATTTTTAACTATTTGTGAAATAAACTCCTCTGGTGGTAGTCACAGTTACACTGAGGGAAACACCATCATCATCATTTGATGGGAATACAATGTTCGCTGTAACTATTTTAGTTATAGGATTTCACATTCTTTCAATCTTAGCACTAGAAAATAAGCACTGAATTACAACTTCTTTGTTAAAAAAAATATTCTCTAAGAACCTAAAGCTATAATTCCATTTTAAGATAACAAGTGCAACAGCAACATAGACTAATATAATAATTTTCCGTGGGTTTTCAAGTAGCTTTCAGAAAGATAGTATATTTGATGATGAAATAGCCTTTCCTAACTGCTGGCGGCGCCAAACAGAAATTGTTTATTTGTCCTGATCATTTTATTAAACTTGTTAAGCTTTATTAAAAATAGCATGTATTTGTCAGACTGTTTCATACCAAAATTAAATTTCAATTAAAGTTAACAATGGAACATTTTTATTCTATCTAAAAACTTATCACCAAATAATGTTGCTGCTTTTCTTAGGGCTTCTGTCTAAAACTATGTGTGATGATGTCAATTATTTAAGCTAAACACAGTAATTAATTTTTTTAATGTGAAATTTTGTTGATTGGAACTTTGATCTGACTAGATGAGACCTTTTCTATTAATATGCATGAAGAGAGATTACAAAGGAAAAATACATCCAGTTTGGCAATCCACAACTGTGTTTAGCTGATGCCATATAGTAGATTTCAAGTTAAAACAAAATTCTCATGTGACTCTAATGAATTATTTTTCATCCAGTTTAACCTTTTGACATCATCTTCATCAATAAGTTGTGAACGTTCTTTCAAAGTTGAAGAGACTAAAGAAACGCATTTTTAAAGTTCTTTTACAAAGGCCACGTCTTTGACAATCACTGCTGTCTTCTCTATTTTGGTATCTCAATGTCCTAAAATAGCTCTCACTGCTATAAATGGAAGGGGAAGGGTAGGACTCTAAAATTCTCTATCATGGCTGTCAGTCATTACTAGAGCCATGATATAAATTTAATAAAAATATCTTTAAAAATCAGCTGCAACTATAGCTAGGTAAGTAATATATTATTAACTTTTGTCATTTATATTCTTTTGAAATACATTTACATGGCATGTTTGTTGTTTTTGTCTGCAAAGAAGAAAAATGATATAATTTTAAAGTGACTACAATATTTTCAAAAAGACATCTTTTACTTTTAAAGGACATGGGTGATACTGTAATACACACTTAAAGACAATGGAACTCAGCAGTATGCACCCTGGGTCTACAGTAGTGGATCCTGGTATAGGATCAGGGCTATAATATGTTTTCTGTTCATTTTAAAGATTACAATGATTGTTGACATTTATTCTTATCGTGGAAAAATGTCATTTCAGAGCTAATTCAGGAAAGCACTTATATATGCACTTAATTCCCAGAGAAGTCACGGAGGGCTTGTCTACAAGGCACTTCAGTCTGCACTAGAAAGTCTGATCCTCCTCCCACTGAAGTCAATGGGATTTTTGTCATTATTTCAGTGGGACCTTGAAAAAGCCCATTAATTAACATTTTTTCAGTATTTAAGTGTCCAAAATCTAATTAAAAATTAAACACAAATTTCTAATTTGATAAACAAACTATTGAAACATAAATGACATTAAATTTCCAAGTTTTGCTCCAGTTGGCAAAATACAATCACAAATGTTTCATATTCTGGTCTACATGAAACCTGGAAATAAAGAGGATAAATAGGACCCCATGCCTGCAAGCTGTTTCATGTGACTGACACCTCTTCCCATGCACAATCCCATTGACTTTTAGAGTTCATTACAAGATGCACTTCAATGGGACCTTTCTCATACAAGCTGCTGGGTAAAACCAGGGCCTGGAGCAGAATATAACATTCATAGCAGAAAGTTTTTACAATGAAAATGCTAACTGTTGAGATTGTGAAAATGTGTACAAAATGGCTTGAAATCTTTAACAAGTCAATGTTTTTTGACTAAAAAAAACCAGTATATGAAAAAGTTTTGCTAATAGGACTGCAAAAAGTCAGAGTTAAAGCTGAGTACAAGTGTTTGCAGGGATCAAAGTCTTGGACACTGTCTCAGAACACACAGATGGGTGTATCATTAAAATAGTTACCTACAATCGAACTTGATTTTTGCTAAATTAAAAATGTCAATAATCATTCAGTTATGACCTTGATAACATTTTTACACAAAATTTCATTGCAAAAATTCACAATTTGTTAGTGGGAAAAAGGTCTGGTTCAAACTCTGCAAAATAGAAACAATTTCCACATTTTGACATTTTTCACAATACTTTGAAAAATATTTTGACCTAGCTCTAAATTAGAGGCTACTGGGAAAGAGAAGTGAGGTTAGATTAAAAAGCTGAAGTAAAGACTGAATGACTACAGTCCTTTGATCTTAAGGTGAGAGAGGAATCCACATGGTCCCAAGATAGAAAGGCAACTGCTCACCTTCCCCACTGTTAATCTGCCCTGATATATAGACCATTACCAAAAGCCCACCCACTTATCACAGCAATGATCTTAGGAAACAAGTTTAAATATACACAATTCAGCCAAAGGAGCTAAAGAAAAGTCCTTCAGCAAATTAGCAAACAGAAGGAATTGGACCGTGTGGATCAAATGGAAAAAAAGAGACTGCAAATACCAGTGTTGCATAAGGAAAAGCTCTCTGCAAGGTATGAACAAAGGTACAAGTAGAACAACAGCTCTCCCATGGCCAGAAGGACAGAAGATCAACACAACAGCATGTGACCATTAGGAGCTATATCTTAGAACTGGCCATTCCCAGCAAAGTTATTTTAAGAATTGAAAGGGGGTTATTTTGACTGGATTTCCCCAAGGTGGTATTTGCTAACATTCATTGGTTCAGCTCGGGTCCTTTCCTTCCCCTATTTCTGTCTGTTAACATCATTGTTCACACAACATTCATTCAGTAGGAAATGAGTTGTGTGAGGCCAACTAGCTGTACTTTACAACTACAGGGATATCATCAAAGCTTGCTGTCCCAATTGCACTGGAATACTGGAGAGACTTTTGGCTCTTTAATTGAACTCATGCAGTCAAGAAGCACAAACCTCTGATGGCTCCTTGGCCAAAATCATCTAACTCTGACTTTTGCTGAAAGGAGCCCTAAGGCTTTAAGGCCAGCTTGTCAGGTTTTAAAATAAAATTTAAGTCTTTATAATGTTATTAGCATTTAAGAACAATTTAACTCCCTAGCCCAGAAGGATTTAAGTTTCAAAACACACAGCCTAAAAACAGTACATAATCTTAAACAAAATGAACAGGCTATAGGCATTTTTTACAAACTACGTAATTTAAATGAAAGATTAGAACTGAAAAATGAACTAGAAATCAGACCAAACAGTATAGTTACTCAGAGAAACGTAGAACTGGAAGGGACCTCAGCAAGTGTTCTAGTCCCCTCTGCTGAGGCAGGATCAAGTAAACCTAGCCCACCCCAGACAGGTGCTGCAGATTAAGCCCATGCCTTCAGTGGACATGGAGAATAATTGATCACAGTTCTCTTTATAATAGTCTTCAAATATGTTAAGGGATGTTACCAGGTCCTCCCTCAGTCTCTTTTCTCAAGGCTACACATACCCAGTCTTTTTTAATCTTTCCTCATAGGTCAAGTTTTCTAAACCTTTTATCATTTTGTTGCTTTCCTCTGGACTCTCTCCAATTTGTCCACATCTTTCCTGAAATGTGGTGCCCAGAACTGAATACAGTACTCCAGTTCAGGCCTAATCAGTGCTGAGTAGATCCATTTGAGGCCTCACCAGTGCCAAGTAGAGTAGGACAATTACCTCCCGTGTCTTACTTACAACATTCTTATGAATACACCTCAGAATGACACTGGCCTTTTTTGTAAATGTATCACATTGTTGGGCTCATATTCAATTTGTGATCCACCATAACGCCCTGATCCTTTTCAGCAGTACTACTCCCTAGCCAGTTATTGCCCATTTTGTAGTTGTGCATTTGATTTTTCTTTCCTAAGTGTAGTACTTTGCACTCCTCTTTACTGAATTTCATCTTGTAGATTTCAGACCAGTTCTCCAATTCATCAAGGTCATTTTGAATTCTAATCCTGTCCTCCAAAGTGCTAGCAACCCCTCTGAGCTTGGTGTCATCTGCAAATTTTATAAGTACATTCTCCACTCTTGTTATCAAGTCACCAATGACCCTGCGGGACCCCACTAGATACATCTCTACAGTTTGACAGCAAATTATGGATAACTACTCTTTGAGATCTTTCAACTAGTTTTGCACCCACACTATGGTAATTTCATCTAGACCACTAAAATCAAGACATACCACGTCTCCAGGCCAGTAACCCTGTCAAAGAAGGAAATTAGGTTGGTTTGTCATGATTTGTTCTTGACAAAACCATGTTTTGCTAACCCTATTAACTCCTAAGTGCTTAAAAATTGATTGTTTAATAATTTGTGGCAATAGCTTTCCAGGCTGACTGGTCTCCTTTTTTAGAACTATTTATCCCTCTCCAGTCCTCTGGGACATCATCTGTCCCCCATGAGTTCTCAAAGACAGCTGCTAAAGGTGCCAAGATTGCTACAACCAGTTCCTTAAATACCCTAGGATGAATTTCATCAAACCCTGCCAACAGAATTATTAGGGTGCTGGGGCACATGACTTATGAGGAGAGGCTGAGGGAACTGGGACTGTTTAGTCTGCAGAAGAGAAGAGTGAGGGGGGATTTGATAGCTGCTTTCAACTACCTGAAAGGGGGCTCCAAAGAGGATGGATCTAGGCTGTTCTCAGTGGTAGCAGATGACAGAACAAGGAGTAATGGTCTCAAGTTGCAGTGGGGAAGGTTTGGGTTGGATATTAGGAAAAACTCTCACTAGGAGGGTGGTGAAGCACTGGAATGAGTTACCTAGGGAGGTGCTGGAATCTCCTTCCTTAGAGGTTTTTAAGGTCAGGCTTGATAAAGTCCTAGCTGGGATGATTTAGTTGGGGATTGGTCCTGCTTTGAGCAGGGGGTTGGACTAGATGACCTCCTGAGGTCCCTTCCAACCCTGATATTCTATGATTCTATGAATTGCACAAATACAAAATGGGAAATGACTGCATAGGAAGGAGTACTACTGAAAAAGGATCTGGGGATTATAGTGGATCAAGAACTAAACATGGGTCAACAGTGCAATATATTACAAAAAATCTAATATCATTCTGGGATGTTCTAATGGGGATTACAACCCCCATACTTAGCAGATGCAAAAGGGAGAGAAGGGGGTACATATAAGTACATCTTCCTAATTTCTAACCTAAATCTCCCTTGCTGCAATGTAAGCTCATTCCTTCTTGTCCTGTGCTCAGGGGATAACAACAACAATTTATCACCTTTCCCCTTAGAACTAATTATTCCTTGTAATATTTTGACTTTCTAAATTCTTTTTTCCTTTTATCTCTCATTTTCAATAAACAAAGTCAAAGATCCTAAAAATGAATAGAGGTCCTATTGTGTAAGCAAAAGTTAGAAGTTAAACTTGCACAAACTTCTGCTTAAAAAATGTTTTAATCCAGTATGTGTGTGTGCCCCAAATTTGTACTTTCCATGTTTGAATCTGGAAAAGCTTCTATTTGGCCTTATAATGCAGACTTAACAAGCCTTATAAACATGATAGTCCTAATGTAAAAAAGCACATAAGTTATACATGTAGAATTGCATAGAAAATAATTATCATGGTTACTAAACTTCATTTTTCAAATCAGAAGCATGGATCCAGCATTTTTAATAGCAAAGAACACTATATTATTAAATCATACGGAACCTGTTTCTAAATTAATGCCATGAAATGTGTAATAATGAGGTGAAATTTCAAATTAAATCATCATAAAAGAATAAAAACATCTTATTAAGCAGGCCTGTTGATGTTTATGTCTTTGCATGTTCTGATATTCATTATATTTTGAGTAATTTTGGTATTTTAAAATATTTCCCAGTTGTAAGCTACAAGAGATACAGAACTTCTAACAATGAGGGAATGTCAAAGAATTTGTGCAACAGCAACTGAAGACATAAGAATGTCAAACAGGGTGTCATTTACCAATAGCAGTATTTGTTACCAGCATTATGAGTAAGCCTCCTCATGGAAAAGATGCAAAATGTCGTCTTTTCCATCTGCTTTAACAAGATAATCCCAGTTTCTGTTAAATTACATGTGCAACATAAAGCAAGTATTGATTAGGTTGCTTTTACCACTTAGTTAAAGTACAAACATTGAATTGCTAGGTTAGTTACCTACCAGTTGTGATTGGATTTCTACCAGTTTTATCATCTCTTATAGCAGCAACTCAGAGTCTTGTTACCAGAACATAAGCAGCTTGCTAAGGACAAGCAAAAGAATAACACAGTAAAATACCTGACCACGAATAATGTATGTTATGCTTTGTGAAAAACTCAGTTAATTGAGGGGAGAGAAAAGAGAAGTGGTTCATTACAGTCAGTCTGGAATTTCAGTTAAGGAAGAAGAAATGATACAGCACTTTCAAGCAAAGACACTTCCTATTTGTGTGTAAAATGTGTTACTAACTGAAGAATCAGTGCTGTAGTGAAACCATAGGGTAATGGAATAGCTATGTTCGTGGTTTTCCTTAATCGCTTTATTGCTCTGTCATCACTGTTTCTTTGCAAAAAAGAAACCCCACCAAGGCAGCATTTTCCTAACAATATATTATTATTCTTATCTAGGATGGACTAACTTCCTGTATTTGAAGACTAACAGTCCATCAAGCACTGGAAATATCCTCCACACAGTTCAACATATTTGTATGTGACTCATTGTTCTGAAGTCAATTCCATAATTTTCTCTGATTATAGTTGGCTTCAGTAGTTTTCTCTTCCATCAGGTTTATATATATGTGGGTATGCCTATTATATATTCACATATTTTGGTGATAAGGCCCTCAGAGTATCTTCTCCATTAACTCTCCCTCAGTCAATAAGGTTTTCACCTTTCTAATTAAGGTCTAAACTCCTCTGGTGAGTAGTTCTGGTCAGGAGAAATCCTACTGAAGTTAATGGAACTGCGAGCATGCATAACTGCTTGCCGGAATGAGTGAAGAATTCACAAAGTAAACCAGGATACCAGCGTGAGTGTAAGTCAGGTCCCAAAATTTGAATCTGTGCCATTCTTTGTTCTGCTGATTTTTTTCCCCTCAATACCCCCTTCTCATAGTGGTACTTCCAAATGGTGCACTGCTACAACTATAAGCATTCCAAGTATAACACGAGGCTACCCTTCCCAAAAGATCAAGAAATTCCACTAATTTGAAGTGAATTTGAAGCCTGGATCTCCAGTATAAGAATGTAGCATATCACATTAAAATAACACTCAAGTCTTCTGCCTAGCTAAATTTAACCTACATTTCAACTCCTGAAGCAAGACTTTCATGTTAACCACTAAAGTTTCATTTTTACTTCCAAAGGTTCAGTTCACATTATTGTAAATTTTCTCTCTTCAAAAACACTTTTAGTGCAGTTGAGTTGACATTTATGTTTGACAAAGAGAGTGAATAGAGCAGGTTGAGCTATGTCGCCAAAATACTTCACAACCTGCCTGGAAAAGGTCTTCATAAACCTTGAATGAATGAGAAGAAAAGCATAGCAATTTAAATGGAGAATACCCAAGTCACCTTAGATTTGCAGGTGACATTATATTTGCTGAAAAACTTTGAAGCAGTGATCAGAAATTTTACTAGGAAGAGTAGGAAACATTGGCTCATGATGAATATGTGGAAGACCAAAATCATGTTTAATACAATTGTGAATTATTTTATGGATGCAAAATAATTAGAAGCTAGACTAGCTGTTGCATGCTAATCCAGGCAAGATGATGAGGTCAAGAAAAGAATTAAGGCTTGATAAATAGCCTTTGGAAGACTGAACAGCAAGTCTCATCTCTGCTTGTAATGATCTTTTTGATATCTTTGTATTACTAGCCATGTTATTTTAAGCAAAAACAAAGGCATTCACCAAGAAAGTACAGAGGACAAAGCTGGATAGTGAAGCAGGGGAAAAAGTATGGTTGGCATCCTAGTAAAAATCAACTGGTAATAAACCAAAACCAGTTAAAGAAATTGCACAGGAAGAAGGTAAAATGACAACGAACTGGAGAACGTTGTGAAATAAAGAGAAGAAATATAGATAACTATTATGAAGGGAGCCAAGGTAGTTTGCTAGGATAGGACAGTTAGCAGAAAACATGGAAGGATACATTAAAAATAGACTTATAGGACATGTGTGACTAGATATGGCTCAAGAAAAGAATACTTGGTAGTCTTGTATGAGAGGCTTTTGATTATTTAACAAATAAATCTGGGAATGTGCAGAACAAATTTAACTCTCTTTTCATACTATAAGTGACACCTACTGTTCAAATATTTTCTTAATTGCAAATTGAAATTCACTGCATGCACAACTTCTATTTAATGCCTGCACAGCAAAGCGCGCTGATGGCTCTTTGAGAACAACAGATCAAAACAGTGCATCAGCCAAAAAGTGCTGTAAATTGTTCTGCCAGAATGAAGTGACTAGCATAAGAAAGACTTTGGAAGGAAAATAAATCAATGGTGCTAATTTCAGTAAGGCTTTTGACCATCTCCTGGCACTGAACCAAGTCAAAACTCCACAAAACCCCTGTGTGATCCTGAACTATGTTCCAAGGAAGTCTCTGCACCACACTGTATAGGTGAATTTTGGGGATGGACTCAGGGAAGAGCTGCCCAGTGTGACTATGTCAATCCACTGACCATACTTCACTTAGTAAGAGGGAAAGGCGCCTTGAGGATATTGCAGCCCTGCACCTGCAGTAGCAGCTACAGAACAACTCCGTAGCCAGTAGAAAGGATTCCTTCTCCTAGTCCTGATGGAACATAGCAGCATACAATTATGGTTAGTCAGGCTGTGCATTCACTCTAGGATTTGGACTTCAGTAAGAAGGCCCATGTTACTAACTTATCTGCAAAGTCCCACTATCCAGGCTAGATTAATGTAATGAGTCCTTTTCTGAACTTTCCTTGACATATGAGTGAACTCAGCAACAGTTCTAGACTGTAGAGATGTGATGGAGCGTACAAACCCTGTGCCACACAAGAAGGGGTTAAAGAGCAGATCTGGGATAAGGCAGCCCTGTCCCACCACACCTGCAAGGCATGCCAGTCTTGGAGAAGGAGCCTTAAAAAGGAGACGCCTAGGGTTAACAGACCTCTCTGCACTAGCTCTTAGGAAGGAGCATGGTGAAGGATGCAGTTGGCATAGAGTTGCTTTGAACGTTGTGTGATAGACACTGAGGTGGACTGTGGCTTGTCAGGTATCTCCTGAAAGGAGGGAGGCTAGGGGTATGTTTGGAGTTTTTGTGTTGTGCCTTTCCTTTGTTACCTTTCCTCTGGGGCTGGGGAAGAAGGCCTAGAGGCAGGCCATGGTAGGAAGAAGCAAAATGTCTGAAGGAGCAGACTTTAACTGCTTGCTAAAGGGGCCCTGAGCTGGAACCCAGGGTAAAGGGAGGGGCTGGGTTCCCCTGCAAACAATGGAGGGCCTAGTGAAGGCCCTGGACAAGGTACATAAGGCCTACTGGGCCAAGAGTTGGGCTGGAGTCTTGGAACAAGGCTGTTGGACTGGACGCTGATTTACCCTGAAAGGAGAGAGACTAAAAATCGATGTGCCCAGAGGACCACATCACAAAATTAAAAAGAGCCACCAAGCAGATCTGAATGGCTGGCGAGTGAGGCAACAGCAAGGTAAAACCTGACCATGCTGCACCCAGCCACAAGATTGTACGCTAGCTAGTGAGTCACTTTTATAGACTACTCTCCTAATTCCCTAGATAAGATGATAACAGTTGGTTCTGATCCACAGTTTTCAGTGGATGTCAGTATGTCAGAATCAAATTCAAAGTCTTAATAGTGTTACATAAAGGGCTTCAGAATCTAGGCCCTCAGCACTTGACCATATGCCTGGAGGATGAGCAAGAAAGGAAGCCAGGGGAAGAGTAGATTAGAGCACAGGTTGTAGCATGAACAAGATTTCTGTAGCCTTGCCCTACTACACCAGTGAAGTGGTGTATGAAGATAAGATTTAACATAAACAGACCATTTATGATTTAGTCAATAAACTATTGTGCTGGGTATCTTACACATTTCTGTTACAAAATATAATGCATACAGTACTGCTAGAATATAAAAAATAATCCTATGCCACCATGACTCTTAATCAGTGATGGATTTCAAAAAGAGGCCTCTCCAGCAGCTTCTCTATCTCTGTCCTCTAGATGGGTCTGAAAATCTCAGCCTAATACTATAATGCAGGGATCGGCAACCTCTGGCACATGGCTCGCCAGGGTAAGCACCCTGGTGGGCCGGGCCAGTTTGTTTACCTGCCACGTTGGCCGGTTTGGCTGACTGCGGCTCCCACTGGCTGCGGTTCGCCATCCTAGGCCAATGGGGGTGGTGGGAAGCTGCAGCCAGCACATCCCTCAGCCTGCGGCACTTCCTGCCACCCCCATTGGCCTGGGACAGTGAACTGCGGCCAGTGGGAGCTGCGGTCGGCCAAACCTGCCAATGCATCAGGTAAACAAACTGGCTCGGCCCGCCAGGGTGCTTACCCTGGCGAGCCGTGTGCCACAGGTTGCCGACCCCTGCTATAATGTACTATTGAATTTGATTGTGTTCTCTAGGAAATCAATAAGAATTTTGGCTAGCCCAGAGGAAAACAAGTCTGTGGTACTCAGGACTAGAAGCCAGAAGTTCATGGTTTAAATTAATATTCTCTAATCACTGAACCATTCTGCAACTCTACTACTACATTGTCTTCACAAATACTATATATGTACTTCATAATTACTATACATACATATGCCATTCATTGCAACTTTTACCAGTAAAGTAGCACTGGATGTGCTAAACAGGAGGACTGGAAACCCTTGGGGTAGGAGCACATAGGAGATGGGGCTTCAACTCCTGGCTCTACCACATGTTTCTTGTCTTACCTTGGGCAAGTAACTTAATCTCCCTGTGCCTCACTTCCCCATCTAATAGTACTTCCTTTCCCCCACCCTTTATATATTTAGATAGATATATTTAAGCAGTGTGATGTGGTATACATAACCTATCCCGGATAGCAAGGAGTTAAGGAACAGTTTTGGACCCAGACGGTCCTGCCCAGACACACCTGAAAAACCTAAGTTGGTGGCAGGACTTTACAAAGGGGAGCAGCGCAGTTCAGAGAGAGATCACGGAAGGGAGCAGAGGACTGCTCTGAGCTCTGAAGGGAAAATATTACCTTGGAGTTCATTGCCTGGCCCAGGCAACGCAGGCCTGTGCAACCCCATGGGGGAGAAGCAGGCAACTGAGATTGCAGGCCAGAAACTTGAATAGAGTGAGTTACTCCAGGAAGCAAAAGGGGACTGGGGTAGGAAGTGATCCTGGGGAGGGCATAGCTTAACATCCCAAGATGTCGAGTGTGGCTGACCTCCATTGGGCCCTGGATCAGAGCCTGGTGGAGAGGATGGGCCTGGGATCCCCTATTTACCCCAAGAGGGCATTTCCACACCAGGATTCTTCACCTAGGTGAGAGACCGACTGGAAAAGGCCTTGACTGTTCAAGGGCCCAGCCCCAACAAAGTGTCTGTGCTAAACAGGAGGACTGGAAACCCTTGGGGCGGGGCACTGAGGGATCTGACTGTGCTTTCAATGCGGAGACGCCATGCTAAAACCCAGCCTAATTATTAGTAGCACTGTTGGGGATTGTGCACCTTCCATAGGCAGAGACGCTGTACAGTGCCTAGCACAGTGAAGCCCTGATATTGGCTGCGACCTCTGGAGTCAACAACAGCGACAATCATTACAAATATTTCATGATGTTTTACTTGTATAAATTAAGAACCATCGAACCAATTTTTCCTCTCAAGATAAAAATACTAATTTGGGGCTAAAACCTGTCGAAATTCAGGCTGGGCTGAATTTTGCAAACAGATCAATCCCTGATAAGCATGACTAGGGCTTACTATAAGTTTATGGACAGAATTGGATCCACAAGCAACCTGTGAACTATAGGATCATAAACATTGTAAAATTTATTCCTTCAGAGTTCCCAGAGATCATTCTTATAAATACCATAGGGAAGCAGGCATGTGTACCAAAAGAAAACAGACCTTTGAAAATACATTAACAATGTCGTTACTTCATTTAGAACTAATAATATGTTTGCCACAAGTCCAATGTAAACATCTATATGGAACATTTTTGTGCTTGACAATAGTACATAAAAGTCTGCATTACTTTTTTTTTTCTTCTCATTGATAAAAATTTGTTTCTACTCTTAACTAGAAAAAACTTGCCAGTTCATATTTATGCAAAACAGAATATTTAGAAGAGGGGGAAAAAGATGTCCTGTAACATCAGAAGAAAACATCAAAGAACTAGTGGTAACATCTTAAGGCTTTTATCAAAGTAGTGAGAGAATGCATTAAAGCAACAATATATGTACCTGTACATCTGATATAACTATCAAACTCAATAGTATGTTTGATTCACATAGATGGGTATGTGACTTACATGTGCTCTGTTTTAAAAGATCGACTCGAAATATGGCCTCATTTGCAAAACTGAAAGAAATCTGAGAAGAATGTAGGATTAAGTCCTCTGGTGTCAATCAGTGTAGCTATACAATGGAGTTAAAGTGACTTACAACAGCAGAGAAACTGGACCTTTATTTTATAAAATCACGTGTACTGTTTAGGTGCAGAACACATAACGTTTTTGATGCATATACATTCCATCCACTTACGCAGAGATTTTGAAAAGGTGTGCTAGACTCTTGCCTTGTAAACAATGTCTACAAACCCAATGGACCTCAGTGCAAGATGGATGGGACTCGTACTGGCTTTGTATTTTGGTGCAGATCAGCAAACCTCCATCTTCAAAGATAACTTGATTCCTTTCAGGAATGTTCACTATTCATTATTTGTCACTAAAATGTTCATTTAAAACTCTTCAGTGCAGCACCAGGAACAACACATGATCAGCCACATGAGTGGATGAATTATGAACAATGTCAGCTCTATCCTAAAATTAACTGACTCATTTTCCATAAAAAGTGTGTACACGGTGGAGGCGGGGGAACATTCTTTAGCCTCTTGCTGTAGAATTGGAGACCAGATGCTTGTTCCTTTCAAATGTAGGGCTAGGACCATGCCGTTACAATCTGCCCCCAGGAGCAGCACAGATTATGAAGCATGCCTCAAAGAGACAATTCCTTCCCTGTTCCTAGGAGACAGTAATCTGCTAGTGGCCCCATTCGGCTTCAAGCCCACAGATCATGGGTTCCAGTCCCTGCTCTTCCACTGACTGCTGTTAATATTTCTGTGCACTTCACTACTCTTATTATGAGCCAAGGTTTCATGCACTGTGAGTAATTATCATTCACCAGTTTCACAACTAAAATAACTGACAGCTTGCATAAAATCACTTCAGAAAATGCTGAAAATAGAACCCAGGTCTCTAACAGAACAGAGTTAAGTCTCATCCACTTTGTCACAGTCTTTCAGAAGGAGCATGGCAAATTAAATGCATGGACTTATACAGTGTGGCTCTGCATCACTCTATAGCAATGAGACATATTATGACAAATTTATGGATTCTGCAACTGCTTCCATACGAAGATCTGAATCTTTATCTTAAGTGGTAGAAAAATCACTTTTTTTACATCCTGGGTTTACCCTGTCAGATAACTCAGCTATGCTGTCTGAAACCACTAGACGATGCTCCTCTTCCAGATCAGGGAATAGAAAACAAGAATCCTGATGCCCAGCATTCCAGCCGTCTCCTTCTATAACTCACTGGCACTGAGAGCATATCCCTGCATGGACTGGTCCACACAGAGGACAACAGCATGCATTCCTCCTACCAGTGGCTCCCACCTTGGTGCTGTCGATCTGAAGGTTGTGAGTTAATATACTGCTGATAACCCATGTGGGTGTGAAAAAGAAATTATAGGTAAAAGTTAGTGTAAAGACCTGGGGGTAATTGTAATATTGATGATTGTATTTTATTGCAAAACGTATTCAGAAGTGAACTTGGATGTGTGCTAATGCATGCTTTACTGCTGCATTTTTATTATTTGTGTTTAGTTAATGGGAGTTTCCCCTTCCACAATGGGGTGTGCTAGACTTATATTGTGTTTGAGACAGACAGCAAGCTGGGGAAAATTTTTGCATATGCAGCCAGAGAGTGGAAAACCCTGCCTATGCAAACTCCCAAAAGATCAGAACTTGATTTAATAAACTTTCCTTTCCAGGAACTATGTGTCCTTCTTTAAGGTGTAACATTAATGTTTATGGGGAACTGGATTCCTCAGGGTGTTGCCAGTGAAGTATAGAGCCTTTCTCCTGTAGATCACCAGTTTGAATATTGCCTAGCTCAGTGGACATTAAGAACTACTAATGGATGGTTTGGTAGCCCCTATACGAGATGAGTTTGCAAGTCCCAATTCCAGCTCCCCTGCCACAAACTTCCCACTAGATTGCAAGTTATTTGGGACAGGGACTACTTACTTCTCTGTACTGAGATAGTGCCTAAGAGTCCTAGTTGTCAACCAGGATTGCATTGTGCTAGACACTATACCAGGGATCGGCAACCTTTGGCACACAGCTCACCAGTTTGTTTACCTGCCCCGTCTGCAGGTTCGGCCAATCATGGCTCCCGCTGGCCACAGTTCTCCGCTCCAGGCCAATGGGGGCTGCGGGAAGCGGCGCGGGCCGAGGGATATGCTGGCTGCCGCTTCTCTATGCCCCCATTGGCCTGGAACAGCAAACCACAGTCAGTGGGAGCTGCAATCAGCCAAACCTAAGGATGCGGCACGTAAATAAACTGGCCCGGCCCGCCAGGGTGCTTACCCTGATGAGCCGCGTGCCAAAGGTTGCTGGTCCCTGCACTATACATACACAGAACAAAATGACAGTCCCTGACTCAAAGAGCAATGTGCTTATACAGGGCCTAGAGTTCCTGCAGCAGTGGACAAAATCAAGATTGTGAGAATTGGTCACACTGTAACTGAAACACACACAGGGGGTGGGGGACAGTTGGTCACACTGTAACTGACACACACACACCGGGGTGGAGGGGGGAAGAGAAATTGGTTTTGCTCTGTCTATTTTTTTAACTTTTGTTTGAAATCTTGTGATTTTTTGAGGGGAGAAGGGAACAGACTCATGATTTTTAAACTCTAGGGATTGGCTGTACTGCAATGCTCATTTGGAAAAAACCCTGACAGACTCATTCCTTAAAAAAAGTCTTAATGACATTTAGGAAACTTTTTTTTTTGTTACATCTGAGGAGGCAAGAGGTCTGAAAAATATTCCCTTTCTATCCCACAGATCTGCTTTTTTCTGCCAGGGCTTGCAGCTCATGTGCCAGATCTCACTCATAATAATCAGCACAGTTCTGAATTAACAAAGAAGAGAGAAGGAATGAAAGGTTGGAAACGCACATTCAATAATGTTAATTGTCTATTGCTGCATGTCCTGCAGTGCTCCCCAAAAGTCATGTTTTAGAAACATTCATGCAGACATCCAGAAGAGAACATATCAGTAGGTTTATACATATCCCTACAACCACTAATGAAATAATGTCAACTTTTTATGAATATTCAGTGTGCTTTTTTTAATAAAAAAAGGAGGAATAGCAATAGCTAGCCACTCTGTAGGTTGGCACCAACTGTTTGCCCTTTCTCAGAGAAAAAATAATTGTATGTGAATTGTAGCACTCATAAAAGTGAGATAGATATAGGTATAATGCAGGCGAATCCTGTAAAAGAGTCTTCACACACCTCAGTCCTTACCTGCAACACTATAGTTATTCAATTACTGGGGCTTACCTCTATCATCCATAAAATCTTATGCAGTGGTTTTGTGATAAGGATAAATGTCTGCTTAGGACAAGATTAATATCACCAAATATGTTTCATTTACAAGATAACAGCAGGTTTCTGAACCTGGGTCTCCAGATATGGAAGTCTTCCATGAGCTACAGCAATATCTAGTTCACAATAACATCTAGCCAAGAAAAATTGCCTTTGTGTACCTTTGTAGATTAGTATAGACCCAATCTACCAATGAAGTACTAACAATACTTCAGGAAATTTACTGAAGAGGCTCTGAACATCTAAACAAAGTACTGTAAACACAAACACATTGACTTGTATGTATGCCACTGCCATTTTCTGGATAGAAACACAGATGTTCAGCTACTTATTACAGGCTATGTACTCAGTTTAGCTGAGGAACCTTCACCTGTTGTGCAAGTGGTAGGGCTGCTGCTTTTTGGTGCTGGAGTACCACTGTGTGAAATCTAGTGATAACCATGCATTCCTATGTAGCCAGGGACTGGTTATAATATAGTAGCAAGAACATTCATCAGAAAGCCTTTCTCCACTATTCAGACACATGCACTCAGTGATAAACTCTATGGACTACACCCCATGCAATTGTTATTTAAAGGTAATAATTGGAGATATACCAATCTCCTAGGGCTGGAAGGGACCTTGAAAGGTCATTGAGTCCAGCCCCCTGCCTTCACTAGCAGGACAAATTTTTTTTGCCTCAGACCCCTAAGTGGCCCCCTCAAGGATTAAACTCACAATGCTGGGTTTAACAGGCCAATACTCAAACCACTAAGCTATCCCTCCCCCCACCTTGCCTGGTGAAATGCAAACATCCTCAGTGTTCCCAAAGCCAAGCAGAAGAAACAAGGGCAAATAAGTTTTTTTGTTGAGTTTCAAACATTATAAGGCATAGACTACTTATATTGAGTGACAACCACACTCTCAACATAAAAGGTCTTCAGAGCAAACAGTAGGGGGATGCATGTCCCTTTTGCGTTTCCAGTAATTGTGGAATCACTTATTTATAGGAGATAAAACTTTCATTTGAGATCCTCCAAATCCACTTTTGTGTGGTGATTGCAGAGAAGAAAGAAAAAGAAAGACTTGTTCAAAACATGCCAAATGTTCATGAATTTCCTAATGGATCTCATACTCTTATCCGAATTCTGCCACATGACTCAGCAAACTAAATGATAATGCATTCAGATAATATTTATATACTAGCTTATGCATACTACAAAATATTTTTTTAAAATCACCTCTCAGTTAAAGCACTTGTTATTACTGATTGCCTTGGATCTCATGCTGGCCACCATTTTGCATCAGTACCCATCTCCTACCATTCAGCCCCATGTCTGTCATGGTACCAGTCTGAAATCAATCAATCAATCAGTGATGTCAAGGCTGAAAGGTGTCGCAGGGTAGCTGGCCCTCTCAGCAGGTCAGGCACCCAGCCAACAGTGACAGGCTCACCTAAGGAGAATGAGTTAACCCAGATCCACCTGTGAGTGGTTACTTGACCAGGTGGCTGAATGACAGTTAATTAACTAAGTAACACATGAGCCTAATAAAGTGTTATGAGGGCTCAGTCAGGAGAGGCCAGAAGACAGGAAGCATCTGATGAGAGGTTCTTTCCAGGGGAGCTGCTTAGGGAGTTCACTAGGGAAGGCAGTACCTAGGAAAGGTATTCTTAGAAGCAAGAGGTTCTGCAAAGGAAGAGGTATGAATGCCAAGGGACTAGTGAGGGCTTGAAGTTTATCTCAAAAGCTTTAGACCCCAGACTACAGTCAATGAGCTCTATACTTACAACTCAGGATATGAATTAATCTCATTAGTTTCAATGTATGTCACTTGTATCCTGCCTTGGGAAACCAGGGCCTAACATGATTATTGTTGTTTTTTTTTAATAAAAATTAGATTTTAAAGTTGACCAGATCAGAAATGTGTAGAACATCGAGGGAAAAGCGGATTCTCAACATTCTTAACATAGTTCCGCTCTGGTTCAAGGTTCATTTCAGGTATTGATTCACATATGCATGTGGGTATCTCATTGGGTCTGATAAAAGCTGCTGCTGACTGATAAAGTAGATGCCTCTATTTCTTGTATATTGTCCAAAAGGCAAGCTACTGAACACTCAAAAAGGTCTCTTCCCACTGTATTGGCCTTCAAATTATAAGCTTGATTTTCTGCTCTCTTTCACTATGTTTACACCAGTGTAACTCCATTTATTACAATAAAGTTACTACTGTTGAAAGAACGAGATTTAGACCCAGTAATGACAGTCTAAGAAAAGTCTTTGACTGAAGGACAACACCAGTTCTTAAGGACCATGAGAACTGGCTGAATATCTGATTATAGTGCATAGCATTCTCAAACTCCACCTGCACGGTTAACAAAAATGTGTATTAACACAAACATTACATGCAACACTGTGAATTAGTTGTGATACTTCATTCATGACACCCTCTCAACAGAAACCATGTAAAAGCAGCAAGGGCTAGACAGACCTCCTGTATGAGTGCACCAGGATGGGAGGGCACAAAAAGATTCACCTTACAGATGTACACCAGACATAATCCCAATCCTTAACATGTGGCATGCAAGGAGCAGGAAAATGTAGACTGGACAGTGGTCCAAAGAGGGAGGTTGGAGTAGTTTCAGGGCAAATCTATGAGTGTGATCCCCATCAGTTAGCAAAGGGAGACGGATGCAAACCAGCATGGCATATTTACAAATATGGAGGCCTTTTTTGAAATGTACATTTTAGACCAATCCAATGATCCTAAAATTCAAATTCAGTCCTGATTTTTCAGAAGTGCTGAGCATCTTCAACTTCCATTGACTTCAAATGGAACTGGAATAAATTGCCTAGGGAGGTTGTGGAATCTCCATCACTGGAGATTTTTAAGAGCAGGTTAAAGAAACACCTGTCAGAGATGGTCTAGATAATATTTAGTCCTGCCATGAGTTCAGGGGTCTGGACTAGATGACCTCTCAAGGTTCCTTCTAGTCCAACAATTCTGTCCTTCTAGTTCAGTCCCTCTAATCAGTGTCTCAATGTGCACTGCAGGATGGTGGCATCTACTACACATTTCATTGATCTTAGACCCATGCTAATGCACTCTGGGAATAAATTACTTCTGAATTCTTTAATTCTAATTAAATTAATATCATATTATCTCTCAGAGATTCCAGTTTGATATATGAGTTACACAGTGAAATTCATTAGATTTTGCTTTTGTCTAATTTTGTTAAACATTTAACTTCATACACACAAAAAACTATACATTTTAAAAAAATTACATATCACTGACATTTATGGTAGCACACAAAGACCACTGACGTAAATCAGAGTCTTTCCTTTGTTGACAATTGACTTTGGATTAGTTTCTAAATCTCTTGCAAGCAGTAACTTTCTCATTCTGTATAGAAGCACGTATGTTAGGAAAATGCCAAGGTTATCAGAAAAAGATGTGTACTTTGTTCTCTATTGTGCAAAAAAGAAATACAATTGTTTTCAAGTATACTGCTCCCTGACAAAAACTTGTCTTTTGGAAATATCTAACTTACGGTAAACATTATATATATATTTTAAACTATTGGGTCTATTCTGAAAGTATTAGTTATTTTGCACAAATGTTACAATAGCCTAAAAGTTCACCAGGAACTATCATTATATTATATTATCCTGATCTTTGCACAGTAGCCGGTGAACTATCACTGCCACTGTTCTTAACGATCTTTGTCCAAAGGCATAAATTTAAAAATTCACACTATGTCAGATCCCATAACTGAACAAGAGAACCATATCCAAAGCAATACCCAATTCACTGCTGTGTGATCAGTCTACATAAGCAGCCTTTCCAGCTGGCCTTGCATTGCAGAGTTTGATGCTGCAAAACCAATCTCCTGTGGTGAAACTGCCGCACTGACCAACCAATGGAATTTGCTTTTTCTGGTAGGTGGGCGACCACTAGCTAATCCCTGCTCCTCGTTCCAGATGTAATGATCGGTTCTTGGTCCAAAGGGAACTGTCCTTAAAAAGGATGACACGTTTGGAATTCAGGGATAAACCATTTCCTGTGAATTAAAGATCAATCCACCATCTGGAACTAATGATATTTGAGTCAACTGAAATGTCCACTCTCTCACTTTGAGATTTGGGGATAATCTGGCTCGGTCACTTGTATTGAACTGTTAGCCTATTTAGGTTTTGGGACAAGGTAGGCCTGGCCCATTTATGACTGCATAAGCTAAGAGGTCAACCAGAACGCACATTACAGTAGAACCTCAGAGTTACAAACACTTCAGGAATGGAGGTTGTTCGTAACTCTGAACAAAACATTATGGTGGTTGTTTCAAAAGTTTACAACGGAACATTAACTTACTACCGCTTTGAAACTTTACTATGCAGAAGAAAAATGCTGCTTTTAACGATCTTAATTTAAATGAAACAAGCACAGAAACAGTTCCTTACCTTATAAAATCTTTTTTTTTAAAAACTTTTTTTTGCAGTTTACATTTAACACAATACTGTATGGTTTATTTATTTATTTATTTGTTTGTTTGTTTGTTTGTTTCTCTGCTGCTGCCTGATTGCATACTTCTGGTTCCAAATGAGGTGTGTGGTTGACCAGTCAGTTTGTAACTCTGGTGATTGTAACTTTGAGGTTCTACTGTATTACATGTCTATGAAAAGGGGGGATTGCCAGAGATAGTAAAGGAACAAAAGAAAAGTAATACCAAGTCAAACCATTGGCCTGTCTAGTCCAGCATCCTTTCTCTGACAGTGGCAAATACCAGATGATCCAAAGGAAAGTGTAAGCAACCTCAGCATAGACAATTATGGAATAACCTGTCCCTAGTGAAGTTTCTTGCTAAGCCCTAGCAGTTAATGATTGACTTTTGCCCTGAAACATGAGTGTATATCTCTGCTAAAAAAGTTTTGTTCTAATGTAACTGTAGATGCTTTAAAACAATGGGATCTGGCTTATCACTTGGCTTCCAAGATATCTTATCGCAAAGAGTTCCACTGGTTATATTGTGTTTTATAAACAAAAAAAGTTTATTTTTATCCATTTTAAATGGATAAGTCCATTTCCAGTTTCATTAAACGTCCCTTTTGTTCCTGTTTCATGGAGATAGGCTAAAGAAGAAAGTAACCTTCCAGCCATGCAGCAGCTGCCGGGCTATCTGCCTTTGGAAATATCCTATGTAATGAAGTTGTTCCAAACACTAAGTGGCATCTGTCCTCACTGGTGCATGCTCTTGGCAAATCTTCATAACATACAACCAGAGCACATTTCCACTGAAATTTAAAATAAAATATAATTGCAAAGATATGAACTCAGAAACAGCAATGTAGAAAACATAATGAAACCAATGGAATTCAAATAAAAGGAGGACTTCAAGATTAAAGGCCACTGAAAAAATGGTTGTCTCATATAAACAGTTAACTTTAAACAATATGTATGTGAATTATTGCAACTCCTCTTGTACATCAATAGTAAATTCATTCTGGTAATTCTAGAAATTAAATTTAAAGAATTAAGTTTTATCATTATGTATGAAGTTACATTATTAAATATAACAGGAACTCTACAGTTTGGAACTAACCCTGTAGAAAGGCTTTTTATCATTTAAATATGATTTTTGGGGGGAGGGGGTGGAACCTCTGCCGAACACTATTGCATGCTGTTTCATCTTTAATTTAACCCTTTGAGCATTTCGCAGAATGCATCATGGAAGATGAGTTGTGGGCATCAAAGAGAAAGATAAGTTTGATTAATTCAGTTTGGTTAGAAAGGAGGAATATTTCAACTTACTATCATGTTAATAACTATAAAGATAAACTAGGATTCCTGTTGGTGTTGATAATTGGTTAGACATTCTTTCTGGAATTTCACTGCAAAATGCAGAAGGCTGCAGACTCAGGCAAAGAATGATCTATAGATAGTGGCATGTAGGTTGCAAACTGCAGCCCTTTGCACCTGAGGAAGCCACAGTTGCCAACAAAAGCATTTATCCCTGAGGTAAGAAAGTCAACAATTGGAATTTGGCTCTTCCCAGGGAATCTAGCAATGGAGGACTTTAAAGTGCTTCTTGTTGTAAGGTGCTGGATGCCTTCTATATTTCTCAGAGCACCCCCAGAACCATTAGCCTGAATGGGAAGTGAAAACATCCAGGAGGCATTGAGCACCTGCCAGAATCAAACCCTAACATATCCAGTGCGCCATAGGAGCCCTGCTGATGGAGGCTTCCTAGAATATACTGGGAAAGAACAAATCCCATTGTGTCCTCTGGCTATACACCCTCCCCAGCCACCACCATTTTGAGGGCAGTACTGGCACTTCTGGCTCCCCTAGCACAGTGGAACCTGGTGGGCACTTCACACCTTACTCTAC
The DNA here is from genome assembly GCF_016161935.1 of Mauremys reevesii. Taxonomy (NCBI): domain Eukaryota; kingdom Metazoa; phylum Chordata; order Testudines; family Geoemydidae; genus Mauremys; species Mauremys reevesii. The sequence continues at coordinate 313,513,259 of NC_052623.1, forward strand.
TGTGATGGAACAGAGAACCCTCACACCAGCAGAAAAGGGGTTAAAGAGAGCCTATGAGCCCAGCTAGCCCTGCCTCGCTATGCCTGCAGCCAGTGCCAGGCCTGGAGGAGGAAGAAAAGGAGAGAACCTGGCTCAGTTCAGGGCTGACTGGTGAAGCGGCAAGAGCTAATACTGCTTCTCTCTACAGGAGGGGAGCTTAACTACAAGCATGAGAGCTGGGACAGCAGTACTGCCCCCTGACCAAGAGAGACTGTTAAGGCCCCTGGGGAGCACCCAGCAGTGAGTGAACTTTACTCTTTGACTATAAGGCCATTGTGGGGCTAGGCCCCCTCCAACTTTGTATCTTCCTCTGCCCAGGGGGACTTCAGGCTACTCCAGGTGAGACACTACAGACTGTTTGGACCATAGGGGCCATGCCCAAACTGAAGGGTCATGGGTAGGCGGTAGCCCAGGGCAGTGGAGTTAGGCTGTCTGCTGGGAGGACCCTGCTAGTGTTGCTTCACACGAGGCCCTGGGCTGGGACCTGGTGGAGAGGGAGGGCCTGGGTCTCCCTGCAACCAGGGCCGGTTCCAGGCACCAGTGAACGAAGCAGGTGCTTGGGGCGGCCAATGGGAAGGGGTGGCACATCTGGGTCTTCAGTGGCAATTTGGCGGCGGGTCCCTCAGTCCCTCTCAGAGCGAAGGACCCGCCACCGTATTGTCGCCGAGGAATGAAGCAGCTGAACTGCTGCCGAAGTGCTGCCGATCGCGGCTTTTTTTTTTTCCTTCGCCACTTGGGGCGGCAAAAAAGCCTGAGCCAGCCTAGCCTGCAACATCCCCTTAAGGGCTGAGGCCAGAAGATTCCTGGCCTCAGGTGAGGAACCGGGCACCTCTGCTGCACAGTTGGGGACACCTACAGTTGGGAACATCAGGTGTGCAAACTGCTAGGCTGCCCAGCCCTCCAAGCACCCTATTACACACCTTACATAGACTTGCTACCGCTGAGAGCCCTGCATCCTTGACTGCATCAGCAGAGGCTGGAATATTTCAGAGCTGAAGCTAAACAGGTACATGAAGGTTAAAATTAAAATGACAACTACTGTTTATCATCCTTAAATATTTTAATACAAATGGGTTACAGATACAATTTCACCTTCCACGAAGGACAATCCCTACCTTTTCAGCTTGGTCATATTAGGCCAGATCATCAGCAGTTGTAAATCCGTGTAGCTCCATTAAAGTTAAAGTAGCTACAGCAATTGATACTAATTGAAGAGTAGGCCACTTATGGTTTAACTTTGCTTTATAGCCTTAAAATATGATACTAGAAAAAACACTTCAATAGGTAGCAAAGTTCTGTAAAGAAGCTAGCTTTACAGTGAGTAACTAAAACTGAACAGAGTCTACTCTTAATATGAATTAACAAGGGGTCACCAGTGTATTCTAAGAAATAGCATGAACCATACCCTAGTTGTTCAAGGTAATGAAATGTCACTGTCCTATTTTTAGAAATTGTCTTTAAATAGAGTTCCAGCCTAAAAATTGTAGAATGATGCAAGTTAAGAAGATGGAGTCTACTGGAGTCTCTTTAGAATAGTGATAGGCAAACCTCAACAGGTTCACCCAAAAAGCTGGGTGTTTATTTAAAACTTGTCAAAATAAAAATAAAAAGCAAGAACACAAGGGGCATGTCTACACTTATCGGGGATCGATACTGCAGAGATCAATGCACCAGGGATCGATTTAGCGGGTCTAGTGAAGACCCGCTAAATCAACCACCGATCGCTTTCCCGTCAACTCTGGTACTCCACTGGAATGAGAAGTGTTAGGTAAGCTGATGGGAGCGTGTCTCCCGTCAACCCAGTGCAGTGTAGACACCGCAGTAAGTCAACCTAAGCTATGTCGACTCCAGGTACGTTGTTTACGTAGCTGGAATTGCATAACTTAAGTCAACTTACCCCTGTAGTGTAGACAAGGCCTAGTTATTCCCACCTTCCAACTTTATAGTCTAGCCTTTCTTCTCTATTAGACTTTGAACTCTTTGGGACCTGGACTATCCTCAATATGTGTCTTCTACAGCAGCAGTTCTCAAACTTTTTCATAGCGCTGACCAGGTTTCAATACAAAGAAATTGCCTCATTGTCCACCAAACCCCTCCATTGGCACTCACATAACATGCTTGCAGCAACTACAGCAATTGCCTTTATATAAAAACGAAACTATGCAAGTGTCTCGTGTAATTGTAGCTGTCTTTGAATGAACTAACTGATGGAAATATCTAGGAGAACCAGCACAATATGATCCGATAGGTCACTGTAGACCACTAGTAAGTGCTCTGTGCACTAGTTTGAGAACCTCTTTTCTACAGCACTGAGCACATGCAGCACTTAACAATGAACAATAAGGTCAAATAAAACTATCCATATTTATTGGGCCAAATTCAAACTTGGTTCTTCAAGTGGGAACAATTCCAGTAAAGTCCATGGAGTTTAACTGGTATGCAGCATGGATACATTTGGCTCATTGTGTCTGCAAAACAAAGTCTTGTGAGAGTTTGGCTATCTTGGAATATTTTCAATACTTCCTGTTTATGGTTAGTCTGGAAAGACTATGAGAACAGGTCTTTCCCCCCCTTCCCCCCCCACCCCGCCCCGCCCCGCTCCGCTATTTTGACAACTGTTTCCAACCCCGCCCTGGCTGGAACTAGGAAATGCAGAAGTAAGTGTCGGGTGTTGGGGGGGGTGTTAAAAATGTACTAAATACGTTTGGTTTAGTAGAGATTGCACTGAGCTTAGACTCCTGAGCTAGGACACTTGGGCTCAGGGCTGCCATTGACTCTGGGCAACTCAATTTGCCATTGTTACCTCTTTCTCTTTGTCTTCTCTCTTTAAACTGTAAGTTCTTCAGGGCTGGGACCTTGATTTATTACAGATTTTATTTATTGGCTGAACTTATTTTCTCTGAACAAATTCACTCCTCATTTCTTTACATCAATGTTTGTTAAGCGCCTAAAAAAATAAAAATACCACCTTTCTGCTATATGTAAGGTGAAAGGTAATGGAGCTGTGGCTCCTCTCCCCACCCTCCTCCCCCCAAGCACACGCCAGCAGAGCCAGTTGCTCAAGACGGGGAAGGGAGTAGGGGGCAATCCTTAAAGGGGAAGAGCAGGATGAACACTTGCCTTGGAGCTGTGCACCAACTTCAAAGAAAGCTGAGCTATACACACTTTTTTTTTTTTTTGCTAAAGGAAAAAGAAATTACTATAAATTTTTCATAAAGTGAGTATAGTCTTGAGACTTTTGTTACAACTCCCCCCAGCCCACACTTAAATTTGCTTCCAAACTTCACATGACCAAGTTTTGAACTGGCCTACCTAACTCAGACACCTAGCTGAAGACTTTAATAGGCCATTTATGTGCACAGTTGCTTGATATGCATGTGACAATTGCATTTTTGCAGCTGGAACTACTAGTTTTTGCAGGCGCACCTTTTCTTAGTATGCATTATATTGTCACTATTTATGGGGCAGATTTTCTGTTTTGTACCCAGCCCTGTATTGAAGGCAGTGTAGAGTCACAACGTGCATTCTCCATGTTCATATGCAACAGTAAAGTATAATCTGGTCCTATTTGCAGAGTGCCAGCACAAGTGCTAGGAGCTCTACAAACAGACAAGTTCTCGAGCTCAGAATTTACAATCTAAATGGGCTACATACATATGAGCAACAGTAACAAAATGATAACCATGAGCAGAGCATGGAAATCCTGAAACCCTGCCAGTTTATTATGAAGATCTTGCTTTAGGACAGCTTTGCAATGCTCTACTGGTGCAAAGCTGCCCTAGTCATTTTATCCAGGCCCCTCTGTGCAGGGGGATGTTCAAACAAACAGCTGTCAATGTAGGAAGAATGCAAGGCTGCCCAGAGGATTCAGGGGGCCCGGGGCAAAGCAATTTCAGGGGCCCCTTCCATTAAAAAAAAGTTGCAATACTATAGAATACTAGGTTTCAGAGTAGCAGCCGTGTTAGTCTGTATCCACAAAAAGAACAGGAGTACTTGTGGCACCTTAGAGACTAACAAATTTGTTAGTCTCTAAGGTGCCACAAGTACTCCTGTTCTTTTTATAGAATACTATATTCTCATGGGGGCCCCTGCGGGGCCTGAAGCCTGGGGCAAATTGCCCCACTTGCTCCCCCACCCCCAGCTCTGGGCGGCCCTGGAAGAATGGCTAGTTATCCCTGGCTGGCAGAACCACCCATTAGGGCTGTAAGAAACTGGCACAATTTGGAGAAGTGGACATATTAGTCAAAGACTGGTGCTGTGGAAACATAGTTTAAAACCACCTTTGCTCCCCTTTTACAGCCACAGCTCAAGTCAGCTTCTTTAATTTACATGTTTTCAAATGCATTTGCAATTCCCACCTCAGCATGTGTAAACAACTTGTGAAATTAACACAGATAAGAATTCTGTAAGAGTTGTTCTTCCTATCACTAATTGTCACCTTTGGAGTCTCCTGTCAGTTCAGGTGTTGAACATTCTTGAAATTCAAAGGTATGCAGTATGCATAGTCTTTTTATATGTAAATCAAACTTAAACAGATAAAATTTAAAATGCAATGTGTGTTTTAGAACCTAACTTTGTTATCATTCTTCAATTTTGCTTCCTTCCAGAAGCATTCAGAACAAAGACTATTAGGCTTGGATAAAATTATTAGATTGTGCTCTGACTTGTTCATCTGATTTTTATTGGGACTATTAAAGAAATCTTGCATTCTAAATTTGAGGGTCTTCTAAAAAAGTGTCATGGTATCTTAACATCAATCCATAATAAAAATAGTATATTGCAGACTAATTCTAAAATTTAGCTTTACAGAAATGAAGATTAGTGTTCATAAATTGCTATATTCGGAATGTCATTTATTAAATCTGAAACAATGTGCAAGATGCACATTTGCCACAGAGTGACTGGCTCCCTTAAGAGTATGTGGGGGCCTGGACTGATCAGCTGCTGCCCAACAGGGTTTAAGGGAATGTACCTGTGTCTTATCAAGGGGGAGACAGCTGCGGGTGGTTGTTAGCAACCTCCCCTTGGCAAGGTGCAGGTGGCCTCCTTAAGCCCTGTTGGTCAGCGAATAATCATTCTAGGTGCACGGAGACTCTGCTCCCTCTTAAAGGAGGGAGTCACTCTGACATACACTTTTCCAAAATAATGTCCTGTCTCATTGTTCTGTACTGACAGGGCCAGATCTTCAGCTGGTGAATAAGCATAGTTTCATTGAAGTCAAATAGCAGTATGGACACTTGTTGGATATGGACCACTAGGACAGACTGTATTCTTATGTTCACCCTTTTTACAGGTCTATGATAAATTTTGTACAAAATATTATCTTGTGAGATATAATTTGAAAACTCATAATCTGCTGAATATTATTGTCCTGGTAAAATGTATGGCAACATTGTATGTAAAGTTATAAAATTCTACTGCAGGAGGCATGTTCCAAGTCTGGGGAAACATCTTCAGACCAGTTCCCCAGAGACAAAAGGTTATCCAACACCTCAGCCAGATGTCAATATAATCAAGTGGACTATCACTTGATTAAGCAGCCATTCTTTGGCAGGAAGAAGACAGTGAGCAAGAAATTTACATATTGGCAAAGAAACAGCTAAGGGTTCCTGTTCCCCAGATCTCCTGTCTCCTGAACCCCAGATGGAGATGATCTTCAAAGGGAAAAGAGAACTATAAAAAATGAGAAGAGAAGCCCCAAAACACTCCCCTCTTTATCTCTGCTCACAGTGTCGATGCCTGAAGAAACACTGAACAGAGGGTGGGAGATGGGAGCTGACTTGAAGGAGTTCAGCCAAGAAAAGCCTGTGATGAGAAAAACCTTTGCTTTGCATTCATTTAGCTTGTTCAAATGCAAACTAATACCTAACTTACCTTTTATTTCTTGGTAACTAATTCTGACTGATGCCTCATTACTTGTAATCACTTAAAATCGATCTTTCTGTAGTTAATAAACTTGCTTTATTGTTTATCTAAGCCACTGTGTTTGGATTGAAATGGAAACCTCCATTTCAGATAATGGGATTTCTGCATATCATTTTCTACTAATGAAATGACAGACTTTCTATGAGCTTGTATTGCACAGAAGGAAATTTGCTGGTGTCATTCTGCAATATCATTCAGGATTTCTAGAAGTTTCCTAAAAGCACTCATAACTCGGCTGGGAGTAATTTTCATACTAGAGGCTTTGTGAGCAAGGCCAGGAGTTGTTGCTCTCACATCAAAGCAATGGAAAAAGCACCCCAGATTGGAGAACTGAGGGGACACAGCTGTCCAGCGGTCCAGATTGTACCCTGGAGAATGTCACAACCACCAATGGAAATTAGGCACCTAAGCCCCTTGGAAAATCCCTTATCTGCATCTCTAGATGCCTAAATACCTTTGAAAATCTAGCCTTTGGGAGCCTAACTTCCACTGGCTTTCAATGAGACTTATGTTCCTATGCCCAGTTTTGTTTTTTTTTAAGGAATTTAGGCATTGTGCGCTCAGCCTTGCAACACCTAACTGATTTAGGAGCCTACATCTCATTTTTAAAAGGCATGTAAGCACTTAGACACTTGGCTCCTAAATCAGTTAAGCATTGCAATCCTGAGCACAGCAGTGCCTAAATACCTTTAAAAATATGGGCATAAGTCACTTTTGAAAATGTGATTGAAGTTCCTATGCAATTTAGGCACTTTTGAAAATGTTACCTTAAATCGACATTTAGGCAACTAAATAAGCAGTCTGCTTTTTCGGAGCACTTCAGCCCCTTCAGTTTCCACTGAAGCCTATTGGAGCTTTGGATGTATAACTCAGCTGAACAACAGGACACTGATTTAGGTGCCAAAATATGCATTTAGGGGTGCATAATCATATCAGTGATTTAGAAATCCAAGTCCCATTCATTGTCACTGAGAATTGAAAATCCCATCTTAGGTGCCTAATTTTAGGCACTCAAGCTGGAAAACACTTGGCGATGACCTTGGAAGCAATTATTAAATGAATAGATTCTCTCACTGGTGATCATAGCTTTCTTTCATTTTATGTGGTTTTCCCCTCTTGGGAACAAATAAGTTATATTCAGCAGTCAGTATGCTGGTTATTTAAATTATAGTCTATCTTCATATACCCATGCAAATAAAGACTTGTATGCATAAATAATGTTCATATACTATTCACTCTTTATTCCATAATGGAAATTCTAAAATTTATAATGAAGTAACATGCAAGTGATATATAAATATATACTTGGAAGGATTAGTTTTTTATTGGTAAATGTCAATAAATCTCAATTTCACCATAGACACATAAACTGACTAAAAATATATCCATCTACGATGACCACAATTTATATTTAGGCAAAATAAGAAAAATGCTGCTTGAACGCTTCTTAGAGTTTGATTTAAGGATATTCACTTTGCATACTATGACATGTGATGTTGACCATTTATATTACACAACTGTGAAAATTTAAATTGAAAGTGCACAAAAAGCTTAAATAAACAATATTATCCATCAAAATGATAAAAAAATAAAAATTGTGCCAAGCATAAATATATGCTAAAAAGAAAAGTGTGTGCTAGTTTACAGTGTATATACATTTACCTGAACGTAGTCTTGCATTGAATATGCAGGCAAATCTTCCACTGAATTTACCAGGAGCTTTGTGTGAGCAAGTAGTGAAAGATCGTACTCTGAGTCATTTATGTTACTGATTCATAAAAAATAATTTTAGCAAACTGGGAAATATAATGTTCATGTCTCCTCGGTAAGTAGTATGTTAGGTTAATAGCCTAGCTTAACCCCTGTTAGTTATGGTGCAATACAACAACTCTAGAGGTACAATAGTTCAATTGTGACATGATTTAAATCCAGAGGCATTGGTTAACAAGTTATTTTCAATCAGTTCCTGCCACAAAAAAAGCACTGCAAATTCAGCTGCAGTTAAAACATATGCATTTAAATCGATTAATAATGTCTAAACAATTAAACACTGTTCTACAGCTGGAACCAGAGTTCCTCTTTTTAAGAAAGGGGAAAAAGTGATCTGGGAAACTACAGGCCTGTCAGTTTGACCTCAACTGTATGCAAGGACTTGTAACAAATTTTGAAAGAGAAAGTAGTTAAGGATATCGAGGTAAATGGTAACTGGGATAAAATACAACATGGTTTTACAAAAGGTAGATTGAGCCAGACCAATCTGCTCTCCTTCTTTGAGAAGCTAACTGATCTTTTAGACAAAGGAAATGCAGTAGATCTAATCTTCCTGGATTTCAGTAAGGCATTTGATACAGTTCCACATGGGAAATTAGTTAAACTGGAGAATATGGGGATTAATGTGAGAATTGAAAGGTGGATAAGGAACTTGTTAAAGGGGAGACTACAATGGGTCATATTGAAAGGTGAACTGTCAGGCTGGAGGGAGGTTACTAGTGGAGTCCCTCAGGAATCAGTCTTGGGACAAATCATATTTAATATTTTTATTAAAGACCTGGGCCCAAAAAGTGGGAGTGCGCTAATAAAATTTGCGGATGACAGAAAGTTGGGAGGTATTGCCAATACAGAGGAGGACCAGAATATCATACAAGAAGATCTGGACAATCTTGAAAACTGGAGTAATAGAAATGGGATGAAATGTAATAGTGCCAAGTGCAAGGTCATGCGTTTAGGGACTAACAACAAGTTTTGCTACAACCTGGAGACTTATCAGTTGGAGGAGACAGAGGAGGGCTAGATGGGGAGAGCTCTGAGTTATTACAGAGAATTACTTCCTAGGTGTCTGGCTGGTGGGTCTTGCTCAAGGTATAACTGAGCACCATATTTGGGGTCGAGAAGGACTTTTCCCCCAGATCAGATTGGCAGAGACTGTGGCGGTTTTTCACTTTCCTCTGTAGCATGGGGAATGAGTCACTTGCTGGTTTAAACTAGTGTAAATGGTGGATTCTCAGTAACTTGAAATCTTTAAATCATGATTTGAGGACTTCAGTAACTCAGCCAGTGATTATGGGGCTATTGCAGGAGTGGGTGGGTGAGATTCTGTGGCCTGCAATGTGCAGGGCGTCAGACTAGATCAGGGGTGGCCAACCTGAGCCTGAGAAGGAGCCAGAATTTACCAATGTACATTGCCAAAGAGCCGCAGTAATATGTCAGCAGCCTCCCAGCAGCTCCCCCACCCCACTCCCAGCATCTCCCACCCACCAGCAGCCTTGCCGATCAACGCCTCCTGCTCCCTCCCCGCACCTCCCGATCAGCTATTTCATGGTGGCAGGAGGCTCTGGGGAGGGAGGGTGAGGAGTGAGGGCACGGCAGGCTCAGGGGAGGGGGGTGAAAGGGGTGGAGTGGGGGCAGGGCCTGTGGCAGAGCCAGGGGTTGAGCAGTGAGCACCCCCCGGCCCATTGGAAAGTTGGCGCCTGTAGCTCCAGTCCTGGAGTTGATGCCTATACAAGGAGCTGCATATTAACTTCTGAAGAGCCACATGTGGCTCCAGAGCCACAGGTTGGCCACCCCTGGACTAGATGATCATGACAGTCCCTTTGCTTCTGGCTTTAAAGTCTATGAGAGTGAAGCCTGACTGGCTGAGCCATGTGCTCTGGATCCCCACAGGGGTGGAGCAGCAGCTGAGCAGCCATTACTGCATCTTCTGTTGCTGCATTTGTCCATCTGGCTAGTATGCTCCAAAATCATCAGTGATCCAGGTGGTTTCACATCCCCTGCCTCACCTCCAGGAAGCACTTAAGGATCAGAGGTCTGCAGGGTGCAGAGGAAGCACCCACTTCACTTGACCAGGGCTGTCTCCAGACATAGAGATTGTGGTAGGATTTGGGTCTTGGGAAGCATGCAGCGACTTAAGAAAGATCAGTTGTTTCCTCACAAAATTAACTTCATGTAATTGTTAAAAAATTGCATGTAGTAACTGAAAAATGAAAATAGACTCCATATAACCCCCCAATCAAAATATTATTTTGAGCTGAAAGGGAAACTTTAACGATTACTTTAAAGGTGAGACATTCTCCAATGTACCAGCAAGCCTATCCTAAAAGCTGTAGCATAATGATATTCCATATACCAGACAAAATGAATACATGATGAGATGACTCTTTCATCTCAGCAGGCACACTCAAGGAAAAAAAAAGCCCTGAATATGGATCAAGGTTTAGGTATTTAAAAGGGCAACTCAGGTATATGTCGTGATGCAGAAATGTTTGTTGGACTGAGATTAAAAAGTGCTATAATCAGGGTCTTCTTGTAATGCAATTTCTTCAGAATTATGAATAATTGTAAAAATCAGAAGTTTTATGAGCTTTTCGTAAAAGTTGGGGCTATATTCTGAAGCCTGCAGAGAGGCATTTTTTCTCACTTTTGGGCCCAGTTAACATTGCTATATTTGTATCTGAAGAGATTCAATTGCCTGCAAATAGAAGGCTTTACACCCACTTGTCCAACCAAAGTCTAAGATTCACAATCAAAGGACATACATCTTCTCCCCACTCAGTTTTTCTAGATATGTTTAGATAGTCATTCTAGATGGTGAAGGGCCCTATTATTACATCAGAGAATAGGAGAAGGAATGTGGGATGGTTGAACAGATGATGGAATTGAGGAGAGAGGGAACTGCTGACTATAAAATAAAAAGGTAAATGAATAATTTAAAGTAACAAGTACAGTATTTTCATGGGATTTTTTTTATTTATTTCTATTAAGATGACACTAAACTAGCTTTAATTTGCCTCCATTGCAAACAAGTGCATGATGCATTATTCAGAACATATAATCAAACAAGGTGGAGAATGGGTTTACGCAACATGCCACAACTTCTTTTTACAGTAACATAGCCAACAGGGACTAACTGTACCCTGGCCAGCAATAGGTCCAGTGTGGCAAAAATCAGCTTCAAGCTAAAACCAACAGGAATGCAGGCTGCCCCCTGCATAGCCTTCCAAACAAAGGATTCAGCCCAGATGCTGGAAATGTAACTTCTCTCCCTTTGTAGCAGGATGAGAGTATGAATGAGGAGTCTATGTCTTCCAAGCAATACAGGACGTAACAAAAGTCTCATGGGTCCCAGGCTTGGGTTTACCTAAGCAACTATCATTTACAATCCAGCGTTCACCACACACATTGGCAAATTTTGTGATAAATTCAACACAATTAAATCCCTAATAAAACCAGGACTCCAGCGCGCTATGAGGTGAAAAAGTCCATGTGCTTTTTTTTGCTCTGTGAGAAAATCCTGACACTCCAAGGTGGCCAGGCCCACAGCAATCCTGGAGAACCAACGCATGTATACTACAACAAACACCATATAAGGAGGGTGAATGGCACAGTTCAGGTCCTAAAGATGGCAGCCTTGGCCTGGGAAGAGCCATTTAGAGGCCAGGGGAAGGGCAGAGAAGCCCATCAGGCCACCCTGTTTCCATGAACTGGCCAATGAAACATGGAGGGTAGAGACAATGTCCTATACTTCCCCTTTCCCTCCCTGCATGCCCCATGTTGCCTCTTCCCTTCACCTCTAGTCATTGCATTCCATGAAATCTACATGGAGCTGGGAAAGGGGGGCCTAGGGAACAAGTAGGCTGAGAGAGGCCATCTCCTGCCCACAGTGCAGATCAGTACTCCTGGTCTCTGTCACCTGACAAGCTACTCAGATCCTCCTGGTTGAAATCAAGAGAGGCTGTTATCAAAATACCTGAGGAGTACATCATGAAAACAGGTAAAACATTAGCAATGAGACAGCTCACAAAGATACCCATCAAGCTAACTTTGCTACTAATGGCCATGGGAATAAATCAATCCATTGCTGCAGAAGCCTTCCATCTGAGAATCTCAAAGGCATTATGCAGGTAAGTAAGTATTGTTATCTCTGTCTGACAGATGTGGAATCTGAGTCATAGAGAAATTAAAGGATTTATCTAAAGTTATGCAGCTAGTCAGTGGCAGAATTGGGAATGAAACCCAGAAGTACAGATTCCAGACCTTTGTTCTAACTACTGGTGCCCTGTGTTTCCCTCTGCCTAATCCAATGACTTCTAGGGATGTAATTATTGTGATTTTTTTTAATTTGGTGTTTGATCTACAGTAGATAATGGACTAAATTAAACCCCATGTGTGTCCACTGAAGGCAATAAAATTATACTTAACAAGAATCTGGCCCAATATCCTTTTACAGTTTTTGAGATATTTAAGCACATGAATACTTGCCAAACAGAGGTTCTGATTTAGGAAACCATCCTTATTCAGGAATGGCACTTAAACATGTCCTTAACTTTAAGTACATAACTTAAACATGTGCATAAACAATGTGCTTTCCTGAATAGGGATGGACTTGGTTGAGCACATACTTAAGAGCTATTCTGAATCAAGGCCAGAGTTAGTCATTGGGCTACCAGTCACATTGAAAAGAGACTCTCAGTTTTCATTTTTAAAAGAGTTTACTATCCACTTTGTGCAGACTGGAAAACAGAAACCAGTCTAAATCCATGTAAAAATCCCCTCCATGCGCTGCACACTTTTTATATAAAACAGCTGAAATAACGGTCTGATAAAGTTTCTTAAAATCTTTAAGTTGTCCCTGTTCATAATAATGGACAGGAATAGGTTACAGCTGAGGGGCAAAACATGGCTTCATAGGACCACCCAAATATAAGACAAATTCTGCTACCAAATATAATCTCCTGTCAATATGCATGTGCAGAACTCATTATCAGTAGTAGAAAAAACTACCTCCCTGTAGGCTAAAGAGGAAAATGTTGTTAACTTTGGAAAGGTGAAGGTAACATTCTACATGGTAGCAAGGCACTGTATATAGACAGAGATGGGTTTTCCCTCATATTTCCATGAGCAACGAGCAGTTTAGGTTAGCCCCACAGAGCAGGTGTATTTTTGTTTCCACAGGTAGAAACAATAGCAGATATTTTGCCAACCACACATCTCAAGACTTCATGTAAATCTGTACCCATGGGGAGCTTGATATATGCCTATCAAGAAAACGGAGAAACAAATTTAAATTAAAATAAAGCCTACAGTTTTCCAAACCAACATTAGTGTCCTCAAGCCTCAGACCCTCTGTATACCAAAAAATAAATATCCAAAGAGGTTAATAAATATTTTCATCACTCAAGACAAAGATATTTTTATAACCTGCACTTTTTTTCCAATACATGAACACTTACTGCTTACTCATTTTAATGCTACAAAGATACATAAAGAGAAGTAACTGTCCTAAAAAGCATGCTGACATCTGTGGGGGAGGGAAGGGAAATCAACTGCTATCTTAATCTATCAATTCCTAAGATTATTTGGATGCGGGATCATTTTTCTGTGGATCATATGCTATACAATTTTATTTTATGATTGTATCTATTTCTTATTATTCTACTAGTAGGTACTAGCATTAAGACCAATGTTAAGACTAATAACATGCATCTGACGAAGTGGGTATTCACCCACGAAAGCTCATGCTCCAATACGTCTGTTAGTCTATAAAGTGCCACAGGACTCTTTGCTGCAATAACAAGAATAATAGCCAACACTTACACAATGTTCATCACCTTCAAAGTGCTTTTAAAAAGATAACACTCTGTGAGGAAGATACAAGTAAATTTTACTACACCCATTTTCCAGATGGGGAAACTGAGGCCAAGAAGTCAAATGCCCCACATAAAAAGCCAGTGTCAGAGACAGAATATAAACTCAGGAGTACAGTGCTGTTGATCCTGTCTCAGACCATTAGACCAAGCCTATTTCACATATTGTTTATCTATTTTACGTTCAAAATCTCCAATAAAATCAGCTGGGAGGGAAAAAATTATAAAAAAGCAAAAATGTTGCTTAACTGTTTTATCTGAATAGTTTGGTGAAAATGTTTTCTGTGTCAAGCAACATTTTTGCTGCAAATAATTTTTTGGTAAGTAATAAATGGCCGTTTAATACAGAAGACATACAAATGTGATCATTAGTTTTACAGAAGAAAAGATTTTTCTCATGCTATGCAATAAATGAGAAGGGATATATGCTGAGACTGAAAGCATGACAGAGACTGTCCATAATGCTTATAAATAGATCTCTACCATTGTTAAAATCAGTGTGTGTGTATATATACACACATAAGGGACAGAAGGGGAGGATGGATTATGCCTGCTATATTTACAGTCTGACTCATCATACCTATATTTGAATGCTCCACAAACGTCATTTTAGAAGCGTAAGTATAGTCAACATAAAATACCATCAGACCATATCAACACCTTTTTATCCATCTCTATTTTTGTTCAAGATTGTAAGTTGTGAAGCAAACAAAGAGGTTAACCACTGAGTTTCTGATCTAACTTCTACAAACTTTAAAACCCCCAGGATGAGATTCTGACTTCTGTTCCACAGTGTAAATGCAGAGAGAGAAGCCAGTGCTGCTAGCTACTCCAAAAAGACACTGGTGTAAATGAGTTCAGCATCTGACCTAGAATGTTCAAATAGCCAATAGTTGCAACAGCAGCTGTTTCATAACTAGGGACTTCATCCAAAGCCCATAAGGGATCAGTGGGAGTCTTTCCACTGACTTCAGTGGGGTTTGGATCAGGTCCTAGGATTCAATAGCAATAAAATGCCTGTTAATTTAATGAAGAATGTAAGGTGCATCCCTTTCACTATGGAACAGTTTGAAATGTTGAGTGTTCTGAAGCAGTTTGGAAGTGCAATGTGGTCATTTTCGCACCTACACATTTTGCACATTCACTATGTACAAATCTGCAACATTTTACCTTAACAAAGGGTCCTTACAGCATTCATGCTTATGTAACTTAAATCATCAATGAATGTATTTCTCAACTATTAGACAAAAATGACAAGTTTATCGTTACACTACTTGCTGCAAATAGAATTTTAATTCAAATATTGCTAATAAAATGACAATATATAATACAGTCTGTAACTAGTTGGGCAAAATATGAGAACAATGATGGAAAACTGGAACAGAGCCTTAGCGAAGCAATATATATCATTCACCAATCTGAAATGCCTGATAGAGAACCTGCGCTACTGCTCTGCTGTGTCTTGAATTTTTCCCCTCAAGTTATATATCTTTAATGAAAGATCCTCCTTTCTCAGGTCAATATCTTTCCAATGAATGTATAGAATAAAACCTTTGTAGATTGTTAAACATAGTTCATGTCCATTTCAGGCCAAAAAAACCATCATAACATTTACAGACCAAGAAAATATTTTTAGGGATTGAAAACGAACTATTTGCAATTTACTACAATACTTCCAGAACAATGAAAGAAAATAAGGAATTGCCTCAGTTAGTATGTAAATAGTGACATATCCATGTGACACATGATGCCAAGAATTCAATTTTATTTCTTACAACTGAAGGAACATAATATATTCACCGCTGCTATAAGACTGTTTTAAGTGGAGTTATACATACCTGCCCATACCAACTGTATTCCAGCATTGTAACTGTAGGGAAACCAAGCCTTAGGAAATTCAAAATAATTTTGTGAATACCAACTGTTTCATGTAATAGGAAGCACACGCCTATGCTGCTACTTTCCCTTTCAAGTGCTGCAGTCTACAACTTTTTACTTAGCCACCAGCACTGCTACAATCATAGCTTTGTTGAAGTGTTGTGCTCTTACAGCTAAAACCTGTTGATAATGAACCTGAACCCATTATTTTGAGTCAATGAAATGAAAGAAATAGGGCAAAGAATGAAAGCCACAGGGCCAATTACCAGCATTCTTTGATGTATTAGTTGCTAGCACCCACCAAATCACTTTGTGTCTTTGTCTTGATCCCCTCTGTTATTCATTAATTATTCTAGAAGGGTTAGAGTTCAGATAGCTAATTGCACAGACAGTCTTACTTGGTGGGGATTCTCCCTACACTGACACTTTCCCCAACTGTGCCCAGCCACCTTGTATTATGCCAATTAATCCAATTCTTAGCATTTTTGTACAGCCTTCCAGGTTCTTTTAAAGCTTTGCCTAAAATATTTTCACTAGGGCTCCTATGACAGAGGCCAAAGCAGATTTAAGAACTTGTTAGGTAATATTCTACAATTGTATTCTCCTTTCTCCAGGGAGGCCACAAGCCACAACAACCTGGTTTTCTTTCCCACATAGCTGCATCCATACTCACAACTGCTGCATGTTTGGACTAGATCTTTTACAATAAAGGGACAGACAGATTTAAGAACTAATTGGCGAAAATTTTACAATATTGCATTCTTTCTCCCCCCTGGAAGCCACTGACAGCAACCAAATAATAATGGACTGCTTCCTCCTTTTTTATCTTTGTCAGACAGTAACTACACTGAGTTGTACAAATCTTTATATAGATACCTGGATAGATACATAGATAGAAAGATATATATAGAGAGATGTATGTATAGCTGTATCTATCTATAATATATAATTTTTGGATACAGTCTCATTGTTAGAAAGAAAAATCAAGTTGTTTTGTTTCTTGATTAGAGCTAGTTGAAACATTCCAATTCTAAAATTTTATAATTAAAAAAAGGGACAATTTTTTAACCGTGAAAATAAAAACAGAGAACCAAATGCTTAAAGGGCCTCCTTTTCCTGTGAATTCAAACAGTGTGTGTATCTGTTGGTATTCTCAGTTACCATGTTTCAGCACCCAGATCTAGTAAATGCGTGATTAACTGCTGTGTTTGCATTCTCAAATGTGGCTATTTACATCCAGGACTTTCAGAGTTGGCCTCTAAGTATATGGATGCAATTTTGCTGTCACAATACCTACACCCACATTGTCACAATCATGACGACAAATTCTCAATGCAAAATTACAGGGGAATTTGCAGGAACAAGACAGCACTCACAAAATTAGAACAGTAGTCTTCCACCATTACCTACACTCAGCAGTACCCTACTCCTCAAAAAGTCCCACTGAAATCAAATTCTTGTGCCTTAATGTTGCCTCATAATTTGTTATGGTTACTGCAATGTGGCTGTGAGTTGTGAAATCAGTAAGAATACTTGAGAAGCTGGATATTGAGGAAGAGTGGCAGAATTGGGCCCTCAGGGTATGTCTACAGTGAAGGTGGAGGTGCAATTTCCAGTTTAGGTAGACACACCCATACTACTTCTGACTGACCTAGCGCATTAAAAAGTGTAGCCGCGATGGCGCAAATATGTGCCTAGGGTTTGAGACAGAATCATATTTGGACAACTAGCCTGTCCTGCTGCTCATATCTCTGTGGCTACACTTCTATTTTTAGCGCAGTAGCACAATCAGAGCTAGCATGGTTATGTCTACTCCAGGCGGCGATTACACGTCCAGCTCCATTGTAGACATACCCTTAAAGAGAGTGCTGAGGCTCAGCTGAAAACCAGGCCCTCAGTATATACATTTCACATGTGCACAAAAAAGGATGTCCCTTTAAAATGAGGTCTACACCATTCAGTAAACAAAAAATACAGCAGTTGCAAGGAACACGCTATAACATTTTCAATATAATCATAATTCTAGGAACTTAAGTAACCTTTCAGATAGCTAATTATTACCTTTCGGGTACCATTCATTCTTAATATTACATGATGCTGTCATTATGGGGTTCTGTGCAGCTAACAACTAAGGTATAGCATCCCTTTATAAGAGGTGGTTTTATCGTTAACAGGGATGAAGTATAGTGGAATAGAGCTGAAAATTGAAGCTTTTGGGATGTTCAAGCTACAGCAACAAAATGAAGATTTTTGTAATTTCTCTGTTTTCAAAGCAAATTTTTAGCAGTATTTTGGCATTTTTGACAACCTGCATGTTAAACTCTGTCAACAAAGAACAGAAATCCAATACTCTACAAGCAACCAGGTCAAAAGAACAGTCCAATAATTAAGAGTCTTACATAAGAATCTGTATAAAACCCAGGAGGATGGGCTAGTTGAAAAAGATTAAAGGAAAAAGGTTGTTTATAGATTTCATTTTTCTGCCACAAGAACCTAAATAAGCTCAGGATGGTGCTTCTCTCTTCACCCCACCCACCATATGAACACAAACTTCAGAATACAAGATTATTATTAACATCTTTGTTAGATTGATCATATTTTACACATGCACTCAGAACGACTCAGGTTCTATCTTCAGGTAAAAGCTCATGTAAAATATTTCTGGTTAGTCTAATCAAGATTTTATCAATGATCTTTCCTTTTGGATTGACCTGCTTGCTTGGATAATACAAAAACTCATTATTCACGAACGCAGACTTATTAAGTGTTCACTTTCAAACTCAGATTCATAAGCTACTGTAACATGAAAACTAGGAGGACAACAAAGAGTTCTGTGAATTAATTTATTCTTACATAATCATGTCCATGCATAAAGTAGACATCTTTCACATTCTATGACTTGCCTATTCCTCATTAAAAAGACCAAGGATAAGGTTTCTATCTCATTAATACTTGATTTAAAGAACCAAGACATTTGCGTTTTCTCTGCAATAGTACAGCAATCTTATTATAAATGAAAATTAGTATATAGCAATAAAGTGTTCTATAATTGTAAAACAGGGCGTAGCTTGAGTCAGCAATGCTACTTAAATGGGCTTGGGCTTGAGACTGAGTAAAAACTCCACACTAGACTAGATTGTAATTTTATCTCAATTCTCACAATATTTGGCATTTTTCTTAAACCCCAGCACTTGGCATCAGCTATGTGGGAATCTCAGCTTTCATTGTGATCCCTCATAGCTACAGAGAAAAGCTTGAAAACATCAACCCTAAAGATTCAGAAAAGTCCCACATTTATTATTTTTTACATCTCTTCAAGTTTTAAACCAATCACATCACTTTTAGGGAACTAACTCCTCATTTTGGAATGCTTGCGGTTGGCATTGGCAATACTGCATATGTTAGATAATAGGCAGAACCATAGTTGACGTTCTGTGCTGCTGTCCAGAAGGCACAGTACAGGAATTGCAGACCAGGAAGAATAGGGCAGAAGTGGCTTCATGCCTTTGGAATTCAGGACTATTCCAGCCTAAACTGACACTTCCCTCCCCCTGCATAAATTAAAGCAGTTCCAATGGCTGCTCTAATGTATAGATAACTTCTGAGAGCTGCTCCTGGGAGAATCTCCATATATAGCATACACTGCAGTTATTCCCTCGCCCATTGACTTCCTCCCCCTCAGCACACCACTTTCACCTGTGCTTGTGAAGGGGCTCTGTTATGCCTGAGTTCTCCTCTGGCCCCTTGCAACATATCTGACCTCTCTATGCCACTGGAGCAGCATACGGGGCTAGGACATTGGAGGAGACGAGCGGCAGGGGTGGAGGAGGATCTGAATCTGACCCTATCACTTTAAACACTAGGAGCCTTTGGTAGCTGTTTAAACCTATGCAAAGTGAATCTAAAAGTCTCCCATTCCAATCTGATTGTATTTTACATCCAGTTTTCAGAGATGTAAATGACTATTTAAGTTGCAAGACAGTGGAGAGTTAGGTCTAATATAACAAATAAACCAAGATTCATGTCCAAATTACATACTGTGCTGATTCACTACATGCAAGAATCCATATAGGGAATCCTTTGAACTACAAAAGAAACAGATCCTGGCTTGATTCAGCTATGGCAGCTTGTGTGCTTATGTTTGTATGTGTGAGAGGTGAGAGAGAGGAAAAAAATGGCTACTGCTGACATATCTTAGGACATAAGATTTCTGACAGCAGTCAATTTGTGTGGAAATGTTCCCCACATACCCCTGCACTGCTGAGGGACAGAGATGGCCAGAGAAACCCCCAAAGTGGAAAGTAAGGGTCAAGGAAGGATTATGGCCAGAGTGGCTGAGCAATGGGCTGCTTCCGAACTCTGTTTCACCAGGGCTTTTCTGGAGTCCCGGTTAAGATGGCCTCCATCAGCAGAATCTGTAGGCAGGATGCTAGTATAAACACCATCTGGCTTCCCAGGGTGACTCCCACAGCAGGTGTTGCATCCCCATTGTAGTAAGGAGGTACAAATTACAAGCCCGTTCCAACAGGGCTGAACATAATACTCGATTATATGAGCCTAGACCATATTATGACCCATTCTTCTTCTTAATGTATCGCTAGATTTAACACCCAGATCTTGAAAGTCTGGATGTGACATCTTTTAGACTACAAGCTCTTTGGTGCAGGAGCTCATATATATTTGTACAGTGCCTAATACAGTGGGGCCCTGACCTGCCTGAGATCTCTAAGCAGTAAAGCAATAAATAATTATATCTGAATATTAGCCAGGATGGGCAGGGATGATGTCTTTAGCTTCGGTTTTGCCAGACACGTGGAATGGGTGACAGAGGATGGATCACTTGATGATTACCTGTTCTGTTCATTTCCCCTGAAGCACCTGACATTGGCCACTATCAGAAGACAGGATACTTTGGTCTGACCCAGTATGGCCGTTCTTATGTTCTTATGGCAATGAACTCTTTCAACCCTGGATGAGATTTTTAAAAGTATTCAGCATTGTCCTAATTCTGTTCCTTTTGAAGTCAATAGAAATTCCCTTTGATTTCAGCTTCAGTTGGCTTAGAGCTAGACCAACACTGAGGCTATGTCTATGCTACATCATTTACAGTGGTTGTAGAACTTCTGGTGAAGATGCTCTAAGCCGATGGGAGAGAGCTCTTACATCGGCTTAATAACTCTTGCCTCTGCGAGCGGCAGTAGCTCTGTCAGCGGGAGAAGCTCTCCTGTTGACACCGCGCTGCCTACACCAGCACTTAGGTTGGTATGACTTATGTCACTCAGGAGTGTGGATTATTCACACCTGGAGTGATGTAGGTTATACCGAAGTAATTTGTAATGTAGACACAGAGCTGAGTTCTTTTGAAACTCCTGCTTCATCTGCCTTTCTTTTTCAGGAGGTGGGACTTTCCATAAAAGACTTTGGAGGTACACTGAAGGCCCAGTTTTCTAGACCCCTATACTCTCTTTAAATACAGGAGCAGTAAATGATTTCTTCACTGAACAATCAAAAGTTGGGGAAGAATAAAAATCCAGGTGTGAATAAGGTTTTTCCAGTTTACAGATAAATATTCAGCTCATTTATTCAAAACACGCTGATAAAAATGTCTCCAAGAGCAGACTAAGCTCTGCTTGTACTAGTCACACAACAGAGGCAGCGACAGAAAGGGAGGTTGATAACCAAAAAGAGCAATCAGTTTAAACCTGAAGTAACAGGCAAGCAGCAGCAAAAGAACTTGGAGAAAAGGTCTAAGTTATGCTTGACTAGATTCTCTACTGTATGTAAATATAGGCTACATTGCCCCTGTGAATTTAAGCTTTGCTATCTGACTCCTCTGTGAACTGTACACTGTTAGGCTAAAACACCCAGCTTTTCTAAAGTGGTAACAAATTAAAAACCCTCTTTAAAATAAGATACATGAGCTACAGTAAAGATTATATGAACCACTACCTTAAATTCTTCATTTAAAAGGCTGTAGCCCTTAGTTATCTTACTGCTGAATACTGCAAGGCAATTAGATGGTTTTGAAACCATATACATTTATGGATTCATCTTTCTTCTTGAAACAATATGGTTCAGAAACTGGGCTTTTCCCCTGTCAATAACATCTTATTCTTAGATCCTCTCTCTTAGCTAGTAAGCAGTATATTTTATTTATAATTGCCAAATCCTTAAGTTCTGCTGAAGAAACATTTCTATTGAATGGGAATTTTGCTTGAGTGAGGACTACAGGATTTTGCCTAATAATAAAACTAATACTTTGCTTTTCCACAGTGTGTTTCATCTGAGGATCTCACAGCAGTTTCCAAGTCATGCCTACATTGCACAAGACTCACATGAAACAGATAAGATGCTACAGGTTTTCAGGACGGTATATGGAGAAATAGGCCTTATACTTCTATGGCATGCACATCACAAGCACAACAACTTGCTACTAAATGTGACAAGTTTCTACACACAGGGCAAAACCATTTATTTGGTGTTCTGCTACAACAACTTACAGCACAAAAATACTTTGCAGAAGAAGTGCAGCAAACCACCACAAAATGAACATGGGCTGACAAATCAGGGGAGGAGTCAGTGCAGTAACAATAAATAAGATATAGCAGTAGTCCTTTCTGTGGCAACAATGTTAATGAACTTCTGCATCTGCAGAGCTGAAAAACTGTTTCACAATATCAAGTAAAATCTCTCCCAAAGTAGTACCTGGTGTGGATGGCTTTAAATGAAATAGCTCCTAGAAAGAGTGCATTTCACAAAATATCAACAGAAGCAATGATTAGTAACATAACACAAAAGTTGGGCTTTAGGAAGTATGGCACTAGACATCCTAGAAAGAAATGTCCTATGTGTGGGAAAGTCAGCTAAAATTATACAGTAAGAATCATCACCATGCACAATCACAGCTCTTGCATTGCACATAGAGTTACAGAAACTGAAAGATTGCAACACTTTGGCCTTGATTCAAGGAAACAGTTAAGTACGTGCTTAACTTTAAGGATGTGCTAACCACTGTACTTGAATGGGGATGCTTTCATGAGTTGGTGCCTCAGTTAACTATTACAACGGGGCTCCATGTCGATACTGAGGAAAATAGAAACACGAAAGTAATTGCAAATAGAGACCCTGACACATGGAAACTTGATATAGGAGCCCATGCCAATGTGTTGCCAGAAAAGGAATACCAGAAAATCAGGAACCAATCTGAGAGAGAAAAACAAAAAATAAATATTCTCAACAAAGAGTGGAGGGAAATCACCAGACTTCAAATCTCAAATCTCAAGTGTACGGATATAAAAATTGCACGACCAATTGGTTTTGAGAGTTAAGGTGTGGAAGCTCAGCCTGTCTTCATAACTGACCAGGCACCACCCATGCTGCTGTGGCTTCACTCTTATTGTTACTCAAGCTAGCTTTGATCTGGTTAGGTACAAGCTAGCTCAGGTATGTCTACACATGCTGCAGTCACACCTCCTGAATGCAATGCAGAAATATCCTTTGGCACTTCTGAAAATCCAAGCTGTAGGTAGGTGCCTAAATATATATTTAGGAAACTAACTTTAGGCTCCTACTTTTGAAAATGGTGGCTAGCAACATTTATTCTATCTACCTATAATGTCTTTTAAAATTACAAATGCATATAAAAATATAAATATTTAAAAATATAACCATCTTCTCCCAACTTTCTGTGTCACTAGCTTTCTTGCCTGCAAGGGGCTTCACATGGAAGGATCTCTACACCCACAATGAACTCAACAAAACTCAACCAGAAGCATCTTGTAGAATCAGACAGTAGTCTCTTTGGGCAGGGACTGGGTCTTCATATGCATTTTTACAATGTCAAACACAGTGAGGCCTTTGGATACTACTGTACCTTATTTGAGATCTTTGTACTAAGTCATGCCACCGTGCATATAGGGATATATAGATATAGATATGGAAAAGGACAAATTTTATATCTATGCGTGTATGTATAGTCAATATTACTAATAATGAGGAGGATAAAAAAGGACAAGAATCCATCCCTTTTAAAAGAGATTCTCTTTGTATTCTTTTCTATTTTTAATAATAATTTTTAAAAAAGCCCAGTGAAGCCTCATTTCTTCCAGATCCCCTTTCCATGGAGAAGTGTTTTAGAATTATTTTTAATCAATGTGCATAATGCAGGGGAAGAGGTTTCTATCTGCAGAGGATCATCACATTTTTAGAAGCAATACTGCTGTTATCACAAGAGTGGCCCATTAGCTATGGTGATAACTAGCACAGCAGTGTGGGAATCACTTCTGAGATGTCATCAGCACTTCTGCTGCTAGGGAGTGTGCTTAAAATAGCCTTGTATGCACAGAGACATGCCTTAATATAATGAAAAAAATATTTTTTTCCATTTTATGTTTGATCAGGTTTAGGTTCCCTTTAAGTTACATTTCCTAAAAACAAAATTATACCTTTCGTTTTATGCAAATTTTTAGAATAAGAGGAATATCTGCTGAGACAAAATCTCATCACAGTGGTATCATTAATGTGAATGCTTTAGAAACCTTTTCAGAGTTATTTTTCTTTTTAAAAACAGAGTGATAGTTTTCCTTGTTAACTAAAAAAAAAAAAGGCTCCTCTTTTAGGACCTAATCCAAAGCCTGTAAAAGTCAGTTGGAGTCTGCGTTTGGAACAGGCCCTGGGTCAGATGGCAGTTCTCAAACAGCAGGCAGGAAAGCAACATTTATTTTAGGCAGAACAAAACTATCATAGCAATAGCAGACCATGTCACATATCCTGAGAATCTGCATTTCATAGGAACATAGACCTGAGGTCCATGTAGTCCAGTATCCTGATTCTGACAGTGGCCAGCATCAGATACTTCAGATGAAGGTGTAAGAGCCTCGTGGTAGGCAGATGTGAGATCCTCTGTTCCCATATACATTTCATTCTGCTCTTTAATAGTTAGAAATTGGCTTAAGCTCTGAAGTACAAGGTTTAATATCCCTTCTAAAAAGTTGGTGTCATTAATTATGATAGCTCTAGCAACTCAATTTCTGCCCTTGAATTAATACCACATATTGTTTTACTTAGTCAAATTTGCTCAGCTACCATAACAGCAAGTATTATTTGCATGAAACACACCTCCCTGGTAGCAAGTGAGAAAGGGTTAAGTAGCTTCTGCTGACTTGTTGGGACAAGTGACTAGTTACCTAAGCTGGAGATAAGTCAGGTAGGACTGTAAAAAGATGCGAAGAGTCCTGTGGCACCTCATAGACTAACAGATGTATTGGAGCATGAGCTTTCGTGGCTGAATTCCCACTTCATCTGGTTCTCTGGAAACAGCAATCAGGATGAAAGAAGAGTAGCCCAGTTGGTCAAGTACAAGCCTAAGACCTCACTTAAGAGAGGTTCAATTCTTTGCTCTACCACAGAATTCCTGTTCAAATCGGTTAGTCTCTCTGGGCCTCTCCATTTGTAAAATGGGAAACACCTCACACAGAGGTGTTGTGAGTAGAGCTGCACAGACAGTTTTTTGTTTTAGGGGCTGAACCGAAAAATAAAAATAAATCAGATTCAAATCAAAACCAATTTTAAAAAAATTCATCAAATTGAAAAAACTTGAAAAAAACATTTCATTTTGAATTGACCAAAACTTTTCATTTGATTCAAAGCAATTTTTTCCAACTTTTTCATTTCAGTTTGACTGGTTATGAATGTTTTTTCACCCTTCTTTGTGTTTTGTTTTGTTTTTTATTTGGCCAAATTTGAAAACAAAATGCCATTTCAAAATGAAAAGCTGAAATGAAACATTGACATTTTTTAAATGAATCATTTAAAATTAAAAAGTCAAAGTGAAATGTTTAGTCTTTTTCCTAATGTTTCTTATTTTATTTCAGCCAAAACTATTTATTCAATCTGACCTGAATTTGTGAATAGTTTTGGTACCACAAAAGTACATTTTTTTGGTTAAAACAAATCATTACTTTTACTGAAACAAATTCACTTAGCTCTTATTGTGAGACCAAATGCATTAAAGCGTTTATGATACTTGGATGCTATGGTAAGAGGGACTGTAAAAGTACTTAAGATAGGTATTTAGATAGGCAGAGAAGGACCCCAGAACCCAATCCTAGGTAAAAGGTTTGAGCAGAACTTTTTAAAATCTTACTCTTTTTTAATAAAGCCAAATCCCTGGAAAAGAGGTCATTTGGACTCTGCACAGCGTGTAGAGTGCATTTGTGGAGTAGTCTGAGAAAGATGCAGGCTCAGAAGATCCACATAAACCATATTACAAATGTTAGTTTCGCTTTAGCCACAAAAATCAAGGATCCCAGTAACGAGGATTCCACTGCACCTTTAACTTGCGCTTGGTCCTGCAGTTCTTTTCCATGCAGAACTCCCATTGGTTTCACTAGGAGTTTACTGTTGGAAGACCAGGTTCAAGGAGTTTGTTTCCCTATACGTTTAGATATTATAGCCTATATAGGACAGTCTATTCAGACTTGTAGGAACTTTACACTTCTCAAGCACTAAGGGGGTTGGAAAACCGCCCCCGGATTTAGAGTGGCTGAAGTGGTTCCCACCCCCCCACACTCGATCAGGAGACACACAGATTAAGCGCTGACCAGGTGTTTACCACTGGAACACGCAGTGCATAGGGCACCAATCAGGAGAGGGGGCGAGAAGTTGGATTATGTTAGTACATGCGCATAATAGAATGATTTATGTAACCATTATAATAAAAGGACGTGGAAAACCCCCGCTTGGGGCGCTCCACTGGAACAGACTGACGGACTTGGCTTTATTTATTGCAACACAGACTGTTGTTTGTAAGTTCAAGTCCTTTGGCACATAGTTCTGACCTGCCTTTCACAACAATGGACATTATACTATATGGAGAGAATGTGGTCAAATATTTTTTACTAAAATATGGGCTCTGTAATCCTTTGACACACACATATATATACACACACACACATATGTATATATATGTGTGTGTGTGTGTATATGTGTATATATATATATATATATATATATATATATATATATATGTGTGTATATGTGTATATATATATATATACACATATATATACACACACACACACACACTCCAGTAGCATCAATGGGAGCTACAGGCTAATATTCATCCAAACACACTCTAGTTCCAGTTCCATTATCCTTGATCAGGAAAATCTCCCGTTGGCTTTAGGAGGCCAGTAGGAATCTTTGATTTTGTCAAAATTGGGTCTATTAGGGACAAATTAATGTACTGTAAATGTCACAGGACTCTTAGACCTGTAGAAGCCATTGTGCTATGTTCAAGATACAAATGGAATTATAATGTAGAAAGCTTAGTGATCTGGTCAATTTCCCCAATAAGCTAATGAGAGTTGTGCCTCCAGGAGAGAATAAATCTCATAGTGACTACTCTTATTTTATTAATTATTTAGACTTTGCCCTGAAATCACAGTGTTCGAGGGAAGGGTGGTTAGGATCAAGTGTCCCAGTTTGGAACCATTTTTATTACCACTGCTAGTTATACCAAGTGACTAACCTAGACTGTAAAATCTGCAACGCAAGAACTTGTCTGTCCCTATGTCCAATAAGGTGCTTAACATCACTTTTAGGAGATACAAATACATAATAATAATGATGATTTTTTTCCTTTTCTTACATATCAGTGCACACAGGGGCTGTTTGACTTGCATGTACTATTTCCATCTTCATTCCCTTTCTTTATTTCTCTATGTGCCCTATTTGCTCTACATCTGTCATTTTTATTCTACATTTTTCACTCTGCTTATTTCTTTCTTTGCTCTCCATTCTGTACATTGATCTAATTTGTTTCTTTCTTCCAACTCTCAGCCTTACTCCCTTTCAATTTTCTCCCTATCAGGTTTTGCTGGTACTCATGATATTACAGGAACATGTCATTCAGAAGATTTTTTTTAAATTAAAATGATACAGGAATGATTCCTCTCTGGAGGAACACATCCAGTCTGATTTCAAATGTTCAACTGTAGGAACTGGGGGATGTAATGCTCTAGGCAGGATTCTGGCTTATGAATCTAAGGTCTTGTAACCACATAAATGTCCCTAACTATGAAAAATTAGGATAAGGGAGGAGGGGAAATACATATAGGCAGAAACCTCTCTTCATTGATGTTTCCCAAATGTTCTTTAATTGAAGGTGATATTTACTTCCAAAGCCACTAAGTCTTTCTTGCCTTCAGTGGTCCTATGCAAATACTGAGCAAATTGACCATCCTTGAGTTTCGGCCACATGAATTTGCTCACGTATAAGCATCGAAGATCAGAATACAGTTCCTTGTCTTTGTTTTCAATATCACCAATCAAGTAGTTTACATTACACACTTATAACCAGATATATTCTGCTTTAAACATCACAGCCATTTAAAAACTACCAAGGTCCAAAACAGCATCCCACATGGTCACATTTTCCCTGTTATCTCAAAAAGGCCAAACTGAATATCTGAAACAAAATAGCTCCTGGGCTGGAATCTTGTATGCCAAGTATTAGCCTCAAACAAATTTTTACAGCGGGGATACTTAACCTGTAGGTAGAGCTTCATAATGGGAATACTGCCAGACCCTTGACTACAACCAATGCTACTGGGCACCAATATAATATTTAATTTACACTTCTTACAAAGCTAGCAATTTTTTGTTAATCTCACCACCTAAGTGAAAATCTCATCCCAATTCACTGCCCTCATGAATTCATCAATGGTCTTTTAACCACTGCTGTGATTTTCAAGTGGAAATAATAAAATGGCAAAAGTTAAATATTAATATTTAGTTCTTGCATTGTGCCTTTCTTTGATACCAATTACAACTTGAACTTCACCTAACTGAAAAAGACTGCAGACTTCACTCAATTAGCAGTAATAGGATTAAAACATAGCTTTGGAACTGAAGATTTAAATAGAAAAAAAACCCTGGCAAATACTTCATGTACCAAATTAATCTCAAAATAAATATGCAGCCTTGGGTAAAAAAAGTGGAATGTAGAATGTTGGAGGGGAGGGGAAGTTTTCTTTTTGACAACTGCTGCAATTTACAATTTGTGGATTATGATTCATTTAGAATAGTATTTTTCTCCATTTGGCCTAAGCACTCTTGAAATAGATATTGCCAGTCAAAGAAGGTTTCCTCACACGCAACTGTGATGCAACTTGTTATGCTGAAATAGTGTCCAGTTTTGCGCATCACATTTTTATTTATTAAAAGGATTTTTTATGGTGCTTGTCTCTGTGAAACTGAAGCATCACACAGACATACATGAATTTATTCTAACACCTGCCCCCCGAGTATTCGTTTACCCATTTTACAAGTGAGGTGCAGAAATTAAAGCTGTGTATCTATCTGCACTAGAGAATTGAAACACTGGTATTCGAGCCAGTGGACAGCACTGATGTGAGTACCATCAGTATTGCATGTGTCCATATTACCCATGCAGTTTTGGCTACACATTTACTCTGCATCTACACTTGCTGTGTACTACACAATTGCAGTTTCTGTCCTCTGTGTACCTACTGCACAGTTCCCTGAATCTTCCCTGAATCAGTGGGTTGAGGGAGATTTTTGAAGGGCTTTGGGGTGGCTTTTGGCATTGTGGCAGAAGATATCAGTTTGCCATAACTCACTGGGAAGCTCCCATCATTGTCTGCCCCTAAGTACCAGTGCCATTTCTTGTCCTTGTCTCAAAACAGAGGCCAAGATACATAGTCTGTGTTCATTCCTTGCTCAGCAAGAAAGGTTTTGCGTGGAACTTCAGTAAAGCAGTGATAAGGAGGCACGTCATCTGCAGCAAGGCAGTACAAGTAATACATGTAGAGATGAGGAACAAAGACCAGCAGCTAATGGCATTCTGGTTGTAATGGCCATGTGCCCCCAGGCCTGGAATAGCTGACTCCATGCAGTATGGTATAGATGGTCCAGAGAACCACAGTGACAGATGAAGCAAGTTGCTCTAGACATCTGGAATGAGTAGCAATGGCTCTATAACTCCAGAATCTGGAAAGATTTTTTTTGTAGCTCATTGGCCCCAACCTAGTCATGTCAGACCAACCAGGATGAGTGTTCTACTCGCTATAGAAAAGTAAGTGGCAATTTCCTGAGGGAAGCTGATTAACCTGGTTGGTTACTGGACATTCGGGGAGCGGGTTGGGGTTAGGAAGTTCATAGTGGGCAATGTTGTCAGGAAAGTGGACAAGTCAATACATAGCATGGCCAATATGCCAGAGATCAATGAGGCTTTTGAACAAACATGATAGCTTCTGCTTGGGCAGTAGAGACAATAGGAGGGATGAATACCGGAAGCAAGTGGAGGTTAAGGAAGTAGAAACTTCTTGGGGCAGAGGCAAAGAGGTACTCGAGGATACATCTACCCTTTTACAAATACTAATGACAGCATTCATGAGGACCAGGAAAATTCCCTCTCCAGCCGCAATAAAAGGCTGCATACCTGTTGCAGAAAATCTCTTTGTCCACCAATTTCTTGTTCCCCTGAACTAGCTTGGCTACAGCCTACATTGTTCTGTCTGGTTCTTGAGTCCCACAGATAAATTATGAGATCATGGCAACATTTCAGTTGTATTCCAATGTGACTTCAAGTACTTCTGGAGAATATCTGGGATTTATTTTCTTCTCCTCATCCTTCTTGCCCCTCACGACTGCATTGCAAGGCACCTCAAGCTGAGTGGAAGGGTGATTTGCAAAGATTTGGTCTTTTTTTGGAGGGGGGGGGGGGAAAGAAAGACCTTTTTTTCTGGCCTGACCTATTACTACTGTCCAAGGCTTTGTTATTGTTGACCCTAAAGTCCTTTGATCTCTGCCAGAAGATAATAGTTATGCAGCACTATTTGTACATTAACGTGACTCTGTGCCATGAAGATCAGAAAGTAAACTAGACAGGCAACTTATGTGGTTGGATGCATTGAAGAGGAAGAATGTTTGCATCTTTCAGGCTATTACACTATGCTCAGCCTGGCACTGGACTGGCAGAGATCACCAGGACAGAGGAGGACATGATCGTTAGCATTGCTCAAAGCAAGCCTAAACTAAACAGTGGTGTGAATACCTGTGCATCAATGGAAATAATTGTATTTCTGGGGTATGAGATTTGTGACTGGCATGGCAGGGAGAGCAAATGGTGGTTAGCATATCAGATTTCTCCAGTGTAGAAAAGGTCTAAGTAATTTGTTAATTGTGTGAACAAAGTATCTATGGCACTATCAGGAACAGAAGCCCGATTTTCCAAGTTCTACTCCAGTGACTTAATTAGAAGACCTTCATTTCAAACTTTTACCTTTCAAGGGACATAGATTCAACCACCTACCAAAATTATAGGCTCAAACCACTGCATGTGGGCTCACACCACTGACCAGTGCATGAAGACTTCAGGATACAAAAGTTTATCTGGATAACTTTCTAGCTGACAGATCCCAACAGGAAAAAGCAAAAAAAAAAAAAAAACCCAAAGAAAAAGATCAGACATTTAGAGATGATTGTCATTCTTTATAAAGATTAAGGGACTTGCAGCTCTTAAAAACTGCATTCCTGTATTAATCCAAAGGCCAGCCATTGTACAAGCAGCCACAGTGCATGCTGCCAGACACTGCTTTGCTTGTGATCTGAGGCTTGACATGAAGGGACCACCTTCTCAATGGGAGAGAGTTCATTCTTCATATTGGATCATTCTTGGGCCCTCAATAATGCTCCATTTTATGGCAAATATATAAAATTTAATTTGAAAAGAACAATGTTTACCCATGATTTGCAGCCTGAAAAGAGCATAAAAGAGGTGATGAGTCCTTACATTCATGTTTGCACCAGTTGGAGTGGGTAGTTGTAATCTGTGCATTTTGGGATAGGGCTTAATTATGGTTTCAGGTTTATGGATATTTTAGAAAACAAGAAAGCTCTTATAAGAAGAGGAGTCGGTCAAACTGTTAGATGAACCTCATGTTTGATTTGTTAAAGGAGCCCTAGGTAAACTGCTGAGCTAACAAGGTGAAGCTCAGAATAATGTATGAGGACAAAATGGATTTTTTAATTTTAATATATTCAAGCAGGAGAAAATAAATAATCCTGATTCTTCTAAGGAGGTGGGCAACCATAAACACATCCAGTAATTTCAATGTTTTCTGGAAAAGTCAAAGCTGGTTTGCAGTCATCTGAGGAAGACCAACCACTGTTAATATGATTACTTTCACCTCCGTACCTCATTATGCCTAGATCTAGCCTGAGAGCTCAGTCTCTCACTTTCATGAGTAGTATAAAATTCTGCCACAAAATTTAAATTAAAAAAAAGCAATTATTCATTGGATCCTAATAACCAATAGTTTATTTCCCTACATTTGATTTTTTTTATTCAGCGATAGTTCTGACATCCAAAGTGTCAACTAATTGCACTGACAATGAAATGGGATCACCACAGCACAGCCTTTATGCATTTGTCCTAATAAATGTCAGTTGAAGCTCAACCACTCACTTCACTAGATGCTAATTTAGACTGAATACCACCAGCTTTCTAGAGAGAAAGATTTTGCTTTAAATAAGATTAATCTCACAAGTGAAGTGTAACTTTCTTTTCTTTATAATAAAGGCCTTTGGTTATCCATTAAATCTGAATTACAGGTTTAACAAACACTTGCATAAGAATCATTAATATTATCCTTCAAAATTTGATATAATTACTAATTCAATGAATGCTACTTAATAGCTTGGAAGTCAGGTCTCTTCAAAAATTCAGTTACCATAGCTTTTGCCACAGAGCAGCAGTACTGTAATTGCAAAGCTCTTTTTCACTATGCTCCTTCAACTTAGCTTTCTCCATACAAGTCCAAAACTTGAGCTGGTGTTTTTCAGATATATCACTAGTGCAGTTTGGTTGGTGCCCTAGTCCATCACACCAAATGCCTACTGTTCATACTCTTCTGATCTGCAACTTCACAGGCCTGATTTACCCTCATTGTCATAGACAGGTGGAAATTGCACCTCCCTGCACCAGTGAAACTGCTGTAACTCAGAAGATGGATTCATGACCAGGAAGGGCAGATGGTGTTTGCACCATCACTCTCTACTTTCACTATGGGAGGATAGCTTTACACTATGTTTGCAGTATCATAGTCATGTTGGTCCCAGGATATTAGTGAGAGAGGTAATATCATTTATTGGACCAACTTCTGTTGGTGAGACAGACAAGTTTTGAAGCTACACAGAGCTGCTCTTCAGATCTATTACCTCACCCAGCTTGTCTAGCTTTAAAGTATGGCTGTCCTGGATGATTCCATCTGTTGGACCCTTGGCCATGCTCCTTCTGGGCTAGCACCACCCATTTGTGGTGTATACCAGTCAGCTCCAGGACTCTCAGCAGAGAAGGTTTGTGGTGCGCTCTTGGTGGACTTCCCACCCGCCACTAGAGACTCTGAACAGGGGATAGGCTGGTGGAAAGCAGCATATCCTGTGGCTGGATCAAATCTTTTCCTCTCCTGCTCAGCTCTTTCTTCTACACTGTACATCACCTTTTATACAAAGTGCTTTACAATCCGAACAGTTGCCAGTTTTACATCCTTAGAGAAGTATTTCATAAGAGAGAAATGACTGTAAATTTTGAAAAGACATGATCCAGCATCAATGCTTCCTTCATCTGATGAAGGTGAAGATCATGCTGAACTCTCCTTTTCAGTAGCAGAAACGAGCTAGATTGGTAATCTCCATGCTTTGGGAATTATTGCCCAGAAGTGGGTCAACAGGTATCAGGAGCTATGTGCAGAAATAGAAATTACAAAAATAAAAAGGTCCAAAGAATGGCAACAAAAATGATGATGCATATGGTGGGACTAAAGGACTTCACATGAGGAGGAATTAAAAAGACTAGGCCTATGTAGTTTGGAGTAAGAGACATAACAAAGGTATTCAAATTAATGAATGAGATAGAGCAGATGAGGCAGGAACTATTATTTGTCCTCTCCCATAATGTAAGCAGAAGCTGAAAGATAACTAATTTAAAATGAATATCATACAAAAATAGATGTGAACACATATATCATTAACTTGTGGGAATCATGGCCACCAGATATTATTTCAGCAAATAGCCTGGCAAGATTTTAAAAAGAATGTAACCACAGTTACATTAGCGTGGATAACTTCATATCATATAGGTTATTAAACTGATCATCAGCTGGAATCAGGAAGAATTGGGCCTTCTATCCTCCCTCAAAGCAACTGACACTGGGCACCTGTCAAAAACAGAATATTGGACTAGGTGGATCATTCGTCTGTTCCATTATAGATAACCCTTTGCTCTTGTGTGCTATTATTGTAGCTATGCTGTCACAAAGGAGGAATTGCCTTCAGCACAGCTATAACAGATTATGCAGACTCTATAACTGTCTTGTACTTGGATCTGACAAACTTTTGAGCCGGATGCACCATCCAAACAGCAATGTATTTAGGCTATATCTGTCTATCTATATGGGGGAATCAAAGCAGCTGTTCTATTAGCTTCTGTGTCTATAGTAAGGTATGGAGACGTGTCAACAATAAGGTGGCTATGATTAATTATAAAAGATACATTCTCATATAGTGCAGACTCCCAAGTGTTTGGCCCAGTATAGTGAGAGTGGGATTTTGTGTGAAGTACATCATGCAAAATGAAGAAAAACATACCACACCACCTGTGGAATTGATTTGATGGGCCATGCACTCATCTCACTGACAGCAAGCCTGAGTGCCCCTGCATTCATGCAGTGCCAATTAGGTGCACATGCAGAGCATGCTCTACCTGAGGAACGGGAGCTTCAAAAGGTGAAGCTGGCCACAAAGCAGGGAGAAGTTTGCTCAAGAGGAGAGGCTGCTAGGTAGCCCACTAACCAGGGCAGCCCAACCTCTCCCCCTCATTTAGGGCAGACAGATGCTGCAGCCCTGAGTGGGGGTGCTCTGGACATCTGCTTTCCCTCAGTGCCCTGTAGCTGGACCTGAAGTCCAGTGCCACAGACTGGAGGTAATTAGACTCTGAGAAGACAGTGGTAGTGAGCACAACTCCAGTGGGGAACAGTGAGCTTGCCCAGGATTGGGGTTCCAGAGGGTAACAGGGACAAAGGACTTAAAGAGATGACAGCAGAGCCCAGGCTGAGAGCTGGCTGACTACAACTGTCTACAATTCTTGAGTATCAAGTTTTTATTTCATTTTTTTCATGCATACCTTCAAGAACCCTGAAAAACCTTCAGCTGGTGCATTTTATCTATTTAGATTGTAGTTTCTTTGCGGAAGGGAGTCTCTTACTATGACTCTATGGTGTTTAGCAAACATGGGGACCAATCTCACTTAGGACCTCTAGGCAGTACTAGATTACAAATAGAAATCATAGAAATGTAGGACTGGAAGGGATCTCGATAGGCCATTATCCAGACCATCCTTGACAGATGCCTATCTAATCTGTTCTTAAAAACTTTACAAAAAGTGCTTCCACAACCTCCCTAGGTAATTAGTTCCCGTGTTTAATTACCCTTACAGTTAGGAAGCTTTTATTAATGTCTTATCTGAATTTCCCTTAATGTAATTTAAGCCCACTACTTCTTATCCTGTCCTTAGTAGTTAAGGAGAACAGTTTATCACCCTTCTCTTTATAAGTGCAACCTTTTACATAGTGGAAGACTTACGTCTTTCCTCAGTCTTCTCTTCTCCAGACTAAACAAACCCAGTTTTTTCAATCTAACCTCATAGGTAGGGCTCCGGGTCTGTCACAGAGGTCGCCCTGGGCAGCTGGTCCTGGGTCCGCCCTAGCAGCAGTCAGTGTGGCTGGCCCCAGAGACTGCCTGAGCAGCAGTCCCAGAGGTGGCAGCAGCAGTGGTGGGTGGGTGGGTGGCCCTGGGAGCAGCTGGAGTGGCTGCTGCTTGGTGGCCCCTGTCAGCTGGTGCTACTGGCCCTTAGCAGCCCCCCCACCCCGAGCAGCGGCCCTCACCCCCAAGCTAAGATTTACTCAGAGGTATATAGTACAAGTCATGGACAGATCACAGACCGTGAATTTTTGTTTATTGCCTGTGACCCATCCATGACTTTTACTAAAAATATCCATGACTAAATTGTAGCCTTACTCAGAGGTCATGTTTTCTAGACCCATAATCATTTCTTTTTCTCTCCTCTGGACTTTCTCCAATTTGTCCACATCTTTCCCAAAGTGTGGAGCCCAGAATTGGACACAGTACTCCAGTCGAGGCTGCCATGGACTCACAGGTCGTGCCCACTCTTGGCCCTGTGTGGTCCGTGGGGGGAACCCCCTTCAGTGAGACAGCCCTTCTCAGGCATCCACTCTATCTCAGGGGTTAAGCCCCTCCACCTCCTGGAGCCACACCTCTCTGAGCCTTAGCATGCCTGTCTCTCTCCGTGAGTCCCCTGAGGGAGTCCACTCGCTCTGGACCCCCAGGGCCTCCACTCCGAAAGGGAATAATGCCACGTGTTCTCGAGACTGGAGTGACACTCAGCCAGTGTAAAACAGAAGGGTTTATTGAGCGTCTGAACACAGCATAGGAAACTCAGGGCCTGGCCTCCCTCAGCACAGCATACCCCCTTAGTCACAGAGGCCTTATCATTGCTGAGTAGACTGGAAGAATTACTTCTTGTGTCCTGCTTACAACACTCCTGCTAATACATCCCAGAATGATGTTTGCTTTTTTTGCAACAGTTTTACACTGTTGATTCATATTTAAATTGTGATCCACTATAACCCCCAGATCCTTCTCTGCAATCCTCCTTCCTAGGCAGTCATTTCCCATGTTTTTATTTGTACAGTGGATTATTCCTTCCTAAGTGGAATATGTTGCATTTGTCCTTATTGAATTTCATCCTATTTATTTCAGACCATTTCTCCGGTTAGCCAAGATCATTTTGAATTCTAATACTGTCCTCCAAAGTGCTTGCAACTCCTCCAAACTTCATATCATTCGTAAACTTTATAAGTGTACTCTCTATGCCACTGTCCAAATCACTTATGAAGACATTGAATAGAACTGGACACAGGACAAATCACTGCAGGACCCCACTGGATATGCCCTTCCAGCTTCACTGTGAGCCATTTGATGTAAGGGACCAGGGTGTAGGCGGTCTGGCCTAGCATTCACAACTGATCTGAGGTCCACACATCAGGGACAGTAGTCAGTTAGCAGGGGTTGGAGGAATTGCTAGAGCCAAGTTCAATAAGCAAGAGTCGGGATCAAAGTCAGGCTGGGGTCAGAGACTGGAGATCAGGAGACGAGGTGAGATCTGGAGTTGTAGCAGGCCTGAATGACAACTTTGTGGTGAACTCTCCAGGGTTAAGTAGGACACTTGGTCAATCAGAGGGCTACAGAGTACTATCACACTGTGTCCTTTAGGCAGTACTTCCTGAGACACCTACTGCCCATAGTGGTCCCTGGATGTTTCTCTGCATGGTCTTCTGGTGGCACTCTGGGAACATCAGCCATCCCAGGCTCTAATCCATGGATCCTTACGAATGGTAACTATTCTCTGTGTACAGTTGTCCAACCAGCTGTGCACCTACCGTATAGTAGGTTCATCCAGACTATGTTTCCCTAGTTTGTTTATGAGAAGGTCATGTGAGACAGTATCAAAAAATCTTTCTACTGTCAGTGTACATCACATATAATGCTTCCCTCCCTATCCATAAGCCTTGTTACCCTGTCAAAGAAAGCTATTAGGTTGGTTTGACATGATTTGTTCTTGACAAATGCATGTTGACTGTTACTGGTTATCATCTAGGTGCTTATAAATTAATTTTTTTGATTATTTGCTCCATTATCTTACTGGGTACCAAAGTTAAGCTAGGTTGTCCTCATTGCCCTTTTTATAGATAGGTGCTATATTTTCCTTTTTACAATCTTCCGGGATCTTTCCTGTCCTCCATGAGTCCTCAAAGATAATCACTAACGACTCAGAGATCTTCAGCCAGTTACTTAAGTATTCTAGAATGTATTTAGTCGGGCCCTACCAACTTGAAGACATCAAACTTGTCTAAGTCATTCATAACTTGTTCTTCCTTCTTTTAGCATCAGATCCTACCCCATTTATGCTGATGTTCACCAAGTTAGTTGTCTGATCACTGCTAACCTTTCTGGTGAAAACTGAAACAAAGGCATTTAACACTTCGGCCATTGCTCTGTTTTCTGTTATTGTCTTTCCCTCTTTATTGAGTAATGGGCCTACCGTGTTCTTGGTCTTCCTCTTGCTTCTAATGTATTTGTAGAATGTTTTCTTGTTACCCTTTATGTATCTAGCTAGTTTGATCTCGTTTTGTGCCTTGGCCTTTCTAATTTTGTCCCTACATGCTTATGTTTGTTCTTTTTACATTCATCCTTTGTAATTTGACCTAGTTTCCAATTTTTGTATGACTCTTTTTTTTTTTTTTTACTTGTAGGTCACTGAAGATCTTCTGGTTAAGCCAGCATGGTCTCTTTCAGTACTTCCTATCTTTCCTACACACTGGCACAGTTTATTCTTGTGCTCTTAATGTCTCTTTAA
Source organism: Mauremys reevesii (assembly GCF_016161935.1). Lineage (NCBI taxonomy): Eukaryota > Metazoa > Chordata > Testudines > Geoemydidae > Mauremys > Mauremys reevesii. The sequence goes on from NC_052623.1 coordinate 313,551,260, forward strand.
AAAACTGCCAACTCTACTGAACTCTTTTTTGCCCTTAGACTTGCTTCCCAAAGGATCCTACCTACCAATTCTCTGAGGTTGCTAAAGTCTGCCTTCTCAAAGCTCATTGTCTTTATTCTGCTGTTTTCTCTCCTAACAGTCCTTAGAATCATGTGAACTCATATTTCCACACAAGCGGCCTTCCACCTTCAACTTCCCAATCAGTTCCTCCCTATTTGTCAAAATCAAATCTAGAATAGTCTTTCCTCTAGTCACTTTCTCCACTTGCTGCAATAAATATTTGTCTCCAATGCATTCCAAGAACTTATTGGATAATCTGTGCCCTGTTGTATTATTTTTCCAGCAGATATCTGGGTAGCTGAACTCCCTCATCGCAACCAAGTCCTGTGTTTTGGATCATTTTTCTAGTTGTTTAAAAAAAGCCGCATCCACCTCTTCTTTCTGGTTAGGTGGTCTATAGTAGATCCCTACCGTGACATCACCCTTGTTTTTAATTTATTTTATCTTTACCCAGAGACTTTCAACAGGTCTGCCTCCCTCTTCTATATCAACCTCAGTGCAAGTCATCAGGGGTAGGCAACCTATGGCATGTGTGCCAAAGGCAGCAAGCAAGCTGATTTTCAGTGGCACTCACACTGCCCGGGTCCTGGCCACCGATCCAGAAGGCTTTGCATTTTCATTTAATTTTAAATGAAGCTCCTTAAACATTTAAAAAACCTTATTTACTTTACATACAACAATAGTTTCGTTATATATTATAGACTTATCGAAAGAGACCTTCTAAAAACGTTAAAATGTATTACTGGCACGCAAAACCTTAAATTAGAGTGAATAAATGAAGACTCAGCACAGCACTTCTGAAAGGTTGCTGACCCCTGGTACACACCATTGATATACAAGGCAACACCTCTTCCCTTTTTTTCCCTGCCTGTTCTTCCTGAACAAGCTATACCCTTCTATACCAATATTTCAGTCATTTGAATTATCCCACCAAGTCCTGTGATGACAACTATGCCATAGTTGTGATCATTCACTAATATTTCTTATTCTTCCTGTTTATTTTCCACACTTCTTACATTAATATACAAACATCTAAGATGTTCATCTGATTTCTCCTCTGCATTCCCTCTTGTTTCTCTTTTGTCCCTGCTATGATTGCCCATGTTCTGAGCCTTCACCCAGGCCTCCCTGTTTTGAACTCACCTGTGGGCTTTTGTCTTCTGCCCCCATCAAACCAACCTTACAGCCCACCTCCCTAGGTTAGCTAATTTGTATCTGAAGATAATCTTCTCTTTCTTGATAAGTCGATCACATCTCTGCTCAGCAATCATTCTTTTTGGAACAGCATCCCCTGATCAAGGAAACAAAAGCCCTTCTAGTGATATCTTCTGCACAGCCAAGCATTCACCTGCAAGGATGTGTCTGGCTCTGCCTGGGTCCCTGCCCTTGACTGGATGGATCAATGAGAATGCCACCTGTGCCCTCACCTCCTTCACCCTCAGTCAGGGTCATACCTTGCAATATCATTAGAGCACACATGGATGAGCAGCATGGGGTAGTAGTCAGGGGGCCGGATGATCCTTGGCAAACCTTCCGTAATGATTCAGATATGGGTCCCTGGCAGGCAGCATACCTCAGGATGCCAGGTCAGACCAGCAGATGGATGCAACCATCCACCTTAGAAGGGAATCACAAACCACCACAACCCTTTGTTTCCTTTTGGGAGTGATGGTCGTGATTCTCCCCTCTTGGGGGTACATGGCTTCTTCTCCTCCTCCATCTTTGGGGGAGACTCCTCATGACCCTTATTGCCAAGGCAGCATACATACTATTTATCTCTATGGAGGGTGGATTGGGAGCAGGAGTGGAGCACTGCCTATTGCCAGAAGTAATCAGCAGCCAGCTTCCTCCCTGTGAAGTAGCAGTTTCTCCGCTCTTCCCCCCACCCCGCACTCCCAGTGGTGCTATTGCATTGCTCTCCAGTTAGATTGCCTCCTCAACCATGCAGGTCTCCATATGCGTATCTTGAATGAATTCCTCATGTGCACAGATACTCACAGCCTCACCACCTCCTCCTGACGCTCTCCCACCTGCTTCTTGAGAGATTTTACCAGTAGGAACCTCTTACACTAGATGGTCTCCCCAGCCCGGCTTTCTATGATGGGGAAATGCAGGCTACAGTCTTTGCAAATCCACACCAGGACCTGGGTAGAGGTATCCATGGTCAGATTCTCTGTAAGGACACAGGTGCAGGAGACAGGAGCAGTGTTGGCATTGATAATGCTGCCTTTCCAAACCATGATGATTTTATTCTCTCTCCTTCCTACAAACTTCCTCTCAAACTCCCGTTTGCTGGCCTGTTTGCTAGCTCCTCTTGGTCGATTAGTGTCTTACTTTTAAGCCCTTCTCTCCTAGGTCAACCCTGCCCCCTTATCAACACACCAGTAGAAGGGGAGTCACAAGGATGATCAAGGGTCAACGGATAGAAGGCTGGAGCCTTGCTAGTCCACACTCAGCTAGTGCACACTTGCTAGTGCACACTCAGCCTCTGGCCCCCTGTCCTACACAGTCCTCAAAAGCACAGTCCCCAACAAACCACACTGTAAATTTTAAGCAACCCAAAAGAGAAACCAAACAGACAAACAAGCTCACTCACCCCAAGATTTAGTGCTTGCTCCTTCTTCATTGGGGGATCCCCCTCTCAGGCTCCCGTTGCTCCCCCCTGTTCACTAGCTAAATAGGTTACAAACACTTTGACAGAAAAGGCATCGCCATTGTTACTAAGATAACAAAATATTTTTAAAAGGCTACGGTTCGTGCTAAGTCGTCATATTATATGCACTGATCTGTTTATGAACATGACTACTTTTGTAAAAGGAACTTGCTGATTTGATTGCATCACAAAAGACCAGGGGCAGGGGAGAAGGGGATCCCACTGACTAAAACAGGAAGTAAGGGAGGGGAGAGCATGGCTCTATCCATTTGCTGCTGTCAACTGCTATCTTAACAAAAGAAAAGATACTGGATACTTCTTAAGTAATACTTAACTTGTGTATTATTAACAGGAAAACCACCCAAAACATTACTGACTGGTTAAAAAAAAAAAAAGCAAATTCTGGGGAGGATTTTCTACATGGTGTCATGATGCTAGACAGGGATTTTCAGAAAAAATGCCTGTACAGCACAGTCCAAGAAAAAGGAAGCAGCCTCACAAGCAGGGGGGAGGAAATGCAGGCATGATTGTATGAAAAACCCCTCTCAACGTCACAAAAACAAACCCAAAGTTGCTTATTTTACACTAGTTTGGCTAAGCTGACTACAGAATGACCCCCCCCCCACCCGTCACCCCATACAACAATATGGGTCACCTTGCTTCCTACTCCAAAGTTCCTACTATCATATAATTTTTTTACACTTAGATGTATGAACTTAATTTAACATCCATAACTCCAATCTGAATAATTTTTCTGTTCTTATCACGCTGTTTTTAGATGCAGCTCAGGAATACAGTTTTCCCTGCATTCAAACTGACCACTTAGAGTTACACAACAACATAAAAATGGCCATACTGGGTCAGACAAATGGGCCATCTAGCTAAGTATCCTGTCTTCTGACAGTGGCCAATGCCAGATGCTTCAAAGGAAATGGAACAGAAGAAAAATCAAGTGATCAATCCCCTGTCATCCAGTCTCAGCATCTAGCAGTCAAAGGCTTAGGGACACCCAGATCACAGGGTTGCATCCTTGACCACCTTGACTAATTGTCACTGATTGACCTATCCTCCATGAATTTATTTAATTTTTTTTAACCCAATTATACTTTTGGCCTTCACAACATCCTTTGGCAATGCATTCCACAGTTTGAATGTGCATTTTGTGAGGAAATACTTCCTTTTGTTTGTTTTAAACCTGCGTCTCTTAATCAGGGCTTTTATTAGCAGCAGGACACCCTCCAGTGCAGTGATTCTCAAACTAGGGCTGCCACTTGTTCTGGGAAAGCCTCTGGCAGGCTGGGCCAGTTTGTTTACCTGCCGCGCCTGCAGGTTCAGCCAATCGTGGCTCCAGGCCAATGGGGGCTGCAGGAAGGATGGCCAGCATGTCCCTCGGCCCACGGCGCTTCCTGCAGGCTCCATTGGCCTGGAGCAACAAACCGTCGCCAGTGGGAGCCGCGACCGGCCAAACCTGCAGACGCGGCAGGTAAACAAACTGTCCCGGCCCGCCAGGGGCTTTCCCAGAACAAGCGGCAGCCCTAGTTTGAGAATCACTGCTCCAGTGCATGACTGCATGTCTGGGAGCTTACTAAAGGTGGACTTACACTGCAATGTGTGTGCATATTTTTCTGGTTTACTCAGCCATTTCAACTGTTTCAACATATGTCCACAGCATGTGTAAGGGTTAAATTAGTCTCCTCAACAACTTTGCTTGCGCTGAGTCTGACGCAGTACCACATACAATGTAGTCTTTAATGAGCAATTCACACAGTTTTCCAAATTCACAAGTCATTCTACTGCCAGTTTTAAATCAGTCATGTATTGGTGTATACTTTCCCCATCTATCTGACTTCTGAGTGCCTCCCATATGTGACATTTCTTCGTAGTGCACAGTATGCTTACAACTTATTCTTTAAGATCTGTATTTTTCATCTCCTGCATCAAATTGAACGCTTCTTAAATGCTTTTGCTTCTTAAACTGCCACATGAAGAAGGAATGCTGTTTGCAGCCATTCATCTTTGTTTGCACCACTCGCAATTCTGTACTGCTCAGATCTTTGCTTCCACTTTCTCCAGTTTTCTGCTGCATTTCCTTCAAACACAAACTTTCCCAGAGGCTTTAGCTTGTCCTTTTTTTTCCCCAGGTTTGTTATATTCTTCTTACTTTTTGTTTTGTTCTGGCACCATGTAATAGCTGTTCCCAACTTGCTATTCTGACATAAGAAAAAATACTGGAAACATTTTAAGTAACAGTAAACGCTTTACTTAACTTGTTGTTTGCGAAGAACTGTACATAGGTGTTGCTGGCATGCCTGCGAAGTGTAAGCCATGTGCTTCTTCTGATAAGGGTCACTTACACAGTGATTCCTCCATCCCACACTATTGGTAACTTTAACAAAGTTTCTACTATCATTACACCTACCATGATCACTTTATTGCAACTACTGTATGTCAATAAATATCAATATGTTTATATTTATGGGAACCTCCATACTGTGTATGATGAAGAATCACTAGTCAAATTACATAGATCTAGTAACCACCCCAAACACACCAAGAAATCTGTTATCTACAGCCAGGAAGTCAGATACCACAGAATATACTCCGAGGAAAAAGTCCAGGATATACACCTTAAACACACTCAAAACTGCCTTCACCAAACAAGGACACTTCACTAGAGAGGTAGATCGCATCATGAACAGGCCACCCAAATACCCTGAAAGAGCCTGCTTCACTACAGAAATACACCTCCCCCCCCCCGACCTCTAGTTCTCACCTACTACCCACACACTGAACCCATACAAGGTAACATCAAACAACTACAACCCCTACTTGATGGGGAGCCCATCCTGAAAGAAGTCTTTCCTGAACCCCCTCTTCTGGTCTTCTAACAACCTCTCTAAGCTCATCATCAGAAGCAAGCTTCCAGGACCAGGACACACCAACTCAAAGAGGCACCAGACCCTGCCAGAACAACAGATGCAAAACCAGCAGACATATGTCCACTGCTACAATGATCAACACACCCCACCCCCACAACACATCTTTCAAGATGCTAGGATCATACACATGCCTATCACATGTGGTGTACCTGGTCCAGTGCAGTAAATGCAACTATATGAAACCAAACAATCACTAGGCTCTCGAATGAACTCACACAGGAAAATGATAAAAGACAAAAACACTGTATCACCTGTGAGTGAACACTTTTCACAAAATGATCACTCTATATTCAATCTATCAGTAGTCATCCTGAAAAGAAACCTGCACAACACTTTCAAAAGATGAGCCTCGGAGCTTAAATTTATAACTTTGCTAGACACTAAAAATCATGGACTGAATAGAGACACTGGATTTCTGGCTTATTACAACAATCTATAGCCTATTAACAACCCCGCAGCTGCCTTTCCCCTGTATGACTGGAAGGGTGTTAATGGGCCACTTCACTTTGAATGGTCCCTTGAAATACTACTAATGCTAAACCATCTGTTCTACCTTTCATTTAGCTCTGACACATTGTGCCCTGCTCTATGCTACATAAGAACGGCCATACTGGCATCAGACCAAAGGTCCATCTAGCCCAGTATCCTGTCTTCCAACAGTGGCCAATGCCAGGCACCCCAGAGGGAATGAACAGAACAGGTAATCATCAAGTGATTCAGTCTCTATCACTCATTCCCAGCTTCTGGCAAACAGAGGCTAGGGACACCATCCATGCCCATCTTGGCTGATAACACTGATGGACCTATTCTCCATGAACTTATCTAGTTCTTTTTTGAACCCTGTTATAGACTTGGCTGTCACAGCATCCTCTGGCAAGACGTTCCACAGGTTGACTGTCCATGAGCAACGTAGCTATACCAACCTAAGCGCTGGCATAGACAGTGCTATGTTAGTGGGTCAGCTTCTACCTCACCCACCTTGTCTCTCTAATCAAATTGCAGACATTTGTAGAATCAATGATTTAGAATATTTCAATCAATTGTTTTCACATTATTTACTGTACAATTTCCCCCAAATCTTTTCTCCTGTCCTGTTTATTTCTTTCACTTGCTTTTCTTCCATTGGATTCCCTTCTTCAGTTTCTGCCTTCCCCTTCCATTTCCTCATATAATCTGTTCTTCCATTTCCTCCTCCTCTTCCCATTCCTCCACACTTTGTTTTACTCTGATTTTCTTGTGTTTTCTGTTTTATTTCCCTTTCTCCTCTGTTCCTCTTCCCCTTGTTCTCATTCTTTCCCTTTCTGTCCTTTTCCTCTTCTCCCCAACTTCTTTCTCCCTCTCCTCTTTCTCTATCTGCTTCTGAATGCCTGTCAATTGTCTTTCAGACTGACAGGTAGCAAAGATTCCATGTGTTTCATTCAGTAACACTGGGAAAACCAGGATTGTTCCGGACTTCTTATTTGTAGAGTTCCACAGATGTGAAAGGCAGCATTATATAGATCTAGAGCCACCACTGGAAGAGACTCTTATCACTCTGTTCTCTCTCTCAGCCACTCTTCTAGTATGGTATATTAGCCACATAGATTCTTGGAAGAACAGTCCAATGGCAGTTCAGACAGGAACAGACAAGCTCAGACCTCAGACAAAAGAAGGTTACTCACCCACAAAAACACAAGGGTAAACTGAGTTTTGGGATGCACAGTCTTGAAAGCAATTGCTGAGTCACTGATACCAACTTTATGCAAGAAACAGGGGCGGCTCCAGGCACCAGCGCAGCAAGCGCATGCCTGGGGCGGCAAGCTGAGGGTGGTGGCCTGCGGTCGCCGTGAGGGCGGCAGTCAGGCTGCATTTGGTGGCATTTTTGCAGGAGGTCCACCAGTCCCACGGCTTTGGCGGCAATTTGGCGTCGGGTACACCGAAGGCGCGTTACCAGCAGACCTCCCGCAGGCACACTGCCGAAAGCCGCCTGCCTGCTGTGCTTCGGGCGGCAAAATACATAGAGCCGCCCCTGCCAAGAAAGAAAAGCTTGGCAGAAAGTCAGCATGACTCTCTCATCAAGGATGTAGCAGACAAAGCGGTTCTTCTGCAGTAGTCCAAGTTTGCTTAGGATATTAGTGCAGATTAGATTCCTTTGTGGGGGTGCCATAAGGAAAGCATAAATGGAGTTGAGGGATTGACTGGTTGAAGAAAATAACCTTTGTGACAACTAGAGGATCACAAAAAGCAAGGCTTTGCTTATTGCAGTGAACTGTGGTTGTTGCTATTTCGATGTAAAGAAAAACAAGTTCCCTATACAACGCTCTAGGTGTCCAAACACTTAATTAGAATTGCAATAAAATGCCAGCAGCATTCAAATATTCATTTCAAACAAGAAGTCAGCCAGCCGGCCACCTACAAAAAGACTCCTTTGCACTCCTTCATTGTTCTAGGAAGCAATTATAATAGAAGTTATTCTTATTAGCCAAATCATTCAGTATTTGTGGGGGAAGGCCCATTACAGCAAGTGATTGAAAATGGCTAATAGAGTAATTGTCTTACTTACCTATGCAGAACACAAGATGTAGGGCCATAACCTCAGCTGGTGTAAAACAGAACAGCTCCAATGGAGTCAATGAAGTAATGATGATTTACACAGCCTGACAATCTGACCCATAATATTTTTCTTCACTTCAGTATCTTTCTTCACTGTTGTATGGTGATGTGATATGCCAATGAACAGTTCCAACATGCAGTGATTTTATGAGGAACCACTCCCACCTGGCAAATTTTCTTCTATACTAAAGCTCAGTGCCCTCTTACAAATCCTTCCTTAAAACCTTTATCTGGCATGATGCCTACAAAAAATTGGCAATGGTTAGGCAGCTGCTATGCTGAGACCAATGCTCATCATGCTGATCAATATCACCCCATTGTTACTTTGTGCCTCCCTTCTCTGTTTGTTGCATCCACTTGCTGTCTTTAGTCTAACAGTACAGTGCAGGACTGCTGCAGCCACCGACTTCCTTTGTGACCTCAGCATATTCACTTAATCTACCCTGTACCTCAGCTCCTCAGAGGTAAAATGAGGATAATACTTCTCTACCTCACCGGATAAAATCCATTAATGATTGTGAGACACTCAGATATTGTGAGGATAAGGGCCAGATAAGTATACATAGATACCATGAAGTGAACTGTGCCAGACTGGGGGTGGGGGGGCGTCACTAGGACCTAGAGTGTAGAAAATTGTGTCTGCTGCATATGTATTCTCTCTGCTCTAGATGCACAGAGATGGTGGACTGCTGTGCTGGAGGAAACAAGAGACATAGTAGCCAGGCAGGAGAAAAGGTGAGAGGGAATAACAGAAAGCAGCAGGAGCTGCAGGGAAAGAGAGGAGGAGGAGCCTGGACTGATTAACACCAGCTTCTCAGGAAGCTTCCTGTTTCCTGTTGCTTCCCTGAACCCACTTGAGGAGAACAGGCAGTCAACTGAAGTAGTAGGAGCCAGTTAGGCCCTTAAAATGCTGATATCTTCCCTCACTCAGGCCCTGCTACCAGCCTGCTTATTTCTCCCCTTCATCTGAGTGTTGAGAGCCACTATAGCTGGCACAGAACAGCAGTCATGAGCGAAAGAAGAAAACGCCCCTCTGGGGCAGCATTCAGGAAAAGAAAGAAAGCAAAGGAAGCTTTTCTATCTAAGCAGGAAGGAGCTCTCCTGAAATACATAGACACAAATGTTCACGGTGAGTCTTCCAGCCCCAGTGAGGATGTGAGTGGTGGTGAGATGCCTGATCTTCCAGTTAGTCAGAGTGCAGGTGACCTGGCAGCTACTTCAGCATCCATATCTCCATCTCAAATGAGTGTAACTATGCACATTCCAGAACAATAGTGTAGATCAGAGAAGAGTGTGGTGGAGGCTCAAGAAACAGCCGCTGCTGAGTTTAGTTCCTTAAGTCTAGATGATCCAGGACTGTGGACCCCCTTGAGCAGTAGCCTGAGGGACTTCCTTGTACTGCATGGGCCACAGCAAGTGAAATACTTCATGTTCCCCAAAGACAATGAAAATAGAAGTTTCCATCCAACACATTACTGGTGTGAAATCCCCAGTGGTGACAAAATGGAGAGGCCATGGCTTATGTACTCAAAAACCCAGAATGCTGCATACTGTTTTTGTTGCAAACTCTTCCAGTCTAATTTTCCAGCCACATTGGGTTCTACAGGAACAAAGGACTGGAAAAATCTGTCTAGAAATCTGGCATGCCATGAGAAGGCAGCAAATCACCAGAGAGTATTCCATAGGTGGAAAGAGCTTGAGATGAGACTAGGTTAAAGGCCACCATAGATGATCAGCATCAAGAGAAGATTGCATCAGAGTCTCTTTACTGGCAAAATGTTCTGAAAAGGCTCATTGCCATTGTGAGAATAATGCTAGGACAGGAACTGTTCATGGGAGAACAGTAGCAGAGGGAAACACTTCCCTAACACTTCCTGTAACAGTTGCCAGTGGAGAACAGAAACATACATAACTTCAAATTTCTGTGTGGATTAGTGTTGTGGCATGACATACTGTTTGAAATAAATGTTGTAAGCAAGAGACTCCAAGGTGTTGACCTTGATATATCTGGAGCAATGGAACAACTGGACAAAGCAAAGTCATACCTACAGTCTTACTGGTCAGATGAGGGATTTCAAAACATTCTGAAGAATACACAGAAGTTGGCAGAGGAACTTCACACTGAAGCTTTTTTCCCACCCATTCAAGAATACAAGAGTCACAAAAGAAGAAGACATTTTGATGACAAGGCATGGGTTAATCCCATAAGAGACCCCCAAACAACAATTCAAAGTTGAATTATTAACCAGGTGCTAGATTGTGCAATACAGTCAGTTGAAGAACGTTTCAGGCAGCTCTAGGAACACAGCAGTATATTTGGGATGTTGTATGATATTCCAAAACTCCTCACTATACCTGAAGAAGACCTACACCAGCAATGCAGGGCACTAGAGACAGTGTTGACACATGATAGCATGCGCGATATTGATGTGAGTGATTTAGGAGATGAACTGAAAGTCCTTTCAAGATACATTTCAGCAGGATCAACTCTAAAGGCTGTTCTGGAATATATCTGCAGAAATAAGATGACCACCCTCTTTCCAAATGCTTTTGTTGCTCTGCGCCTACTTCTAACACTTCCTGTAGCAGTTGCCAGTGGAGAACGGAGCTTCTCCAAGACGAAGTTAATAAAAACACATCTATGCTCCACAATCACACAGGAGAGGCTTGTTGGCCTTGCAACCATCTCAATAGAGCATGAGCTGGCCCAGACTGTGGACCTTCAGGAAGCAGTTCAAATCTTTGCAACCAAGAAGGCACGGAAAGCATTGCTTCAATTATTCAAACTGATAAAAATACCAGTGTTTACTATGTAGATAAGAAAAGTTACATTTGCTATTCAGGCGTTTGAAAGTTAAGTGTTACTTAAAATTTTTGAACAAGGCATTTTAAGTTGTTAGTACCATGAGAGGACTAGAACAGGAAGAAGGCAGAATTGAGACCTTTCAAAGTTTTGGCCCAAGCGAGGGGCATGGGGGCATCATTTGAGCTCCCCGCCACAGGTGCCAAAATGTTGTGGGCTGGCCCTGTAGATGAATAAACTCTTCAGGGTAGGGACTGTCTCTTTTTCTGTGTTCATACAGTGCCTAGTTTAATGGGGCTGACTCCATATTGTTTCCTAGGTGGGGGATTTGTTGGAGAAGACACTTTGGGCTGGAACCCCCGAAAGCTCCATGCGTTGTGCATTCCATATGAAAAATTTCAGGGGCCGCCCCTGGTTACATCTGCAGTGGGTCTCAAACTTTTTTTTACTGGTGACCCGTTTCACATCGCAAGCCTCTGAATCTGCCCACCAGCTTGGGGATAAAGCAGTCAGCCACACCCAACTCTGATTTAGCCTTCAGGGCAGGCTCTTTTATTCTTCTCCTACACAAACAATATAGAAGAGTAATAAAAATGATAGTTCTGACCTGGATTCATACTACAGGGTCTTTTACCTCTCAATAGCTCATGGTTCATCATAGCCCTCCCTTAGCCTCAGGGGTTTGCAAGACCTACCTGCCCTGTTACTGCCCTATTAGAGGCGGCTGCTGCTGCTGCTGCTGCTGCTGCTGCTGCCACCGCTCAGAGAACTTTGTGTCTCCCCTGGCCTGCCTTCTCTTATAGAGATGGATCCTCACTTATATCTTCCAGCTGAATCAGAGCCAGTCATTAGCTGCGGCTTAACTGGATCAGTTGGTTCCCAAGACCTGCCTGATGAGCTTCTCCTTAGGCCAGGGCATGCTGCTCCCTGGCTCAGCATCAGCAGAAAGAAGCAGACCACCCTGCTACACCTGCCAAGTCCTCGAGCCAATTCCCGACACCATCTTATGGCACCCTCCTGATTCATAATGGATATTCACAGCCCAGATCCAGGAACAGTGAGAAAAGAAGACTGAGATTCATTTTTTAAAACAGGTTTTAAGCTGTTCTGCTGAAGTTGTGACATAGTTGCATCAGTGCCAGGACTGAAAGTCACCCATATGAGGGAAATGATGGCATTTTCCAAATAGGTGTGTCATGGGCTTGCCTGAGCTAGGGTGTCCTATGGACGAAGTTCACCTTTACAGAAAAATAGTTAGTCCACATAGGCATTAGAGATGCTAATTTGAAACAACAGCCCTTCATATATCCAACCACAACACTGTCAGTCTGGCCCCTGACCAGACCAGGTTTCTAGGTTTACGACAGGGAATGCCTGCCTTCCCTACCACAGTCTCACCCAAAAACAGCCTTTGAAAGATGCAGCCAATCCTTTATATCTGGCCTGCTTTGCCCTGATTGGCTTCTGCCTCCTCCCAGCCCTTCTAGAAGCTGGAGAACTAAGTCTCGCTGGTTCTGCCACCAGGTGATCCTGGGAGACCCCTGTAGGTCTGAACTTGCTGCTCTTTTCTTCCAAAAGCACAGCTTCATAGGGTTGGGTATGCCAAGGCAGTGGAGAGCAAATGCCTTGTGCACCTCATCACAAGATGCAAGTTGCTGCACTCATATTTCCAACTCCCTAGACCCCGTGTTCCTACTAGGACCTCTGTATCCCTTTCAGAGCTTCAAAACTCCTCTAATTTTCCCACTCAACTCCTTCTCATCTTCTGAACTCTCTGTCAGCTGAGAAGAGCTAGGACTTCCTCTAAGACAATTAATGCAAATCTTAATCCGTCAGATGACTTGCTACTGTGATGACAAGCATTCCATAGACTCCACCTAGTGGGTATCCTAGTCATTCCAGCATGTCTAGAAATGAACCTGTCTCCGGGATGGTAGTTTAAAACACCAACACCATGACAATATGTTCAGCCTGACTTGTCTATTTTATTCAAACCCTTTAAAAAAAAATGTACCCTAACTCAGGTGACTTGATCTTCCTTGAACCTTTAGACAGCACTTTTTGTGATGCTTTTTGAAGACAGCACTTCCTATTTGTGACTGACAACTGGGGCTGTGAGAACAGAACAGGGCCAAGGGCAATCATCCCATTAATGATTGCTCCTCTGCTGCTGATGATTGGAGTTGAGCTCTGAAGGTTGCCCAGGACTTTCGAACCATCAACAGACGAGAAAAGGTAAACCAGGAAAGCTTCTGCCATAAACTGATCTGCTGCAAATGAGTGTTAGTAGGGTGAGTAATGTGAACTCCAGGACCATACCACCACCCATAGGGAAAAGCGTTGGCTTTTAAATGTCACCCACAGATCCACTATAAGGGGGCAAGCTTAGGTTATTTTTATTTTTCCTCTATTTTTTTCTGTTTTCAGCTTGTTTTCATTCCACTACTAGACTATGTGTCCACTTCTTTCTCCCCATTGTTATTCTGCATCCCTTTTCCCATTTTCTCCTCTCTTTCTTTTCCATCCTACTATTTGCCATCCCTGCTTCCTCTCCCATTTTCTTTCTTCAAGTAATTTCCCTGGCCACCCACCAAACCTGCTTTCCTTCCCCTCACTTTCCATATTCCATTTTTCCACCCTCTCATTTTCCTCCTTCTCCAATTGTCCCTTCCTCTCCATTTTCTCATATGATTTTCTACCTGAAGGCAAGTGATATCCCTGCAAGCTCTTAAGCACTCATTGATCATCTGTGAGCTATAGTACGGAGTGCATCTTCCTGCAGCGCCCCTGTCTCAGGTTACCATGAGACAACAAAGCAGCTGAGAGGGGAGTTAGCGCTGTCCTGCAGGATGAAGCTGTTGGTCAGTTTGCCAAAGCAGGAGATTGGCAGGAAGTCATGGTACCAACCACATGCAGGCCTCATTTATTTCCTCCCAATTAAAGGCAGCCTGTAGGGGAAAAGTAAAGTGCCAGTACATTTGAACTGACGTGTACGGACACCCACTGAGAGTGCTTGTTAGCGCTCACCATACTCAGCATTTCCTCTCACTGATTGATAGAACGGTGTATATATGGCAGACAGCAAATTCATTACAGCACATTAGCCAGACAGGCAGACAAATGCCCACAGGGGCAGAAAAGCTATAAGGAATAAATAAAAACTTTATTTAAAAAAAATCCCTTCTTTTTCCCCAGGCTATGGTGAGGTAGACCGCAGGAGTGGGTGATTGGAGGGGTGGGCAAAGGGAAGGGAATGGCAAGTAGGGGTGGGGAAGTTGATTAGCAGTCAAACACGCTCCTAGAACACTCATGGTCATATTTAGATTTTGAATAATAACTGAACCTCTGCTTGTGTCTTTTTCCCCACTGTTAAATGTAGTTATTTTCAAGAAAGAAAGAAACCCAATAAAATTCCAGATGATGATCTCCCAGTGCAGTCCTGGAATATTACATTTGAAATAGGTGTTTGGCCATTTCATTCATTGTAAATTAGTGTCCCTTGGTTTAATACATTAAAAAACAAGCAAACTACTGTCAGCATTTATCAACTGCTACCACCGTGTGGCATTTGAGAGACCACAGTAATCTCCTATTCTGAGTAGAGGGAAATACAGTTGTATGAACTGATACCACTGTTTGGAAACCGCTGGTAAATGTTGACTTCTGTAACGCACTGCCACCGCCAAAATGACATGGGTGAGTATGACCACTAGATATCAACCTCAAACTGATCCTGGTTGAGATGGGAGAACTAGACTAGGCATTATTGCCTCTCAGAGCCACGGGGCTGTGGGAACAGTGGCAATGGCAATCATCCCATGCCTGATTGCTCCACCACTGCTGTCGACTGGAGTCGAGTTTTGGAGGCTGCCCAGGACTTTTCCCACCATCAATGGAGGAGGAAAGGTAAGCCAGGAAAACTGCCATAAACTGATCCGCTGATAATGAGTAGAGTAGGGTGAATCGAGTGAACCCCAGGACCATTCCAACACCCATAGGGAAAGGGTTTGGCTTTTAAAGGTCACCCACAGATTCACTGTAAGGGGCAGGTTTAGGTCAATAGAAAGCTGAGCGTAAGTTTTCTGGCTCGGGCAGGGTGCTTTTAATCAGGATGGCCCCAAAGAGGAGCCAGTGTGCTAAGATTTACTTACCACCTGACCCTCTGTTAGGCTGTGTTAATTCCAGCAGCCTTTTTTCCTTCCCCTTCAGGATCCAAGTGAGTTCATTATATTATAAGACTGCTTAAAACCCCAGCTTTCTACAGATAGCACCATATACTGAATTTTGCTTCATCAATGATTGTTGGTAATATAGGTACCTCAGAGAAGTCAGACGTTTTGTTTGATGGAATGTGTGTTCCCACTGGAAAAAATCCTTTGAATCCTGGATACTGTGGAACTGGCATATAGCACCACGAACAACATGCCTGGGCCTCTTCTTGATAGTGTTTTTCCATCCGCTCCTGATCCTGTATCTTTCCTCAGAACTGAAATTGTAGTCCAGTTAGTGCCTGCAACATAGCTTTAGTTCCTTCTGTTCCACTATTAGCAGAGCTGAAAGAATCACTGTAAAAAACACAAAAATAAAATAGTAGCAGCAATTTAATTTATATCACAATGTAAGGCTACTACAGTGAAAGAACAGTTCCTTAAATAGAAAACCAAATTAATGTTACGGTGGTTAGAGTGCACCCATAAGGACACAATCCCCAACGTATTACTAAAAGATGAGAAGAAACAGTTGGCATTCAGTTAACAATCATGTTTGGAGGTTTGTGACTGACTTTGTTATTCCAAGGGAAGCCAGGTACTAGTCTCTTGGGATTATGTACAAAGGCAAGAAAGAAGTGGACATGTATGAACCTCAAAGGTGACTGCTGGTTTAATAAAACAGTCTGTTTTCTGTTCACCCACTCTTCCTCTCAGTGTGCAAGTACATTAAAATATGTCAAAAGGAAAGCCATTTGCTGGAGAGAAATAATTCAGCTAAAAGTCAAAATTTCCAGCTGGTGCATTGCCTTGGTGTGTATAAGTGCACTAACAAAGTGACCCACATATCTCACTGGATGAAAGTTGATATCCTCATTAAAGTAGAAACAAACACTCAAAATAGGAACAACTGCCAGTTAAAAAGAATAGAGCACAATTGATATAAGCCTGCAGTTTTCCTTACTCTGTTTCCTACTTGTACTATAGCAGCTATACTATATATGTAAGTAACCTCTAGAAAAAAGCAATGAAGGCAAAGCTAATTCCATATGCGGTGTCCACTCTACTTTGCTAGAAGAATTTTGTTGCTAATAGTCAAGTATATTATTGATCCATGTTTAGGGGGCAGGAAATCTTTTATAGTCCACTTTATATGCAGTCACATACAAAATAGGGACCTACTCCTGCAAAACCCTGTTGTACAATAGTAATCCTTGTAAATGTGGACTAGTCCTACAGAAGTGAAGAGGACAATTCATAGGAGCACGTAAGTATTATTCACATAAGTATTTACAGGATCAGCATAATAGAATTTAAAATAATGTTATATAGATAGTTTCTACCGACTTGCCCCAGGAAATTCAGAATTAATGCTTCAAGTCCATCTTTAATTCACTCTGGCGGGTCTAAGTGTTGCAACATGCCTGATACATGAGATCAGGTCACCCACTGTTTGTTTCAGGCCTTTGGTGGAGGGCAATATTAGATGAAAGATCAAGCAAAATGGGGACAAATTTCACACTGTGCAGCCATTTTGTTTTTTAAAATCAGCTTTAAATATTAATTAATAAGTTATTTCATTTGAAAAAAGGGAAGAAAGAAAAAAATCTGTGAGAGACATGTATGAAATTTGACAATTTCCAAAACTCTGTATTAATAACCAAATAGGAGCCATTAGAGTCTACCATCTAAATGTGAATATAGGCAATGTTCCAAATGTATTTCCTCGGGACTTTTTAAAATGTGCATTATTTTTCTCAAGCTCATAACTCCTTCCCCCATTATGCAAATACTTACTTAGGGTCTTTTGAAAAATGCATTTTATGAACCTATTAGACTATAATAGCTCTAAAGTAGCTGTTATGAGTTAGCGTGTCAATACATATCAAGGAACATTTAAAATGTTTTAAAGCACTATATAGTACATTACTATTTATTGTTGTTTCTAGAGGTTCAGTGGAAGACAGCCTGGTAACTTTTGTGCACTTCTCTCTCACTGAGGTTTCATCCTTCTCAGTTTATTTGACATTGGCTAAAGTGAACCCATAACAAGGGCATACTTGGTTGAACCATAAGCACTGCTCTTACAAGTGGTTCCGTGAAGGTAGACATGGAGACCCACTGAAGTCAATGGAGCCCTGCCCACTTGGAATAAGCTGCAGGATCAAGGTGTTCCTTTCTTCTCCTTTGGCACCAAAATATGAGTGATTTGAGTCTCAAAACAGGACATTGCGAAAGTTCCATATTACAGCTGGGGACCAATGATTTAGGTAACTTGCCCCAAGTGACAAAGGAAGCCTGCATGGAGCTGAGAATAAAATCATTTGGCATCTCTTGGCTCCCAGGGCTGTGCCTTAGCCACAAGTACTAAATGTCTTGTACAGCTGAACGCAGCCCAGTGCCACTAACGAACAAGAGAAAATAAACCCGGTTTCATTTTTATTGCATTATTTGTATCCTGAGGACATTAATGTTCTTTCAGTACTTAATATGAGGCAGTGTATCATGTATTCCTTGAACATCCAAAACTCCCTTTCAATTCAATGGGATTTTGGGGCTTAGTATGAACACAGAATCAGGCACTAAGGGTGAAAATCCACCCCCCTCCTTGACAGCCTCGTAGGCCCTGCCCCACTTGCAGCAGTAATAGTGCCACACTTCCGCACAGAGGAGGCTGAATGTGGGGATACTGCTCAGAGGGTGCACACTCTGGGCCTGCTCCTGCTCCCAGTGACTTCACTGAGAGATGGATCAGACCCCCCCGTTCACAGCTTGGAGCTTGGCTCCAGCATGAACTCCCTATGCAGCACCATGCACGAGGTGGGACATAAGAAACAAAGAGGGGGGTTAGAGGAACCTTCTCTACGCAGATCTTCTCTTCCTTGTACTGCAGGGTTGAGAGGGCCACATAAGGCCACAGGGACACTACTTCAGTCATTGAGCTATAATAGCCTCTGCAGAGTGGTTCCACAGTCACTCTGCAACCCATTAGAGTTTCTCCTCCCAACCCCACGACTTATATGCCTAGGGCCTAGATGAGTTAATCAGGCTGGGTACTGGATATGAGCCCCAGTGAATACTGAGGAGTCCGCCTTATGCAAACTAAGACAAGTGGCTGCAAGAACTCCTTCCTGGGCTCTACAATCTTATGTCAATTTGGATATCACTGTTGCAGTGCAGTCCCATGCAGATAAAACTCCCTCTCTAGTGTGCTAAAAATGTTACTGGATATACAGAAAAGTAGCTCTTCTAAACAAAGGAACTTAGTCATTTTCATTTATTTTTCCCCTTCAAAAATGCCCCAAGGCAGTCATCTATTTCAGTCAATGGTAACCTGAAAATGAAAATATATATCTGAACGATAGGAGCACAAAAGGTATCTAAACCCACAAACATTATTTTTGTACACACCAACTCAGCCAAATAGATTTCTTCGCATTTCATTGGAACTCTTGGTTAACTCTTTGTATGCCAAGTTTTGACAGAGAGTTATATACCAATGGAATTACATATGTATTATAGAATGCTCTCTTACAATGGCAGGGAAGGAGGACAGTAACATACAACTGCAACAGATGTAAAAGAATCTCAAGTATTTTTTCAATTTTAAAAAGTTACGTTTGTCTCAAGATTTTTCCACCCCTAAAAAGTCATAAAAGTAAAAATTAACTTCAATTATATAAAGTATTTAACAGCTATTTCTAAAAGTTACATTCAGAATTTTTTCCAGTGTGTTATTAATAACAAAACCAAGTTAAAAATAACCAGCCATCTAACATTGGGTTGTTCCTCATTTCAGAGTGGGAGCTGGGGGGAGGGCATGGGGGCTGGAATACTTAAGCCTTTTTTCAATTTTTTTTCTTTTTTAGTTGAAACTTTGAACTTTTCAAAATTATCTGACTAACTCCACTGGTCAAGGAAATTCCAAGATTAAAAAGAAAAAAAACTAATGTGAAAATGGAGTGCAGGTTGAGAATGCATATCACTAACTGAATGGTAAAAGACCTTGCAGGGATTCAGAATTAAGGTTACACTTAAAAGAAAGCTCAACATGTTCACTTATGGAAATGCAGAGTTAAAGAATCTAGACAGACTTAACTCTGCCCTGTTGTGATACCATGCTATAAACATACAATTATGATTAAGGCATTTTAGTGTCTGTGACCTCAGAGTAGAAGAAGCTGATTTTTAAAGACACACTAAGGCTTATTCGTATTTTTCCCCTTATGGTGTTATATGAGATACCACCTTCCTGAATTCAAAACTGGCAAGACAGTCAATGACAGAGACAGGTTTGCAACCGGGACAGGAGGGTAGAAGTATGTGCACAGAGGTTTTGGGGGACCTGGGGCAAAATCTGAAACTGAGGCTGACCACCCTTTCAAAAAACGTATCACTGAGAGGAGACTTATTTTGGGGAGATGCCCCGCATTCACTGCACAGCAATGACTCAGCTCCTGTCCCATGGTGCTGGACTTGTCTCCCTGCTCAGGATGTTGTAACCTGGCACGCACTCAAGTGTCCTGGCCACCCCTCCATCGTGATGGAGGGGCTCATGTGCTGAGCGTGTGGCGTTATGACTCCGCATACCGGGTCGCAACACCACGCGGTTTGGGGCCGCTCTCAAACAAAGCTTTGGACAAACCGCTGTTTTTGCCCCACCTCTGGTCAGCCCTGAGGGAGTGTAATGAGTCACTGGTGGTGCCACTAACCTCCCACAGCAGCACCCTCCATCCCAGCTCCATAACTCTAATCCTGGCCTGGTGCAGAGGGGAGGCTTTGAGGGAGGGGTGCAATGGAGAGCAATCCTACCTTGCAGTCACCCAGCTCTCCTTTTAGCTCCCTACTGGTTTTAAGTAAAAGTTTTTACATAACTCAAAGCCTGGCGTGTGCGTTTTACTTCCAGTCGAGTAAAACAGAAGATAGAGATATTTTGTGCGAAAGATGTATCTTTACAAAAGATTACGGGAAACAAGTCAGATGAGCTCCACTACTAAACAATGGAGATAATGAATAAGTGGGCTAGCCTGAAACTGGGTAGGATGAGTCACTGAATTGGAATTTCAGCAATAATGTTTAAAATGTAGAGGGGAAAGGGAAGGGAGAGAGCTAGTCAGAAAATTAGGTATGAACTTGCATTACAATATAGCCGGGTGAAAGAATATCAGTGAGATTTTGGGTTATATTTCCAAAGGCATCAAATTATGGATCAGGCAATAGCCTTTCTCTCTACAGCACTGATGAGATTGAATTTACTACTACATATAGCTCTGAGCTCCCCACAGCACAAAAAGGGAAATTATGTGAAAAAGAATAACAACAAGCATTGCTAAGGGGCCAGGGGATTGATTTCTAAGAATTAAATGACAAATGGGTGAGATGCATAATAGTCCACAAGTAGGTGAAAGGTGTAAACGCTGAGGAAGAAGATGAAATGTTTATAATAATACAAGAGGTTATCACTGGGAGTCATGATTAGTATATTAAGAATGTTAAACAGGTAGGATACTATGAAACATTCTTGACAGTGACTCTTAAAAGACAGTGATTGTATCCCAAAGAAATTCCCATCATTTGAGTCCTTTAAAACTAGACTTGGCAAAGCACTAGTACAGGTACTGGACAATAGGTCATGAATCTATATTGGCAGGGGATGGACAAAATGACCTATCAGGTCTTTTTCCTCTCTATCACCTTTGAGCCCATAAAGTTCTAAGTCAGATGTTTGCATCACTTGTCCATGTAATCAGCAGTGCTCAGTGTCGCCACAGGGAGAGCTGGAAAGGTGAGGTTAGTTGTACAGTTATCTGATATAAGTCAGAAGAAACCCATAATAATTAAAAATTTGTTTTTATAATTATAAATATAGGTTCTTGTCAGGGTTGAGGATGGAAAACTGGACTTTAAGGACATGGATAAAGAACAGTACATGAAGAAGTAATTGTTGCCGGGCAAAGATGCAAAAGAAAATGACATTAAAGATATTCCCCTGTTATCAACAAAAATCTCAGCTTTGGGAGGTAAACCAGTAGCAGAGTTTGATGCATAATCAGTGATTTTGTTTTCTCCTACTCTTCACCAAGTAACAAACATTTGAAGTCAAAATCCTAAGGCCCATTGTTCTTCAGCTCTTCCATGATAATCTCTTTATCTCCTCCCTGCATTAGGGTGCCCAGATACTGAAAGAAAAAATTCAGAACCAAGGAACATCAGCAGTAGTAGTCTGATTTCAAGGTGCTGTGGAAGGTGAATACATTGGTGATATTATAACTTGCTTTCAGTCATTAATTAATGTCAGATTAAATAATGATTAATAATACTTAGCTCCTTTGTGCACCAGTAAAAGTACCACAACTAGCTAAAACATCTGGCTACCGGGATAACACAGCCCATAGATTTCACCCAGGGATTCCTACATGAACACTTTGCCCTGGTCTACACTACAAGTTTAGGTTGAATTTAGCAGCGTTAGATCAATTTAACCCTGCACCCGTCCACATGACGAAGCCATTTTTGTGAACTTAAAGGGCTCTTAAAATTAATTTCTGTGCTCCTCCGTGACGAGGGGATTAACGCTGAAATCGACCCTGCTGGGTTGAATTTGGGGTAGTGTGGATGCAATTTCACGGTATTGGCCTCCGGGAGCTATCCCAGAGTGCTCCATTGTGACCCGCTCTGGACAGCACTCTCAACTCAGATGCACTGGCCAGGTAGACAGGAAAAGGCCCGTGAACTTTTGAATTTCATTTCCTGTTTGGCCAGCGTAGCGAGCTGATCAGCACAGGTGACCATGGAGTCCCAGAATCGCAAAGAAGCTCCAGCATGGACGAAACGGGAGGTACTGCATCTGATCACTGTATGGGGAGACGAATCCATGCTATCCAAACTCCATTCCAAAAGACGAAATGTCGGAATATTTGAAAAAAATCTCCAAGGGCATGAAGGACAGAGGTTATAACAGGGACCCGCAGCAGTGCCACGTGAAACTTAAGGAGATCAGGCAAGCCTACCAAAGAACCAGAAAGGCAAATGGCCACTCTAGGTCAGAGCCCCAGACATGCCACTTCTATGATGAGCTGCATGCCATTCTAGGGGGTGCCCCTACAATTACCCACCCCTGTGCTTCCCTCCTCCCCCACCCATCTCGGGCTACTTTGGCAGTTAACCCCCTATCTGGGTGATGAATTAATAAAGAATGCATGAATTTGAAACAACAATGATTTTATTGCCTCTGCAAGTGGAGATCAAAGTGGGAAGGGGTGGGCAGTTGGCTTAAAGGGAAGTAGAGTGAACCAAGGGTGCAGGTTTTCATCAAGGAGAAACAAACAGAACTTTCACACCGTAGCCTAGCCGGTCATAAAACTGATTTTCAAAGCTTCTCTGATGCACAGCGTGCCCTGATGTGCTCTTCCAACCACCCTGGTGTCTGGCTGCACTTAAATCAGCAGCCAGGCGATTTGCCTTAACCTCCCACCCCACCATAAACGTCTCCCCCTTACTTTGACAGATATTGTGGAGCACACAGCAAGCAGTAATAACGAAGACAATATTGGTTTCGCTGAGGTCTAACCAAGTCAGTAAACTGTACCAGAGAGCTTTTAAACGTCCAAAGGAACATTCTACCACCCTTTTGCCCTTGCTTAGCCTATAGTTGAACTGCTCTTTACTACTGTCCAGGCTTCATGAGCCATGGGAGCAAGGGGTAGGCTGGGGTAGATGCGACCGCACCGTGCTGTCAACTGGGAGAGCAGCCTGAGGCAGAAGCCTCCAGCTGGCATGATAGTCCAGGCAGGACTGAATCTCCATTAGACGAAACTTAAAGAAGAGAATGACCTGGAGTCATTCCCACTTTTGTCCAGGCGTCCCTGATCAACCTCACCAAGGTCGGCCAGGAGCACCCATGTCTGCCCAGGTGCCCCCAACCAACCTAATTGAGGTTAGCCAGGAGCACCCACGGGACGACGACAACAGTTAGCAGTCGTATTGCACCGTCTGCTGTCCGCAAGGCAAGGCAAGGCAATGCTGCTGTGTAGCACTGCAGTACCGCGTCTGCCAGCAGCACCCAGGAGACATACGGTGATAGTGAGCTCAGCGGGCTCCATGCTTGCCATGGTGTGTCGTCTGCACGGGTAACCCAGGAAAAAAGACGAGAAACAATTTTTTGCCATTGCTTTCACGGAGGGGCGGGGGGCTGATAACATGTACCCAGAACCACCTGCAACAATGTTTTTGCCCCATCAGGCATTGGGAGCTCAACCCAGAATTCCAATGGGCAGCGGAGACTGCGGGAATTGTGGGATAGCTACCACAGTGCAACGCTCCGAAAGTCGACGCTAGCCAAGGTACTGTGGACGCACACTGCCGACTTAATGCGCTTAGTGGGGACACACACAATCGACTGTATCAAATTAATTTCTAAAAAATCAACTTCTATTAAATCGACCTAATTTCGTAGTGTAGACATACCCTTTGTTGAAACACAAAGCACAGGGTTCTAATTTGTCCCCCCTTCATAGTTAACATGTGTATGAAGGAGACACTGAGATGATTTGGGTTCCAGTGCTAACAGTGTGGGGATAAAATGCAGCTTTACAGCTCCTTTTAATTAAATACAGGGTGTCTTTGCCCTGCTTACAGGGTGCGGGGCTGAGATAGTGGCTTGGATTCAAGCAAGCTGGTTGAAGCTCACACCAGGCACGATGCATGTATGGGCCAAAGGAAGAATGTGAGAGAAGTCGCTTGTGCTGGAATCCAAAACTCTGAGAAGATTCAAACAGCTCCTATTTTTAAAAAAGAGGCCAGCTTGCCAGAGAAGTGTTTCCTTCTTTCCACACAAATATGAAATAGATGGAATATAGGCTGGTCTGATGTATACTTAAGAGCCCTCACCCCCCCACCCCCATACCACTACCCCATTATTATTATTTGTATTGACATAAAGCCTAGGAGCTCCTGTCATGCACCAGGACACCATTGTGTTAGGCACTGTACATATCCAGAACATACCTTGCCCCCCATCAGCTATTTGATTAAAGACAAATTTAACAAATGATTGAGGAGTGAGGCAATTTCAAACCATTCTTTACAAAGCCTCCTGGGGTGCCTAAACTCCAGACTGCCACATACACTGAGCTGCCCGCCACCCTGACCAATTCTGGGGCTCCCTCTCCCCTCCTCAGTGCACAAGGCGAAAGGGAAGCCGAGAAACAGCACCCACACTCAGTCTGTAGGGAAGGAATTGCTGGAGTGGCAGGAAGCTCATGTGTCTCAGTCTCCTTTTCTGACCCTTGCTGGGGTTGAGGAGGGAGCCCAAAGTCTTCATCACCCCTTACAGCTTCAGCAGGGGGGCAGAGCCAAGATGGGGATGGGTTTATTTTCTTTTAAATTAAAACAACAAAAAAGGGTACCTGCGGTGGATGGGAAGTGTTCCTTGTGCCATGAGTATCGTTGCCTAGGGAGGTTGTGGAATCTCCATCACTGGAGATTTTTAAGAGCAGGTTAGACAAACACCTGTCAGGGAGGGGCTAGATAGTACTTAGTTCTGCCTTGAGTGCAGGGGACTGGACAAGATGACCCCTCGAGGTCCCTTCCAGTCCTACAATTCTATGATTCAATCTCCCCTATACTCAGTCACCTAGGGAAGACCCTCTTTGAGCCCCAACAGCACTAAGCTTTTCAACAGTGCATACTCAGTGCTACCCTGATGTCATCCTTTACAGGTTCAGTTACCATATACTACAGTCAGGCTTTGATGTCTCCATTGAAAATGGAGAAGAACTGGGCACCAGATATCATTCCCAGAGAAGTCTTACTCCCTCCAGATGAGAATTTGTTTCTGAGTCTGCAGATCCATGTGGACCATAAAGTTTCCATCGGCTTCATGCCACAGAAGACCACATATCAGGACAGAATTTGGCTTAGACCATGGTGCAGATTACAGACTAGCCATCTCTTCATAGTACATAGGGTGACAAGATGTCCCGATTTTATAGGGACAGTCCTGATATTTGGGGCTTTTTTTAATATGGGCTCCTATTACCCTCCACCCTCTGTCCCAATTTTTCACACTTGCTATCTGGTCACCCTAATATTACACAGCTAAAGACAAATAAATGCTTAGTCGGTAAGGCAGCCAGTCCAAGCACAGGACAGCTAGAGGAGAGAAGTTTAAAACAAAAACTAATGTTTCTTGACTTGAGACAATATTTTCTTCTAGTTATAAATGGTATAGCTTGTCTCAGCACACCAATCCTACCTCACCAGGTAGGAATAAGAAAGGAAACCTGTGAGGAAATGTAATGATCTTTCTATATTTCTGTGTTCCTCTTCCTCACTCATCTTGCCAACATTTTTGGATTAAGCATAAAAAACAAATTTAGAATACAGGAAACATAAGAAGGGGAAAATGGATCCCATGCCAATTACCTCTTTCCTGCTAAGAAATGGTGCATTGCAAAAATAGTGTTGCTCCTTTTTGACCCGAATGGCTAGTCAAAGTTTGGGCCCTGGAGATGTTCCCATTGGAAGCGGAAATTGATGGAGTGTGGTGTTTTCTCTGTTCATTTTTCTATGTTAATCTTGTTTATTTACAAAGAATGTACAAAGTCCTGCTTCTCTGAATGCAGGAGACACCAAAAACAAAAGGTGCAGTTTCTTAGTTTACAGCCCCAAGTTTCTTCAGCCAACAGACCTGAAAGCTTGTTCTCTAGCTATTTCCAGAGTCACAGTGTTCACTTGCTACTGCTTAACTTTCTTGCTTTTTGCCTCTGCTTCTCTCTCTGTTCAGTGCATTCTCGGTTTCTGTGTGTTCTGCCTTCCCTCACACACGTTACCCAAAACAATACTCAGCAAAAGCCCTCCACTCACCCAGTCCAAGAACTGTTGGGTGAGTTCACAACTCCTTTTGTCTTAGGTGCTTGTGGTGAAGTTATCCTGACAGTTACATTAACTGAAGACTGTGTTCAGACCCAATCTCAAAGAGGGTTTTGAGTCATGCAGTCACAGGTACCCCTCATCATAACAATATCTCCTCCTTGCAGCACACCAATTTATGGACTCCCACCATCTGCTTTTCTGTATTTTCTCTTTATTTATTTGACTATGGGTTTTTCTGTGGTGCTTGTTGACACACAAACATTAGCAAATTTAATTCTCACAATACCCCGTTTGATCCAGGGAAGGTTTATTATCTCCATTTTACTGATGAAAAATTGATGCACAGAGAGATTTAGGGCCTGGTTTGTTTTACAGAAGAGCAGAGCATCTAAAACTCCAGCTGAAGTCAGTGAGAGTTTAGAGATCTCTGCTTTGGTACTCAGCACCTCATGAAATCAAGATCTCCTGAGCCTCAGACCAGTGCCACAATCAAAAGACACTCCTTCTCCACTTTGAACAAACGAGACAAGTAAAATAGTAGGTGAATATTAGCCATTAGAGCTGGTCAGAAAATGTCCCCACCCCCCAAAAAAGGCACTGAAAATTCAAATTTTCAAAAAATACAATCATTCCCTATAATCCCAATATGATATTCAGAGTCACGTCCCACTACTGACCCTCAATGGGACTCATGCATCTAGGTCATTTAGATGCTTCTGAAAAGTCCACCCCTAATTTCTATTCCTATTTTCAGGCTCATCAGCAGATTTATCAGTTACAGTACTGAGCAGCCCAGGGACTGATTTCAAGGAGTATTTTAGCAGGACAACTGCCTTGGGAGTGATTTAGGGCCCGATGTCAATCAACAAGTGCTGAGTGGCCTCAACTCCTGTTGAACTCACCAGGAATAGAGGGTACTTAGCACCTTCCAGGAAGTGCTCAGTTCCTCACAGTATCTGGCCCCTAATCCCTCATGTTAATTCACTCTAGAGCCCTCTGTGGGTACATCTATGGGTACATCTACACAGTTAGCCTCCCAGCCTGATCCCAATCCCCTCCCTAGACTTCAGAGCCCAGGTTCCAGCCTGAGCCTCCATTTCAAAATGCTGTCTACACAGCTATTTTTAGAGCACTCGCGGGAGCCCTCCTAGCCCAAGTCTGTCAACCCAGGCTGAGAAGCTGACTCCAAAATGATGTGTAGACATAGCCTAGCAGGTTCAAGATAGAAATGAGACAGCACACAAGCAGCCTCTATTTTAAAAAGTTGTCTACTGCTCAATAAGTTCTGTTCCTAATTATGTTAATGAAGCAGATAGGGAACCTGAATATTACGTATAGAAGTCTCCAAAAACATCCATAGCTGGTGCAGGATATTGGATTTGCAGCAAACTTCCGGTCCATATAATAATATTAAATCAGTCCCTTTGATATGAACAGCATTTTTTTAATTTGGGAGGAATCTATACCTGCTGGGATTTAAACTTCCCACCCATGGATCCAAAAAAAGTAGATCTAATAATTAATGGTAGTACTAGCAATTATCATCTTTGCAAGCCACTAGAGGGCAAGATCATCACATTCAGCTGTTTAATTTGAGTGGCACAATTTCAGTCCTCTAGAAATGATTGCTCAGTTCTACTTTGAATTAAGCAAATTACCCCAGAAGTCAAATGATTAGTGATACAGCACTTTTATTTATCTTGTCATTTTTTTCGATTTCTATAATGCACTAATCAATAGCTCCATGGGCAGCCGGTGAACTGGCCATTGAGGGAGGCTAGCCCCCAGCCCCTCCCCTTGTGCCCGAGGCCCTGCCCCTCTCCTTCCTCTTCTGCCAATCTCCCCTGCCCCGCAGGAGCCCAGAGCACCCCCACTGCACCCCTGACCCCAGCCCCAGCGCTGGGCAGCCTGGTGGCACAGCCCCAGCACTCCAACTCCCCCAGCCCCAGTGTGCCAGGCAGCGTGGCCATAGGTCCCCTGTCCCAGGTGTGCCATCCTTGAATACCTCTTAACATCTATGTAGAAAAATATAACATCACATATATTAAAACAACCTGGAAGGGCAGACTATCAAGTTGAAAGAACTTCCCAAATCATAACAGAAGTTAATCCCTCCCCCAAAACAAATCTTTATCAAAAGCCTCAGTAAACGCTTAGGACTCAACATGGGCATATGGGGATCAGGGCACAAGCAGCCCTCCCTCTTCTGCCCCCTGTGCAGTGCACTGTTGCAGTCTCTAAATTAATGGGCACACAAGGACTGCTTCATCCTAGTGCCTGGGGGTCCCAAGAGGGTGAGGAAGGCCTCACCCATCTGCCTCCATACTGGCCCACTGAGCTGACCTGCCAGAGGGAGTGGGCTGCCTCATTTTAAGGGATGGCACAGCATGCATGCTTCCCATGTAAGCAGGGCTGTGTTGGGATGGATTATGATTCCGGAACACATGTGGGGCTATGCAGTTGCCAACACAGGCCCTGTGTATTTGCAGAATCTGTCCCTTACATAGGCCTTGTAACATGTGTTGAAGTCAGGTTCTTTCAGATCGGGCAGGGGCGGGAGGTGGCAACTGTTGAGTGAAGGGCCCTTTAATGAGAACACATTGCTCTCAGTCCCCAGGTGTAAGGGTCCTGGGCTGTCAGAAACAGCCATGCTTTGCCAGGCTCAACTTCCTCCAAATGTATATAGAACAGTATTGCTAATCCCAAGCATTCAAAAATTGAGTCAGGTCCCAAAATTATGAGATTGATTTAAAAATCATGAGATTTTTAAAAATAATACATTTGAGTTTCTTTTTAGTTACCTTCTGGTTTTAGAGCTTCTAGGGTTCAGATTTTCCAGCTTTTCTCTGACACCATGAGGGCTAGAAACTTACTTTTTAAAAAATGAAAGCTGACATTCTGTTGAGTTCACATGAGTCCCCGAAAAATACAAAATACTGCACGACTTGTGAGAATACTGTGAGATTTGGCATCTCTGTGATTAATTCTATCTGAGTGCCAGGACTGGTTTGCAGCTCTTGGACAAAAAAATGACGACTAACTGTTAGAGTGTTCACACTAAGAGGCCCTTTGTATCGGTATAAAGGGCTCTTTAAACCGGTTTCTGTACTCCTCCCTAACGAGAGGAGTAGCGCTAATATCGGTATTAACATATCGGATTGGGGTTAGTGTGGCCACAGATCGACGGTATTGGCCTCCGGGCGGTATCCCACAGTGCACCACTGACCGCTCTGGACAGCAATCTGAACTCGGATGCAGTGGCCAGGTAGACAGGAAAAGCCCCGCGAACTTTTGAATATTTCCTGTTTGCCCAGCGTGGAGCTCCGATCAGCACGGGTGGTGATGCAGTTAAAAATCAAAATAAAGAAAGAGCTCCACCATGGACGATGCGGACGTGATCGCTGTAAGGGAGGCAAATCTGTTCTATCAGCGCTCCGTTACAGAAGACGAAATTCAAAATCATTTTTTAAATATCTCCAGACAGATGCCATAGCAGGGACTCAGCGCACTGCTGCGTGGCAAGCGTAACGGAAAGCCAAAGAATCAAATGGACACTCATGGACTGGAGGACTCAAGCTATCCCACAGTTCCTGCAGTCTCTGAAAAGCATTTGCATTCTTGGCTGAGCTCCAAATGCTTCTAGGGTCAAAAACAGTGTCCGCGGTGGGTCAGGGCATAGCTAGGCAATTTATGCACCCCCCCACACCCACCCCCAGAAGTGAAAGGGAAAACAATCCTGTCTTGACTCTTTTACATGTCACCCTAACTTTACTGAATGCTGCAGATAGACGCGATGGTGCAGCACTCAACACCAACATCCTTGCTCCCCCCCCGCCATGGGTGGCTGATGGTACAATAAGACTGATACCCATCGTCATCATCAGCCTATTGGCACATGGGGCAGTGCAAAAGGACTGGTAACCATGCGTACTAGCATCCGTCAGGTCGATCAAGGGTGCCTGGCCCTAATTTTTCCTGGTAGATGGTACAATATGGCTGATAACCATCATCATCATAACAACAGGGGGCTGAGCTTCATCAGCCCCCACCCTTCATGTGTAAAGAAAAGATTCAATTGCCCCTGGACTAGCAGCAGGATGCTGGGTTCCTCTCCTCCACACTCCTTAATGTCCTATGTGGACTATCATAGCAACTGGAGGCTGCCTTCCACTCATTTCTCACTAACAAGTATTCCTGCATTCTTTATTACTTCATCACACAAGTGGGGGGACAATGCTATGGTAGCCCAGGAAGGCTGGGGAAGAATGGAATGAACAGGTGGGGTTGTTGCAGGAGCACCCCCTGTGAATAGCATATAGCTCATAATCTATGCAGGATCTGACACAGAGCAGCTGTGCTCTCTGGTTCTCTGATACAGTGGTTCTCTAGTACACTTGCCCATATTCTAGGCAGGACTGATTCTATTTTTAGATACCAAAAAGGAGGGATTGACTCAGGGAGTCATTCCCAATTTTGGCTTTTGCGCCCCTGGCTAAGAGCAGCCAGGGGCACTTATGACAGCAGCAAATGGAACAGTGCAAAACACTGGTAGCCATGCCCATCTTATTACCAATTTATGGTATGGTAGATGGTACAATATGGCTGATAACCATCTCTGCTATCATGCAAAAGCAAAAGCATGCAGCTGTGTAGCACTGCTGAATCGCCTCTGTGAGCGGCATCTAGTACACATACGGTGACAGTCACAAAAGGCGAAACAGGCTCCATGATTGCCATGCTATGGCATCTTCCAGGGCAATCCAGGGAAAAAAGGCATGAAATGCTTGTCTGCCGTTGCTTTCCCAGCGGAAGGAGTGACTGACGACATTTACCCAGAACCACCCGCGACAATGATTTTTGCCGCATCAGGCACTGGGATCTCAACCCGGAAATTCAAAGGGGGGGGGGAGGCTGCGGGAACTATGGGATAGCTACAGAATAGCTACCCACAGTGCAATGCTCCAGAAATCGACGCTAGCCTCGGACCGTGGACGCACACCACCGATTTAATGTGTTTAGTGTGGCCGCGCACACTCGATTTTATACAATCTGTTTTGTTAAACCGGTTTATGTAAATTCGGAATAATCCCGTAGTGTAGACGTACCCTAAGACATGCTGATGCTTTTGAAGCTGGAGTAGCAGCAGTGATGGCACAATGGTGCCAAAACCCGGTCTTGAGCGCAGGCTGGGGTACAGAAATTCCATTGTTCCTGTAATTTGGGCAGCGAACCCTACTGGCAAGTCTACCACCACCACAAACCCATCTGCCAGAGGCTACAACTTAGCACATGTTAAATTAGATGAAGAGCCTGAAAATTCGCTCAACTAGCATAAATTGCATAATATGTTAAATTACATTTAAAAAGTGACATTAAATGAACATTAAGGTTACAAACCAAGGCACTTATCAATTAGGAAATAACTGAATGAATTTGTCTTTGTAACCTTAGTTCAGACCTCCTGCACTGCTGTAGTGTTTCAGTGAAGATGCTACCACGCCCAGGGGTGGTGGAACAATGTGTATAGTGGGGTGCTGAGAACCACTGAACCAAACTGTAACCCTGTATATGATGGACACCACATCAAGACAGGGGGTGCAGCAGCATCCCCAGCACCCCTAGTTCCAGCACCTATGACTACGCCAATGGGAGAGCTTCTCCCATTGGCATAGTTAATCCACACCTGCAAGAAGTGGTAGCTATGTCAGCAGGAGAAGCCCTTCCGTCAATATAGTGCTGTCTACACTGGGGGATAAATGGGTTTTCTATGGTGCTTAAGTGCTTCACAAACGTTAATGAATTTATCTTCACACTATCCCTGCGAAGTAAGGAGGTGTTATCCCCATTTTGCAAATGGGGAACCAAGACAGAGAGATTCATTATCAAAAGTGCCCGTTACTTTTGGGTGTGCAGGGTGAGATGCCTAGGAGCTGATTTTTCACAGTACTTAGCATCTGTAGGTCACTTTATATGTTCAAAGCACAAGCTCTTTTTGACTTCAGCTACTGGTGTGCGTGTTCAGCACTTCTGCAAAAATGAGGAACCCAAAAATGAGGAACACAATTAGTGGACACCTGTGAAAAGTTTTAAAAGTTTAAATGCCATCATGGATACTTGGATTCTACTTCCTTCATCACAAGGTCATACTTTCTCCTCCTGCAGTTCCTGCTTCATTCACTACACACCTTCCAACTTCTGCAACAATGCAGCAGGGGTTCTATAGACCAGTGGTTCTCAAAGCCGGTCCACTGCTTGTTCGGGGAAAGCCCCTGGCGGGCTGGGCCAGTTTGTTTACCTGCCGCGTCTGCAGGTTCAGACGATCGCGGCTCCCACTGGCTGCAGTTTGCCGGCCCAGGCCAATGGGGGCTGCGGGAAGTGGTATAGGCCGAAGGATGTGCTGGCCGCACTTCTTGCAGCCCCCATTGGCCTGGAGCGGCGAACCGCGGCCAGTGGGTGCTGCGATCGGCCGAACCTGCGGACACGGCAGGTAAACAAACTGACCTGGCCCGCCAGGGGCTTTCCCAGAACAAGCAGCAGACGGGCTTTGAGAACCACTGCTATAGACAACACTCTCTATACATCCTTGATTTATTCCCAAAACACTATCCATCCTGTACAGGAAATAAAGCAGGGCTCTTCTGGAATTAATAGTGTGTGACCATATAATCAAAGCCAGTATCATAATGGATGCACCTGAAATGGGCAAAGTAAACTTGAGCATGCTACCTTAAATTGGTCATTTCCTAACTATTGAGTGGTTGACTTTGCAACCAGTTTTCTTGCAAAAACTGATAGGGACGGGGGGCTAGTCAATGTCATCAATTAGTGCCACCACACTAAATAGTACAATGGGAATGGTATGATATAACCTTTTTCAGAGGGTTTGGCTGGAGAGTCTTGTCTTGCATGCTCGGGGTTCAGCTGACGCCATATTTGGGTCGGGAAATTTTTTCCCCTCCAGATTGGCAATGGCCCTGGGCTTTTTTTTTCTTCTTCCTCCGGCATGGGGCAGGGGGGGGGGGGGGAGGGGTGGGGGGTGGATGTGGCCTTGCATCTTGCAGAGGTCAGACTGAATGATCATAATGGATGAATGGTCCTTGAATTTCTTTCTTTGATATTCTTACCTATTACATACCAGAAGGGGGGAACATTGACAGCACAGGAGAGACAGTCTCCCTGCTCTTGTTTCTGATGACTGGCACCACAGTGGCTCCTGGCAGCCAGTAGGAGCAACTGCAGTAAAAGTGTTGCTCAGCCTCTGCAACCCTAGGCTGAAACATGCTCAGTGGCTCGGTGGCTATGGAGCATACTCAGTGCAGATGTAATCAGGGACTTTGCTGCCACCCTCTAACAAGAGTCTACAGATCATATGAAAAACCTCTGAAAAATCAGTTATAACCTAGTCAACTTTGGATAGATTTCACATGGACAGCAACCTTCTTATCCCAGAGCAACCCCCTGGCAAGTTTCAATTCCAAGAGTTGTATGCAGTGTAATTCAAGCCATGTCAGTCCCAAAATATTAGAGAGACGAGGTGGGTGAAGTAATATTTATTGGACCAACTTCTGTTGGTGAGAGAGACAGGCTTTCGAGCCACGAAGAGCTCTTCTTCAGGTCTGG
The DNA here is from genome assembly GCF_016161935.1 of Mauremys reevesii. Classification (NCBI taxonomy): domain Eukaryota; kingdom Metazoa; phylum Chordata; order Testudines; family Geoemydidae; genus Mauremys; species Mauremys reevesii. The sequence continues at coordinate 313,585,010 of NC_052623.1, forward strand.
GAAATGTACTGAAGAAGAACTCTGTGTAGCTCAAAAGTTTGTCAATTCCAAGAGTTGTAAGAATTTTTTAACATTGGCAAAACAAAACTATTTTCTTCTAACCTCATTCTCAGAGACAGCAGTACCATTTTGGGGGAAACATTTAAAAAAAAGCAAACTCAGGAAGAGACCTGGCATGAAAAATCTGAGCCCCAAATGATTCAGCAAAGTTACAAGTAACTTAAAGTAGTGTGTTATAATGGGAAGTTTTAAGCAACCTTAACAATAAATGTTGCTGCCAGCTTCACCTCTAGTATACATTTTTTTTCTTTTTAAACACCTGTTTGATCAATCCCGGCTGAGATTTGAGTAGTAGCATTTGGAGGTATCCAGCTATTTCCCAGTATATTTATTTAATTGGATTCTGGTTTAACAACTTTATGAGGGTGAACTGTCCTGGCAAGTGCATTCACTAGTGCTGTTTTTCTTGCCTGCATGAGACCTTTTTCTCCCTCAAGCTACGCGACAGTAGGATCAAGAGGATGAGTGAATGGAATTGCAGTTCTCAATCACACTTCCATGTGAACAATAATTATACAGACTTACTTTCTACATTCTGAGTTAACATTCTTTCAGATACTATCTCCCTAAAACTTTGGTCATAGGTATTAAGCAGTTGTAAAAATAGATGATTTTCTTTACAAAACAAAAATCAAAACACCCAAAACAAACAAAAAACCCACCACACACCTCATTTGCTAGGAAGTTATAAGTGCTGCAAACATTTTCAAACTTTGACCCTGTCAAGATTTTGTATATCATTTTGAAAATTCAGCAAAATGCTTTAGATAGGCTGTGAAAACTGATCTATTTACCCTCCTTTAGTTACCTACTCTTCACCTTTGCCTTGAGATAAAGCCTCTCTACTCTTTCAAATAAAGAAGAGCCATGACATATGAATATAAAGGTGTAGGGATTTGAATATCACATTTGGGTTTTGGCTACTGCAGGCAGTTTCTCATTATTCAGATGCAAAGCTCAGGCAGTAACAAGAGTTTACATTCAACACGATCATCATGATTTAAAAATAATTGGAATATGCATCTTAACAGAAGTAGTAAAACATCCACAACTTTTATTTAAATATAGACAAATATGCTGCAATACACTAATCCTATAGGGAAAACAAACAAATACTACTCAATTTTTCATTTACTTTTGAGGAAGTGTCTGTATTCCTCATAGAGAATGACTGATAACATCACCTAAAGCCTGTTACAAAAAAATAACATCCTGCCCCTGCCTTATATGCTGCACTGGCTGACAGTCACAGGTGATAGGCCAGGTGCTAGAGAATAGGATCAAGCTGAATATCTGTCCATAATTATAATCATTCTGATAGGTTTGAAGACCAGAAATTTTATGTTTAATTCTTAACCTTGGAGCTTTAATGATGGTTGGTGGCACAAGAAAACCACAAGAAAACTTACATACACACAGTTTGGCTACCAGTTTATTTCAATGTGAATTGGACCTATCAATCTATTAATACCAATTATTTGCTTCTTTCCTGTTATTTTTCTGTCTCTCTGTTCTCCTTCACTCAGATTCTGTAACCCTGACTTACCACTATGGGCTATATTTTCCCCAGTACTGGTCTTTCTCATGAAGGGAACATTCTCCTGGGGTTGGAGTCACCTCACCAAGCCACATGGAATGGGTAGAGGTTTGGGCCTCCTAAAGCTATTGGATCTTAGGGCACCAGTACAGGCCCTTTGTCTTCATACAGCTGCCCTGTTGGCCACTCTTCCCCATGGCAGCCACAGCATGTGACCTTTAAATACCATGCTGCTATTGGCTAACTGCACCTTGGCTGTCCAACATGCTGTCCCAGGCACATTTCCCAAGAGTAGTTACTTCTCGCTCCACCCCTAAATTTCTGAGCATGAATAATGCTGCAGGATTCTGTTGGAGGAGTTTCTATAGGGTCCCAAGAAATGGGACACTAGTCTGTAGAAAAGGGTTTTCAGTTTCCTTGTCCCATCTAGGTTCCATTTGGCTCTTTTCCACTGATGGAAACAGAGTTGGGACTATGGCCTCAGAATTCTAGAGATCTCAGGTCTAATGTAGCAATAGGCTACAGGTGCAGCCTTGTACGGGTCATTAAAAAACATAAAAATGTCAATAAGAAAGATAGGTCTGATTCAGAATTAAAATGTTAATGTTTTAAAGGGAGTTCTTCTGTCTAAATGTATCTACCTGTAGTAGGCTATATATAGACTAATAGTCCAGACATTATCTGTTAAATTACATAGCACCTTTGTACAGGACCCCAAAATATTTTTCCATCTCTAGGCTTTATTTTAGCTCAGATGCCAGAGAAAACTCATGTCAACTTCAGTGAGGAGTTGCACACGTATTCTAGGCCAGAATATCTATGCCAGTCACTGCGCCCAATGCTAAAATAAGACAACCTGTAGAACATGACAGCTGTGTAGCAAAGAGTAACAATGTGGTAAAGGTATATAAAATCCTGAGTGGTGTGGAGAAAGTGAATACGTTATTTACTTGTTCCCATAATATAAGAACTAGGGGCCACCAAATGAAATTAATGGGCAGTGGGTTTAAAACAAATAAAAGGAAGTTCTTCTTCACACAGCGCACAGTCAACCTGTGGAACTCCTTACCTGAGGAGGTTGTGAAGGCTAGGACTATAACAGGGTTTAAAAGAGAACTGGATAAATTCATGGAGGTTAAATCTATTAATGGCTATTAGCCAGCATGAGTAAGGAATGGTGTCCCTAGCCTCTGTTTGTCAGAGGGTGGAGATGGAAGGCAGGAGAGAAATCACTTGATCATTACCTGTTAGGTTCACTCCCTCTGGGGCACCTGGCATTCGCCACGTTCGGTACACAGGATACTGGGCTGGATGGACCTTTGGTCTGACCCACTATGGCTGCTGTTATGTTCTTATGTTAATATAGAAGTGAAGAAAAAATACTGTGTCCTTTTGAAATAGGTGGAGGAACTTTGAAGTGGCAGAATGTAATTAATCAAACCAGAATTTGGTTAGGAAACAGTGGCTAACATACTTATTCATTCCAATACTGCCATATAATCTTTACTGAGCACAACAGGATAGGTTCTTAGTTTTGTGTCTCATCCAAAAGCTAATAACTTGAAGCAACACAGTACCCCATAACACCTTCCTGTAGCCCAAGTTCTTTATTGACTCATAGGGAACTATACCACTTCCTGAATCACCAGCACCACTTCTTACAGCACCTAGATTTTCCTCCTAGGTCTCTCACTTCAGGACTAACTAGTTCCAGTCAAATATAGGGTATGAGATCTAATCAGACCATAAAACAAGATGTTATGGCCATAGGCCACGAAATAATACAATGTAGGGTCTCTATGTTACTCTATACAATTCATAAGTAAGTTTGCTTATTAAAATACTATTACATAGATTATAAAAATACAGTTTTACTTTATTAACTAATCTGGTGGTAAAGAATATATCCTATAATAAATCAGCATGATTTCTTTTCACATACTTAGAATTTTAAGAATCAGTCTAGCAAGGTGCCAAGCACTCTGGCCAGAAGTCACAGGCTTCAGTAGGACTATTCACATTAGATCTGGTCAAAAGTTTTGACACAGTATTGTTCTGTTGCAAAATGGCCTTTTTAAAAAAATGAAACTTTTCTTGAAAAATTGTCTATATTACAGAAATTTTCCAATTTCGGCAAATTTTGCTGTGCTATTTTGAACAACAATTTTATTAAAATCACTTTCAAAATCATCATAGATTTTTCAATGTGATTACCAAAACCCACATTTTCTTACTGAAGCCCAGTTTTTGGGAAACAGATTCTGTAAAGTTGTAGGTAAAGAGTGTCACTGAAAATTTCACAAACAACAGGAAATAGGTCCTTTTTTCGTTTTGTTTGAAGTTTCCAGTTTTTCAACCAACTTTATTTATGTACTTAAAGTTAAGCACATGCATAAGTCCTTTGCCGGAAATTTGAAGGATAAATCCTTTAGAGAATAGAAGGAAAATAGAACATTGCTAGAACATCACTATAATTTGTATAATTCTTAGATCAAATTTAGAACCAAGAAATAAAAATCTAGATCTGAAATAAATGTAAAACCACTTGCAAATACTTAGCAAATCACTAATTCTGAGAAAATGAATATTTATGTTAATAATCTACACATAATGTGATATATACAATTTTATAAGATTTTAGTTTTAAATTATCATTACCTATGAATGATCTATTTTTTTAAATAAAAACAGTGGTTTTATATCTGTAGCATATGCAAAGAATTCATTTCTGACTCAAAAAGTATTTTGACAGTAAACAATCTATTGTGAAAAGTCTCTGATCTTATATAAAAGTTTTTTCTGCAAAATATCCATTAATTTTAGCAATGCCTATGATCATTGCTTTTCAAAGCCTATTAAAATGTATATGTTTTAACAAGATTTGGGGCCAAATCCTTCACTTGATTACATCATTGTAATTCTGTTATAGTCAATAAGGACCCATTGGTTTAACTGAGTTTGACTTTAAGAACATGATATAGTGTCTTGTTTTTTGACAGTTGCTAAAAGTTTCAAAGACCCCAGTATCACTTATGTATTAAACACAGAATCATTGATACACTAATTATAAAAGCATACTTACTAGTAAATCTGCTCCAATATTTCTACATCACAGTTTATCCACTGAATCAAAGATTCCTGTCTCATATCATGTTGATTCTGAAAACTGACACTTGTCATTACTGCCTGTAGATGTAGTTTGGGATAATTGAAAGCAAAATTCAGATTTTCAGAATCTCCTTTTTCTTCCGTCTCTTTTTTAACATTTACTTTTCAGTGCTTTGCTTACAGTCCTGTAACAAATACTGCTACCATGCTGGCTAAAAACTCTATGCATAACAGCTAATTGGCTATCTAAGACATCTTCTTTTAGTGAGCAATGGTTATTGAATAGAATACAATGGTATTCTTAGACAGGGGAAAAAAGAAGAATAATGGGCACTGGAATGACAATACAAAAAGAGGAGAAATCTCAGATTAGCCCAAACTCCCAGGCCCTAATCACTGACAGAAGAATATCGTAAATCAAGGCCAAAGACATCAATCCATTCAAACAGGATTAAAGGTTTAAACTGAAAATCAACAAACTTGTTAGTCTTTGTGAGAAAAATTGACACTGGGATTTTTTTAGAGATGAAACATCCAACTAAATTATTCCCCACTGTTTTTTAGGGCATGTAAATGTGAAAAAGTAGTGGCATACTCTATAGAAGACAAGCAAATAGATATGTTTAAGAAAACTGATCCATACAAGATTCCTCAAAGTTGGAATGACCTGATTACAAATGTAGGTATTTGGTAATATTTACAATTGTAAGATTAAGATTAATGACTCAAAATATTTTAAACATATTTCATAATCTAATAATGATTGTGTTAAAGGAAATGGATGAAATATACATAGCTATGCATGTTTTGTAAACTTTCAATGTTCGGCATAATTGTATACAATGTAAAAAAAAGTCAGAGGATGGGTCTTTGCCTTCATTTTTTATTTCAGAAAAAAATGCCATTGAAACTAATATGAGATCCAGACTTTTCTTCATTTGGGGGAATAAAAATGCCATTGAAACTAATATGAGATCCAGACTAACACGGCTACCCCTCTGATAATATGAGAGGGTTTTTTTCCTGGGGAGCAGGAGTGGGCATCAGTTTCACTTTTTCTTCATTTGGGGGAATAAACAGAGACAAAAGGCTAAGGTGATACAGTTCTTATTTCACTTTACTTCTGTAACATAATTGGTTGTACTGTAACAGCATATGAAACATAAGAGACCCATAGCATAACACTGCAACACAATAAGCAGTATTCCCTCTATTCCATTTTCGTACCACTACTGATAAAGCTCATTTAGAGCTTAATACATTATAGATATTCTAACCAAGAGAAAGCTAAAGTGTACAATGTAACACAGTGCTTTCTATAAGTTAAGCATTGACTTGATCAGTCGGGAGTAACACCAGGTCATCCTTAAATTAAAATAATACAACAAAATAAGGTAATAGTGATATCACACCTATTTGTATTCCCTCTTGTTGTTATGGAGTTTTGTAACAGAGACTTTGGAATTAGAATTGTGTGCATGTGTCAGTACAGGAGCTGTCTTGTATAGTAACATATATTTATTAGGAGCAAAGTACATTGTTGACTGTTTGGGACTAGGGTAGTTTACAATATTATTAATATAGAGCCTAATCCTGCAGCCACTTAAATTGCAGAACTCCTGCTACTCAAGCTTAGAACAATTATTTGATTTACCAATGCTTTCTATCCCCCAGTGGTCTGTCTAAACAATATTGAGGCTATTTTTTTTGCCAAATAAACTCAAGCTTCTTCGATTTCATTCAGCACACAACAATACATTGCAAGTTTAAGTAATGACATTCTATGTGGGACTTGTTATTGGGCTGGGTATATTTGACCTAGAATGTCATTATCTTAACTTATAAATTTTAAAATCACGTTTTGAAATGCTGCAAAACTAAGATTGTAGTGAATTTAATTTCAAAGTCATTTTGGATGTCCTTTCAAACTGCATGTGGTAATCCTTGATTTTTGCACTGATGCTAAATGTTAATGAACAGAGCCACAGTGTACCATTTCACCTAGAGCAATGAAAACATTAAAATCTCTTTAGAAGACTGAATAAAACTTTATTTTATAAATATAATCCTCGTTGAAGCTCTACCATTTCACTGTACTTTTGAAATAAGGGCACATGGAAAATATGGAAGCGTTCCTTTGAAATAGCTAACTAAAGCTACAAAATGAGCACTGTACTGTATTTCCAAGGAACACGGTTCAAAAGTTGTACGATTACTACTAAGGTTGTTTTATTCTTTACCACATTTGGAACAGGAAGTCTGTGTTGTTCTTGAAGAATTCTGAAAAGCAATGTCACAGTCTGATGACCTCTTCTCCTCATTAAAACGTTCCCAAAGACAGCTCTCTGCATGATGTTTTGTAGCTTCAGCAGCCATGAACTAATTTGTACCTCTTATTTTGATCATGCACTGGTGAAAGAACCAAACAATATTTTTCTTTAAACACAGAGAGGTCTTTCAACAGCTCAGCATGCACTTCTACCCTCTTTTTAATCTTGGAGCACCTATTTATTTGCTCTTTTCACCACTAAATCTTCTTTGCTTCTTTCTGCCCCCCTGCAAAGCTGCTAGTTAAAATTTTCAGTGTTTTTTCTTCATAGGCTTAAACCATTAGACTGGTATTACCATAAAAAGGGACACAAGGATTTAGAGATACGGTGCATTAGAATTTGCATTTCTAATTTTAATCCAATTAAACTAAAATAATATTTATTTAGCTACTACCTTTCTATAGTGTATATAAATTCACTAAGGCTAGTGGAAAAAATTCTTCCAGCAGGAAATTAGTTATAAGTGCTCACTGCAATAAGTGATTTGTTCTGCATACTGAGTGTTTCTAGATTTTGCATATAGATAATTAGTATTCATCTGGTTGATTTGTTTATTTTGCATACCTTCATTTTTTCTTAGTGATGGATTCATTATGCAAGTCATATTTTTCTCTACATCATGGATTTTGAGCTTATGTAAATTGTAAAAAGGTACTGTAAGGGCATTTTCTTTTAATGCATAAGGCAAATACTTGGAAAGGGAGGCTATATGGCTTGGCATTTTGAATTAGTTTAGGGCTTTTCCCCCACCACACACTTTAACAGCTACTGAACAAAAAAAAAATAATGTGTTGACTCTATTTGTGCTTCATTTTCAATTAATAAATGTTAATTTAAATGAATTTAATATTTATACAAAGTATACATCATGAAAAAAATATGCATACGATTTTAAAACATAACCCGCTCCTATCTAAATACCTTGAGGGCCTGATTCTGTTCCCATTGACTTCAGGGAGAGCATGCTCAGGCCTTGCAGTGTCAAAATATTATACATGAGGCCAAAAGTCCTTCTTTTACCCTCCCTTGGGTATCTCTGGGGAATGGAGGAGGGGAGGAGAGACAGGAAAGTCTAAGAGGTAGACCTTGCACAATTTTTTACAAAGTCTTGCCTTTCAAGAGGAGGAGAGCACTGCCTCCCAAAACCATAAGTTCGAGGAAATGTGCAACACAGAGAATCCCAAGTCCAGCAGAAGAGCACTCCTCTGAGCTACTTCCTCCTCTGCCTTGTGAAAACATAAGTCCCATCTGAGCAAATCCCCTTCTCTGAGGACATTGCTGGCATGGAGCCAATGTTAATACTGTTTCAAAGCAGTATTAACTTAGGTATGCATGTCTGAATGGATATCTACTGCCTCTTGAGGAAAGACTGCCACAGATATCAGTTCCTCCCCCAGCCATCCTAGCTATCTCCCCTTCCAAGACTGTGGAGTCCAAACCTTCCAGAGTACACATGGAGAGTCTACTGTGGGAATGAGGAAGGGTGAATAATGCATCTGTAAAACAGCACTCCCTGCATCCGTAGTCCCCAGGGGACATCTACCCAAGCAGCATTTGCTTCCACTGTGGAAGCAGAGGGGATAATTGAGACCCAGGAAGTGTTTCACCATTCCGGTCAGTGTTGTCTTAACAAAATGTTTGGTAAATCTCATATATTTATCTCAGTGAAATGAAATCCTTAGGCAATTGTCTATTCCTGTGTACTGTTATGCTTGTCTGTAAGACAGAGAAATTCCTGGAATCTACAAGATATTTTTCTAAATTTAAATTTCAGTTTGAATTTTTAGTTGCAGTAAAGCTGCTGAAATTAACACAGTAGATTACATTTATTACCAGATCCATATTTTACCTCTCCAATGGTGTAATCCTTTTACACAGTGAGAGTAAATCCTACATTCGTAATAAATAACTTTCTATTGCAAACTCCAAAGAAAAAGACCGGTAGGTAAATGCCAGTCATGTCTTTCAGCTCTCCAAATCAGAGTCTTATTCATAATCTCCCACCCTTTTTTGACTGTTTTTCATTATATAGATATAGATATAGATATAGATAGATATAGATATAGATATATCAATCACTTCCTCCTATTACTGATAGGTCATCTAGGTGCTTTCTCCTGCCAATGATCTCTCCACACACACAGACGCAAAATGTAGTGTTTTATCCAATCCAGTTCTAAAAGAGTACAGCTACAGATCTTCCATCAGTTCCCTTGGGAGATAATTTCACATGATGATATGGATGAGGCTGCTGACTTTGCATATATAACCTAGAGTTGGTTGGATGATGCAATGGGACCATCATTGTGCAACTGTCTTTGGTTGTGTTTCCTAGGCATGAGGAAAAGGAAGATTGTACAGGAAGTATGGTTATGCTTTTTTTGTGCATCAACTCTGAAATATAAGAGACTGACTACAATAAATATTTAACCAAGTGTGCTGATCTCATGTGCACATCTCAAAATAGGGCTAGTGCTGCTATATCAGTGAACCCATTATGCTCTGGAAGGTCTTGCTGGGTTTATGGCATTTTTCACTGCAGGTGAAATAAAGGCACCAAAACTGATTAAGACCAGTGACTTCTTTTGGAATGTAGACAATTATTTTGGATCAGCTCAGAATTTCACAGCTGCTGTAACAACCATGGGACTGTCCCAGGTGGAGGGGTTTTCTGCTCATATATCTAGACTCTTTCTGGATCTGGTGTTTGGGTTGGGTTTAGATATCAGGAAGGCAAAGATTACATCTTTGTCACCAAAACAAAGGCCACTATCTCCTTCAATTTGAGATTGGCATGATTTATCAGTGGACATTTCTGGCAGATAACCTGATTAATCTGAGCTACTGCTGCTTGGTCACACAGTGGAGCTGATCTTATGCTGATGAATTTTCTGGTTTCTTTGTAAAGCAGATCACTTAGATCTGCTGTGGAAACAGGTCAGTGTCTAGAAAGGACAAAATACAAAGTCTGAAGTGCTTGAGTTTCAGCCTGCCTCTCTCTTTGAGGCCCCTGGCCACCACCCATGAATGGATCCATGTTCTTCCTAGCTTGTGAAGGCCAGCAGAGAAGTACTGGACCTATAAAAGTTGTCATCATTGCCCTACATGGTATCTTGGTGCTACTTGCTCTTAGAGAAGCTATAGTGAGGCCGACCAGCCTCTCCTGTGTCATAGTGGAGCACAGATGTGTTTATATTAACTTCTGCTTGGAGAAGCTGCATTCTACACAGGCAACTGTTACAGGAAGTATTAGAAGTAGGCGCAGAGCAACAAAATCATTTGGAACGAGGGTGGTCATCTTATTTGTGCACATATATTCCAGAACAGCCTCTGGAGTTGATCCTGCTGAAATTTATCTTGAAAGGGCTTTCAGTTCATCACCTAAATCACTCACATCAATATTGTGCATGTCATCATTTGTCAACACTGTCTCTAGTGCCCTGCATTGCTGGTGTAGGTCTTCTTCAGGTATAGTGAGGAGTTTCGGAATATCATACAACATCATATAAATATACTGCTGTGTTCCGTAAGCTGCATGAAACATTCTTCAACTGACTGTGTTGCACAATCTAGCACCTGGATAAATAATTCAATTTTGAATTGTTGTTTGGGGTCTCTTTGGGATTATCCTGTGCCTCGTAATCAAAATGTCTTCTTCTTCAGTGACTCTTGTATTCTTGAATGGGTGGGAAAATAGCTTCAGTGTGAAGTTCCTCTGCCAACTTCTGTGCACTCTTCAGAATGTTCTGAAATCCCTCATCTGACCAATAAGACTGTAGATCGGACTTTGCTTTGTCCAGTTGTTCCATTGCTCCAGAGATATCAAGGTCAACACCTTGGAGTCTCTTGCTTACAACATTTATTTCAAACAGTATGTCATGCCACAACACTGAGCCACACAGAAATTTGAAGTTATGTATGTTTCTGGTGATTACATTTCCCTCCGCCACTATTCTCCCACAAACAGTTCCTGTCCTAGCATTATCCTCCAAAATGGCAACTATGGCATCAACTATCTTCCCAATTTGGTGTTTGATAGGCTTTATTGCCTCCTCTCAATTTTCCCCTCATGTGGCACTCAGTGGTTTCAGTGTCTGAGAGGATGTTCCCAGATGTTGCTTCAAAATTTGCCATTGATGAGTTGATGGAGAGAAAAATACATAGATGCTTTGAATTACATTTAAAAAATTCAGCAGCCTCACTAGAAGCTGATGCTGCATCACTGACCACCAAGTTCAATGAATGAGAATTGCATGGGATAAAAAAAGCTCGAGGATTTAACTCTCGGATTCGTGTCTGCACTCCTCTGTTCTTTCGTGTCATGTTGGCACCATTATGATAGCCCTGACCTCTCATGTCAGCTATCGTGCTTCTTAAAAAGCTGGAAGATACAGGAATTACATTTGTCATACCAGCTCCTGTAGTATCATCAGTGTCAATAAATTCTCGAAAATGCTCTCTGACAGTAACCACTGAAGGGACATTTTCACCAGGCTCTGTTCTTGTTACAAAATGCACCATTAAAGTCATTTGTGCCATATGGCTGATGTCAGGTGTGCAATCCAGAATAACAGAGTAATATCTTGCTGACTTCAGATCTGCCACAAACTTTTGTTTGACTTTTGTTGCCAGTAACTGTATGATCTCATTTTGAATTGTTTTTCCAAGGTAGTGGTGTGTGTACATTTCTTGGGTGGTGACTCTTCTTAGATGCTCCTGGAATACAGCATCAAATTCAGCCATCAGCTCCACAATTTTAAGGAAGTTTCCATTGGTTGGCACATACAGCTAATCTGAAATGCCACGCAGTGCTAGGTTTTGGGTAGCAAGCATTCTCACAATGGCAATGAGCCTTTTCAGAACATTTTGCCAGTAAAAAGACTCTGATGCAATATTCTCTTGATGCTGATCATCTATGGTGGCCTTTAACCTTAGTCTCATCTCAAGCTCGATCCACCTATGGAATTCTCTCTGGTGATTTGCTGCCTTCTCATGGCATGCCAGATTTCTAGACAGATTTTACCAGTCCTTTGTTGCTGTAGAACCCAGTGTGGCTGGAACATTAGACTGGAAGAGTTTGCAATAAAAACAGTATGCAGAATTCTGGGGTTTTGAGTACATAAGCCATGGCCTCTTCACTGGGGATTTCATGCCAGTAATATGTTGGATGGAAACTTCTGTTTTCATTGTCTTTAGGGCCACTTGCTGTGGCCCATGCAGTACAAGGAAGCCCCTCAGGCTACTGCTCAAGTGGGTCCACAGTCCTGGATCATCTAGACTTAAGGAACTAAACTCAGCAACAGCTGTTTCTTGCACCTCCACCACACTCTTCTCTGATCTACACTTTTCTTCAGGAATGTGCATGGTCACATCCATTTGAGATGGAGATATGGAAGCTCCAGTAGCTGCCAGGTCACCTGCACTCTGACTAACTGGAAGATCAGGCATCTCCTCACCACTTACATCCTCACTGAGGCCGGAAAGCTCACTGTGAACATTTGTGTCTATGTATCTCAGGAGAGCTCCTTCCTGCTTAGATAGAAAAGCTTCCTTTGCTTTCTTTCTTTTTCTGAATGCTGCCCCAGAGGGGCGTTTTCTTCTTTCACTCTTGACTGCTGTTCTGTGCCAGCTATAGTGGCTCTCAACACTCAGTTGAAGGGGACAAATAAGCAGGCTGGTAGCAGGGCCTGAGTGAGGGAAGATATCAGCATCTTAAGGGCCTAACTGGCTCCTACTACTTCAGTGGGAATGTTCTCCTCAAGTGGGTTCAGGGAAGCAGCAGGAAACAGGACACTCCCTGAGAAGCTGGTGTTAATCAGTCCAGTCTCCTGGGGGTGCTAGAGAGGTACATAAGAGGCTCCTCTTCCTCTCCCTCCCTGCAGCTCCTGCTGCTTTCTGTTATTCCCTCTCACCTTTTCTGCTGCCTGCCTGTTATGTCTCTTGTACCCTCCTTCATCCAGCACAGCACTCTACCATCTCTGTGCATCTAGAGCAGAGAGAATACATATGCACCAGCAGCAGACACAATTTTCTACACGCCTCATTTCGCCTCATGGTAAGGCCAGCTCTGACCACCACTAGATTGGCAGCCTAAATATTCTTTGTTTAATTTCAAATCTTTACTCTAGATATACCTCCTTGGTCACCCTAAACAATTCCTTAGTATTTACATCTTCTGATAGAACACTTCAAAATGATTGCAACATCCCTCCCTACTTTGGCCATGCTATACGTATTAAGGGAGTCTCTTGTTTAGTCATTTTTGTCGCTCTTTAAAATTCCTTCCAATTTGTTAATATTCTTGTTTGCTAGTGGCCAGAATGAAAGCAATATTCTTAGTGCCATTTCACTCCATAGACATACTGCATAGGACCAAATCCTGATCCAAAAGCCAGTGGTGGTATCCAGCTTTCAAGGCCAGGGCTCAACCAGATGTTGTGGTCCCAATGGGGAAGCTAAATCTTGAGAAAAGACTGATCCCTGGTGTGGCTGCTGTATATATGCTACATGGCTGCAGAGCCCCATCCTCCTCCCCGGAGACAGAATCAGTAACCCCATACCTCCCACCACTGCCATATGTAGGAGAGGGGCCACTGGAAAGTGTCCTGACTTCCCAGACTGTGGGACACTATCACCCCAGCTGAGTGACAGCAAGGGATATAGTGAAGGGACCAAGTAGCCCTCAGAAAACTGGAGCCAGTTCTAAAACAGAGCTGGCAGGTGAGGCTGAAGGACCTATTGGGGCCCAAATTACTCTTTCATACATGCAGCTGCATCAAGCAATCTAGACACATTAGACAGAGTACAGCTCTTGGCAAGCCCCAGATATTTCACCCAAAGATGGTGGTTTTGTACCCTCATCCTCAGTCTTCTCTTTCAGAGTGTAGCAACTCCATAGGCAGCCACATTGCTGCAGTAGCTTCCACGGAATTTCTGAAATCCTGACCAATCTCAGGATATGTCAACCCTGTGCAGAGCCCCCATAAGCAAAAGTCGGGAGCTAATATACCTCTTCTTTGTGGGAGAGTCAGAATTACTCAGGACAGAGTCAGAATTTAGCAGTTAGCATATGGCCAGTGACTAGATATTATAGTGATAGGAGAGAAACAGATTAGAATTTAATGCAATAGTCCCCAAAATCAAATTACATTGATAATGTTCTGCCTGCTATCACAGCTAATTAAAGATTACATTCAATAAATAATAATACTTAACAATTACAAATTAACTTAAATGCCAACTTTTCCTGCAAAAGAAGGCCCATTTACACTTGCTCTGATATAGAACGCACACATGCTCAGGGTTTGAGCACCATATTTGCAGTCGGGAAGGAAGTTTTCCCCCAGGTCAGATGACAGAGACCCTGGGGGGGTTTCACCTTCCTCTGCAGCATGGGGCATGAATCATTTGCAGGTTTAAACTAATGTAAATGGTGGATTCTCTGTAACTTGCAGTCTTTGGATTATGATTTGAGGACTTCAGTTACTCAGCCAGAGATTATAGATCTATTATAGGAGTGGGTGGGTGAGGTTCTGTGGCCTGCAGTGTGCAGGTCAGACTAGATGATAATGTTGGTCCCTTCTGACTTTAAGATTATGAGTTTATAAGCATCTTTCATCCAGGGATCTCAAAGCACTGTAGGAAGGTGGGTAAGTATTGTCCTCCCTCTATTACAGATGAGGAATCTGAAGCAGAGAGGTTAATTTACTCTCTGAAGGATATACAGCATTTCTGGGGAAGGGTATGTAATAGAACCATATATCGAAAACTAAATTAAAATAGTTAAAATGTGTTATTTAAATGCATGTACAATGTGTTGATTTTTTATAAACACTACCATTAAAAAAAATCAGATTTTTTCCCTTTTTCTGGAAGCAAATACTATGGGGTTTTAAGTTAGAGCAAACTTTGGTGCAAGTAATGTAGATCCTGATTCTGTCTCAACTATAGTGAGAAAGAAACATCCTTAGCCAACCTTATGGTATTTTTACTATTTGAGCTTTCTCCACTAGATGTCCCCAGTATGTCACATTAAGCAGTGGCTTCACAGATAGGATCTTTTTAATCTGAAAGGGTATATACTTCTTTTGAAGTGTGTGTTATTAAGATGTCATGATTAATGATTTTCACTCCAGAGTTCATTTTATCTGGAAGATTAATAAGACACAGATCTACAAGAAGAACGCAATAATTTAATTCTCTGCCTAAGATATAGAGGCTACCCAATTTAGGAAGCAATTAAGAATCTTGTATGCTTTCTTCTGTGGAAATATTTAAGCAATCAAAGCATTAAAAAAAATAGAAATCCCTACAGTAAAAATTCTTATATTTCAAAAAGGAAGCCTTAACAGTTCCTCCCCCCACTCCAACTTTATTACTTTCAAAGGGGATATAACAGTTACACAGGCCCATTCACAGTAGACTGGGTCAACAGCAGGAGTCTTGCTTAATTTGAGTTTTAATGGATGTTTAAGGTAAGATCAGAGTAAAATCTGGCATGATCACAAATATCATTTTAAGCCTTTCCCATCTTCCCAAAAATCCCTCTGCAACAAAGCGTGGGAGGCTGGAAACAAAGCTGTCATATTAGAAACTTAAAGCAGGTAAGCTGAGCTAGAAGTAATCTTCCAATACCTTGACTGGTCTGAAAAAATCAGTAAGCTGTATAAAGCTTTAGGTTTTTGCACTTATTCAGCTGTAAGTGCTGCTGTGAGAGATCAGTACAGTAGATTTGTACTGTGTCTGCCGCTTTCCGGGAATGCAACAAGGATTCCTAAAAGGCGCCAGTGGATCTCAAACTGGAAACATTCTAGCAGCATGTTTTGACTCTCGGGGCATCAGGTAAAAAGTTCATGCTGTGCAGATGAGCAGCACCAGTTGGAGGGAGTGGGGAGGACAAACCAAAACAAAAAGAACCAGAAAAAGAGGGGGAAAAATACTCTGAATGACCTTTTATTCTGCAGCTAATACACGCCCCTGGAACAATGGTAAACACTGACTGAGGGTCTACAATCTCCAGTGGTTTTATGGCACATCACCATTCCCAGCAGGACATAATGTGACAAAAAAGTGCATGATTCCAATAACAACAAAACTTAGATGTAAGAGAAAAGGAAACAAAGCGATGTGCACTTAGCCCACCAGTGCACATTCTCACAGCCTTTCAAGTGTTTCAGTTTCCAATAATAAGTTGAGAATGCCTTTACGATTGCACAAGGGCTGAAATAGTGGTTTGTGTGCAAAGGTCCTCAAACATTTTTCAACAGAAAAACAGCACCCTTAAAAGAGACTTACCAAAAACAAAAAGGAAGAGGAGGCTTTTTTTTTCTCCCTTTTTTTTTTATTTGTAATAAATAAAATCTTTCAGGGTTTTTTTCTTTTAAAGGGGAGAGGGATGGGTTATTTTTTCAATAACCTTTGTTCCTCACATTATAAGTTCAGATCCTCTCTAGTCCATAAGACTTTATGACAATGCCTGAAAAACTAGTGAAATAACATGACAAGCACTGGAGTGAGGAAGAGGTTTGCAGACAGATTGTTTAACATTTGTACCACACAGATTCCCCCTTTCTGGGGGAAATCTTTGGTTACCACATTAGGGCAGCTGTATGGCTCCTTTGTGCTGTGGGGGTTGAGAGGCACACTGTATCCAGAGCTAAGAATGAGGTCCATTATGTTTTCCTTACTTCTGAATTTACAAATCCTTTAGCCCAGCTCTGTTCTCACACTAAGTGAAAAAAACCAGTCTCACTTCCAACAATCTTTTTTAAAAATTCTCAGCATCTTCCCACTTGACATATCAGGCCTTGTTGCCTCTGAGAAGCCTTTTCGGGCTGATTGCATATGGTCCAATACCTAGGAGAGGTGGGAAGCAGTGGAGAGTTCTTTCAGAGACTGCTTTCATCGTGGTTTATTTAAAGGCATCATTGACATTGTTACATGACTATATGGGCGGTGCGTGACTCCTCCATTTGGGAAGGCTGCACACACACGGAGCATGGCCTTGCCCCGCCCCCACTCAGCCTCCTCCCCCAGAAGCCCTGCCAAGGCTCCGTCCCTGGCCCTGCTCAGCCCCCTGCTCGAGGCCCTCTCCGCCTGCCGCTGGTGCCTCTTTGCCCTGCTGGCTGGCCAGCTGCTCACATGCCACTTTGCCCCATCCCCCACCCCCGCCCTCTCACTGGCCAGCTAGCTGGCCGCTTACCTCTCATGTGCGCCTCCCCTGCGGGTGGAGCGGGGATGGGAAGAAGTGGAGTCTTGGGGGAAGAGGACGACCAGGAATGGGGCCTTGGGGTGGAGTGCAGGCAGGGCCACAGCAGGGGAACCCAACCTTTCGACAGCAGCACGCTCCAAAGGTGGTGTGCCAGCTGTTTGGGGAGGCTTAGCCTCCTCTGACCTGTTATACCCACCGTCAATGCATGATTGCCATGGCTGCTTGTGGGAGAACAAAGGATATAGCCCCAGAAATGCATTCCCCTACTCTGACTTTGCTGACGACAAAGGAGCTGGGATAAGATACCCACTCCCCATTCAGCCCTTCCTCCAGCAAGGCATAACACCTGGGGTATGTCTACACTGCAATGTAAGTCCAGGGTTAGTGGGACTCAAGTCAGCTGACCTGTGTTAGGGAACCCTGGGCTTGAGCTTCCACATTGTATTTTAACCCTACGTTAAGATTTTTGTAATCCATGCTCAAATCTAGGGCTCTGGCGTCCAGAGTGCAATGCACAGACCCAAGTCAAAGTAACCATATCCCAGAGTTCCCAGTGCCGCCCCTCCCCTCCAAAATGTGGCCGCTCTAGCACTAGGACCATGATGCACGGTGGGAAAACTTTACTGACTGCCGTGCATGTTACAAGGAAGCAGCTTCCTTTGCAAAACACTTGATCAGTTCACTCTCCATTGCAAATCCAGGAGGCTCTCTGATAGTGTGCTTGCAGACCAGTGATCAGAAGACAATGAGTTGATGCTGACCTGAGCTGCTGCCATTTGCAAAGCGGGAGAGTGGCTTCCATTTTCAATACAGCGGATTGCAGATTGTTGGGATTGAGAGAACAAAGAGTTGTCCCACTGAATTGTGGGATACTTGCCGCTGACTCCCAGGACCCAAGTCAAGCAGGGCTGCATCTTCACAGCAAAGCAGTAGAGCTCAAACCCTGGGTCCTGTCCTAACTCAAGCTCATATCCTCCAGGGTCCTGAGATCCTGGGTCCAAGCCCTGGGTTAGCGCAGTTGCAGTGTTAGACACAACTGGGGTTAGACTTGAGCCCAGGCTCAAGCACGGGGCTTGCGTTGCAGTATAGACATACCCCTAGTGCACATTCAGGGTTCTCAGAGGCATTCAGCATTCCCTATGCCCTGTGATGCACTCAGTGTCACCAAAACTCTGGAATGGAGCAGGTAAGCTAAAAAGCAATACAACTAGTTCCACTGACTATCCCATGGGAAGTGCTAAGGGTCAAGTCGGAGACAATAAGAAATGAGCTGCCACCATGGAGGTTACCAGATAACACAGTGGTGAGTATGGTGGAAGAACCTACATAGGGTCAAAGGTTCTATCATTAACTCTAATCCTATCTGGATAAAAAGGCTCACTGACCATGGCTGGAATTCACACACCTGGGGCCGGGGGCTGGAAACCACTGCTCTAAAAGAGAATGCCCAAGAGCAAAATTTACAGGGAAACAGACTTGAAATGTAGCAAGACAAGGTAGAATAAAAACAAGAGAGTCTCAAATAAAAATAACTTCCTAATAACATGGGTAGAGAGACACCTAGTGGCTAGAGAGAAATAAGGCAAACACTTTAAATAAAATGATCGAACAATTGAATGTTTAGAGCTGAAATTCTGTCTCTACTGAAATCTGTCAAAACTCCCATTGACTTCAGCTGGGCCAGGATTTCACCATATAGCTGTATGATAGAGATGGTCAAAAGGTGAAATTCTGATGACAATTTTCATTTAAATTTTGACCAAAAAAAATCCTAACCTACCTTTTTTGTGAAAATGTCTGTATGAGATATTTTGTTTTTTAGAAGCTGTACACTAAATGTTAGGTGTATGACTAACCCAGCTAAAAGGAGGGCAGAAAGCATTAAATATCGGGGGGGAGGGGGAAACAGTGTTCAGTTGCCATACTTTAAAATTACACCCATCGCAACACCACTAACACAGCGGGGCAAGACAATATTTCTATTCCTCTTATACAGAATATAAGGGCAGAACAAATGGCATAGTCATTCTCAGTCACAGAAATATACATCTCTAGTTATCCATCGCTCAGTCAAATGAATCAAACAAAAGAATTCCACTATCAGGAAAAGTTAGGCTAAAACATACAACAAACCAAGATCCTGCTGATATTTTCAGACTGGCTGAAGCACCTGGGTGATCATTTTTAAAATGTGTCCTGAACAGAAAAATACAGAGGGCAGCTCAGCACTGAAAACTCAAACACGTTTATGAAGGAGAATGAAATATTGGGCAATGTGGTCCAGTGAGTTCCATCAGACTGAGAATTAAGGGACCAAGGTTTAATTCTCACTTCTGCTACTGACACCCTGTATGACCTTAAGCTAGTCCTGAGAACCTCTAATCCTAAACTGTTCTTCTAGCTCCACACGAAACAGCAAGGAGAAGGCTTCCTTATAACCATTAGCCCAGGATGTGGGATACCCCAGTTCACTTGCCCCCTATGTTTGATAACAAGACGGAATTTGAACAGAGGTTTCACACCTCTCTGGTACATGCACAGGTACAGGTACACTGGACTACAGGGTGATTTTTGCTCTCTGGCCAATTGATGTTTAATTATTTAATAATGGCTTCAGCAGGAGAGACTGAGAGAGACGTATAACAAAATATCCCACATTGGAACAGCCTCCTCCTCCCCTCTTCCAGCACTTGTGTGGAGTTGCAAAAATGGCTTAGGCACCTAAGCTGCCTGACTCCAGGAGAGGGTTCTTGGCTGGGGATTGCAAGCATCTCCCTGCAGCCCAGACTGAACTCTGTGAGAGCAGCGGGGCTTAGGACACACCCCTCTTGTCACCATCTACCAATGGCTAGCGTATGTAGCTCCATCCCTAACATGCTGGCTCCCATTCTCAGGTACATATCTTTCCCCATGTATTATATAGGGAGCCTAGCTCAGTCTTTGTAGATTCTAGTGATTTTCTATGTGCATAAGTAAAAGCAGCAAAGAGTCCTGTGGCACCTTATAGACTAACAGACATATTGGAGCATGAGCTTTCGTGGGTGAATATCCGATGAAGTGGGTATTCACCCATGAAAGCTCATGCTCCAATACGTCTGTTAGTCTATAAGGTGCCACAGGACTCTTTTCTGCTTTTACAGATCCAGACTAACACGGCTACCCCTCTGATATGTGCATAAGTCAATTTGTGGATTAAGGCTTAACTCTCTGAGCATATTGTCTGCAAGAAAAAAAGTGTAACCAGACCATGAGAGGTGCTTGGCAATAGAAAAATAACTTTCCCTCCCTACAGTACCCGCACGAGGAAATAAGGAGACAGATCAACAGAGCCAGACGTGTACCCAGAAGCCTCCTACTGCAAGACAAACCCAAGAAAGAAACCAACAGGACTCCACTGGCCATCACATACAGTCCCCAGCTAAAACCCCTCCAGCGCATCATCAGGGATCTACAACCCATCCTGGACAATGATCCCACACTTTCACAGGCCTTGGGTGGCAGGCCAGTCCTCGCCCACAGACAACCTGCCAACCTGAAGCATATTCTCACCAGTAACTGCACACCGCACCATAGTAACTCTAGCTCAGGAACCAACCCATGCAACAAACCTCGATGCCAACTCTGCCCACATATCTACACCAGCAACACCATCACAGGACCTAACCAGATCAGCCACACCATCACCGGTTCATTCACCTGCACGTCCACCAATGTAATATATGCCATCATATGCCAGCAATGCCCCTCTGCTATGTACATCGGCCAAACTGGACAGTCTCTAAGGAAAAGGATAAATGGACACAAATCAGATATTAGGAATGGCAATATACAAAAACCTGTAGGAGAACACTTCAACCTCCCTGGCCACACAATAGCAGATCTTAAGGTGGCCATCCTGCAGCAAAAAAACTTCAGGCCCAGACTTCAAAGAGAAACTGCTGAGCTCCAGTTCATCTGCAAATTTGACACCATCAGCTCAGGATTAAACAAAGACTGTGAATGGCTTGCCAATTACAGAACCAGTTTCTCCTCCCTTGGTTTTCACACCTCAACTGCTAGAACAGGGCCTCATCCTCCCTGATTGAACTAACCTCGTTATCTCTAGCTTGCTTCTTGCTTGCATATATAAACCTGCCCCTGGAAATTTCCACCACTTGCATCCGAAGAAGTGGGTATTCACCCACGAAAGCTCATGCTGCAAAACGTCTGTTAGTCTATAAGGTGCCACAGGATTCTTTGTTGCTTTTACAGATCCAGACTAACACGGCTACCCCTCTGATACTTTCCCTCCCAGAGATTCACATGGCTGGCTGACTAAGGCCCAGGGAGGTTCTCCCTCCGGCAGACTCGGGAAGGAGAAATATTCGCTCCACCCCACCCCCAATTTCCTCCATGTTAAGACATCTGTTCTCTCCCAGTCTCCCCCTGCCTGTAGAATTTCTGAGGTCCTGTGAGGCTCCCTTGGAATGATGCTCCCCTCTGACATACCATAGAAGGTTCATATGGTAGACAGGGTAAGGAAACATTAGTGTTTTTCCTTTGCCATCTTTTGCACCTCAAGCTGCTCAAGAGTCCCCTTCCCTGCCCCTGAATCCTCTGCTCCTGACAGACTCCCCATGTCCTCTAGAAAAACACATGCTCCCCTCATGTCTAGATGGTGTCCTGCTGCTGAAAACCAAGGAAGGTTCATTGGCTGTGGAAGCCAGAGAATTGTTAATGCTTCCCCAATGTTTTCTCCTGCAGCAGTGAGCTGCTCCTCAAGTCCCTCATTTAGCCCTCTCTGCTCTTTCCAGCCTCCAATGCCCTCAGCAGCCTCTCACTGCCCAGTTCCTAGGGCTTACACCTTATAGAGACTCCACAAGCATAAATCTGAGGGGTGGGAATAGTTAGAAAAGCCCTGATAAGCTTTACAACGCTTGCAAAGCAGTTGATGCACTGACCCAGGAAGAGCCCTACTTTTACAGGTGACTGGATCGTCTCCTCCAAATCTCTGGAGCTGCTTAGCGAGTCTATCTTCCTACAGACCACAAGAGGTCTGGAAAGGGGGGAAAATGCCTCCCCTTCTCGGCATTCTTCAATTCTCCACACCATATAAGAACTATTTGAAAAATGAAGGAAATAACACAAATAACTTCATTTAGGTGAAGTACAATTGCAGACATGTCACAGGTTTAACTGCATGTTTTTTCAATAACTTCATTCTTACTACACACAAGAAGTTAGACATTAGAAACCCAGGAATAGCAAAGTTAAGGCTGCACTTCTCAAACAGGAGCAAGACATCCAGACTACCTTAACTCTGCCAGCCTACCATCTCCCCAGCTTTGCAAGGAGTGTATCAAAAATATGCACAGATTGATTTTATCATTTGTTTCATACTTGCACATCTCCTGTACTATATGAGATGAATTGTCAACACACTTATTTTTACTCATGGAAGTGCGGTAGTTTCTCACTTGGGGGCAATCCTCAGAGGTTCTGACCACCATTGGTAAGCGTCAGAATGCTCTCAGAAAGAACAGGAGTACTTGTGGCACCTTAGAGACTAACAAATTTATTTCAGCATAAGCTTTCGTGAGCTACAGCTCACTTCTTCGGATGCATAGAATGGAACACACACACAGGAGATATTTATACATACAGAGAACATGAAAAGGCGGAAGTACCCATACCACCTTTTCATGTTCTCTGTATGTATAAATATCTTCTATCTGTGTGTTCCATTCTATGCATCCAAAGAAGTGAGCTGTAGCCCACAAAAGCTTATGCTCAAATAAATTTGTTAGTCTCTAAGGTGCCACAAGTTCCTGTTCATTTTGCGGATACAGACTAACATGGCTGCTACTCTGAAACCTATCAGAATGCTCTCAGAATACCTCACAGGATCCACCCCCTAACGAAAAGTTTTATGCTATTTGTCTAACCAGGACATTTTTTTTTATGTAAAGTTGGGTGGGAAGTGTTTTTCCATCCTATCAGAATTTTCAAGATTAAAAAAAAAAAGTCACCATCCTGAATCAGGATGAAAAGCTGAAATTTCAAAAATTTTCACAAGCTGACATTTAAAAAAATTAATTTAGATTGGGTCAATTAAAATGTTTAATTTTGATTTTGTTTACTTCTTTAATAAAACCCTACAAATTAACTTACATTTTGAAATGAAAAAAAGCCATTTTGACCTGAAAAATGATACTGTTTTATTTTAAAAATGTCAAATTGGGATGTTTTGACAGTTTCAATTTTCAAATATTTTCAGAATGGGACATTTATCAAAACCAACCCTTTCCCAAGAACTAGGGTGACCAGATAGCAAGTGTGAAAAAATCTGGACAGGAGATGGGGGGTAATGGGTGCTTCTATAAGACAAAGCTACGAATAATGGGACTGTCCCTATAAAACTGGGACATCTGGTCACCCTACTGTGAGCAATTGTGGTTTCAGTGAATCTGCATTTACTGACAAAATATATTTTGTTGAAAAATTCCCAAGCAGCTCTACTTCTATGTCTTTATGTATTACCATAAAGCAGTATAACAATTAGGGCTGTCGATTAATTGCAGCAAAGAATCCTGTGGCACCTTATAGACTAACAGACGTTTTTGCAGCATGAGCTTTCGTGGGTGAATACCCACTTCTTCGGATGCAAGATTAATTGCAGTTAACTCAAGTGATTAACTCTAAACAAATTATCTCAACTGAAAAAATTAATCATGATTAATCACAGTTTCAATCGCACTGTTAAACAAGAATAGAATACCTGTTTAAATGTATTATAAATATTTGTGGATGTTTTTCTACATTTTCAAATATATTTATTTCAATTACAATGCAGAATACAAAGTGTACAGAACTCACTGGGAAGGATGAAGTAGTACAAGTTTCTGATATTCTCAGGGCATTCCTAAATCGACAGAGTCCAGGTGGGTTGGATGCCTTTTATAAGCAGTGCAATCTTAACTCCGAACTACCCAGTTTTCTAAAGTCTGCTTTGTTTTGTTTTTTATAACTAGTGTTCTTGAAAGGCAATATACACTCAACTACCTATGCCCATAACCTTAACAAAGTTTTTTCTTGTGAGGGAATGATTATTAACTAAGTGTGACGGATACCTCAAGAAAGACTAATACCGCAGAGCCAACCACCTTTTTCAGTAGCATACAAAGAATTTACCCCAGGATGGACCCCTTTCTTATGCTAGAAATTCAGGCCTAGCTTCAGCAAAGTACTTAACCACATGCATAGCTTTAAGCTCATAAGTGAAGTCATTGGGATGTAAACGTTAAGGATGTGCTTAAGTGCTACAAGAGGCTGAAACTTACTGAATTTTGAATTTCTGGAGAATGCTCTCTTCAAAATAATTGATTTTCAGTGGAAAAAAACACTGACATTTTTTAAATAAAAATGGTTATAAAAATGTTGTGATTTTTCAAGGAGCTCTATTAATTACCTTGCTGAATACAAACCTCCAAAAGGTAAAAGTTCTCTCCTAATATCTCTTGCATCATCCACCTGTCTTCTATATGACCACAAGCATCCCGCTAGACTATATATTAAAATCATTGCAGCTTAACTGCTTGCCCTTAGAAGATTTTCCTTTTAAACATTTTATATCGATGGAAATAAAAAGTTACCTGCACATTAACAACAATAAAGAGGTATCACCAATGATCATGTGAAAAACCCTAAAAGCAAAAATAAATGCTTTCTTAAAACAAAAAAGCAATGGACAGAGTCTCAAGGGATTTGATTTTTCTATAATTTGAGACCTAGCAAGACAAAAAAATTCAACTGAGAGGTGCAAAAATCTTTAAAGCACAATTGAATTCAATTGAATAAAATTAAATGAAAACTGAACTGCCATGTATAAAATAAAACTTAGGAACAGTGGAATAGAGGGAGGACACTGCTGACATTTCATCTGAGGAAGCAGCAGTCCTCCAGAATAATCCTCTGCATTTGCCAACTAATACAGAATAAAATAACCAACAAAGGCGAAGAACTGTCTCCAGCCTTTGCTAACTAGTATGGGAACTTTATAGTGAAGAATAGCAATCCCTGATCTCAGCACCAAAATACAGAATTTCCTGATTAATCATATTGAACGCCAGCAGCTCTCCTAGAATCACTGGAAACAAAGGAACAAGAACATGTCATTAAATCCCATAGAAAGCACAAGACTCTGAGGCCAATGGCAATTGGAAAGATTTCTACCAAACCTTCCTGGAACAAATACAAACAGCAGTGACCATTAAAAAGAAATTAGCCATCATTACCACAGATCAGTTATGTAAAAGTAGAGCTCTGAAGGAGGTAGGGCTAAATGAGCATTCTGCATGCTTTATTATAGGCTGTTCCAAAGCGCACAGAAGTCAAGGGGAAATCTTTCTATGGACTTCAAAGGACTTTGAATCAGGGCCCTAATATGTTTGTTGAATGAAGCAGGGCTTCAGGAGACCTGCCTTATTCAGCACTCTGCTAACTAGTAATTGACAGCATTTTAAAAATCTTTATTTATTGAAAAAAATCCATTCCAAAAACAACATTTAAAATATATTAAGTTTGCAAGATAAGCTGGTTTAATGTTAGGGAAGGTTGTCATGCAACTTTAACTCTATCCCCTGAGGCAAATTAATTAGGGTGCAACCTTTAATTATGGAATCACATAATATTTTTTCCTCAGGACCTGTCTCATCCCATGCAGAAATTGGATGGTGTGTAGTGCACAATACCAAAAGATAATCCAACTGTGGATAATAATACTTTTCATATCTGTACATGTTTTCCATCCAAAGATCTCAAATGTTCTTCTGTCTAGATATTTATACCATGGTATTCTAGCAACCTAAAAATTGTAAGAGTAAACACATTATCTCTGTCTCCATCATCTAATCATTGTGGAGATTTGGTTTGTTTTTGTTGTATTTGTTCTGGGAAGATTAGGTCAAAGGAATGGGGTTTACAATTTGATCCAACTCACAAGTTATAAAGGGCAGAAGGTCATCTAGTATGGCCTTGTGCATAACACAGGTTTGTAGAACTTTCCTAATTTATCCCTGTTGAACTAGAACACATATTTTAGGAAAACATCCCATCTTGATTTAAGAATTGACAGTGATGGATCTGAAGTCAATACGATTCATGGGGGGTTCTTATTTCCTGGAACAGAATTACATAGCCAGTGGTCAAGAAAGCTCTCTCTCCTGCAAGTTTGAAAGTCTCACTCCTGAGTACAACAATTCCACTTCACTAATAGAACATAGCTCTCATGGAAGGTCATGACCATGTAGTATAAGGTAGTGCCTCAGGTAACTTGGGCCAACCCCGTGGAAGGGCTTTGAAAATAAGGTCCAACTCCTTTAACTTGATTCTGTATTCAATGAGGAGCCGGTGTAGAAAGTAGAGCACTGAAATAATGTGATTTGATCAGCTAGTATTGCTGAGTTACTGTGCAACTGCTTTTTGAACTAATCAGAATTTTGAAGCTGGTGGGTTCATTCCTAAATTCTTACTGAATAAATCCTTGTGAGGTTGAGTAAATATATTTATTCATTTTATAGATGGAGAAAATGAGAACCAGAGTTAATAGCCAAATTGTTTTTAAGTGGCCACTGATTTTTCATGCTTCAATTGGCACCTTCCAATTCTGTGTCTGATTTTCAGATATGCTGAGTTTCTACAGGTCCCATTGACCCCAAGGGAGTTTGCAAGTGCTCAGCACTTCTGATATATAGAACCCAGATGTCTCAGGGTAGAAGCCTACAAAGTGAGGAACCCAAAATAAATGTCTATTTTTGAAAATATTGGTTTAAGTGAGTTGCCCAAAATCACAAAAAAAGTCAGTGCCTGAGCCAGGAATATAACCAAGATCTCCCAATGCCCAGACCTGTGCTTTAACCACAAGACCATCTTTCCATAGCATGTGTGATTGTTCCAGGACTTCACTAGCTATTGCTTTATTACAATAGGTTTGTTTTAAATCCCCTTTTAGAGTAAATGAAAACAAAGACCTATAAATAGGTTTTGAATTACTGTCTCTATCACTTACGTTTGTGGAGGACACTATCTCCTGGGAGTCATCTGTGTTAATTAAATAAAAATAACTCCATAAGGTCCAAAGCATGCTTAATGAATTAACAAGGAGGCCCCATTGAGCAGAAGCCTTTTAAACTCTAGTGAAACAAATCAATTCACATTTTATTATTATCCACTTAACGAATTAAATCTGTCACTTTATATCATATGAAACCAGTTTTTCGTAAATGCTAATTAAAACCATTAAAAATGGAAATCTGCTTTGAAAGAGCTTATGCAAACTGTGAATATTGATGCAAAGAGATAGACCTGTTTGTCCTTATGAATGAGAGAGAGAACTTCTACTATAAGAAGCGGTACTTGCTCTTCTGGGAATAAGAACCTAAACAGAAACCTAATTAAATCTGAGACATGGAGAAAGGATTCAGAAAGCTGTACTTAAGGAAAAGTCTCATTGCTATTTCAGTCAATGGGAGTGATTTGTTTTGAAGCTTGCTATCAAACTTGAACCTTCAAGGCTCAAAAATTAAAAAATAAAATAACAATCAGCTGTAAACAAAAAAGATTTCTTGGGGGGGTTAAAAATCTCATTTTAAGCCAATCCCATGATTATTTGAGGACTCACTCGTGATTTTTGAACACATGGGGTTAGCAATACTGTTATTATAGCAACTGAGTTGGCATAGTTGGTTTAGCTAAGGTACACAGAGCACTTTGCTGAGTATGTCAGCAAACGCCAGGAAATGATGGATTTTTGCATGGAATATGTCTTGCTTTTGGCAACCCTTTTTCTTCTCCCCAGTCCAAGCCCTTTTCTCCTGAAGCAGATAGAAAATGAGTTGATCCAGATGGGTTTCGCCAGGTTTTCTGCCGTCAGATCCCCAGGCGGAATGATAGTTTAGACAAAACAAGATTCACAACTCAGATATCCCCCAGTGCCTCAGGACGCATACAGTACTGTCTAAGCAGTCACACAATCTCCTTACTTTAAACCTTGCCTTCTTTTCACCCTACCCTTATCCCCTTGTCCTGTATCCATGTGTAAAAACATCTCTTTATTTGGACTGTAAGCTCTTCAAGGCAGCTCACTGTTTGGACACTAAAATAAATATTAAGTAACCTTTGCACCTCTGAACTCTGCTGGTAAATTTCACACTTTCCAATGAAAATATATATATGTAAGCCTCATGCCAGAATTTGGCCTTAATACTATACAGTGACACAATAAAAAAACCTAATCAAGATGTGCAATAGCATCACAATGCACATTTTTGTGTTTTGTTTTACTTTGAAAATTTTGCAAAAGTTTTGCAGTAACTAGCACTGCAAGTAACAATTTTTAGATCCTCTGCTTCATGTTTTAAATTTAAGGAAGCATTCAGTGATACACTGGTATTTTTTCCCTTTCTCTGCATTGTTCTGGTATTTTTTCCCTTTCTCTGCATTGTTCTAAATCCTACGAGACTGCAGACTTAAACAGATGCTTCTGAACTCTAAACTGTAGTTGTTGTCCAATAGTAGTTTACATTGTCACATGCTACAGCACAGGTTTATCAAACCAGTTTTGCTGAAAAAGGCAGGCAACTACTACGGGAATATTTGATGGTATTTTATTAAGTCACATAAATACAACGTGAGTTTGACTCACTCTCACATGATTTTAAGAACCCACAAAGAAAAAAAAATAAGTATACACAACTTCTCATCCCCGAGACTCAATACCTCATAAATGTTAGATCAGTGCTTTCATTACAGTTTCACTTCTTGTCAACGTAACATCCTGAAATAAAGTTATGCAAACATTGGGCCACATCCTCAGACCAGCTCGAAAGTTGAATAGGGACCATGAAATTAGTTTAACTGGCCTTCTGAGGATGTCTCCTACATAAGGGGATTCCGTAGGATGATGGCCAGAGCCAGGATATTAGCTCTATGCCAATCCCCCCACTGGCTTGAACACAGTTAGATGAGGAAAAGCAGATGAGGCTGGAGCACCACTGCACTGGCTATCCCTAGCTTGGGGACAGAGTGACTTCCTACCAACCCCTGAATTAGGGAGCCGCAGAAGTGGTATAAAGTCATCTTTGCCCCCTTCCTCAGATCCTGTGTCAAGATCAGTGCAGCCTTGTCAGAGAATCTGGGTCACTGATATAAATATATTTCTCACGACAATAAAACAGATGTATATATTTGGGGAGGCATTCTAGTATTTATTTTCTTAAGCCAAGGGCCCAGTTCTAGCATACTTTCAATCAGGCTAGCCACAGAGAAGTCAAAATAAAGAAAGGTGGCAGCGTCAGATTCTAAAAAAAGAAATAGAAACTAATGTACTAAGAAGGAAGATAGAAGCCACAGAGTAAAACAGGCAAACAGAGGGCATTTTAACCATGAAAACTGGGAACAATCAAGACTGGGATGTTTTTAAAAAGACAATATGATGTGAAAGTAAAAGTATAAATGGAAGCAAACATTGAAATTCTTCTTTAGGTGAAGTGGTTGAACTGCTAAATTGAGAGGCATAGTTTCTCTAACAGAATGTTGGGAATCATTAGGAAAGAGAGAGATAATAAGACAGAAAATACCATATTGCCTCTATATAAATGCATGGTATTCCCATATTTTGAATACTGAGTGCAGATGTGGTCGCCCCATCTCAAAAAAAAGATATATTGGAATTGGAAAAGGGCAACAAAAATGATTAGTGGTATGGAACAGCTACTCTCTGAGGAGAGATTAATAAGATTGGGACTTTTCAGCTTGGAAAAGAGACGACTAACAGGGGATATGACAGAGGTCTTTAAATCATGACTGGTGTGGAGAAAGTAAATAAGGAAGCGTTATTTACTCCTTCTCATAGCACAAGAACTAGGGATCACCAAACAAAATTTATAGGCAGCAGGTTTAAAACAAACAAAAGGAAGTATTTTTTCACACAACACAGTCAACCTGTGGAAATCATTGCCAGAGGATGTTGTGAAGGCCAAGACTATAACAGGGTTCAAAAAAGAACTAGATGACTATTAGCAGGGATGGTGTCCCTAGCCTCTGTTTGCCAGAATCTGAGAATGGGCGACGGGATGGATCATTTGATGATTACCTGTTCTGTTCATTCCCTCTGTGGCACCTGGCATTGGCCACTGTCATAAGATAGGATATTGGGCTAGATGGACCTTTGGTCTGACCCAGTATGGCTGTTCTTGTATTCTTAGTTCAGCCACTAACAAGAGTCCTAATATAGACACCTAATCAGTAGTTCAAGTTCTTTGTATTAACTCTGATTCAGGCCAGCATGCCTACTGCTCTAAAAAAGCTCCATGAGTTTCTGCAGTTGGTACTGAAGTGTGGAAAATATGTAATGTGCTCAGTATCTGAGAGCAGGAATCCCATAGAGGTTTGAGATGGAAGAGATCAAGGAGAATAATTTCATAGTGGTTCTCTTACTTCTTGAGCCCAGAGATCCCTACCCACATTTCCCCCACAATCCCCATAGAGCCTTCTTGTCAAGGACATTTACTAATTTTATTCAAAAGTGATTTCTCCTATCTGCACTTGAGTCTTTGCTAGTGTTGCTATTAAACATTAGACTCTGGTAGGGGATGGCAGCTGCAAACTGGCCTATGTGTTATCTTTTGAGCAGCCTAGGTTAGACAGAATGATATGTAGTGGAAAGAATAAATCCCTTATGCAGGGCCCAGGGACAGCACCTACTATTTGAGGCAATATGGTGTTTTCCAAAGACACCCCCCTCTGGAAAAAAAAGTAAAGATCTAAAGATAAAAGTTTACTCTGTCAGGCATAATATAGCAGTCCCCAGTCAGGGATAGATTCTACCAGGCAGGAAAATCATACACACCTTTCTGTACTGTGGGCCTGATTTTCAGCACTTTGCACGTTGGGTAGTCAATTATACCCGTGCAAATTAAATGTAAGATGATACCAAAGCAGAATGATAGCATTCTGAATTACTAGGTGCCAATGTGTATACGTTCACTATTTACATTGACAGTATTTTATTGTAATAGTTTGGCATTCCACTTCCTATTAAACATATTCTTCTAAAATTTGCTACAGGTGTTGCTGCTTCCCTCTTATGCCTTTCACTTTTTCCTTTCATTAATTATTATTATTACTGTTGCACCAGAAGCTCACTGAAACCGCAAACACCTTGATAAATAAAGAGATGAAGCTTTGTGGTCAGTATTCTGACCTATGGGACTGAAACATGGCCTGTCATGATCAAAACTGAAAAGAAATTAAACACCATTCAGTTGAAGCATCTCCAAATGATCAAAAACATCAAGAGGTACAAATTCAAGTCAAGTGAAGAGATCCACTTCCTAACTAAGCAGGTCCTGCTCTCTCAAACAGCTGCCCAATGCTCTCTAAGGTGGTATGTCTACCAACTTCCTACGAGAATCATCTCAAACTTTGATCTAGTGATCAAAGTGATCAGGATGGAAAAGAATTCCCAGAGGATGCTGGATGGTATCAGACTACTGTCTCTCACAGGTATCCTACCCCATAACACACCAGATGTCAGAGACCAGGACTTGGGGTAGTCTTTCTTAGTGGGTGGAGCAGGAGTCAGTAGCCTGGAAGCCCAAGATCAGAACCCAAGTCAGAGGCCAGACGCCAGAAACAGGAGCCATAGGTTAGAACCCAGTTAGCCAGAGTGAGGCAAGGCTGGGTCTGAGGCAGGAACATGAGTGGGAACAGATACTATCACAGCCATGGGTGAATGTTTTGAGCAGGCACTAAACTGCTGTGGGGCTTAACAGCTGGTCTGCTAATTCTTCCTACCAATCAGGAAGGGTAGCCAATCAGGCAGCCTACTCTAGGCCAGCTGCGCTCAGTAGGCTGCCCAGAGACTGGCTCTGATTCCTGACATCAGGACAGAACATCATGGAAGCCCAAAACACATTTAGTGTCATCAGTGCTATCCAAGTGACAGCAGGAGAACTCACCTAACTCAACCTAGGGGCTGAGTCCTATTGTAAATCTTTTGTCTTATGCTGGTCTTTCAGTGTCTCTTAGTTTCCTCTTTCCTTTCGTCTTCCTTTTTCCCTTTCCCTCTCTTCTTTTATCTATGTGATATTTGTTCCCTGCCTTCCTCCATGTTCTTTCAAATCACTTCCATGTCATGGAGAGGATTACTAGAGTGAATAGTGAAATGCTATATGTTAAAGAGAGGGAGTAAAAGAGCTTCACAACTCAGAACTGTTTCACACAAATGGTGGAACACATATGGAATACACTAATGAAAAGTTATTGTCAAGAGTAGAAGTGAGTTCAGACAATAACGCGATAGAAAAAGTAAGCCAAGGGCCAGGTGAAGGAGAAGCAACACAGATTTGAGAGTCAAACAAACAAAATAAAAAGAGCTTCTCAAAGCCAGGGCAAATCTGGTTTCCAAATTAGCTCAAAATCCAGAGAACGAGACTCTCCAGCACTCATTTCTCTTATAATTTATCCCTCCTAACAGAATAATTCCTTCCAGCTGAGCCCAGCCACAGTCCTCTCACCTTCCATAGGCAATCCCTGCAGTGTAGGATGAAATCTGTGCAGGGAAAGTGTGTTAACCTTCTCACCACCAACCAGTGAATGGGAGGTCTCCGAACCTATTCACCCAGAGACTCCTAGATTCCTTTCCAGAGAAAGAAAAGGTAGAGAAATGGGGAGGGGGGGGAAGTTGTGCCTAAAATTAACCAAAAAAGGGCATGTATGACATTGTCTTTTTCCAAAACAGCTTGTGTTGTGCAGTCTGTTGAAAGAATATAGATCCCAGGATTTTTGTATCTAAAAATATGTAATGACATTTGAAAGGAGGAAGTGTGCCCTTGTGTATAAGCAGATGTGGGGATTTCAGCATTGTCATATTATGCTGTTAAAAATGTTATGAAAATAACTAAATCATGGTTACATATACTCTTAAGGCATCCCCAGCAGTGGAGCACTTACAGGACATCATGTATTTTCCAAACTCTGTGGGCCAGATTCTGATCCCCTTACGCATGTTAAGTAGTTCCTTACCTTTTGAATAGCCCCACTGAAATCAATCAGACTACTTGTGCAGCAAAGTAGTACTCAATGTGCAGGGGCGGCTCTAGGCACCAGCAAAACAAGCTGGTGCCTAGGGCGGCCAAATCTAGGGGGCGGCAGGCTGCGCCGGCGGACCTGCCGCAGTCATGCCTGCGGGAGGTCCACCGGAGTCCCGGGACGACCGGACCTGCCGCAGGCATGACTGCGGAGGGAGCGCTCGTCCCGCGGCTCGGCTGGACCTCCCGCAGGCATGACTGCGGCAGCTCAAGCGGAGCCGCAGGATCCGCGAACCGTCCGCAGCCGCGGGGGGTCCAGCCAGGCCACGCGGGACCAGCGGACCCTCTGCAGTCATGCCCGCGGGAGGTCCGCTGCTCCCGCGGCTCCGGGGCGCCTCCCGCGCATGACTGCTTGGGGCGGCCAAAACTGTAGAGCCGCCCCTGTCAATGTGAATAAATGTATCAGACTCTGATGTTAAGTATCTCATTGTGTTATGCATTTCTTTTAAAATAATTGTTTGTTCCTTGATTTTCCAAAAGTGTGAGAAAAAACTGACATTTATAATATGTCATTATTCAACTTTTTGTGAATTTCTTTTGTAAGAAAATTATTGGTATTGGTCTTATGGATGGAACAAAGCAAACTCAAATTGATGTGCTTTCATATCAATCAGCTCCTATGAAGCTGAATAGTGAAATGTATTAAATGAAATGCATGTGTGCATATGCGCTATATGAAATAATTTGACAAATGAGGGACTCTAATGTCAATTAAGCTGTATTTAAAAATATTGAGTTTTATTTTGGACTGACCTCAAATAGTTCAGAGGTTGAATAATCCCCTAAATCTTTTGGATGCTTATCTGAACTTTTTAATCACTTTTCCCCAACTGCAACTTTCTCTATTTCCCAGTTATATCAGTCTCACACAAAAATCAGAGCCCTCTCCCATGCCCCAAATACATTACTAGCGGATTCTCCTAAAACTAGATTTGATGACTCCCATTCTACATTACACCTTATGCTTTATTTTCTTCTCCCAATTCCCCACCTTACCCCAAATATCGCTGGTATTCATTTACTTTCTTCAGCTGGCATAAGGCCTCCACCACTTCCTTCAAACTTATAATTTTGTCTACATCCACAAAGGAACTCGGGTGTTGCAATGCCTAACTTTTAGGCACCTTGAAAAATCAGTGGAGTCCAAAAAACCCAGATTAAGTACCTAGGCTCTCTGTACAACAAATGGGGAGAGATAGGCACCCAAGTATGGGATCCACAAAAGCCAGCATGCTAGGCAGGTGACCACCTGAACTAGCCAACAGCAGATGCTGATGAGAGAGATGTGTCTAAACCCCACCCTTCTCACAGAGATATGCATCGCAGGCCAGGCTGCAGGGAAGCACCTAACTCTGCTTGCGATCCACAGCTAGAAACCCCTCTGCTGGAATCATGCAGCTTAGGCATCTAAGTCATTCCTTGCAAGAAATGGAGGAGAAAGTAGTGCCTTCCTTAGAATTTTTAGCCCAGTGGTTAGAGCAGTCACCCAGATGTGAAAGACCCATGTTCACTCATCCTCCGCTGCCAAGCCTCCCAGCTCTCAGGTGAGTGCTTTAATCACTGAGCTATGGGATATTTTGATGAGGTGTCTCTCAAAATATCCTGTTGAAGCTATTCCACTTCAGCTAACTACTTAAATAGCCATTGGGCCAGAAAAAGAGAGAGTGCAAATGACCAGATCCCTGCAAATCCACGGGTATCAGCTTTATATCCATGGACCATTTCTGCAGAGAGCAGTGCAGATGAAGATACAAATTATGTACCCATGAAGGCTCTGTCGGTAAGAGCCGGGCAGGCAGCTGTGACGAACTGCAGCACTGCTGTGGGAAGGAGACCTCAGGGGCAGGACACTGGGTGGTTGGCTGTTTAGACCCCATGCCCAGGGCAGGTGGAGGGTCTGCCATGGCTCCCCACAGCTGCCCTCCCGACTCTCAGGGCCGTCCTTAGCCATAGGCAGAATAGGCAGCCGCCTAGGGCACCACTAGGTCTGGGGGCACCGCTCTGCCAGACAGACGGGAAGCAGTGGAGCATGTAAGAGCAGGGCTGCTGGGTCCTAGAGAGAGCCAAATGCAGCACAGTCTGAGGGAGGGGATTGGCTGCTGGGGTCTCTGGGAAGGGATGGGGGAAGGAACTCACCTGTGAGTGTGACTCTTTCCCCCGGTGTGAGGTGAGGCAGGCTCGGCGGCTCTGGCAGTATCCTTTGTTGTCCCCCATAACATCCATTCTTCTCCCCCCTGCCCCACGGAGCACCCCACCTTTCTCCCTCCCCACACGGAGCACCCCTCTCTCCCCCCTCCCCTCCCTGGCTGCCTGCTGAAGAATGAAAGTGAAAGTGGCACTTTCACTTCCTTGGCAGGCAGCCAGGATTGGAATGGTCGCACAGGACTGGGCTGGGGATAGCCAGATAGCATGTGCAAAAAATCAGGATGGAAGTTGGGGTAGGGTGAGCAGATGTCTCACTTTTATAGGGACAGTCCCAATTTTGGGGTCTTTTTCTTATATAGGCTCTGGTGCCTATATAAGACAAAGCCCCAAATATCGGACTGGCCCTATAAAATCAGGACATCTAGATCTGGTCACCCTAGCTGGGGAGCGCATCTCTCCCCTGGGCGGAGCTGCACAGGGCAGGATGAGCTGCTGTGGCTCCGTGGGTGCCCTGTCACTGAGATCAGATGCTGTGCTAACTTCACCATAGTCTGTTGGGCTGGCGGAGGTGCCTATTGGCGTGTAATCAGACCTGACGGTTTGCTACTGCTGTTGCCACTCTGCACCCTAAGAGGTGGATTTTGGGGTCCTGCAGTTTTCCACCTATCTCCTCCTCTACTTCAGCTGTTGGACCAGCAGACTGGGGGGGGCGGGGTGAGCCAAGCATGAAAGCAGTGCTGTGTTGCCATTTAGATTGTCATTTAACAAATTTGTTTGCCAAAAATGCTTGCTAACAATCCTGAATTCAATTTCAATTTAAAAAAAAATCAATATCTTAGCCAAAAACAGAAAATTAAGTTGTTGACAATTATTTGTGACAAGTTTAGTATGGGGAAGGGAGTGGGCCAGTTTTCATCAGAAAAACAAAAAATGTTGACTGACTTTCCTATAGCCCTGTTACTGCTAAATAGAGCCCTCCAACAACTGTAAGATGCTCATCTCCTTACTAGTGTATAGAGCAGGGGTTCCCAAACTTTAACAGCCCACGAACCCCTTTCACTAAATTGTGAAGTGTCATGAACCCCCTCCTAAAAATGAATATTTTCAGGGATTTAAGTTTTAATTTCCTCAGTGTGATGGATGCCCCAACTGCCTGCACTGCTCTTCCTGGGGCTCAGGGTGGGGTTTGGGCTGCCGGCTTCCCCACTGACGGGGGCAGGGCTCAGTCTGCCAGCCCCAATTGCCCAGCCCCACTCTTCCTGTTACTCAGGCCACCAGCCCCGCACAGAGCACTGGAGTTCAGGCTGTCGGCTCCCTTGCTGATCACCGGGACTCGGGCTGCCAGCCCAAACTGCCCGGCCCCGCTCTCCCTGGGGCTCGGGGTGTCTGCCCTGCAACCAGGTCCCACCTGCTGTCTCCAATGCCTGGGGTCCTCTGGCTGCCATTAGTGAATTTTTCTGGCAAATCCCCTGTAACGTTCTGCAAACCCCCAAGGGTTCACGAACCCCAGTTTGGGAACCACTGGTATAGAGCAGGGGTCGGCAACCTATGGCACACGTGCCAAAGGTGGCATGCCAGCTGATTTTTAATGCTCTGGGGTTCCAGCTGCTGCCCCATTGCCAGCCGGGGTCCCGGCCACCGGCCCCACTCAGTACCCACTGCTGGCCTGGGGACCCCCCAAGGAACCCCAGGCTGGCAGCAGGCTAAGCAGGTTGGTGGCTGAGACCCTGGCTGAGCCACTCAACCCACTGTTGGCCTGGGGTTCCATTCACTCAGCTGGCAGCAGGCTGAGCGGGACTAAATTCAACGAAATAGGAAAACAAGAGCAACTAATGACAAAGTGCAAGAACCTAGAGAGCCTTCTGAAGCACGGTGATAGTTTTGATTTAAATGGACTTGAACTGTACGAAGAATTGAGTACACTGTCATCAGTGTTGCCACATGCAAAATCAGTGATGGACATTGTACAGTTTATTCATACCAGCAAACTTGTTGATATATGTATAGATAGATAGATAGATAGATAGATAGATAGATAGATAGATAGATAGATAGATCGATCCTAATGTGTACACTGCCACTCGTATTCTACTGACAATTCCTGTAGCAGGAGCATCAGGAGAACAGAGTTTTTCAAAACTAAAGCTCATTAAAAACTATCTCCGCTCTACAATGAGTCAGGAACACTTGACTGGTCTTGCTATTCTTGCAATCGAACAAGACATCACTTTGTCTTTGTCATACAATGACATTATTACTGATTTTGCAGCCCAAAAAGCCAGAAAGATTGCTTTTAATTAAAAACAAATCCTTGTTTCAATACCTCTTCATATAAATTTCCAATAATATGTTGACAAATTAAAAAATATATATATTATTTGCATCATTCTGTCAAATCAGAATTTTTTCTATAGTGCTACTTCTTTAGTGCTAGTCCATCAGCGTTACAGTGTGCTTAATTAAGTTAAACTGGTTTTTAATAACATGCATGTGGCAAGTTTTCCAATACTGTAAGCTTATGTTTGTGTTGCTCAGATCAAGTCAGGCACAGGGGCACCAGTTTAATAATCCTGCCTAGGGCACCATAAATCCTAAATCGGCCCTGCCGACTCTAAATGTGACTGGGCAGTGGCTCCGAGCCACCCCCACCCCCCCGCCCCTGGCTGGAACTGGGTCAGGGAATGCCACGCTGGCAACTGTGTGGAGCCTGGGTCCCTCCACCTGCCCTGGACAGGTGGCAGGGACATTGATGGGGACTGCTCGTGTCCACCGGCCAGGGCAAGTGGAGGGTCTGCCATGGCTCCCCACAGGAACCTACGTGGCTCTTCCTGACCTGGCTCTGGCCAGGGAGGGGGCGGCTCAGAACTGCAGTCTGGCCATGGTAGGAGCTGGGCAGGCAGCTGTAGCAGACCCTCCACCTGCCCTGGCTGGGGGCACGAACAGCCCCCGACCAGCTCCAAAGGTCTCCACCCTCCCTGGCCAGCGTGGAGCCCAGGCAGGGAGCCACAGCACACTTTCCCCCTGCCTGCAGTGTGGGGAAGGCTGAGAGCAGCCCCTGGCCATGTCCCCACTCCCATGCTCCCCACCCAGCTGAGGGCAGGTGGAGGGTCCAAGACTCTGCACAGGCTCTGCACAGCTGCCCACACAGGCTCTGGCAGGGGGATGCCTTGGAGCCACAGCCTGGCCCCAAGTGTAGAGCCCTGCAAATCCATGAATATCTGCAGATACACATTTGTGTAACCGCACAGGGCTCTACAAATGACTTTGTAGCCCAGTGATTAGGGCAATCACTTGGGAGGTAGAATCATAGAATATCAGGGTTGGAAGGCACCTCAGGAGTCATCTAGTCCAACCCTCTGCTCAAAGCAGGACCAATCCCCGGACAGATTTTTGCCCCAGATCCCTAGATGGCCCCCTCAAGGATTGAACTCACAACCCTGGGTTTAACAGGCCAATGGTCAAACCACTGAGCTATCCCTCCCCCATGCTGGTTGATTCCCCCTGCTCCAATCACTCTTTAGAAAAAGTGGAACAACTTCAATGGAGCTTGAGGGAGCTCCACATTAGAACATCCCATATCCCAATGGTGAGAGCATTCTCCTCAGCAGTGAGAGACCCCTTTTCAAATCCTGTCTCCTCAGCAGGCAGAGGGGGAATTGAATCCAGGTCTCCCACAGGCTGGGTGAGTGCTCCAACCATTGGGCAAAATCCTTCACTAGCCAGATTTGGAATGGGGCATTATCTGGAAGGCATGCTCACAGCAATCTTATGGGATCAGGCCTTGCACACCAATCTTTCCCTGGTTTGTGGATCCTGATGTGGCTCAGGGTATGTCTACACTGCAATTAAACACCTTGGCTGGCCTGTGTGTGCTGACTTGGGCTTGGTGTGAGGGTATAAAGCTACATTGTAGGTATCCATGAGCAGGGTCTCAGAGCCTAGGCTTCAGCGTGAGTCCAGACAGCTACATGGCAGTTTTATAGCCCCACAGCCCAAGCACCACGAGTCTGAGTCATCTGACACAGGCCAGCAGTGGGTGTTTAATTGCAGTGTAGACACACCCTTAGGCATCCAAATAACTAAAGTGAGATAGCAGTACATATGTAGAAACTTAGGTGCCTAGGGAACTTTTACAGTGAAAATATAGGTGCCACAGCCTACAGGGTTAGGTGGCAGCTGAGAGCAAGTTTTGTAGATTGCAGGGGTGCATCTGGGATTTAAGCACCTAAATGTAAGGTTTAGCCGCCCAAGTCCTTTTGTGAATCTAGACCTGGGGTCTCCAGAATTCTGTAAATTGCTGGGCTCAGAATGGCTGCTAACATCAAAATCTGTAACTTCAGCAACACATATCAGAAAAATTACTTATAGAACAAGATAGGTGTGTACTCATTGCTAATCCCCAAATGCCTCTAATGCTAGGAAAGAATTAGAGCTCAATTTAAATGAAAAGTCAACTAGATATCTACTATATAAAGTGGGGTGGATTTTCTTTTCTGAATTTGGTAATATATTTGGCAAGATGCCTGCCAATTTGTACAAAGACTTAACAGCATGAACCTGCAGCATATCCATCCAACAACTGAAAATAAAACAGGGTAGAGCCACCAGTCACCAACACAGTAATACCACATTTTCAATTGTTACCAACAGGTATATATCCCTGGGGGCCTTCCAAATCTACACATTTAAAAATTAGGTAACTGCAGCATAAACAAAATTCCAATTATGACTGCAATACCAGAGACATACTGACCTCCGGGCAAGATGTCTTACTGCTCTGCTTCTTGTAGCACAAGGAATAAGTCTTACACTACTGATGCCAGCTATCATTTGCTGCTCAACAGAGCATATGTACTCACAGGACAATAGGACCCCTTGACTACATAAATATGCTCCCTTTGATTAGGGTGACCAGCTGTCCCGATTTTATAGGGTCAGTCCCAATTTTTGGGTCTTTTTCTTATATAGGATCCTATTACCCCCCACCTCGTCCAGATTTTTCACATTTGCTGTCTTGTCACCCTACCTTTGACTGAAATGCACATTCTATCAGACTATGGACGTGCACCAGCCAGTGCACTAAGGGCCTGATCCAAAACCCACTGAAGTCAATGTGAGTCTTCCATTGATTTTGAACTGGCTTTGGCTCAGGCCCTTATACTCCAGCTACATGCACTGCTGTATGC
This sequence comes from Mauremys reevesii, assembly GCF_016161935.1. Taxonomy (NCBI): domain Eukaryota; kingdom Metazoa; phylum Chordata; order Testudines; family Geoemydidae; genus Mauremys; species Mauremys reevesii. The sequence continues at coordinate 313,625,713 of NC_052623.1, forward strand.
AGGTGGATTTCTTGCCACCCTTTTCCATATTTGTGCCCTTCACACCCCCTGGCTGGCTTTAGCAACAGTCTTTGTCCACAGTTACTGTCTGTTGAAAAGAGACATTGAGTTTTGCCTCAGTTGGGTAAAAGTGGTTTTCCAGTGGAAGAGTAAAGAGCAGGGGGTGTACAGTGGTGCTGCTCAGTAAAATCACTTTTTTTATTGGCATTTACCACTGACACCATGAAGTTCTTTTCCTGTCTTCTGTGAAAAATTCATGGGTCTCTGTCCTGGGTCCCCTTCTTGTCTCCTTCTAAACCTTATCTCTGGGAAATTTCAGCCACAAACATCTCTGTGCTGACAACCACAGATCTACCTTTCTACTCCAGACTGGTCGTCTTCTGTCCAAATTAAAATCTCAGACTTTTTGGCATTTCCTCATGGATATATAGCCATCAGCTGAAGCTCATCCTGGCTAAAATTAAGCTCTTAATCTCCCTCCATTACAAGCCATCCCCACTACCTACTTTCTCAATCGTTTTGAACACCACCACCATACTGCCTGCAACCTGGGTGTCACCGAGACCTCTCTCTAGATCTTCACATCCAGGCTAGGACTAGATCTTGCCTATTCTTTCTGCATAACATCTCTAAGGCCTGGTCTACACTAAGGGGGGGGTGCGAACTAGGGTACGCAAGTTCAGCTACGCGAATAGCGTAGCTGAACTCGAAGTACCCTAGTTCGACTGACTTACCCATCCAGACGTGGCGGGGTCGAACTCCACGGCTCCAAGGTCGACTCCGCCACCGCCGTTCGCGGTGGTGGAGTTCCGGAGTTGACCGGAGCGCGCGGGGAGTTCGAACTATCGCGTCTTGATTAGACACGATAGTTCGAACTCCGAGAAGTCGAACTCACCACGTCGACCCGGACGGTGAGTATAGACCTACCCTAAGATATGGCCTTCCATATCCATCTGCACAAGTAACACTCTTATCCAGGCTCTCATCATCCCATTTACTGCAGCATCCTCTTCTCTGGCCTGACAAATGCAGTCTTGCCCCTATCTTCAGTCAGAATGCTGCTGCATAAAGATTCTCCTAACCCATCACTTTGACTATGTCCCCCGCCCCTTTTTTTTTGCCTCCCTCCACTCTCTCTCCCTTTTTTATCGCATCAAAAATAAGCTACTTGTCTTCACTTTCAAGGCCCTTCATGGCCTAACACTACCATACTTACCTTCCCATTTTTCCAACAAAGTGACCAAAACATTTGCACTTATTTTCTTTTTGGTTGAAATTTTTCCTTTCCTTTGTTGTTGTAGAAAATTCAGAAACCAAAATCTGAGCTTTTTATGGTTAAAATATTTGGTTTCCAATAACATAGTGGGTTTTGGTTCAGATTTTCAGTAAAAATGTTTAGTTTTTGGTTAAAAACCACCCTGGTTTTCAGTAAACATTTTCAGTGTATGTAAACCAAACATTTTTACAAAACTTAAACCTTTTGACTGTAAACTGTTTTCAGAAAGAAAAATGGTTTGGGTTTTTAACTGGAAACTAACAACTCTAGTTATTAGACCATTGGATCATATAACAGTTTGGCAACATCAGAATGATATACAGGGTGGAATTATATGTCCTGTTATTACTTTGGTCTGCTAAGTCTGCCCAGAGAAGTTTGTTTTTCATTTCTTGTTTGTTTTATATTTTATTTCTCTCACATATGCCTCTTTGCAACTAATCTACCTGAGAAATGTATGTACACCTGAGTAATTATAGAATCCTAATGATACATATCACTTGCTAGTGATGCTAGAGAATTTGAGATTTATTGTTGTTAATATTATTAGACCAAACATGCTAAATGCTTTAAGAACGTGGCTATAGGGATGTGTTCAATGTGAAGGTAGTGACTACTATATGGAATGTAGGAAAATTACCCTTTATTGGGGAGAGATGTTCTGGCACTTTGTAATGAACTGCTGAATGGAACAATACTTAGTCAATGAACTCAGGAAGTTTCACAGCCTTTATAAGGGCAAATTTCCCCTTTGCAACAACAGGAATTTTGCCTGCATCGGAAGTGCAGGATCACAGTCTTAGTAAGCAGGATGATAAATTCTTGCTCCTCGTTTTTTTCTGTAATTAGCGTTAAGTACACTATACAAATTACTCCAGCCAGTACCTACAATTTATGAGCATTCAATTTACACACAAGTTTGTAAGACTGTTTTTAAAAAATACACTGAAGAATGAAACTCAGACAGGAGTGTATGGTAAACATAATATCTGCTTAGCCTCAGCCTCATGAAAATTTACAATTTATGATACAATTTAGAAAGCAGAGTATCAACTGAATTTTACACCCAGTATTGAATTCCACAACATATACACAGCTGTCTATGAATAAATGTTTGTATTATTGTAACATGTCTCCTTTGCCCCCAACTTTTCATTGACCTGTTAAACTTTGGTTTAAACTAAGATTCTAAGATCTATGAAGGCAGGGAGTGTCTTTTTCTATAAGTCTAATATAAACCTCTATAAACCTCATTGGGATCTCTAGGCACAATGTAATACAAATCAATAATAATCTATTTAAAGACATTTTAATGCTCACAACTTGCTATAATGAAGGTACTACATATCTACTGCCTCTAAAATTATTCAGAAAAATGTTACCTTCAGTAATGTCTCAGGCATATGATCTGTTGTATGTATTTTCTTCACTGGCTTTTCAGATACAGTATGTGCTTTCCTTCAGTTTTAAATGAGCAATTCTGTTCCGCGAAGAGAAGTCAAACTATATCAACCCAAGTTGCTTCCTCTTTTTCACATCAGACTCATCTCTCATTTATTAAACTGAAATGTTCAACAGAATGACTAATAGTGTGGTATCACTGTTTTAACAGTTAACAGCCAACTGAGTTATTTTAGCGTGTTTCTTGAAGAAGAAGAACAGGGTGCTTTTTAAAAATGCCTGTTCCTCTAAAATAATTCCACTGCAGGTGCCCTGAAAAAGTACAATATTCCTTACCCAATATGCATTATACCATGTTACAGGGAAAAAAACCCAAAGTGCACACTTTCATTTCAATAGATTATATTAATTTCCAGTCTCAAAAATTAAATAAAATTGGACAAATGAATATTTATCTTTATTATCCAAGTATGTTAATGCAAAATATACATAACTATTTTAACATGAGTGTGATTTCTCTCATTATATAATTTATATCTTTCAATAAATCATTATATTAAATTAATAAAAAATTACACACACATATGTAGTGTGTGTGTATAATTATCAATATCATATAAAATTGTATTATATCTTTTAAAGCAGGATGTACACAATTTGTGGCAGGGTGTCTATAATATTGACATTTGGATTCAGGCATTAAAGTATATGCCATTTGATCTTTAAAGTTTTGGGTAAAGAAGCACAATGTTTTGGCTGAAAATGGTGCTGAATACAGTTTCTCCTCAGTTACATTTGCTGCTGAGCTTGTTAGCACTAGTTCAACTGGATATTTTCCCCCTAGTGTAGTTGGGGGATTCTGTGAAGTAAATTCTGTATTTCAGACCTCACTACTTCATTAGTGCTGGTCCTTCTGTACCCATGGAATGGCTTCTCTGAACAGAAAAAGGGATTGTCCTCTGGTAGAGATTATACAAAACAGCAATTTGGAGCTGATTTCACAAGGCACCTATTTGGAGCTCACACCAGTCTTTTCTAAACCATTACAAGAGCTAATGATTAGGGTTTAACCCTCTAAGAACTTACTTGCAACTTTTGAATCCAAATATCAAGATTATAGTTAGACCCACCCATCCCTCCTCCCCCGTTTTTTTAATTTTCCCACATAGTCGGTTGCCAAACTATTTGGCAAGTTTGCTGCTGATGTGCCATTGACCAATAAAAATGTTAGTGGCCCAGGAATATCAACTCTGCCTGACAGCCAGGCTGCAAATACAAGGACTTCAACTAGACATTGATCATTCAATTTCAGCACTCCATACTAGATCCTCCCATCACTATTGGGAATTCACTGGAGCACCCATCCCTGTCCGTATGCTGGATGTAAACAATAAAATGGAATATGCATTGATAATCCTAAAAACAAAATGATAACTAGCCCTCACTCCCAGCATTAGCACCAAACCCTCTCTGCTGTTGTATTATTTTGCTTGCCTTAAAATTCCCCAGAGTAGATCCACCCCCATCCTCCTATCCACCCAGGCAAAATATTGTGTCTAGTTATAAAATTTAATTTGCACTCTTTCGGAAAGAATGCTGGAAGCTATAATGTTTGGGAAATGTTATGTTCTCCATCCTTTGACCTCTTACACCTATGTAAGTTCTCACAAAACAAGCAGTACACTGGGTAGGAGAGAAACAATGAAACCTAGAAATAGGTAACATTAATGTTTGTTAACAGATTTAATCTCCTCAGTGGTATATATACACCCATCTTTTGGGTCCAGTCCTATTTCCTTTCACATCAGTAGCAAATTCCCATTGATGTAATTAGAGCAGGAGCTTTAGCTGAATGCGGAATTTATCCTATTGATACTATAAAGAGTTCAAGAGTCGTGTCTCTTAAATATCTTGTCTGTCTTTATAGAACAGATTGGTTCTCACAGCAGTCAAACTGAAGTGGGGGAAAAAAGATAATAGAATATCAGTCATCTTTCCTATTTTGTTGTTGGAAGTTTTTATATACTTCCCTACTTCACTCAGAGTAGTTCCTCTTTATTCATTTCAAGTAATTTTAAAACTAATTACTGTCTAGTTCTTGTTAGAAACTCCCAAGAGGTGCCGTTGTGGCAGACGCTGGAGTTTAACTGCTGAGTCACTGTCATCTGACTGTACCACAAATGACTTGAATATTTCTTCTAAATTTACTGGATTGTATCAACACGTTCAAATCACAAGACGCTGGCAACATTTTTAACTTTCCTTTATCACAGATCCCAATTTGGACATAACTATTACAAAAACATGGTGATGCTGCTGGAGAATTGCGGCAAGCTGTTCAGTAGAGTGGAGTTTATGAGTTTAGTGTCCATCACTCAGTAGGGGTGCATGTCATTGTGATCTTGGAAGTGTCCTTTTGGCTTCTATTTTTATATAAAATATTTGTAAGTTTAAAAAAACATTCTGGAAACTCTTGACACTTAGCAAAAAAATTCAGAACATGCTAGACACGCAAAGCGGATGTAATGAAATAACATACAGAACTATCTTATGACGACATTCAAGATTTATGTATGGAGGGGTTAGTGTACAAAAGTTAAAATAAATGTGTGACAGGGACAGCACATAATAGGAGAAGGAGAAAAAGAAAAAGAAAAAGAAAAAGAAAAGAATTACTAGAATAGGGACTCTCCACACCCCAAAAATATATTTGCAAGAGAATCCAAAACAGAATTCTACGGGTCAGACTCTGATACCTTTGCTCATGCTGAGTAATATCTTTATTCATGAGTGCTCCCTCTTATTTCAGAGAGACTACTCAAGGAGTAAGGTACTATTGAACATGAGTACGGGTGTCAGACCCTGGCCCTGAGTTCATCTACAGTTTAGACATCTTGTGTGTACATATCTATCATTTACAGGTGGCCTTTTCAAAAGTACTCAGCATTTCCACTGGCTTCAACAAGAGCCTAGTTACATCAATGCAGAGCACTTCAGTTTTAAAACTGTAAGGTAAAATATATTTCAATCATTTTATAAGTAGGCTAAATACAATCACAGAAATAGAGCTAGATAAAGAAGCCCAGTCTTAGAAAAAACAGTTTTAATACATTTTAAGCATCTAGTACAGAGTGACTAACCAATGAAGCAAATATAAATTCAGGGTACATCTACAGTTCTACCCAGTTCAAGAGGATGTAGTCACGCTAGCTCTCCTGGAGTTAGTGTGCTAAAAACAGAATGCAGCTGCAGCAGTGAGAGTGGAGGAAGGTTAGCCATCCTGAGTGCATATCTGTCAGAGATCCTAAGTACATACTCAGGACAGTTGGCCCCTCTTGCCACTTGCACTGCTGCGGCTCCACTATTTTTAGCACACTAGCTCAGTCAGAATTAGGATCATCTTGAACTGGGAATCACAGCTCCAGCTCAAAGTGTAAACATATCCTCAGAGGTATTCAAGCAATGATCATCAATATTCTGAAACTGCCAACATTTCTTCTGGACATGGACCTCATGATGGTGCTCATTGCCCTTATGACCTGTTAGCTAGATTAATATGTGTTTTATATGGGCGTTGTCCCTCAAAAGTATGAGTGTATGCATACAGAACCGCGCAAACAAACACACCTGAGGATGGCTCCTCCCCACCATGGTCTCTTCTGGCTGATATCCAATCGCAAAACAGATACTGACCCATGTTGGGCTGGGGAGGGATGGGTGGGTTGGGATACAATGGAGGGGAAGGGCGGGCATCAGCAAGCCAGTTGTGGCTCTTCTCTCACGGCAGTTTTGTGCCAGCCTCACTGGAGTTTAGATAAGCCTAAAAGTAGAACTGATCAAATGGCATTCAATCACCTCCATATCCGGTCACATATAAATAAGTAGTGTATTACTTGACAGATACTAGTAAAATATGTCAAATAAACTCAATATTGTTCTTCTGTGTTGAATGACAATATGTTACCAAACAACATAACTAAGATCCAAATGTTTTATTCTTTTACATTAAGAGGGCACATGAGTTAGGGGATGAGGACTGCAAGATAGTACATGTATTTTTCTACTCTGGCTAGTAAGCTTAGTCTTCAGCCTAGCACATGCTAGATAAATTTTTCAAGCTCTAAACCATTGGGTGCTATTGTACAATGTATCCATTGCTAAAAAACCCACAAAACCTAATTACAGAACTAGATAAACCACACACCTCAAACTCTGTTTCTTTTTCTGTGTGAGAGGAGTGTGAGGAAAATATTGAGGGAGTGCTGAGCTGAAGTTTGGTTCTGAAAGGAGTTAGACACCCATGGTCATTTGATCACTTGTGGAGTGCGTTCCATAGGCCAGGACCAGCTGCTATGAAAGTCTGGCACCTCCACTCCTGAGCCTTGAGAACAGTATTGATCAGTGTCATTGTTTCAGTAGAATGTAGTTATTGTGGGAGGTCAGAGTCATGGAGAAAGAATCTGTAATTAAAGGCCAATCCCATGGAGGGCTTTGAATAACAGGAGAGCCACCTTGATCGGGACTCTGCATTCAACAGGGATCCAGTGCATAGAAAGTGGAGGACCAGCACCAGGATGGTGTGTTTACAGGCACTAGTACTGCTATGCAGACATTCTGCTTCAGTTTCTACCAGCTGGAGCTTTTTAGAGTTAATGGCTTCACTAGTTATCTCCAAGTTGGAACTAGTCACTAGAGGGAACACTGACCATACATGCACTAGAACTATTAAAGTAGATACAATAATTGTTAACAACTTTGTTTATTTGTCAACTGTTTTCTTCAAATATAGCTGATGCATGATTTTAAGCAGAGTCAGCTATGTGGAAAATTAGAAGGGGTAGCAATGAAGTGTTTTCATCTAGAGAAACAAAGGTTAAGCTAAAATGTCATGTTCAGGGTAATAACAATCAGTATGAACAATTTTCTGTGAACTTTTTCTTTAAAGCTATCCATGAATTATGTTGGTCCTCCAAAACAACAGAGTGAGATTTTTTTTGGTGGGGGGGGGGAGGTTGTGTGGTGAATGATACATCTGTACCATTAGACAAAGGTAAAATATTACTGACACTTGTAATTTAACCAGCCGCTAGTACATTATAAGTTTTTTTGGGTATGAAAATGTACCTAATACTTAAGATGACTATCTTCTAAAATGAAAGGCTTTAAATCCCCTTGAAAAGGGCCTAATTCTAGTTCTCCTGACTGGGTCTTTCCCATGCTTCTCTAATAGAAATAAAGAATAAAAATTAAAAGAAAAGAAAAAAAGAATCATCATAACCATTAACAACAGCAATGAATTATTACAAGGAACACCAAAAATACTTTACAGGCCCATAAGGTGGCAGCAAACTTCTTCTGTAGCAGGAGTTTGGAATTAGTAACATCCTTCTGCTGTCTCTTGCAAAGAGATTCTGCAGTTTGATGTATTTCATTCTACATTCGAGAAAAAACAACAAGAGTTACTGATATACTGAAGTTATTTTTAAGCACATAACTTTCCACAATAAAGAATCACAAAAGTCTTGACTAGAAACATTAGAGGTTTCAGTACACTGAGACTGAATGCGAGTTAGCCTGCTGGAAAAGTTTCATACGACAAAAATACCATGTTCCAGATTCCAGACAAGTGTTTCAATCCAATGTAAATCCATTGGTCCCATGTCTACAGCAATATCAAAATGCTTTGGCTACTGAAGAGTGAAAAACTAATAGCATTGATTATGCAACAGTTCCTGCTTTAAAAATAAAAAAGCCAGCCTCATGATTTTTTGGGGCCTGCATCTTGATTTTTGAACACTGGGGGTTGTTAATACTGAGGCTGTTCTTTGCATATGTTCTTGAAGACTGAATGCAGCTGTCCTGCTGCCTTTCTTCAAGTTCCTGAGGGCACTCCTCTGTGACCTAGCTTACCCCTTTCCAGGCAAATGTTGCTTCTCTTTGTTAGGAAAACCAGGACATGGAAGAGCTGACTAGAAAGGCCACCTTTCAAGCTCTGAAGGGTCGGTACCACCTGTCGCATGCAGATATCATGGCCTCTGGCTGGTAAGCTGGAAGTTTTTTCTGTTAGATGTACTTGTGTACTGCTTTCTGGAATCTGGTGCTTCATGTGACATAGCATGAACAGAAATCCCTTAATACCCAGCAGAGGAAATGCGGTTCCACAATAAAGGTGTGATTCTACTCTGAAAAGCTACTCTCTAAGGGTATGTCTACACTACAAGACTATTTCGAATCAACTTAAGTCGAATTTGTGGAATCGACCTTATGAAGTCGAATTTGTGTATCCACACTAAATACACTAATTCGACTGTGTGAGTCCACAGTAACGGGGCCAGCGTCGACTTTGGAAGCGGTGCACTGTGGGAAGCTATCCCACAGTTCCCGCACTCCCCGCTGCCCATTGGAATTCTGGGATTTCCCCCCAATGCATGCTGGGGGAAAAAATGTGTCGAGGGTGGTTTTGGGTAACTGTCATCATTGAACCGTCAATCACGCCCTCCCTCCCTCCCCGAAAGCGCCTGCGGGCAATCTGTTCGTGCACTTTTCTGCTCAGTGACAGCGCGGGCACCACAGGACTGCGAGCACGGAGCCCACTGCAGTTATGGCCGTTGTCAAATCCTCGCACTTTATTGTCCACCTCTTCCACAGTCAGCTACTGAGAAATAGGGCTACTTTTCAATGGTACTGCGAACACTGGTGGACCATGGGGGACGTTTTACCAACATCAACGTCGGGTGGCCAGGCAAAGTTCATGACGCGCGTGTTTTCAGGAACTCTGCTCTGTTTAGACGCCTGCAGGAAGGTAGTTTCTTCACGGACCACAAAATAACTCTTGGGGATGTGCAGATGCCTATAGTGATCGTCAGGGACCCAGCCTACCCGCTAATGCCCTGGCTCATGAAGCCCTATGCAGGCGCCTTGCACAGCAACAAGGAACTCTTCAAGTACCAGCAAGCAGCGTGACCTGTGACTGTTCAGTTTCTTTACAGAGAAGCTGAACCTGCCCCTGTTTCTTTACCAAGTTACTGTTGACTAGCATCTGCAGTTACATACCCCGTCCACCCCACTTCCCCCACTTCCAACACACGTTTAAAAATAAAATACATGTTCCACTGTAACTTTACAAAGGTTTCTTTATTGATGACTTTGCGTTAAAGGGTTGAAACTGGGATGCGGACTGTGCTGGGTAGGGTGTGCGGTGATGTAAAGACCGCCTCTAAACTCGAGGAATGACAGGCTCCTGCTCCCAGAGCAGTCTGCAGTGCCGGACTGGTTGTTTCAACGGAGCCTGCCATCCCTCCTTTTTGGGACTCTGTGTGCGGGGGCTATGTGGCCTTGCGGCGGGGGAGGACGGATACAGATTCCTCTGCTGCGTGGCTCTGTGGTCCAGGACAGGGACCGTTGCATGAGATCTGTAACCCCCCTCCCCCGCTACAAAGTCACGTACCCCCCCACCCACACAGAACCTGCAAACCACCTCCCATACCGACCAGGGTGCCTACTGACTGCACTGTGTGTGTGACCTGCTGCTGATCCTGCCCCCGTGTCTGTACCCTGGTAAAGGTGATTGTCCTGTCCAATTACCAACCCCCTTCCCCCCCTTCAAACACAGTCTCCTCTAAAAGAACATGACGGAAACAGTAATTAACAGAAAAGTATTTTTTATTATCAACTAGACAGTTAGGGGATGAAACTGGGACGGGGGCTTGGGTGAGGCGGGAAGGAAAGGACTTCTCAAAATTTAGGGTATGAGAGCTTTTGGGTACTTGAGCACTCTGCTGGGGTGCAGTGACAGTTTTCACGGCCCCTGGCGCCCCTCCTTCTGGTTATTTTGGGTGAGGGGGGTATGGGACTTTGTGGCGGGGGAGGGCGGTTGCAGATACACTGCAGGGGGGCTCTGTCCTCCTGCCTGCGGTCCTGCAGAACATGCACAAGGCGCCGGAGCGTGTCCGTTTGCTCCCTCATTAGTCCAAGCAGCGTTTGAGTCGCCTGCTTGTCTTCCTCACGCCACCTCTCCTCCCGTTTGCTGTGTGAGCGCTGGTACAGAGAGAGGGTCTCCCTCCACTGGCTCTGCTGGTCCACCTCATCTCGGGAGCACCCCATAAGTTCAGCGAACATCTCGTCCCGTGTCTTTTTCTTTCACCGCCTAATCTTTGCCAGCCTCTGTGAGGGGGATGCTGTGGCAGGTCTGGAGACAGTCGAAGCTGTGTGATGGGAAAAAGGGAGTGAATTCCTTGCAAAGATACATTTTTGCGAACAATGAACACAGTCTAGTCTGTCTCTACCAGCCATACTGTACCATCTACCATACCATAAATTGGTAATAAGATGATCATGGTTACCAGTCCTTTTGCACTGCACCATTTGCTGCTGTCATAAGTGCCCCTGGCTGAGATCAGCCAGGGGCGCAAAAGCCAAAATTGGGAATGACTCCCTGAGTCAATCCCTCCTTTTTGGTATCTAAAAATAGAATCAGTCCTGCCTAGAATATGGGCAAGTGTACTAGAGAACCACTGTATCACAGAACCAGAGAGCACAGCTGCTCTGTGTCAGATCCTGCATAAATTATGAGCTGTATGCTATTCACAGGGGGTGCTCCTGCAACAACCCCACCTGTTCATTCCATTCTTCCCCCAGCCTTCCTGGGCTACCATAGCATTGTCCCCCCACTTGTGTGATGAAGTAATAAAGAATGCAGGAATAAGACACAGTGACTTGTTAGTGAGAAATGAGTGGAAGGCAGCCTCCAGCTGCTATGATAGTCCAGACAGGACAGTAAGGAGCCCAGCATCCCTCTGCTAGTCCAGGGGCAATTGAATCTTTTCTTTACACATGAAGGGTGGGGGCTGATGGAGCTCAGCCCCCTGTTGCTATGATGAGGACGGTTACCAGCCATACTGCGCCATCTACCAGGAAAAATTAGGAGCAGGCGCCCTTGATCGACCTCACGGATGCTAGTCGTCATGGTTACCAGTCCTTTTGCACTGCCCCATGTGCCAATAGGCTGATGATGACGATGGATATCAGTCATATTGTACCGTCAGCCACCCATGGCGGGGGTGGGGGAAGCAAGGATATTGGTGTTGAGTGCTGCAGCATCACATCTATCTGCAGCATTCAGTAAAGATAGGGTGACATGTAAAAGAGTCAACAGAGGATTGTTTTCCCTTTCACTTCTGGGGGTAGGTGGGGGGGTGCGTAAATTGCAGAGCTATGCCCTGACCCACCGCGGACACTGTGTTTGACCCTAGAAGCATTTGGAGCTCAGCCAAGAATGCAAATGCTTTTCGGAGACAGCAGGAACTGTGGGATACCTTGCGTCCTCAGTCCCCCCTCCCTCCATGAGCGTCCATTTGATTCTTTGGCTTTCCGTTACGCTTGTCACGCAGCAGCGTGCTGAGTCTCTGCTACGCTGTCTGTCTGGAGATTTTTTTAAAAATACTTTGGACCAGGCATAACATTACAGTAATTCCCCTAATTAGATGCAGGAGTCTCCGAGCAAGATCACCCTGAGGACGGTCACTGAAGGAGATAGAGAGCACATGCTGCGTGAAAGCCAGCACAAACCAGGGCCCTATGCAGCCGTGCTCGGGGAGGCGATGCTCACTGAGTACCTCATGAAAGCCTGGCGCGGAAAAGTGTGCTACCACGGAGCACCCAATAAGGCAGCTCTCCCCAGGAACCTCCTGCGGAGGCTTTTCGATTACCTCCAGGAGAGCTTCGTGGCGATCTCCCAGGAGGATTTCTGTTCTATCCCCATATATAGAGAGACCTCCTTTTCACATACTTCAGATTCCTGTTATATTAAGAATAAAAGTTTACATGTTTAAAGCACTTACCGACTGCTCCTTCCCCTGATTCAGGGTCCGGGTTAACGGCCGGGGAGGGTTGGTAGGGGATCTCCGTGACGGTGATAAAGAGATCCTGGCTGTCGGGGAAACCAGCGTTGTAAGCGCTGTCGCCTGCCTCGTCCTCCACAAACCCTTCCTCATCTTCCCTGTCCGTGAACATCGCTGAGGAACTGTCCATCGACACTGTCCCATCGTCAGAGTCCATGGTCACTGGTGGGGCAATGGTGGCAGGCTCCGTAGTGTCCGTTTGCCGCTTTGATTTTTTGGTAGCCTTGTCTGGGGTCCTTGATTTTCATGCGGCGCTGCGTTGCATCCCGCCTGTATCCTCTGTCTCTCATGGCTTTGGAGACCTTCTCGTAGGTCTTTGCATTCCGTTTTTTGGAGCGCAGCTCCGAAAGCACAGACTCCTCGCCTCACACACCGATCAGATCCAAGACTTCCTGGTCAGTCTATGCTGGGGCCCTCTTTCTATTCAGAGATTACATGAACTCCTCTGCTGGAGAGCTCTGCATTGCTGCCGGTGCTGCTGAGCTTGCCCCGATGTCCAACCACGAAATGAGATTCAAACTGTCCAGACAGGAAAAGGAATTCAAATTTTCCCGGGGCTTTTCCTGTGTGGCTGGTCAGAACATCGAAGCTCGGACTGCTGTCCAGAGCGTCAACAGAGTGGTGCACTGTGGGATAGCTCCCGGAGCTACTAAGTTTGATTTGCATCCACACCTAGCCTAATTCGACATAGCCATGTCGAATTTAGTGCTACTCCCCTCGTCGGGGAGGAGTACAGAATTCGAAATAAAGAGCCCTCTATGTCGAATTAAATGGCTTTGTGGTGTGGACGGGTGCACGGTTAATTCGAATTAACGCTGCTAAATTCGAATTAAAGTCCTAGTGTAGACCAGGCCTAAGACAAGTGCTGTAGGGTTCCATGTTTAATATCTCTCAATGTCTCCCCAATCAATTTTCTTCAGCTTACAAATGAAAGATTTTTCCCTCTCAGCTGCCAGCCCTGCACACTCAGCCTAGGATTTCAAAGCCAAGTTGTGTTCTTTTTGGCTTGTGCACCATCACCAGGAATAAAGACTGTTAATCTGAGACAGCTTTATCTTCCATGAATTCTCCAGCAAGCTAGGTAACTTCAGCTGAATGCTAAAGCCTCTTGTGGGAAGAGGGATGCTTAGCGCTAACAACAGGGATGCTTAGCGCTAGGACTAAGGAAGAGGGAAGAGGCAGTGAGCCTTCATCTGAATGTCTCTGCTTTCCATGAGCGTCTCAAGATCCACAGGATTTCCAACAGTAGCTTTAGCCGATCTCACACCTTGCCTATTCTGTGAAGGGACACCTTTATGGTTCCCTGGCCTTTACACAGGTTTTTCCCGTATTTAGACCTTGATTAATTTCTTACTATTACTTGAGGTATGAGTAACACTGCTATCCTAACTCCTGTGCTGCAATAAAGAATGATTGGATGATGCATGCATCATACTCTTAATAGCTAAGATAAAAATAAATTAACATGGGATGTGTTGATATGGAAACATACGTTGTCCCTGACCTTAGAGAAATGTCATTCTTCCCTGTCTATTTTATGTATTACTGTAAACCATCTGTTTTTGTACTACCCTGACTTAATGCAGATATAGTGACCATATTTCACCTTGTCACATACAAAGTACCAACATTAATCATTATACATTTTTAAAATTAAGAAGAGGGAAATGAGTTTTTTTAAGAAAACAAACTTCACATCTGCTCAATGACCTAATGTGATATTAGCTGGCCTAAACTTGTTGAAAAATAGAGCTAAAAATAGAGCAGCATTAGCTGAGAAAATTTATGAGTTGAACTTTTACTTTGAAGAATTGTAACTCTTCACCAGTACTGTACTTTCTTTTTTGGACTTTGTTCAAAAGCTAAGTTAACTTTGACTCTTGGGAAAAAGCAGGATAAGAAATAAAACTTCTCCTCTGTGTAACAAAAAATAAATCTTTCAAGGCCTGGAAGAAGCTCCTGCCTCTAGCAAATATATATTTGAGATGGTTCTAAAGAAACAATAAAAAACACGGTGATTCAATTCTGAAGTGTTGTGTCACTAGTAGACTAAAATAACAGAAGCAAATGACCTTTACAAAGAAACCTTCCTCATCCAACACTTTGTTCAAGATCTTTGATGATTTCCTGTCAAACAGAAAGGGGCAGATTCTCTGATGTGGTGTAGCTGTCAGTATAAACTGTTCCTAAAACCAGTATAATCAGCCAGGAAAAATCACTTGAATATGATGATCCTCTCAATTGTGTAGAGCCAATACAGGGGTTCTTACTCCATTCCCCTTCCCTGCTGTCTATGTAGCAGGAGAAAGGGGTTGTGCCCAAATGAAAGGAGATACTAATCCCCAGCTGTACCTTGGTACTGTTTACAAGTAAGTTAGAGCAGCCTTCAGGTTGCATTAGCTTGGCATTCAGGGGGACTGCCAGGTAGTGCTCTAACCACTGAACTAGAAGTTTAAGGTAGGCAGTAGCGCCACTTCCACCTGCTCCAGTCATTTTGTGTAAGGCAAGGCAGGCATCTCACTCATTCCTGCAAGAAACATGTTAGCCAACTTAGCTACCTGACAACACAAGTCAAGTTCCTGTGTGTGGATCAGTAAGCAGTTAGGCTTACTAGTCCAAACTTAAATACCTATCTCTGGGCAGGGCTTAAGACACACTCCTCGTTGAGCTAGTTTGGCCAGCTCTCCACCCCGCAAGCTGACTTTTGTGGATTGCATTCTAAGTGTCTCTCTCTCCCTATTCATTGTATGGGGAGGCTAGGCACCTACCTCGAAATGTGTGGATTGCACTGTTGTTTCTGTGATTTTCTTGGCACCATGACACTCAACATTGCAATGCCTAAATCCCTTTGTAAATCAAGGCCATAGTTCCTGCTAATTTCTTGAAATAATTCCCCCTTTCTACCAACATTATTCCTTATCTGAATTAAACTTGACCAGCTGCCTTTCATTCATGTACCTATCTCATTCAGGTACTTTGATCATCTGAGTGACATCACTGTCTTCAAAGAGAGAAAGATGTTTGTCATCGGATGGGGTGCCCTAGAAGTGGCATCTCATGGCCTCAGGGTAGCCCCTGCCTCAGTCTCCCCCTTCAAGGGACTTCAGTAAATCACAAACCATTTTGTCCATTCCTGCCCCTTCTCAGCTTCTGCTTTATTAAAATAACAAATGTTCAAAAACAAAGTTCTCAATGGAGGCATTTACCTTTTTATTAAGTCATTTCCAGGCCTTTCCTACCTGTAGTTTCACTCCCCAACTCCAAGGTTTCTCTGACGGAGCCTGCTTACTCCTAGCAGCCTCTCTGCTTCATTCTGCTCTGCCCCCCCCCTCACCCCGGCAACTTCCCACTGCTTGTTATAGGGGCATTGGGTAATCCCTGCTCAACCCTCATTAATAACATGGGTTGGTGGGCCCAGGCAGTGGCCTTAATGGGCAAGCCACCCTGTTACAATGTGGATGTAGACAGTATCTCAGAATCTGCCTTAGTGATCTAACAATTATATTGATTAAAGATGACAGGATTGAACCTGACACTGTACAGGTAGACTCTCAGGGAGGAGCAGCAGTACATCAAAAATACTACCATCACTAGCATACTTGTTGGAGGTCACTGACATCTCTGGCCTGGGATCCTGAAGAGGCCTGTAGAGGCTGAAGCCAAGATCAAGCCAATATTGTACACAATGCATCTGGAATTGGGGTATACAAGATATGGTCAGTTCAAAGTCTGGACCAAGATTTCAATGAGATTTATGCTCAATCATCTATTTCCAAATGAAAGCAAAGTTCAAACATTCAAAATCAGACACTGTGCCTCACATTGCATGTACTTGGCCAAATTCATCCCCGGTATAACTCAGCTGGAGACAGTGGAGTTACATCAGAGATGAATTTGGCCCACTGTACAGTAAAGTATACATTTAACAACCTAACTAGTAACAAATATTTTTATCATAGGGCCAATTCAGCCCTTGCGTAAATGAGAGCATCTCCCATCAAAGTCAATATGAATTAGTTACACTTACATCTCGGCTGAACTTGGCCTGTACATGTAATGTGGACAGAAGTGCAAGTAGGGCGGAATGGTCCGTTATGCCTTACCAGCGAGATATTTATAGCTGGTACGGCGTACCGGAAAGTCACAGGAGGAGCAGAACGCGGGGCCACTGGGTAGCCTCTCCGGCACAGGCAGCCCCTCTGGCACAACTGTACTGCCCCCGGACCTTCCATGCAGGGTCTTCTCCATCTATACAGCAGCCCCCATCGGAGGACAGGACTGGGGCTAGGGCGGGTACAGCCGCAGGAGGCTGCCCGCATTCTGTTCCTTTCCCCACTGTGGTTCCCAGGAGAGCCCTGTGGGACAGTGAAGAAAGGAGCAGAACACGGGCAGCCTTCAGCATGGCTGTACCCACCCCAGCCCCTCCCCAGGTAAGGGGGGTAGATCATGGGGAGGGGATGGGGAGCGTGTGGGGGCCCTGGGTGCAGGGTGGAGAGGAGTCACGCGGAGGGTATGTGTGGAGGTCATGTGTCCCCCATGCCCTCCGTACTGGTAAGAAATGGATTCCACTTGCACTACTGAATGTGGATGAGTTAATCTTATTGTGACATTCTTGTTTTCCCGGTCCCTGTTTTCTAATTTTTGGCATTTTTATTTCTAACTTTAACCTTACATTGACATTTACAATCTGCCCTATGCAAGGGGTGGTGCAGGAGCTGTGCAAGAAAGGAACCCCAAGTTCTGGAGAACCACAGAGGTTGTATGTTTTACTTCCTTAAACAGCTGGGCCACAATCCGATCCATATATATTTTATATTGTAATTAGGACCATCATTTTCCCATGGATATTTTTTATTTTAATTTTATTTTATGGAGAGAATCAGAGGGGTTTTATGAGAAGAAGGGCAGAAGTCAAGGAAATATAGTTTTTAAAATGTCAAAAGTCCTTGGCATTATTTTGCACTCACCCCAACCTTTATTTTTTCCAATTATTTTTATTGCGAATCACAAAATGTGCCAAGTGGACAGTTCTGTGGGTAACAGTGGACAATTCTGAACAGACGTGTTGCCATACTGGAGCTACATGGGGGGGGGGGGGGCTTTAAGACTCCATGGAGGATTTATTTTCTTGAAGATAGTTGTTGGTAAGCTCCTTTTCTCCAATAACCCCTTAGGCAGCCCCAGGCTTAAATTTTCAGCTTTCAAGGCTCTCATTGAAGTCTCTTCCCCTAGTTATCATTCACCCTCCTCCCGCCCACTCATATACAGGCAGAAAATACAAATTACAAAAACAAAAACAAAAAACTCCACTAACCATGGGCTGGTTTTTTTTTGTTAGTTTGTTTAGTTTTTTGTAAAAATTGTTAGTTCCAAAACTCTTACGGCAGCCATGCCAGAAGTCCAGCCTTAATTATAATATGAAAGTAGCAAATATAATCAGCCTAGACTATTACTGGCTTTACAAATTTAAATCAGAATTATACCAGGAGGTTAATACAAAGTCACTAATATATTATGAAGTTCTCCTAAACGATGTGAAAGTCTCTAAAGTAAACAGAATAATCACAGATGTCTCAAGAGCAAGAATGTTTTTAATGTAAATGTCATTTAAGACCTTGATATTAATAACGTCTGTCAGATTAACAAGCCACTAATGCAGTATAAAGAGGCTTCTAATTATAGTGACAACACTGATTTGTGAAAAATGTTTAATAATGTGCAATGAGAATGACTGCTAACTTGCATTCAGATTTACTAAGAGCTTTGCTTATATTTCATGTTTGATAATCTTGTTTTGAAAACAGGGTTTGAAATTGCAACTCAAATTCAAAAGGAAAAATATAGGTTTTCCAAATGTACAGCCACAGCTTTGTATAGAGCCAGGAGCAGACCTCTAACTGGGGCAGGGGATAAATCATGTCCCATTTTCACTTGTAGTAATTTGACCTGGCCAAGGATCTGATCCAAAGCTTGTAGATATCAATGGGAATTTTTCTGTTAAACTGAATAGGTTTTGCATCAAACCTCAAATGATTTCTCCTCGTTAAAATGTTATCCTCTCAAAAGAGGAGAATAGGCTGTCCCAGCAGAATTAAATAAACATCTGATCAGCTGTTTCTAATATTAGGTCATTGTCAAATTCTGGGATTCATTACTGCCATATAACCTATTTGAGATACTTATATTGACTCTGTTTACCACATTATCTGAGCAACTTTTAGTCTAATGTATTTATTCCCATGATACCCTGTGAAGCACTCAAGTTCCTTTTGGAAAATTTTTCCATATGTGACTTTTCCAAGGCCACATAAGAAGCCTGGGATGGACCACAGAACTGAACTTGGGTCTCCTTTGTCTAAGGCTAGTTCCCCAACCACTAGACAATCCTGCCTCTCCATTAACCAGAATGGCTTTATACAACTATAAAACTGGAGTAATGTAGTGGTGAATCAGGAACATTGTGTATCAAGATTTTTACCCTTATTCCCACACCACAAGTGTTCGGGAGACATATATTCACTGTATTATTTTAAATTGTAAAGTTTCATTTTAGATTCACTAGCAGATCATTTAGACTAACATACTTGACTATTGTCTCACTTCAAAGCAAACATATAACTCACAATGTCATCTCTCTTTAAAGACAAGTAGGATAAGATAGCATGTACTGTTACTCAAACTATTTTGAAACTAGGTGAGAGAAGTGACAATTTCAATACTGAAAGAGATGGCTCCTATGCCCTAGGGAAGCAGGAATGCAGATAACTTGAAATTACATGCGATCTCAACTGACCATTGTTTTCCAACATAAATCACTTCAAAAATAAGCCTTCATAGGCATGTCATAATTCTCCAGAAAGAGCTGTTTGTTGGAGTTTAATGTACCCACCCTACACACACCCACATCACATATCATTTCAAAGTTTATTTTATGGATGTTTAGAGGAGGTCTTATGTGAAGATCTCAGGTGGTGCTGTAAGCCTGTAGACAAGGTGAAACAATGGTATCCAAAATGAGAAAGTGTAATTGTTCTGCATAGCCCCCAAAACACTGCAACATAACTATGACTATTGTTTTTACTGATAATTAGTTAATTTCAGCATCTTAATTTGATGTTTATTGGTCAAAGCTACCAAACAACAATGTATTAAAAGATTTATATTGGTTTTGTATGGGTAAATATTTTTTCAGTCAGCATGGATTTGTCAAATTGTGTCAAACCAACCTAATAATGTTTTCTTTGACAGGGTAACAAGCCTTGTGGATGGGGGGAAGCAGTAGATGTGGTATATCTTGACTTTAGTAAAGCTTTTGATACTGTCTTGCATGACCTTCTCATAAACAAACTAGGGAAATTCAACCTATATAGAACTACTATAAGGTGGTGCATATCTATTTGGAAAACCATTCCCAGACAGCAGTTATCAGTGGTCACAGTCATGCTGGAAGGGCATATCAAGCAAGGTTCCACAGGGATCAGTTCTGGGTCTGGTTCTGTTCAATATCTTCATCAGTGATTTAGATTATGGCATAGATAGTACACTTATAAAGTTTGCGGATGATACCAAGTGGGGAGGGGTTGCAAGTGCTTTAGAGGATAGGATTAAAATTCAAAATGATATGGACAAACTGGAGAAATCGTGTGAAGTAAACAGGATGAAATTCAATAAGGACAAATGCAAAGTACTCCACTTGGGAAGGAACAATCAATTGTGCTCCTACAAAATGGGAATGACTGCCTAGGAAGGAGTATTGCAGAAAGATATCTGGGGGTCATAGTGGATTAAAAGCTAAATATGAGTGAACAGTGTAACACTGTTGCAAAAAAAAGAAAATTCTTGGATGTATTAGCAGGTGTGTTGTAAGCAAGACACGAGAAGTAATTCTTCCACTTTCCTCTGCGCTGAATAGGCCTCATCTGGAATATTGTTCTGGGCACCACATTTCAGAAAAGATGTGGACAAATTGGAGAAAGTCCAGAGAAGAGCAACAAAAATGATTAAAGGTCTAGCAAACATGACCTATGAGGGAAGATTGAAAAATCTGGGTTTGTTTAGTCTGGAGAAGAGAAGACTGAGAGGCGACACGATAACAGTTTTCAAGTACATAAAAGGTTGTTACAAGAAAGAGGGAGAATATCCTCTGAGGCAATGGCATTCAGCCTTTTCAGACTATTGTATCCCTTTCAGGAGTCTCTTGTGTACCCCTCCCCCCAAAAGTTTTACCTCACTTTAAAACTTCTTGCTTACAAAAATCAGACATAAAAATACAAAAGTGTCACAACATACTATTACTGAAAAATTGCTTACTTTCTCATTTTTACCATATAATTATAGAATAAATCAATGAAATATAAATATTTTACTTACATTTCAGTGTATAGTATATAAAGCAGTATAAACAAGTCATTGTCTGTATGAAATTTTAGTTTGTACTGACTTCTCTAGTGCTTTTTATGTAGCCTTTTGTAAAACTAGGCAAATATCTAGAAGAGTTGATGTACCCCATGGAAGACCTCTGCATACCCCCCCAAGAGTACATGTGCCCCTCATTGAGAACCAGTGCTCTGAGGATAGGACAGGAAGCAATGGACTTAAATTGCAGTAAGGGTGGTTTGGGTTGGACATTAGGAAAAACTTCCAAACTGTCAAGGTAATTAAACACTGGAATAAATTGCCTAAGGAGATTGTGGAATCTCCATCACTGGAGATGTTTAAGAGTAGGTTAGACAAACACCTGTCAGGGATGGCTTAGATAACATTTAGTCCTGCCACAAGTGCAGGAGACTGGACTAGATGACCTCTTGAGATCTCTTCCAGTCTTATGATTAAGCTGTTTAGCATGTGACAAAAGTGGCGAATATCAACATTGTGCAATATACTAACATCCGAAGAAGTGGGTATTCACCCACGAAAGCTCATGCTGCAAAACGTCTGTTAGTCTATAAGGTGCCACAGGATTCTTTGTTGCTTTTACAGATCCAGACTAACACGGCTACCCCTCTGATACTATACTAACATGATATGTTTTCACAAGACATAGTCCTAATGGTCAAAGTATTTCACAAGTGATTATAATAGTTGTCTATATTTTCAAGTGAAATTTGCTGACCAGATCAGGTTGTGCACCCCTAGCAGTAGACTGTGTGCCCATAGTTTGTACTTCTTAGTGGGTAGACATGAATGTACATGAACTCCTAATGTAATGCTTCTCTGTGTGTAAGCTTTTGTACATACAATGTAGCATCTACTCTGCCTGGTAAAAGATTTAAGTTGAAATTGCCTAGGCATGCAGTACTAGCCTCTGGAATAATCTAGAAACTAGCTGTCAGTGACACTTATGCATAGGTCAGTATTAGTGTTAGAGATGACAGTACTCAGCTTCATATTATAAATATGCAAAAGCTATGAGAGAAAGAAATGAACTAACAAGAAATAGTGAAGACCAAAATCCACAAACCCTCTGCACTGAAGAGGGATGAACACCATGTTATAGCTATTATATATAGCCAACCATGTCATCAACAATTTAACAAACCCATTTGACTGTGAATCACATCCAGAGGTGACTTATCAACATACATGGAGTATAACAGACATACAAGAATCCCTTCTGAAAATGGCAGATATTGGTGAAGAACAAATGGAGAGATTTGTGAGAGATGCACTTTGATTCTGATGGGACATATGTCTTGATAGCTTCTTTAGCCCTATCTGGCATCAAAACATTTGCTTACATGGACAAGACGACCAAATTTAAGTCTGGCAAGGGACAGACAATCACAGCAACTATCAGTTTATAAATTGTTTTCCCATAGAGCTGTGTCCGTAGCAAGATGCAAAGATGATGTTTCAATGGCAACTGTTCTTTGTTACCCAATAGAACCTGTGCCTATGTCCCTCTTCCATGCTGATGGAACAATGAGAACAAAGTTGAATTAGGGCATCAGCTGGAAGTTCAAGCTGAAAGAATCCATGAGCTAAGAGCATGCAACAAAGAAACCACTGTGTGCATCAGAGATGCCATAGCTGTCACACAAATGATGGCTGAAGACAAATTCCACACATTCAGTGAATTGGCTGCTGCATAGCTGAGGCAGGTCCTAGAAGGATTTGACAAAGCTAATTCTGTAATCTGTGAAAGACTAAGATCTGACAACAGTAACTCTATGAAAACTACAAAAGATAGCACTGGACAGGATCTAGGGTTGTATGCAAGACATACCAGGTGATTGATGGATATCCCGAGCCTCCATAGAAAAAGTTTCTAACATGGCATCCAACAAGCAGTCACTTGTAAAATCCCTCTGTGAATATATGGTTCAAAATGCACTTGAGAGTATATTAGCACACCGAACAAAAGCACTCCTCATTACTGGATGGTTTTCCAATAGTGAAGTAGCAAAGTCCATCACCAGTAAAGGAGCTGCAGAAGCCCAAGACCTGTGCAGTACTCAAGAGGAAGTGGACAGAAAGATGCTTCTGCATGCTATATGTGCCAATATGGCTTTTGGGTCACTTGCTGTCAAAGGAATCAGTAATTAGATCACCTAATACAGATGCTTTCGCCCTTACTGTTCACCGCTTCCAAGAATGGAATACCTAGATAACATATAGATTGACACAGGCACTGTTAACAGCACAACTGACAAGCGAAAAATTTGTGATACACTCACTTCTGACTTCTGCAACATACTTCCTGCGGTACGCGCATTAAGGATGTGACTGTCATCCCTATTTGTTAGTAGGAAAAGAAATCTGTTTAATGTTGTCAAAACAAAGGGAATTTACCACTTCAGATATCTTGCCAAATTGAGAGAGTGATGGATAAGCTGTGATTTCTACAGCAAGGAAGTTGGTAGCAGTGCTGTATGACCAGAGTGAGAAAGAAAAGGAGACCCATGAAGACCTGTGTTGCTTGTGCCTCAATCTAGCCATCAAAAAGGACAAGTCACTGGCCAAACTCCCACCATGTAAGGACAGTTTTGAAAAGCATGTCAAAAAGCATCTTGGCAAACAAAGATTTGGATGTCTTCACGCACAGATAAACCAGTTACTGGGGCACCATTGCAACATGGGTGGAAAAATATGGATGATTAGCCATTTCCTGTATTCTTCAAGAGCCCAATGGCTTCTGAGCTTCTACAAGACCTTATCTGTGCATGTACCAGTAGGGGTTGCTGCACAATCAACTCTGTCTGTAGTCAGAACAATCTTCCCTGCACAGAACTGTACACATGCCAAGGCAATGAAGATTATGGTAGCACACGCACTCTCAACAGAGATGATAACAATGAACAAAATGATGTGAACTAAGAGTGTCAACAGTGCTATTAAATTTCAATGCACAAAATTACTAGATTTTGTTTTACCCTTTAGATTGTTGTTATGTTGCTTTGAGGTCACAAATAAATTTAATTTTATGTCTTGAAATAATACAAAAGTAATTAAACTACCTGAAACTAATGCAAATATTCCAAAGTGCTCATTTTATCATGTTGATTATGTCATTATTTATCTGCATTTCTATGGTAAGAGCGCCACTTGACAGTTCCACATCATACCTCATCTTAAAATAGACATAAGCAGCTTTCAAATAATGTTTAATGTGAAAATGTGCAGAGAGGGTACATTAAGTTGACCAAATTGGTGGTGTATGCCGCTCACCTATCAAGACAAAAAAAATCCTGCTTGTCCTATATGAAAGAATGATGGGTTAATTCTCTTAAAAATTCATCAATTTATGGGATCTTGTCCACATATCTTTGTCTTTAGTATTGATTAAGTTATTTTTTTCATTGGTATAACTAGGCAAAATTGGATAGGAAATATACCCAAATAGGGTAGCTGACTGTGAAAAACCATTTTTAGTGGATTATAGTTTTATATTATAGAATTAGGTCTGACATTTATGTTGTATTCTTTAATTTTTGGCTAAGCATTTTACACCTAGAGAATGTATCAATTTAAATAAATAAATGACAAATCATTCATAGATTACAAGGTCAGAAGGGACCACTGTGATCATCTAGTCTGACCTCCTGTATAACACAGCCCATAGAAATTTCTCAAATTATTCCTAGAGCACATCTCTTACAAAAAGAAAATCCAATCTTCATTTTAAAAATGGTCAGTAACGGAGAATCCACCACAACTCTGGGTAAATTGTTCCAATGGTTAATTAACTAATTTCCCAGCTCAATCACAACTATTTCTGCTACATGATTGTTCTTCAAGAAATGGGACTACAAAGGCATTTCAGAATACATCACATTTGCCCTTGGTTCTGCATTCATCATTGGAGGGTTGGAACATGCTGCTCTTTCAATTTGGGAACTCAGAAAATGAGGAACACTTTAGTGGCCACCTATGAAGAGTTTGGTGTAAGTGACACACCTCATATCACATAAAAATTCTATGGCAGAGGCAAAGATAGAATACAGTTCACCAGAGTGGCATTCATCTGCCTAAGCCAAAAGACTATCCTTTTTTTACCCTGCAATCCACTGCCTCAATCCGGGGATCTAACACACAACCCAGATTCATTATCTAAGCACCATTTATTCTGTATACTGAATGAGGCCATGACCCTGTGGAAAGAATAGTATGTGATCATGTAATCACTGTACAGTAAAACTTATGCACAAAGGGGCCAAATTAAGATCACATCAGCAGCCTTATTTCTGGCATTTCCTAACTTTTGAGTGATTGGCTTTGCAACCTGAATGTTCTTTTAATGTAGTAGTTTGTATGTAATGTCCTAGGTCTTTTAAAAAAAGCAGACTGAAGGGGGGGAAGAAAAGACCTGAAATTCCATTAGCAGAGTTCATCAGCAGGGTTCAGAGCACTCCTCACCAGTCCTCAACTCCTCAGTTCACCAGTTCTTCATCCCAGTCCTCCATCTCGGTCTTTACCACCACCATCCACGACCCAGGTTTCTCCCTCACCAGCTCTCCAGGCACGGCTTTTTGACCTCTGCATTCCAGTCAAGATACATCTGCCTTCTCCTCCTTGCATGCTTCTTGGTTGCCAGGAGGGGTGCCTTGATCACAGGAGATACAGCCTTCGAGCTTTCAGTTCCAGCCGCAGCAACTGGAAACAGCAATTGCAGGGAAAGTCCTGCTCATCCCCTGGGCTGGAGCATGCTCAGGACAGACGCTTAGGAGAATTTAGCAGTAACATGAGTTACATACCTCTGAGCATGAGTATATAGGCAAAAGAAAGTATTTTCCCCTATTCTCATTCTGAGAAACAGTTGAGATTTTTTGCTGAAAATAACAAATAAAAAAATAGGCAGATATGAGGCAGATACCTGGCATGGAAAATTTCATCCCAAAGGGATTCTGTATGGCAAAGTTAAAAGCAACTTGAAAACAAGGGCTTATAATGAAAAGTGTTTAGCAACTTTAACTGCCATTTTCATTTATACAATTAAGGGCGAGGGGAAGGAGAGGAGGAAAGAAACAATGAGGTTGGCCTGTCCTTGGGAACACGGCTTCAGCTAAATATTTCCTTTCCTCATGCTTTTTGTGGTCTTTATCAGCTGTTTTGGTGATAAAGAACTGATGCTACAAAATTATATTTAAAATATGTTGGTTATGAAGCAATCAAAAGGTGGATGGGACAGGTGAGCTCAGATCTTAGTGATTCCTTTAGAGAGAGACAAGGGAATGTAGATGCAGTTAATAGAGCAGCACATGGACAAGGAGGACAGAGAAGATGCGTGGGAAGTACAAAGCAAAGTATAAGCAAAGGTTGAGAAAACCCTTATTTTGACTTTTTTTATTGTCTTATCTTACTAACGTATTACAGTCAGTATTAATAGAGGTACGTAGGCACCTACACCCCAGATTTAGGCACCTAAATCCCAGTTTTGGCTCCACTGTTATCCACAAAACTCCTGCCATACTCCATGGGTGCCTAAATTCACTTGGTGCCTAAGTTTTAAGGGTAAAGGTTCCCTCCACACTTAAGTATCTGCCTCTGAGCATGTGCACTGCTGCCTCCCTCTAGGCATCCAGATGCCTATCTCCCAACTAAACCACAGAGCAAATCACAAACCAAGGGAAGATGGGCATTTAGCTGCCTAGCTCATATGTGGGGACAGATTCAGTAGATAGCCTCTAAGCACACCTATCCAGCCAGGTCCCACGTAAAGTCTGGCTGGAGGAGAAGGAGTTGCTCACTATATACCTTTTAGCCTAGTGGTTAGAACACTTACTGGGGATGTGGGAGACCCAGGTTCAATTCACCCCTCTCTGCCAGAGGAGGAAAAATTATTTGAATAGGAGTCTCCCATCTGCTCTAACCACTGAACTATGGGATTTTCTGTTCTGGGGGGCTCCTTCTTTTTCCTTTTCCTCCAGCTGTTGTGTCTGAAGCAAAGCAGGTACCTAACTCATCCCCTCAAGAAGTGGCATAGGTGCCTCCAGGCAGCAGGTTCCTGGATCGCTAAGAAGAAATAGGTACCTCCCTGCAGCCCAAATTTAGGTGCCTCTCTCTGAGCCAAGGCTTAGCCAACACTCCTCTTGTTGGCATTACCCATTGGTAGCTTAAGTGGCTCCCCGCCTAGCGTGCTGGCTTTTGTGGATCACATTCATTGTATAGGGAGACTTGATATCTAACTTGGCTTTGTGTACTGCAGTGATGTTCCTGTGATTTTCTAGGCATCTAAAAATTAGGTGTTGTGATCCTCAGCATTGCAAATGCCTAAGTCCTTTCATGGATCCTACCTGCTGTGCTTAACTTAATGCCTGTCAATACTCCCTTTGAAATCAATGGGACTACTCAAGTGTGTAAAGTGAAGCACATACATAAGTCTTTGCAGGATCAAGGCCTAACTAAAGACAAGGCACAAGAAGTGAGTGAAAAACATGATGATGTGGTTAGGCTCATGGCTGCTTGTGAGAGGTTTCCATGTTAGAAGAAAGATACTGAGTAGGGTTGCCAACTTTCTAATCGCACAAAACCAAACACCCCTGTCTCGCCCCTTCTCTGAGCCCTCCTCTCCGCTTGCTCCTTCCCCGCTCCCTCCATCACTCGCTCTCCCCCACCCTCATTCATTTTCACTGGGTTGGGACATGGGATTGGGGTGCAGGGGGGGTGAGGGCTCCAGCTGGGGGTGCGGGCTCTGGGGTGGGGCCAGGGATGAGGAGTTTGGGGTAAAGGAGGGGGCTCCAGGCTGGCGCAGGGAGTTGGGGTGTGGTGGGGTGCATGGTCCCAGCAGCACTTACCATGGCTCCCAGAAAGCAGATGCCAGGTCCTTGTGGCCCAAGGCGTATGGGCGGCTAGGAAGGCTCCGCGCACTGAACTCGCGTCCACAGGCACCTCCTCTGCAGCTCCCATTAGTTGTGGTTCCTGGCCAACGGGAGCTGCAGAACTGGGACTTGGGGCAGGGGCAACACGCGGAACCTCCCTGGTTGCCCATGTGCCTAGGGGCCATGAGGACCTGGTGGCCACTTCCAGGAGCTGTGCGGAGCTAGGGCAGGCAGGGAGCCTGTCTTAGCCCTAGCCCCTCGCTGCACTGCTGACCAGACTTTTAATGGCCCAGTCAGCAGTGCTGACCAGAGCCACCAGGGTCCCTTTCCGACCGGGCATTCCAGTCGAAAACCAGATGCCTGGCAACCCTAATACTGAGTTTGTTTTTTGAATTCATCATTGACCTAGAGGTCTCTCCAGCAAAAGGCTTAAGAACAAGGGGCTGTCCAAGTTGCCTTTAGAAACACTTCACCATATGAGGGATGTGATGAATTACACATAAGAAGCTAAAAAGCAACTACTGCTACCTACAGCAACTACTGATGTAATTCCAGTTTTAAATTTTAATTGAGACCCAAATATGGCAAAAAGTTTTCCATGGATGGGTCCCGGTGCCCACAGGAAAGGGTTCTGCAGGTACAGGATTCTGTCCACCCAGAGCAATCTGCAGGACTGTGGCCTAAATTTGTACTTCAAAGAGGATACCTATAGCTACATTAGGGTAACTATGCCTTACTATTCTGTCATGTGAGTAGGAAGAAAGATTTGAGTGTGACAGTAAACATCAAAGTACTGAAATAACAGGTTGAAGGACATGAAAGGAATATTTTAGAGTTTACCCTAGACAACTACTTTCATTTTATTTGCAGATGTTCGGAGGGAACTACTCATCATTCTAATCAAAGCTTTTTCTAGGACTGCTCTATGATTTTACAACTTCTCTCTGATTTATTGGGCAGAGCAGGGGGCCACTTCTCAGTTGGGAACCTCTTTTTCCAATCTAGTGTTAGTTTTTCTGGGAATGAAATAAATAGAGGGAGAGACTTTGAGCTATTCAGTATTTCAAGTACTAGCTTGGCGATGCATGACCCTGACGGCATTATTAATCCACTTCAAGAAAATGCTCTAGTTGTGCAGCCAAGCCTGGAGTTTTTCCTAAGGCTAAAAAAGGAATCAGTATTTAGGAGGACTGATGCATAGAGGCTGTTTCCTAAGACCTAGCTGGCTGGGTCTGCTAGGGTGTGGCTGGCAAAGCTCACAATAGCCTATAATACCGAATGGACAGAATATGTGCCAGGTAAGTCAATTACTGTTTGTCTTAGCATTTGTAGCCATAAAGCATGATCTCATGTGAGGTGACGACTTCTTAAATAGTGTTAGAGACCTTCTGGCAGTCCAGATAGAGGTTACTAAATACTTTATGGCATGAGTGTAACTGTTTTTCTGACTAGCTGGGTGTTACACTATCCCCTTATGAAAAAATAAATGAAGTTAATCTCTAAATTACTACTAGTGAAAAAATAAGGGAGCTATGATGAGTGCTGGAGTCACCTTGCAAGGGAAGGAGTCCAAATGTAAGCTCTCGTGATTTCATATTACTGTTTTTTTGCTATTGGATATTCTTTCAGTGACTTTTGGTCCAGATTATAACAAGGAAAAATCCTACTTTACTGACTTGATTAAAAATCAGTGCATTTCTGAAAGCCAGTTTCTTTTTATTTCATTGTCTTTGTGCTTTTTAGGGCAAAAGATGCAGAAAACTAGATAAGTGTTCTTAATAAAGACGAGATAGATGTATGTATACAAAGTAAATACATGGAAACAAGGTAAGCAACAACACAACAAAAAGCACAGGTAAAACTAACCTAGCTGCCTCTTGGTTATTTTCTCACATCTTTATGCACTGTCAAAAACCAAATGAAATATTATGGAAACTATTATTGTGCAATCAGCTTTTCACAGAGCCAAGGAGTATCTCTGGCCTTATTTGGTACTTTTCTGACATTATATTTTGGCTAACTTTGTTTAAATTATAGACCGATTTAATGTATTAAATCATGTTCTGTAGGAGCAGCGCACTTCAGAATGTACATAACTACTGTTTTTTCCATTAGGAATAAAAGCTAGAGCACTAATAAGTGGACTAAAGAAGCAGCTCCATTTTCTCAGTAATTGATCTCTCCTCAAGCCATTACACCAGTAGTTATATTTAAATAAATACAAAAAGACAAATGTCATCCCTTTTTAGGGCTGAATTGTTTTCTGAAAACTAAATTAGTGCATTAATCCATGTTGAGGCAAAACAGACATCTGTATTTATGCTACACTTCAGATTATACTTAAGAAAAAAATTTTAAAAGCACAACACCATCATTTTCTATAACATATAAAGCTTTGAGTAAACAGCACAACCAGAGGAATTCAGCTGCAAGTTAAAGTGACACAGCCACTTTAAATGTTTAAATAAAAGAACTGTTTATTAAATATCAGCTTCACAAGAAGAGAATTTTAAACTTTATGAATAACCATTATGACATCATCCTACGTCAGACTTAGGGTTGTATTTATAAATGCATCTGTCTAACCTACCTAATGCTTCTGGATTGTTACTTATAATACACTCATTACTTTGGTATCTAGCCATCCTGCCCTCCTCAAAAAACACACACCACCATCAGCCTCACTGTGGAACATGATACAAATGCAGGTTATATCAGCATCACAACTGCCAGCTGGTGCCTTCCACATTGCCTTTTCTCTCATTTCTCATCATGACATGACCTAAAAAGCCACCATAGACCAAGGTTGCATCTACTCTATAGATCCCCTACTAGGAGCAGCTGGCATAATTAGCATTGTGCCATGCTGCTTGCTACTAGAATTCCAGAATAGAATTCAATTGGAATTTTGTCATTACTTCAATAGAAGCAGGACTGAGCCTTCAACAGCTGCTGTGATGTGGCCAAGATCCAAAGGATCCTATATTAATCTTCCTTTCCCTGTAATAATGTCTCAGCAAACAATAGCAGTAGTAAAATTAAAAAAAATCCAACACATTAGAAGTAAGACATATCTGGCTTCTCTAGGAGAAAACAGAACACTTTGCATCTGACAATTATTTAAGAATAGTTTGTGTGTGAGAGAATATGAGATGCTTAAATCAGTGAAATAAAAAAATAATCTGCCAAATTACTGGTAAATGCCATATAGGGCAGTTTAACTGTGTATATGTAGTCATGTCCCATCCCACTCCCAAGATTACAGGAAAATATGAGAAGAGAAAATGTATATGGGACTTACTCATTTGAGTACTTTAGGATGAAAGGCAAAGGCCTGACTCTCAAATGTTTATGTCTGTACCTAACTTAGTTTCAGACCACAATCTACATTTTCAAAGATGCATACCAACTGCTAAGAAGAAGAATACTAATATTTTGAATCACACCATTTTTGTTGGTAGCAACTACACAAAAATCACTGAGACACAAAGAAGCACAACAAGACACCATGACTCCAAGTTCTGTTTTCAGTTGTACTGGTGTAAATATGGAGATAAATCCATTGGTTCGATCCATTAACTTCATTTGCTCCAGATTTGCACTGATATAACAAAGTAGAATTTGGCAGTATAACATATATAGTACACCATTTCTTTTCACAGGTTCTACTCTAGTAGTGATTGGCCTAGCTAGTGTTTGGAAAAGTTGGTACAATGTTTAAAATATACAGAGCAACTAAATTTAAACTAACTTTAAAGAGTGCAAGATGAAGCCCTTAGGCTGATTTGCAACACTGCCTCTTAGAAGTTGAAATATTAATTTCTTGACAAGTCAGTCTGATTCCCTCCACCCTCTTTGTAAACAGGAACAATTGACACATCTTCCTAGTTTATATCCACTTTATTTACAAATTTCAAGAGTTCAGAGAGTAACTATGACACACAAAAATGTTTTACTTTAAACAATCAGGAAAGGTGGAATATATTGCTTCAGATCTAAATAAATAGAACAGCTGCTTCCACGCCAAGAGCCTTATCCAAAACCCATTTTATTAAATGGAAAGATTCTCAGGGCCCAATCCAATAAGCATGCTCAGAGCTTGCCTACTGAATCGAGCCCCTGTGGACAAGCTTACACAAAACAGCTGGAGGAGGAGAACTTCTCTCAGAACTTTTAGCCCAGTCATTAGGGAAACCCCCAGTTCAAATCACCTCTGCTTGAGGGGGGAAAAAGGAGTTTGAACAGGGATTTGTCACCTCTCAGGTGAGTGCCCTCACCATTGGGCTATTCTGATGGGGATGGCTCCCTCAATCTCTCCTGTTGAAGCTTTAAAAAGTCATTGGAGCAGGGGAACTCAAACCTGGATCATCTACTTCCCCACTGAGTGCACAAACCACCAGGCTACAGAGGCATGCATACATGATTTTTCTTCTTTCATTAATTATCCATAGAGGTACCATAGAGCAGATAACCCAAAGAAAAAGGAGTCACCTCCCTGCAGCCCACACTTAGGCACTGAACTCTTTGAGAGATGTGTAATCCGTAATTTAGGACACACCCTCACTGGAATCCCCCATAGGCACCCATGGGATTGTGTAAACTACTGCCCAGGTGCCAGACTCAGGCTTTGTGAATCTGGCTGATTTTCTAGGCACCTAAAAATTAGGTGCCTAAGTCTGGGATTTAGGCAGCTAGGGTGGAATCCACAAAGCTATGTAGGCACCTGCGTTCCCCACTACAACACATGAAACTCCCACCAAACCCTGTAGGCACCAAAACTTACTTAGTGCCCAAGTTTTTCAAAGTAAAACTTCTTTAGGCACTTAAGTTTCTGCCCCTGGGCATGCGCATTGCTACCTCACTCTAGGCATCCAGACTCCTATCTCCAACCTAAGTCCCAGTGAGGGACCAGGGAACATAGGCATTTGGCCACCTAACTTGCCCATGGGGCTTCATCTGGCAGGCATGCTCAGAGGGCACCTACAGGTGTCAGGCCCCATTTAAAAGCTACCCAAAGGAGATGGAACCCACCCTAAAACTTTTAGCCCAGTGGTTAGACAAGTCACCAGGGATGTGGGCGACTGTGATGATTCTCAGGGTACCTAGGAGCAGTACCAGGTTTACAAGGGTGCCAATGGCACCATGGCACAGAAGGGGCCCTGCTCCACCCACGCTCAGCCTCTTCCCCCTGAGACCCCACCTGCTGCTCACTCCTCTCCCCTCCCCACTGTTCGAGCGACTGAGGAGGCCTCGGAGGGAAGAGGCTGAGTAGGGGACAGGGTCATGGTCCGGACACCGGGGTCCACCAAAGTTTAATCCAGCCCTGCCTGGGACTGTGAATCACCTTGTTACCCCCTGGCTTGTGGTAATTGGCTCTTAGCTCCCTAACACCACCAGCCTCTGTCACCCATGCACCGCCTCCCTCCCCTCCATGCTATGTAATCCCTGGTTTTGCCTTGCAGGTTAACAAGAAGTGACGCTCAGTCCCCGAGTCCGCTGAAGCATTCCCCTGTAATATCTAGCTCCTGACAATAGCTACTCACAGAAATCCCAGATCTTCTTCCACTAAAGGAGCCGTGTACCCCAGTTTTACCTTAAATCACCGCTCCTGTATAACACACAACACTTGTAATGAAACAAAAGAAGGTTTATCTAAGACAGAATAGAGACTCCACTAGAAACAAGTGACAGTGAGGGAAACAAATGGTTACATTACAAAACAAAGTAATAAAACGTGAACTAGGCCCTACACTTATTAACAGTTACCTTTCCCATCTAATAAAATAGGATTTCCCCCCAAAGTTCCATCTGTTGCAGTGCTGGCTGTCATCACAGGAACCAGGATCTAATCTTCCATGAAAACACTCCAATTCAACAATATATCACCTCAGTGAATGGATATAGAGTGCTTCTTTCCACTCTCAGGAGAGTGCTCTAACAACTGAGCTCTGGGATAGTCTGATGCAGGGCTCTCTCAATAGATCAAGTTGAAGCTCTTCCACTGTGGATAAATCCTTAAATGGTCAGTGGACCACAGAGAGAAAGAGTGGGAACGACTCTGTACTCCAGTGGTCCCAGGTACTATGAGACCATGTGTTGAGTCTCCCCTGTGCCAATCACTTTTTATTTCTCTCTTCACCAGGAGAGACTGAGGGAGCATCTATCAAAGAGCTCAGTGGTTAGAGAAGTCTCCTGAGACGTGGGACACCCCTGTCCAAATCCTTTCTTCTCTGGCAGGGTTGGGGGAATTGAACCTGGGTTTTCCACCTCCCAGATGAGTGCTCTAGCCACTGGGATAAAAAAAGGCTATAAGGTGGGCACCACCTCTACCTTTGTGTGGTGCAAGGCAGGCACATAACTCTTTCCCACAAGAAACTACATAGGCACCTATGCACAGAGACAGGTCCCAGATGTGGATCACTAGCAGAGCTAGGCACCTCCCTGCAGCCAGGATTTAAGTGCCTATTTCTGAGAAAGTGGCAAGGCTTAACACATCAGCAGCTCCCATTAGTCAGTTCAGGCATGCTCTTTTGTAGATCACATTTTATCTCTCCCCATTCTATAGAGAGTCTAGGTGTCTAACTCTTCTTTGTGGATCACAGGGCTCTTCTTGTGATTTTGTAGGTGCCTACAAATTAGGCAAGTGTTTCAATGCCTAATTCCTTTTGTGGATTCCACCCCTAAGTACTTTCGTAAATCCCATTGTTAATGGAATTTTTAGAAGTGCCCGGGTGTGTGGGTGCCGAATGCCAATTGAGTTTTATGCACCTACATACCTTGAAAAATCTGGCTCTAAATCCCTCAGTGCCTAACTCCCCAATTTGCTAATTGCCTCTAGGCACTACTAGAATACAAATTATAACAAATAATACAATAAACAAACCACAAAAGAGCAAAAAGTGATGCCCCAGGCAAGCCGCCTGCAATTAGCCAGATGGCCCAAACTGTAGCATAGACAGAGCCAAAAATCTAACCCGCTGACATTTTCTTTAAACATAGCTTGTGTCATCTTGACATTCGGTTGAGCTGATTTGTCATCCTTGGACCGCAGTGATTAATTGGTGAAATTCCTTAGAGTGGGGCAAGCTGTCCGAAGGCAGTAGAGCTGAAGGGAGAGGAAATACATTTATCAAAGGACAAGACAAACCCCAGAAAACAGAGCCTGGGAAGTTATCGAACATGTGAGGTCAGTTTTAGAGAGGCGGCACTGATCCTGTCTCCTGCCAAAATACATCACTAAATGTCAGGCCATTTCCCCTTCTTTGGGAGGAACCAAAACTTCCAGGGGGATTTGCCCAAAGCTGGAGACTTGTGCCAGCAAATACCTTCTCCATGACCTTATCAGCTGACTCAGTCTGTGAATGATTCAAAAGCCCAACACACAGACCCCTCTGCCCCCATCCAACTTCGCAGCTCCTCCCAGACCGGCACCAGGCTCCGCGCACGCAGAGAGCTGCCTCGTTCTGCGGCTGCCCAGCGCTGAACCGGGGAGGCGCCACACCCACCGAGTTGGGCCTTTTGCAAGCCCCGGGCTGCTGCTCAGCCGGCAAGCGAGCAGGAGCCCGGTGTGAGACTCTGATTGGCTCGCAGGCCAGCGGCCCGCTACACCGGGATTGGCTGGGGAGCGGCCTTTGTTCCCTTGCCACGCCCTCGGCGGCAGCGGCGGCCGCAGGGCGGCGGAAGTTGGAGTGCGAGAGCTGCTCGGGCTGGGTGCAAGCGGGCGTGGGGCTAGCGCAGCCCTACCCACATCCGCGTGCCCCGGTGAGCGCCTGCCGCTGCACCCTCGCTCGCGCAGCCTTGCTCCTAGCGCGGAGAGACACAATGGACTTGGAGAGCAAAGTGAAAAAGGTAAGGGCGGGGTGTGCTGCTGGCTTACCTGCCCCGGGCGCTCCTGGGGCGGACAACGCCCCAGCTCCTCATTGTTCTTTTCCTGTATAGCAGCAGCCCTGGCTGCTCTCCTCTGCCTCCCTCCCTCCTATCCATTGCAGCCGCTGTCCTGTCTGCAGTGTCTGATCGGGAGGGGATGGATACTCCTGTGTAGTGAGCTTATCTATCTCCTGTTTCAGTCATAGCTAACGGAGTGGGACCCCCGCCACCAAAATCTTACGTTGGGCAGGATCTGCTTGAATGATGTTGACTTTTCCCTTAAACTGTAGCTGTCTTCTTAAGGGAGTGAGAGTTGTGCCAGTTAATTGGGGTTCTTTGAGTTGGCTCCGATTAGAATACGAGGTGAAGATCTCCAAAGCCACGGAGCATGATGCCTGCCCCCTCCCTTGTTCTCGCTCAGGTTTGCTAGCTTTGCTGTTAGCCTTAAAAGATTCTTAAATGTGGGTAGTGGCCGGGATGTGTGAAAGTGGTGGCTTGGAGGAAGTTGGTAACTTGTTTCCATTTCTTAAAGTAGAAGGTTATAGGAAGGGTTGTTTAATGTGACCAGATTAAACTCGTACAAAATGAGAGGCACTGAATGACTAGTTTACTAACCTACTTACTGCCATCACCCACTGTCCTTCCCCAGCCGCCAAACCAAAGAAGGTTTTTCTCCACCTGCAGTGGCAATTGTTTAAATACAGAAAATTGCTCTCCAGACTGCAGGCCTATGATCCTGCAGCCCATAAAAAATTTTTATCTGATAGGAAAAACCAAGAGTGTTAGTGCCATATTACAACAATTGAACCCTGAAAAAATAAAAATACCTGACATGCTAATCTGTGTTCATGTAAATGCCATGTATGAAGGGCATCTTCAATTAAATCTTTAGCTAATTCAGTCAGTATAGTTTAAGGATACTCTAAAGACCAATTGACTCATTTTGGGGAGAATATTCCATTTTGAGTCAGTTATGGATTTCATTTTCTGTATGTCTTGTCCATTGATGACCTTGTTTTATTAACATGGAAAACAGGTTCTTTGCTATGTGATATCAAACTTTTCTTTGGGACATCACAATTATTTGATTTGGAGATAAGTAAGAGAAGCAGATGGAAAGTCAAAGTTTTAGTTTAATGCAAATTTCTTAAGTAATGAATTTTGGAAAGGCAGATGGAATATCATATACACCTCTACTCTGCTATAACACGAATTCTGATATAACTCAGTGAAGCAGCGGTCCCGGGGGGCGGGGCTGCACACCAGCAGATCAAAGCAAGTTTGATATATCGTGGTTTCACCTATAACACAGTAAGATTTTTTGGCTCCCGAGAACAGCGTTATATCAGGGTTGAGGTGTATGTGGAATTCTGTAACAAGGATGCCTTATATAGATTTTTGAGGAGTCATTGATTTTTTTTCTAGTGTGCTCTCAATTTAAAACTGTCATATTTAAAAAGGAACCTTGCCATTTCATTTTATCTACTTCAGTGGTTTTCAAACTGTAGGTTGGGACCCCAGAGTGGGTCAGGACCCATTTTAATGGGGTTGCCAGGGCTGGCTTAGACGTCCTGGGGCCCAAAGCTGAAGTCCGAACCCCACTGCCTGAGGTTGAAGCCCTGGGTGGTGGGGCTCAGGTTACAGGCCAGCTGCCTGGGGCTGAAGCCTTTGGCCTTCTGCTTTGGCCCTCCAGCTCACGGTGCTGCAGCTCAGGCTTTGGCCCCTCCTCCTGGGGTCATGTAATAATTTTTGTTGTCTAAAGGGGATTGTGGTGCAATGAAGTTTGAGAACCCTGCTCTAGTGACAAATGCATGTGTGATAAACCTGGAAGCATCTTAAATAGTTATGTCAAAACTTGTCTTGAGGAACAAAGGTTGTGTTCAAGTGTGACTGTTTGACATTTTTGCTGTACTGTATTTGGCTAGGTACAGGGATTTATAAATGATTTTATTGCTCTTTTTTTATCCAAACCTGCAGACATCCAAAATGTTCCTTTATTTAGAAATAAGTGGAAATGTTTATAAGAGATTTAAGAAATATTGGTCTATTAGAGAGAAACTTACCAAAATGACAGGGGTGTCATGAGACTGTGGGTTAACAACTCATTTCTGACTCCTAGTCAAATATAACCAATTTGCCTAACTCTTCACCACACACTAACTCAGTGTAAGGTTGAGATGTAATCTATAAAAATCAGGCTTTTCATAAGGAATCTGCATACAACATTACTTAGGTTCCCATCCTGCAGTTGACTGTGGGTGGGTGCAGCCACAGAGATCCATTGATTTTAATGGAGCTATACAGTGTGGCAGAGATGTGCCTTCACAGTCTCTTGTATGATGGAACCTTAATTAGTAAAAAAAAAAAAAAAAATCCCAAACTTTTTGAATGCAGTTATGAAATGTACTCTAAGCCCCTGTACAATATTTAGATGTTTGACAACTTCAGGGTCCCCATTCTTTCTGAAATATTACTTCACCTTTGTGTAAGATGAGCTGGGGGAAGAGTAAATCTAAAAATTTCATACCTATGTTTTCATACTTTAGATCAGTTATGAAAACCGATGGAACCTGATAACACCTACTTCTGCTTAATAGTTTGGTATTGGTTTGAGCAAAATTGTCATGGGTGAGCACCGGCTCTAAATCATACAATAGGTAATGGAAATAGTGAAAGACAATATTACATGCAGGGCTTTTCTGTTTGTTCTGTCTTGTTTTTACCCAACTTTCACTTTTCTCTCTGACTCCCAAGCTAGTCTTTCACCAAAGACTCTTCTGCAGATATGAGATCTACAAACTTTGAAGTTGACACAATAAAAAAAAAAAGCAGCATAGCTGCATTTTCATAAATTAACCATATGAAGTCAGGGATATGGAAGACTCCTCACAACCCTCCCAAATGTATACATTAATAAACTCTCCATCGTTCTGTTTATCACCTCACCTCAATTTTTAAAAAACAGATGAATACATTTACATTTCTCAAAAGAAAGTGGCCCCCTGACAGATCAACAAGATGAACTGAAAGCTTTATTGCGTGATCCTGTGTTTAGTAGTAAATCACCAGCCCTCATTGTGCAACTGCTTTTCTTTCCCTAATGGAGGAGGGGGGAGAATAGTGTTTTGATTAAAATTGTTTTATATTGCCATGAATTTACAAAAGGCCACAGCCCTGAATTTCCACATTACACAACAAATGAATCCCTGCTGTCTCCTTTCTTCCTAAGGCCGTCTCTACTTTGTATTGAACCCTGTTTTATTTTCTCCAATTTTTCTCCAAGCCCCTTTTCACTTTATTTTCTTAGCACTTTTCTCCAACTGTCTGTCAAAAACAATCAAAACTAACATCAACAATGCCAGTCAGGTTTGCCACCCCAGAGTTAAGGTAATTGAGTAATCACTATGTTCAGACTGAAGAACATATTCTCATTTTCTCAGGGAGAAACTTGGCCTGGTGTTTAGTCAGAAGTTAGAAATGGATGTGGTTGTATCTGGTGCCCTAAATCTACTGTGTAGTTGTGCACAACAGTAGCTCATTGTCCTGAAAGAGTTTGGTTCTAAAAAGAACAAGGGACAGTGGACTGAGCAGAGTGTGGCATGAAAACTCCAAAAAAACAAAAAAAAATAGTGTTGATAGATGCTAGAAATGGAAAAGAGATATCCCTTGACAATTCAGTATTGGTTTTTCTACAATATATTGAGTATCTTGTTTACTCTGCTACTAAATACATCACGTGATGAAGCTTCTAGGGCTCGTCTCAAGCTCTAAAGAACAAAATCAGCGCTTATTCTTCCTCCCTACTCTCACACACTGTTTTTCCTGTCTGTCAATGGCTATTAGGCAAGATGGACAGGGATACAAAATCATGCTCTGAAGTGTCCATAGCCTCTGTTTGCCGGAAGCTGGGAATGGGCAATAGGGGATGGATCACTTGATTATCTGTTCTGTTCATTTCCTGTGAAGCACCTGGCATTGGCCACTGTCGGCAGACAAGATAGTGGGCTAGATGGACCATTGGTCTGACGCCGTATGGCCATTTTTATGAAATTTCATTGCCTTTAATTTAAACTAAAATAATAAAGCAAATGCTCACTGAATTGCCAAATTGGTTCAAGTGTGGGTTTTATTTTTTTTAAACTGGTTCCAATACACTATTTTAGGGATTTGCTTTGATGTAACTAGATCCATTTTAACAATAGGTACACTGGCACAGCTTTAAGAGAATATCTATGCTGGACAATTAACCAGGGCTCTTACCCAGATTTTAGCCTTAACCCCTGTATCATCTATCCAGGTTTGGAGGTGCTTTAAGTCCAAGCTAGCTGGCTGAGTGGGGGCCATGGGTTAGAGCCTTGGCTCCACTTTAAGGGTATGGCTACACTTACAAATCTGCAGCGCTGGTCGTCCAGCTGTTCAGGGCCAGCGCTGGTGTGTGGCCACACTCACAGCTACCAGCGCTGCAGTGTGGCCACATTTGCACCATTTGCAGCGCTGTTGGGAGTGATGAATTATGGGCAGCTATCCCAGCATTCAAGTGGCAGCAACGTGCTTTTCAAAAGAGGGGGGTGTGGGGCAGTGTGACAGGGACCGGGGGGGGGGGAGGGAAGAGAGTGGATTTTTGGAACTGACACTGTGCAAAATCAGAAAATTTTCCCACCCCCTTACTGTTAACTGCAAACAGCCTGCATCCAACATACTCTTTCCCCCCTCTGCCCCCTCCCCCCGATTCTCTCAAGCAAAGCAAACACTCAACCCCTGTGAATGACTCCTTTTCTCGCTGCTGGTCAAGCAAAATGCAAACACTCAACCCCTGTGAATCACGCAGGGAGGAGGATCTCATTTGATTGTTCACAGATTGATCACAGCAAACAGGAGCTGATAAGCAGCTCCGGTAGAGCAGCTCTGGTAGCAACGGAGCTCCAGAGGTTCACAACAAAACAAAGAGGGGCTGCATAACAAAACAAAGGGAGTAATTTAGTTAAAAGCATTCTGGGATACACCCTTATACCCTGGAGGCCAATAACAGCGCTGGTGTGTGGCCACACTTGATGACCAGCGCTGCAATCCTTATTCCCCATGCTGAGTGAGGTGTACGGCCAGCGCTGCAGCCAGGGAGTTGCAGTGCTGGAAGTGCCCTGCAGGTGTGGCCACTTACTAATTGCAGCGCTGGAAAGCCTCCACCAGCGCTGCAACTCGCAAGTGTAGCCAAGCCCTAAGTTGGGCTGGTACCTGCTCACTTTCCAGAGAGAGGATACAGGCCAAAAAAAAACACCTGAATGCTATGCACTTCCCACAGTTTCTCTCTTCCCATCTCCCCCGCCCCCAAGGATAGGCAAGTGTTCTCACAATTGACTGGGAAAGTTCCTAGTGCATCTCAGAACAAAGAACCATGGGATGTTCCCCAGACACACTCAGGCAAGTGCACAAATGGTGAGGATGCAGTAATGTGGGTAGATCTTTGAAGTGGGGACGATCACACCCAGGCATAGCCTAATATACACAAGCCCAGAGGCTCTACTTCCCCTCCAAACCAAGAGCTGTGAGATGGAGGATACGAAGTAGCAGGAAGCTGTGCTCTCGATCCACACCCTTCTCTTAAAACAGTTCTGTAGTTCAGGTTATTTTAAAATCCTCTTTGAGAACTGCAGTGGAGAATATAGGGCACAAGCAATTTGGGATTGGGCTCTGGCTTTTTCATCTAAACTTAGTAATGAATCTGCCTGCTCTGTAGTACTCATTTCAGCTCCCTCTGAGCACTGTAAAATTCTTCAGCTGTCTTTAACTCATTTGGCAATCACTAACTGAATCTTGTTTGTGTGTTATTGTGATATTACTAAGCCATGAGCTCAAAGATTGAATCAGCATCCCAGAATTCAAGAGATTTGCCCTAAAAACCATGAAATAATTTAAAGAATAAACATGGTAGGGGTTTTTTAGCCTGTATCCTAGTTTCTGAACTACTCCCATTGTGTGTTTTGTGACAATTGCAAGCTGAACTTTCAACCTGTAAACCACAGGCTGAATGTGAACATACAAAAATGCAGGTCTCTGCTCTCTCTCCTCCCCAGTCCCTTGTCTTCTCCAGCAGCTGCTCTCCAGGCTTCAGGGGAAGGGACTTCCCTTGGGCTGTTACCTCCATTAACTCCTCCCTGCACTGTGTTGGGGGAGGGAAGCCTCTGCTTCCCAGCTAAGAGGAGTTCCTGAGCTAGCTACCTGTGTACTCATGAGATTGAGTCCCCTAAAACTGCCCTGAAATTGCAACACTGACAATATTCCAACTACTGTTATAAGTAAACTCGGTTCTCTTCTTTTTAACTTCTTAATTTCACTGTTTCTAAATATATAAAAATTTCATCTTTCCACTCTACTCCCCACAACATTACTTTTTAATAAAGGTTTTTAAAAAAAAATATTGAATTAAACTAGGGATAATGAAAATGCCTTGTATCTAGAGAGGGGACTGGAAGATTATACAATAGAAGTAACCTAAAAGAAATACAGTACGCTGAATATTTGAGGACATTAGGCATATATTGTATTTGATAGAAATAGTAGTTTGTCTTGTTCTAAACTTTAACTTTACTATGGGAACATAAGTGTAACTGTTCAGTTTTCTTCATTTAACTCCCTGTTAAGAGCTTTGTTCTAAGGCTGTCGTCTACACTGGCACTTTCTCTGCCAACAAAGTTGCTGCTGCTCGAGGGAGGAGGAGGTAGTTTGTCGCACGGCAGAAGAGAGTTCTTCTGCCGACAAACAGCAGCTACATTGCACGCCTTTTAGTGGCACGGCTGTAGCAGCACAGCTGTGTCACTAAAAGCCTCAGTGTAGCCATAGC
Source organism: Mauremys reevesii (assembly GCF_016161935.1). Lineage (NCBI taxonomy): Eukaryota > Metazoa > Chordata > Testudines > Geoemydidae > Mauremys > Mauremys reevesii. Next base: position 313,668,250 of record NC_052623.1, read on the forward strand.
CTAAGTCTGAATTGGCTTTTCCTGTCTGTTACATTGGTGAACTTTGTAAAATGAGTCAGTAGGTCATAGTCCATCCTGCATTACAAACAATGTGATAATGCTGTAAGCATGGCTTTCCAGAGGAAAGGAAAAGCTGTCAGAGTACTATTATTCTGTACATCTTCCGTGGTACAGTACTTGCTTTGTAAAAATGTCTACATAGTTATGTTAGAAAAAGATCAAAGCACTGCTCTTAAATGTGGAATGTCTGCTTCCCCACCCCCCCAAAAGTTGTAAAACTGAATGCAAATGGAGAAACAACGTTGGAAATCATTAGTAAAGGTATTTGAGAAAAAGCTCAACACTAACTTGACACTTAAAGTACACATGGGAGCAGTTTACTTTGTGTTTTTTAGGGCATGGTTCAGTAATTGCTCTTGAAATACACTTCCTGTTTGTGACAGTTCTGTTTGGTTACTACTGCCATAGAAACCAGTTACAACAGAAAGCTCATCCCAGTCACTGTCAGTGTAGTGTTCCTTCCCTCCTGCCCCCCCCAATCCATTTAACTTTTCAGTGCAAATTAACAATTTTGCCTGCAAGGAAAAAAAAACTAAACTGAAAGGAGGTGGAAGAGGACGATGACTCTAATTCCATTTTTTGGAAATTGATCTTAGAGCAATTTCTTTTCTTCATTTGAAGAAAATAAAAATAAGGAAATGCTCACATGGTGCATCCTGACTGGCTGTCTGGAGTGTGTGTTCTGCCAATCAGCAAATCACTTCTGAAGTGAAAAAGTTGTCCTATGCTTAGGCTAAGATGCTAAAAGACGATTACCTCCAAGTGTGTTTGGAAAAGATAATGCGCAGTTCTTTCCTTACAAGCAAAAGTAACGAGGCCCAAACAACAAAATCGCTAATAATGTTTGGTGCTGAGATTTGTTAAGAGAATAATGGTTAACATCCTCCTTTGTAATAAAGAACAGATCTGTCAGATTCATAATGTTGTTTTTTATACTGAAACTGAACAAAGCATGAGAGGAACTTGAAGGAAAAATATTTATTTTCTTTACTAAATACACTAAATCAAGCACCCCTCCTTTAGGATTGTATTTAAAAAGTCTCTCCTGACACAATTGTCCATTTTCAATTGATTGCATAGATGATTGTTGTACAGGATGCAAGCTACTAAAGTGGAAATAAACAAACTGTTGGCTGTGCTGCTTTGTGTGTATGTGGCTAGTTAGTTTTTTCCTATGCCCCCTCCCCACCCTCTCAAAGATGAGTACTCCGAGAGAAAAATCACTAGAATCTAATTGAAAGATGGACGATGGCTTTGTATTGTGTTATGACCATGGTTATAATTCCCACATCTGACAGCTGGATGTGTATGTAGCCAGCAAATACTTGTACAAGTTGAATAAACACAACTATCATTCTTTGACAATTTTAAGAAGTAAGTCTCCTTAATAGCCTTAAGCTTTATCACCAGGCAGTGTACCAATGCCTTAATGTTTACATTCTGACTCTTACATAGAATTTTTAGCTAGAGAATGTTGTAACAAGTGAGTTATTTCACTACTTGTGTACTAATCTTTTTTTCTGCTGCAGCCAGCTCCATGATTTATACTGTTGTCTGTGCTGGTATGATCATCCTCACTAATGTTCTTATTAGATACAAACATTTTTGGGCATCTCTTAATATTGTTAAATGGATTTTTTCCACAAATGCTCTTAAATCATAAAAGTGTGACTGGAAAGGGACCTCAGTAGGTCATCTAGTCAAGTCCCGTGCACTCAAGGCAGGACTACATAATAACTAGGCCATTCCTGACAGGTGTTTGTCTAACCTGTTCTTAAAAACCTCCAATGATGGAGATTCCACAATTTCTCTAGGCAATATGTTCCAACACTTAACCATCCTGACAGAAAGTTTTTCCTAATATCTGACCTAAACCTCCCTTGCTGCATTTTAAACCCCTTGCTTATTGTCCTATCCTCGGAGGTTAAGGAGAATAATTTCTCTCTCTTCTTTGCACTTAAACTGTTATGTCTACCCCTCAGTCTTCTCTTCTCCAGAAGAAACACAACCCAGTTTTTTCAGTATTTCCTCATATGTCATGTTTTCTAGACCTTTGATCAATTTTGTTGCTCCCTTCTGGACTTTTTCTAGTTTTTCCACATTTTTCCTGAAATGTGGTACCAAGAACTGGACACACTACTCCAGCTAAGGAGTTATCAGTGTAGAGTTGATGAGGATATTGAGCTGAACTGGACCTAATCTAAATCCTAGGCAAATTTTTGGTATTTTTTAATATACCTCTGTAAAATGATCATCCTATTTTAAGACAGATTACAATCATAAAACTGTGGCATGTACAGGGGGAAGGAGGGAAGGGTGAAATAAGATGCTCCTCGTTACACATTGTGACAAAGTCCCAAGCCTGTGTTGGTGAGTCCTATGCTTCTGGGTGGCTTCAGTGGCCTTAGAAATTCAAAAAGGCCCCAGCATGACCTCCCTTTCTCAGTGTAGCAGCAAGAGTCACTACTGAGTTACTTTCATCACTAGCCAGTATGGGAGATGGGAAGGGGGAATACCCCAGTGTCTCTGTTGCTCCATAGAGCTCAGTAGGCACAGTTCAGCCTCCTGCCTGGACCAAGTCATGCTTCCCTTCTCCAGGAGATCTCTGCAGAGTATGGGGAGGGGGACCCAGGCCCACCCTTTACTCCAGGTTCTAGCCCAGGGACCCTAATGGTGGTAGCTGTTGGTGGCTTTCCCTTCACCACTGACACCACTTTGATTCCCTGGGCCACTTCCCCCATGGTCCCCTTTTCCTAGCTTCACCCTTACCTCAGGATTCAGCAATGCTACCTCAGCCTCCTGGAGAGCACTGGAAGGAGAGCTTTTAAATGTATAAGAGACCTTGATTGGTTCCAGCTGTCTCCATTAGCCTAACAGCCTTAACTGGTTAATTGGCATCAGGTGTCTTAATTGACCTGGAGTAGCCTTTGGCTATCCAGGGAATAAGGGCCTGCTCATTCTGAAGGCTGATATACCTGTCTTCCAGCACTCTTATATTCTTCTGGTCTGAATCTGTCACAGACCATATACCTGCCACTAAATAGGGCTTGGCTACACTTGCAGGTGTGCAGCGCTGGGAGTTACAGCTGTCTTCATACAGCTGTGTAGGGAAAGCGCTGGTGTGTGGCCACACTCACAGCTACCAGCACTGCAGTGTGGCCACATTTGCAGCGCTGTTGGGAGTGATGCATTATGGGCAGCTATCCCAGCATTCAAGTGCTTTTCAAAAGAGGGGGGTGGGGTGGAGTGTGACAGGGAGCGGTGGAGAGAGAGAGAAAGAGTGGATTTTTGGAGCCAACACTGTGTATCAGCTCCCTGCCCCCTCATTTACTCTTAACTGCAAACAGCCTGCAGACCAGATCAGCAGCTGCTCCAACAGACTCCCTTTTCCCCCCCCTGCCCCCGCAGTTTCTCTCCTCAAGCAAACATTCATCCCCCTGCCTGCCTCATTCACAGCAAGGTAGTGGGTTATCTCAATTGATTGTTCACAGTCAGTTACAGATTGATCACAGCAAACAGGAGCTGTTTGTTTTTTAGATAAGCAGCTCCCGGAGCCCCGAGTTCACAACAAAACAAAGAGAGGCATCATAACAAAACAAGAGAGTAATTTTAGTTAAAAGCATTCTGGGATATCTCCTAATACCCTGGAGGCCAATAACAGCGCTGGTGTGTGGCCACACTTGACGAGCAGTGCTGTAGCACCAGCGCTGCAATCGTTATACCCCAAGCAGACCAGGTGCACAGCCAGGGAGTTGCAGCGCTGGATGTGCCTTGCAGGTGTGGACAGTTACTAAGTTGCAGCACTGGTGGAGGCTTTCCAGCGCTGCAACTCTCCAGTGTAGCCAAGCCCATCGGCGTTGTCTCAGAAGCCTACACCTACATAGGAAAGGTCTACATCAAGACATTAACTCTTTCTATTGGTGGGTTACCCATAAATTGTAGTTATAACTTGCAATCTTAAGAAATGAAATGGGAAATCTAACACAACTCTTATCTGTTGCTTGATTTTATTTCAAATTCCATTTCATTAAGTTTATCTACTGTAAAAGCCAATCCAACAATGAGGGTAAATGTAATCACCCGATCAAAATAGCATCAATATGGTACTCCCAGCAGCTGAATCTCTTGTGTGGATTTGTCCTCTTGTCCATGTCTTTACACTTATTTTAGACATTCCCTAAACTAAATGAGGGTCTGTTGGTGATTTGTTTTGTGTGACTTTTTCTAAAGTGTGGTGGGGCACTGTGGAAAGTTTTGTTTGGTTTATTTGTTTTTTTCTTTTTCTCCTGACTCTTCCACATCCATATGGATGAAAAGTTGATGCTTGAAGCAGAAGAACTTCTAGTTTTCTAGAAAGCTCCCAGGGACGCCTGTATAAAAGAATGAACTTAAAGTATGTTCCCTCGTGTTTGCTTTGACGACTTGAATAATGTGGATGATTCTTCTCTCTCAAGAGCAAAATAATATATCCAAGAATACAGCATATTGAAGATTCTGCCAACATGAACTATTGTGTACCCTAATGTGACACTTCCCCTTGTGTGGATGCTTTAACAGTTGAGGAAAAACCTCTGTTTTCATTGGGTTGAGAACTTTGGACAACTTGTGAAATTCTGAAGAGATCTGAAAACAATGGAAGTATTTAGGTTCCCTTTGTTTCTGGAGATTCTGGAGGTTGAAATTTTCATGGAGCTAGTTTAGTTTAGTTTCTGTGATTCATGATGGCAGCCAAATCAAATAGGCCTCAGTGGCTCCAGTATAAGAGGAGGCTTTTAAAGGAAGAGAGGCACTTAAAAGTGAGAAAGGAAGCCTTGCAGTAGAAATTCTCTAGAAATGACATTTTAAGTTAAGTCTCTTCCGTCCTTTACCTCCTTCCCCTAGCTCTTTCTCTTCAGTTAAGCATAAAGGAAAACAAAGGAAAGGTCAGAATTCTGAGCGCTAACCCCTAGGTGTGGTACTATGTTGGGAAGAAGGTGTGACTCTGACTATGCTCATCTTTAAAAAGACTTCCAAATAGCTTGTGCTACCATTCTGGTGGAATATCTCTTCTCAACTTTTTATTTGTAATAGAAAATTTCAGTTAAATTTCAGGTATCTTGACTACATCTCCTCAAATGAGGTACCACTGGACGATCTGTTTTCTTCTAAGGTGACTTCTATCTCTTTTGTACCTAACTTTAGAAGTGATAACTCTTTGGGCTTGTATTTTTCATAAACATAAAAAACAAAAACAAAACTAATATAGTGGTTACAAACGACTTCTTTGTTTCTAGCACTAGCACTATGCTGCATTGGTCGTCCATATTGTGCTGGGTAGGAATAATCACAAACAGCAATGGCAACTGAAAGTGATACTTGATGGTAACATGCTAAGACCTGAAATAGATTATCACCAAGGCAGGTGCGTTACAATGTATCTGAATCCAGAAATGTCAGCATGTTCTGCACTCTAACTTGTTCCTTTCATTAGTGACTTTGGTTTATAGGCTACAGATTGAATGGTCACAGACTAAACTGCTCTTTTACCTTTTACGGTGAGACTACCTACTTAAACACTGAGGCACTGGGGAAACAATGTGGGGAAGCGTCCACTGTCCATACTCTTAACTTTGTTTTTAAAAACAAAAGTTCTTGATTTCCAGTGTAGTGGCCCTTTTGTAAGTGCTAAAATCTCTTAAAAATGCTGTCAGCCTGATTTAAAATCATATCTGATAAAAAGGCGGTCGGGAACTCTTTCATGCCAAATTTCAGCCTCAGTCAAATATTTGCGGTCTAGTTATAAATCCCTGATAATCCAGGTTAATAGTAGATATATATTATAGCAGCCCTGAATCTCACATATGAACAAACTATTAAATGCTTACATACAGCCACTGGGGTTATAGAGTAGCAGCAAGCTTTTGCTAAAAGTTCTGAAATATAGAAATGGTCAGCTGTGACAGTTGGTTCAGCTTGGAATGGAGTAGAGTAGTCTTTTAAGAACATTGCGTTGTGTGAAGAAATACTTCCTTTTATTTGTTTTAAACCTGCTGCTTATTAATTTCATTTGGTGACCCCTAGTTCTTGTGCTTATGAGAAGTAGTAAACAACACTTCCTTATCTACTTTATCTACTTTCTCAACACTTCCTTAGCAACTTCTCTACTTTTGGTAGCACTTGCTTAGCTGTAACCATTTAAAACACTGTGCCCATGAGTCATGAAAGGAGCATGAAGCAGATGTTCATTATATTTATACTATCTTCCATACTCAACCTGTCCCTAAATCAGCAATCTTGTTTGAAATATCAGATTTTTTGGATAGCTTTCTTAAAAAAAAATTTTCTTTAACAGCAGTTGATGTGAAGAAACCTTCCTCAGGTCAAATGAAATGCTGCCAATCTATCCAGTTTCTTCCATAATTCCATTTATGGAGAAATTGATTCCATCCTCTTTTCAAACTCTCATTCTCTACTTGTGCGTATATTCAGTCCACTTCGTTATATTTTTGGATATGCTGACAGGCTAGTCTGGCATAGAGTAACGGCGCCACAGGTCCAACACAAAGTGCTATTCAGAAGGTTCAGAATAGCATGCCATTTTGAGAAGAGGAATGGAGAAAATGCAATGCATTTCATTAGCTTCACTTTCCAATTTGGGGAGTGTTTGAATGCACCGAATGTGGTCTGTTGTAGTCAGCTAATGAATATTGACTGCAGTTCTGTGTATATAGTCACTCCTTACTGCTGAAGCGAAAGACGCATCTACTAAATATTCTTTGAATATATTACTTGACACATGCTGGCAAGTGCAGAGTACACATGAAGAACAAAACTCTGCAACAATTTTGTTTATGGATGCTAAATAACTATTTTGGGAGGTGGAAGGAGTAGTTCTACTGTCAACAAAGACACTGCGTATGACCATATAGTGGGGCAGAGACTAGTGCATTTCTGAACATGAATGGAAGTTGTAGCTAGACCAATTCAGACTGGAAATAAGGCACACGTTTTTAACATCGAGAGCGATTAACCATTGGAACAACTTGCTACTCACTGACAATTTTAAAATCAAGATTGGATGTTTTCTAAAGGATCTGCTCTAGGAATTATTTTGAGAAAATTTTATGGCCGGTGTTATACAGGAGGTAAGAGTAGATGATCATAATAGTTCCTTCTGGCCTTGGAACCTGTGAATCTATATGAATTTATAGGCTTAACCTCTTTACAGAACTGTCGGACTTCTTCTTTTTTTTTTCTTTTTTTTTTTTTGGCCGGGGGGTGGAAATGGAGATGGGGTTAAGTATCAAACAACTCAAATTCTCTAAAGTAACTAGTTCATGAGGACCCTAGGCTGTCCCTATCTAACTCTTTCCATATTTTTATCCATTTATCCATAAAATTTCCTCTCTACTCCCCAGGTTATATATCCAAAGATCTTATTAGCCTTTGTTGCCACAGCCATGCACTGGGAGTTCCTATTGTGTTGCGTGTTCACTATAACCCCTAAATCCTTTTCAGAGTCACTGCTTTCCAGAATGCAGTCCCCCATTGTGTAGGTATGACCTTCATTCTTTGTTCCTAAATATTTAACTTTCATATAACTGTGTTTTTAAAAAACATATTCTGTTTCAATGGGCCAGTCTGACCAAGCGATCCAGGTCGCTTTGTATGACTACCCTGTTCTAATAATTATTTACCATTCCACCAATCTGTGTCATCTGCAGATTGTATCCCCAGTGATTGTGTTACCCTACTAGAAACACCCTGATTAGATGGATCTCAAAAAGTAGACATCAATTGGGAACCATTAGCCACTTTGTTATCCATTTAACATATGCTCTATTAATAATGCATAGTGCTAATTTTTATTCAGAATGTTATGCAGTACTAAATCAAATGCCTTACAAAAGTCTGGCATATTAAATCCACACAGTTTCCTTTATCAACCAAACTTCTGATTCTATTCTTTGATAGGTTTTGTCAAACATAATCTTATTTTGCATAAAACAAGTGCAGAATGCAGCAGAGGTTTTGTGAAATATTGTAGGCACCCAGCAATGAGGTGGACTTTGGGTGTTTAAGTTAAATGGCTCTCTTGATCAGTGGTGGGCAACCTGCTGCCCACGCCATCAGGGTAATCTGCTGGCGGGTCGCCAGACAGTTTGTTTACATTTGCACAGGCACCCGCAGCTCCCAGTGGCTGCGGTTCGCAGTTCCTGGCCAATGGGAGCTGTGGGAAGCAGCGCGGGACGCAGGGATGTGCTGGCTGCCGCTTCCCGCAGCTCCCATTGGCCAGGAACGGTGAACTGAGGCCACTGGGAGCTGCAGGCGGCCGTGCACATGTAAACAACTGTCTGGCCCGCCAGCAGATTACTCTGGCCGGCCACAGGTTGCCCACCACTGCTCTTGATCCTTGTTTTAAAACTGGGTTTTTCCTTCATTGACTTTGTGTCTTTCATCTATGATGGCTGATAGTCGATGTGGTGGTTTGTGCAATCATGCTTGTTGGGTTCTGTTTGGTTGGACATGTTAAACTAGCACTAAAATAAATTAACCACAGATAATCATGATTAGCTGGTCAAGATAAAATGGAGATAATCATGGCTCTATAAAGAATGGTTTGTTCATTTATTGGGTCATTGAGCTGTGCAGGAAACAGGGATGATGTAAGTGACCTTTTCTTAAATCCTAAATTCTTTTCCTTCCAGACCGGGCAGTCTTCAATAAGAAAATCTTTCTCACATATTTTTTCAGATACATCTGTTGCTCTTGCCTGCAATATTAAGGCTTTTTTTCAGTGTACTATGTAAAGAAAAATGACATGCAAGTAAGTAATACTAGATATCCTCTAAAAGCTTCTAATACGAAGGTAAATAAGGTTTATTGGCATTCTGTTTTAAAGCAAGAATAAATTTTGCCTATTGTAGCATACAGGGAAAGTGATCTTGCTTAGCATTAGATTGCATTCTCTGCAGGCAATTTGAGTTAGGACTGAGAAGAATTGGGAGGGAGATTATCAAGTATTCATGAAACTCTTCACAGTTTATTTTAAGTGGCTTTTAAATCCTCTTGCTTTTGGAGAACTTCAGTAGTCCAAAGCCATGTATTTCCAAACCTCTCCCTGCCCTCAGGTTGGCTTGCGAAATCCGTTTAAACTTAAGCAAGTCACCTTACCTCCCCATCAGATGGGCTAGGATTTGCCAATTAAATGATCAGTGAGTTTCCCATCAGCATGTCTTATCCCTGAACCCCAGTTGGAAGGCCCCCTGCTGGGACCTGTTTTAGCCAAGTGACTTGATGTTAATTGTCACACTTCTATTTAATAGAGTAGAATACGGTTGAGAGAAGCCTTGTCTCTAAATCCATCATCTTCTAAACATTTGCTGAGCTGGGTTCAGGTTAGCACATCCAGTGAGAGGTAACTGACAGTGCAAACTAGGATCCATCACCTTGAATCTTCAAGGTGATGAAGGTGCAGTCATGATCTAAAGGATGCACCTTTTGAAATGCTAGGCTTTTGGGAAGAGAAGTAGGGGAAATAGCTTCAGAATGTTAAGTTAAGGGGCAGAAGCGAATGGGAGATGACACATTTTGTCCTCTCCCACTATGGCTGCATGGGAAAAGAACACAGATCAGAAGAGTTCAAGGGTAATAAGGTGGCACTAATAGACATTTGATTAATCTTTCAACTGCCAGAAATGGCATTTCCTGTGACATTAGTTTATTTAGCTCCCTCTTGGAAGGCTTGTTCATCAGTCTGACATAAGTGCAGATTTCTTAATTCCAGATATGTTACTCATATCACAAATACTGCAGTAAGAACGACTAGCTCTGTCTAAGATGGCACACTGCAACATAAGCTGCTGAGTAATTAATTTGAACCATTGACTAAACCGGCAGTTGTCAAACTGTGGGCCGTGACCATACTTGCTGGGTCCAAAGCCAAAATCTGAGCCCAGCCACCCAGGACCAAAGCTGGAGCCAGAACCCCACTGCCCAGGGCTTCAAAGCTCAAGGGCTTCAGCCTTGGGTGGTGGGGCTCAGGTTACAGGCCCCCTTCCTGGGGCTGAAGCCCTTGGGCTTCAGCTTTGGCCCCCCTGCCCAGGACATTGGGGCTTGGGCTTTGGCCCAATCACCTAGGGCAGCTGGGCTCAAGCTTCGGTCCCCACCAATCCTGGGGTCATGTAGTTATTTTTGTTGTCAGAAGGGGGTCACAGTGCAATGAAGTTTGAGAAACCCTGGACTAAACTATAAAAAGATTTGATTTGCTTTGCTTCATTATTTGAGGCATAAGAATTACCATGTTACAGTTAACCAATAATTTAGTCTAATCTGATATAGTGGTATTTGACACCACTGCTTCCTTTCTTCCTGTATCAAATATGCTGCTGGCAATCTGAAGAATGGTGTGTGTACACATGCATTCTAGTGGGCGGGGAAGGAGCATTTTTTTTGCACTGTATGACCATAAGGATTGATGGTCATTGTCGTTCTAGCTAGTGTAAATAAAAATTCTGTTCTTTCAAGTGTCTAGTCCTTTTTTGGAATCTTAAACTCCTTAGCAGTAATCTATGTTGGTGATTCCATGAATTACCCTAATACACCCTTTAACTTTTTTTGATAGCTGAAAAATTATTCAACCTTCTAATTTCACTGCTATTTTGCTGTATGAGTGATATTTGCTATTCACTAAATTGTTGGCCTTTATCATACCACTTATTATACTCTCTTCTGTTCTTCTGCATTCCAAATTAAATACAAGCCACTTCTATTCTCTCCATATATGAAAGCATTCTCCTACCGTTTACTCTCATTGCTCTTCTCTAGATATATATTCTGTTTCTGTTGTGTCAGAGAGAGGTGGGCCAGTGGTAATGACTGAGAACAGAATATGCTACACTGATTACAACACTATTGAGGATGGGATATGCCACACTTTTAGCTATTCAGTGGCTAATAACATCTAAGCAATATCCTGCATTATCCTCATGATGTTTGTATTCTTTTATTCCTGACCTCTGACTGAAGTTAATGCATATAAATGTCTTGAGGGAGTTCTTGACTGTAGTTTATATCCTTCATTTGAACATATGTACAGTTTAAATGTTTTCTGTATTTACCTTTCAAAACTAGACGGAATAGCCTTTATGGCTCTGTTCTTGGTTCAATGACTAAAATGTCATCCTCCATAAGTTGTCATTTGACTATTCAAACTTCTTTTCTTTGACACTTAAGATTTTGATCATAAAATATAAGGGAAAAATAATGGAAACTGAGATACAAAATATAATCTCTCTTTTAAAAAACAATTTTAAGTTTCATAAAAGCTTTCACTTTATTTTTAAACAGATGGGCTTAGGTCATGAACAAGGATTTGGTGCCCCATGCTTAAAATGCAAGGATAAATGTGAAGGATTTGAACTACACTTCTGGAGGTGAGTACAAGTGTGACTTGGATAAAATATAAGGCTTAATCCTACAAACGCTCATGCACATACTTAACTTCTGGGGTATAAGTACAGTAATGCTGTTGTCTTCAGTGCAACTGCTCAAATGCTTTATTGTTAAAGCATATGCTCAAGTGTTTACTGGATGAGGGCCACAATTTGGCAGGTACCTGAGCTGCGCCTTGTAGAGCTGTACAAATAATAGCTTTTTATTTTTATTTTTCTTGCTGGCTGTTCTTTAAAACCAAATAATTGTGGGGTGTGTTTTTTTTTTAGCTTTATAAAAAATTTGAAGTAAATTTCGAAATGAAAGCCTTTTTGAATGGAAAAATCAAAACTTTTTTTTAAAAAATGTCTAAAAATGTTTCAGGAGGCAGTTGGAACAATTTTTGGTAAATTCAGCACAAACTCATGAAATGTTTTGCTTGACCTGAATTTTTGAACTACGGAAGAAAGGAATTTTGTCTGAAAGAATTCACTCTGCTCTAGTGCCTAGCTTCAGGCATGTGAGTGGTCTTCAACGGGGACTATGGGATTACTTTTGTGTTTAAAAGTTAGGTTCATGCTTAAGAATCCTGCTGAATCAAGGCCATAAATAGGAACTCCATTCCTCTATCTTATACAATGAGAGAAATGGAAAAAAAACCAAACTTTTGTTTTGATAACAAAATGTGTTGTTCCCCTGCTTCCAACAAAATACATAAGCATTTGTCTGAGATCAGCTGTAGTTAAAATTATTTTAATTTACGTTGAAATTGAGTTAATGTTTGTGGAGTATTATACAATTGCTAACTTAACTTTTGCCATGTTCAAGTAATTTATTTGAAATATTGCTTGAACTTTGATGGTATGCTGTTCCTGAATCCAAGATTTGGCTATTGCCTTTATCTTCTGTGTAATAAACAGATAGTGGCTCGTTGGTGCTTTACGAGGCTTTGTATAGCATTAGTATTCTGTAGTTCTCCTGCTCAGCAAAAAAAACTTCCACTTCTCCCATATTGTCATTTCCACCACCTGCGCCCAGAAACCAGAGTCTGGGTTCTACTAAAGCCTGACAACACTTACATTTTACTAGTATAACATTGTCGGTTAGGAATGTGGATTTTTCTTAACTGAAATAGTTACACTGGTAAAAGCCCTAGTTTGGATGCAGAATACCGGTCTTGCATCAATATAGTTTAGTCTACTTCTTGAACTGAAATAAGTGCTTATGCTAGCATAGCTTTTATACTGTATAACTATATCACTGGGTGGATCTCTAGGGTAGACAAGGTCTAGGACACATTCACTCTCTGTTTAGACATTCTGCTGCAGCAGAGATTAAACTCAGTCTGCTGGTTTCTGGATCCAAACTAGGGCTTTTACCTGCATAACTATTTCAGTGTATTGCCCCTAACTACTAACCCATCCTTCCTCTCTTGAAAGTGAAGCAAGTAGTCTGTAAAGTGAATCATGTTGTATAAATGGGTACTGAAGGGAAAAAAAAGGTCCGAGTTTTGCTGCTAAAGGAAATGCAGAAGTCTGGGTAAGTGTTGCAGCAGCTCATCAGTCAGGAGGAGGAAACGCACCTGAAAATCCATTCAGTTGATCATACTAGTTTGAAATAAAAATGCTCATATTTTAAATAGGCTGTAATAACAAATGGACAAAACCTTAACCCGATCAGCTTTTCATTTATGTTAACCTTGAATCTACTAGTTATCTTTTCACTGAGACAAGAGACTGTGGGCAACAGGAGTGGTGAGGATTGCAGTCTGAGTTGCTGTTAAGGTTGGGAGGCTTAAATGAGATCTCTAAACCCAACCACTCTGTTTTATTCTGCTTGGATGTTTTTAACCTCTGTCTGCTCTACTGTCTGAATACATTCGGCATGATACCAGTGTAGCACTACCCTCTACTGGATGGAATTGAATCTGCTCTGCAGTGTTTCAGTTTTAATTGGCTTCCCTTGGTTTCTTGTGCAAGGGTTCCCAAACTTTTTGCTGTGTGACCCTATTTTAATGAATTCCTCCCAGGACCCCAGACAGTGTGGAGGATGCCATTTTTGAAGAGCATAATGGCATCCTCCACATAGCATGACCTTGGATGCCCAATACTGTGAGGTCATGCCACATAGAGGGTGCCATATTGCTCTACAAAATGGCATCTTCTGCACAACGTGACCTTGTATGTGTGGTATTTGCAAGGTCACGCTGTGTGGAGGATGCCATTTTGAGGAGCAAAATGGTATCCTCCATTATCATGATCTTGCATGCACCATACATAAGAGGTCACGTTGTGAAGAGCAAAATGGTATCATCCACATACTAGGGATTGCAGCCACCCCAACTGCTGATGGTACGACCATAGTTTGGAAACCCCTGCTGTAGTGTCAGGCCTAAAAACAATATAACACGCTTCAAAGAGCTGCTGGGGATTCTCCTTATGTTTGTGTGGAAAAACCCCATAGGCTTTCTGGAGAACAAGACTGAGAGTTGTATGGCTAGCTGGTGGCAGGCCATTTCCCTTGTGTGGAACAGACCAGGTTTGGAAACTATAAGCCTCTTTCTATCCAGAGCACAGGATGGCTTGGGAGACAGAGGTGAAAGGATCTATGTCATAAATAGGGCCTCGTGTATGGTATGATTGTGAAGCCATGTAACTAGAGGTTATTTTTGAATTGCTACAGAACTATTTGAAAGTCTAAGCTTTTTAAAAACATCTGTCTAGGCTTCAAGGTTATAATAACTAAGTGTAAGTCAATGTAGTGGTGCCTGCAAATAGTCTACAACAATACTCTTTGTGGCAGAGATGCACCCACTTCTCAGTGGGGTATTAATACTGTAGTCGTAAGACTTCAAAATTGTCTACAACACTTATTTTTCTCTGAACAGTTTAGCGTTACCAGGCTAATTGTTTTGTTTTTTTTGTTTTTGTTTTGGCATTTCTGAACCACTATCACCATCAGGGTTTTTCTTTTTAAGAGATAACTATTAAAAACCCTAGTTAAAATAAAGACTTAAAAACTGTTAAAGTAAGGCAGCATGGAATCTACTGTTCAAATTAAAGTACGGTATGAATTGATGCTAGACTCATTCCTGCAGGGTTTTGCCACTCCTGGAAGACAAGGAAATTGTGTTGAAATGCAGACTTCTATAAACTGGGAATTCTCTTCTACAGCACTGCTCAACCACAGGGATGTGGGGCATGAGGTCTGCCAGGACTTGGGCTCCAGCCATGGGTGGTGGGACTTGGGGAGGAAGCGCCATCTCCACCCCCAACTCACCCTAGCAGGCCACCCAGCCTGTCTGGGTTGGGGAGGGGTGCAACCAAAATTTTAAAAATGACTGCAGTAGAAAGATCTTTCCCTGCTGTCAGAAGGGGTTGCCTCACAGCCATTGACTCCACAAGCAGGCAGCAACTAGCCAAGGAGACACACCACTGCTCTGTCCTGCTACATCAGCACTTCAGGGAACAGGGCCAAATGGAAGGCAGAAATCGGGGGGAGGAGGGCATGTGGCCCCACGTGCCCCACCCCCATGTGTTGCTCTGGTTGGGGGTCTGCAGGTTTGTCTATTTTATGTTTTAGGGATCCCGCTCTCCCAGTGCTCTGCCACGACCACACAAGCCACATTAAGGCGTTGCTGCGGCTTGCCAGTGTAGACTAGCCCTTACAGTATGATTACATACTTTCCCACTAGATGGGAGTGTTAGACTGGAGTCATGCAACATAACCTATTACAAGCAGCAGAGAATGTTCTGACTTGCCTTTTGAAATGCAGTCTGAGAATTCACAATGCCCTGTGAATACCAAAAGATGCTAATAGCCTGTCAAGTTCGCAAAAAAGCTATTTGGGACTAGTAGTTTCCTCCAGGTCATCTAACCCTTCAGCACCTGGTACAGCCTAGGGTGGGAAATATGGAATGTGGCTTAAACCACCATATCTTCTCTCATTCTGGGGCCAAAAGGCAGATCCTTAGGCACATCTTGCAGCTGCCCTGAGGATGTTTTAAATTGCACTGGCTCCAACGGGCTATACCAGTAGAAGGGGAACTTTAGGATTTCCTTCGAGACCTTTTCCACTCGGCTTACCCAGAACACCTCATCCAGTTCTAGGATAACATTTCATCTTGTTTTCTGGGATCCCAAAACTCTGTTCGTCACTCAGGTTACTTTAATTAGGCATGTAACAGCTCTGTGCCCACATTGGCCGGGCCCAGACATGGGGTTTGCATACAAGGTGATACCATAATACCAAATCACCTGTCACACTGCACCATTTAGATAGATTTTTCCTAGCTCAGAACATCTATTCTTGAATCTAACTGGTTTGGACACTGGGCAGATTGTGTGATAATTGCTTATGTCCTTGCCTTCTCTACAATTCAAGCTTATCTGTTCAGGGTGTTCACGTTTATCTCAACTAGCCTGAAAACACTATCTCTAGCACACAGCCTGTCACACCCTTGTTTACAGTCTAACCTTGCACTCAAGCTTACTCATGGGTTGCTGGACTCAAGAGACTTTTGGGGTGTTGGACTTTTGGGACTTTGGGTGATTTTTTTTTGTGTTGCTGGATTTAAGACCCTAAGGGGAAAAAGATACTGCCAAACTTACTTGGGGATGGGTCTTTTTCTCATGGTTTGTGTTATGAATCCTGTTTGTGGTGTTTCCCCAACATAATGCCGTATTGTTTCCCTCCTTTATGAAAAGGATTTTGCTACCCCCCCCCCCAAATTCTATGCCTATAGGGGGAAGAGGTTTGGAGTACTTGTATTCCCTTTATACTGAGGGCCAGGACCCTGAGATTTAGGGCTGTTAAACCAACCCTATGCTAGTGAGGGGAAGGAGAGGGCATGCTATGGAACTCTTCTTGGGCAGCTGAATCTGCCAGCTTCATGTTTGCTCTGTGCCAGGAGCCAGCACAAAGTGGATGTGGTAAAGACCAGGATGTGGCCCAGAGTTGTATTAAAAGGTTGGCTGTTTCAACTTCTTCAATCCCCCCCCTTCCCCTCCACCTTATCCTAACACACACATCCAGGCAGGGGGAAGGTGCTGGCAGAGGCACTGAACCTGTCCTTCATGAACTTTTCACTTTGTTTTGAGCTAATAAACCCATCCTCTATCCCCTGAGAGTAGAAGGGAGAGGAAACACTTTCCGCAACATGTAGATCTGGTGGGAAGTATAAAAAAGAAGCTGATTTCCATTCCTCATGCCTCCACTCCCAAACATACACACTGTAAGTGCTACTGCCAGCTCAAGGATTAGAATCATAGGGTTGGAAGAGATCTCAGGAGGTCATTTAGTCTAACCCCCTGCTCAAAGCAGGACCAACCCCAACTAAATCATCCCAGCCAGGGCTTTGTCAAGCACCACTTCCCTAGGTAACCCACTCCAGTGCTTCACCACCCTCCTACTGAAATAATTTTTCCTAATATCCAACCTATGCCTCCCCCACTGCAACTTGAGACCATTGCGCCTTGTTCTGTCATCTGCCACCACTGAGAACAGCCTAGCTCCATCCTCTTTGGAACCCCCCTTCAGGTAGTTGAAGGCTGCTGTCACATCCCCTCTCACTCTTCTCTTCTGCAGACTAAACAAGCCCATTTCCTTCAGCCTCTCCTCGTAAGTCATGTGTCCCACCCCCCATTTTTGTTGCCCTCCGCTGGACTCTTTCCAGTTTGTCCACACCGTTTCTGTAGTGCGGGGGCCCAAAACTGAAGGCAGTGCTCCAGGTGTGGCCTCACCAGTGTCGAATAGAGGGGAATAATCACTTCCCTTGATCTCCTGGCAGTGCTCCCACTAATGCAGCCCAATATGCCATTAGCCTCCTTGGCAACGAGGGCAGACTGTTGACTCATATCCAGCTTCTTGTCCACTATAATCCCCAGGTTTTCTTCTGCAGAACTGCCACTTAGTCGGGCCCCAGCTTGTAGCGGTGCATGGGATTCTTCTGTCCTAAGTGCAGGACTCTGCACTTGTCCTTCTTGAACCTCATGAGATTTTTTTTTTTTTTTTTGGCCCAATCCTCCAATTTGTCTAGGTCACTCTGGACCCTATCCCTACCCTCCAGCGTATCTACCTCTCCCCCAAGCTTAGTGTCATCCACGAACTTGCTAAGGGTGCAATCCATCCTATCATCCAGATCATTAATGAAGATGTTGAACAAAACTAGCCCCAGGACCAACCCCTGGGACGCTCTGCTTGATACCAGCTGCCAACTAAACATCGAGCCATTGTCACTACCCGTTGAGCCCGACGATCTAGCCAGCTTTCTATCCACCTTATAGTCTTTTCATCTAATCCATACTTCTTTAACTCGCTGGCAAGAATACTGTGGGAGACCATGTGAAAAGCTTTCCTAAAGCCAAGGTATATCACATCCACTGCTTTCCGCATATACACAGAGCCAGTTATCTCATCATAGAAGGCAATCAGGTTAGTCAGGGATGACTCGCTCTTGGTGAACCCATGGTCACTGTTCCTGATCACCTTCCTCTCCTCCAAGTGCTTGAAAATGGATTCCTTGAGGACCTGCGCTGTGATTTTTCCAGGGACTGAAGTGAGGCTGACTGGTCTATAGTTCCCCAGATTCTCCTTCTTCCCTTTTTTTAAAAGATGGGCACTGTATTTGCCTTTTTCCAGTCATCCAGGACCTCCCCCACTCACCACGAGTTTTCAAAAATAATGGCCAATGGCTCTGCAATAGGGTGGATTTGATTTTAATCATATTGATTTTTAAATCATGATTTAAATCACTGGTAAGGAAGACTCTATTTTAATTATGGATTTCTACCTAAATGTGCATTCTTGTTGGTTGTTATAACCTTAATACATATTCTTCGCAACTCAGAGATAGATGTAGGTTTCATTTTTAGAAGGTACACACTATACATTTTACGTGATTTATTTTGAAATCTTTTCAGATTCATTTTACAGCTATATCAGAAAATGAATGAATGTTTGCTTATTTCACTTACCAAAGGTAATTTGAGCAGATAGTTCACCTCCCAATGACTTCATAAATATTTCCACTTCAACAGGTTAATGATTAATATTTGGAGGATTTTCTTGCCATACTGTATTAGGGGGAGAATATCACCAGACAGACATTTAAATTATTTTGTTTAACTAAAACAACAATATTGTGTATTCTGGATTTCTTTCTTCAACAGCAAACTTATAATATTTAACAAAACAAGCATATGAATTTTTTAATTTAGTTAAACATTAAAGTTTTTAATATCAGGTTTGTTTTTGTTTAACTAATATAGTTGAATTTTTTTTCTTTCATATTTCAAAGTGACTATGTCAACCAAGTCAACATGAGAAACTTAAGATATTGGCTTCTGCAGCTAACTCAGTCATCTTCACCTTCATTTTCCTGTTTGTATCTAGAAAAGAAAAACAAGCTTTCCTGCTTTTTCAGGTCCCAAACAATTTCTCAATTTGGAATAAATTAGTCCAGAGGAAGAAAATTATTCTTTCTGAACTAGCAGAAGATGCTACTGCTGTTAAAAGTGAGATTATCACTTCAACAGTCTCTGAATCCAAGTCCTTAAGTGACTTCCGCCAGTTCAGTGGTGTGACTTTTTTTCTTTAAAACATAATCAGCAAACATTATATTTCTTGAATGGTTCACTCTTAGCTCTGAAGTGTATTATAGTTGGCATTATGGAGGGATGATTGCTGGATGTCCATGTCATAGCCAACTCCTCTTCAGTAGTTAAGGTTTGACCCTGGTACCAAGTATTGAGAATATTTGCAAGAAAATGAGCTGGAGATAGTGCTTGTCCCATTCGTTTTTTAATGCTTGTAATTTAATTCTGTCATTGCCTATTTCTTTATAAGATCTCATTCAGTTCTTTCCAAATGTCAGCAGCATCAGCAATAAAATCGCTATTTCCCTGCATTTTGTTCAAAGCTACAGAAATAAGCTCAGGGTACTCAGCATATGTTCAGTATTTCTCTTAAGCCCAATGTTGAGAACTTTGGCTCTGACAGTGCCATCTATTTTTTTCATGATTTTGTTCACAAACTGTCATCAGACTAGGCCTGTTCTTGATATATGGCTCAAAACAGTCCACTACTGAGTTCCATCGCATGTCTTGTGGGAGAGTTAGCTTGATTCCTCCCACTTTTTTCAGAGTAGCTGTTGCAAAGTGGTTGTAAGTATTTTGCAATTTCAACAACATTAGCCTTTACAGCAACTCCTCACTTAGTCGTCCCAGTTGACCTTATTTTGTTGTTACATTGCTGATCAATTAGAGAACATGCTCGTTTAAAGTTGTGCAATGCTCCTTTATAACATTGTTTGGCAGCTTCCTGCTTTGTCCACTGCTTGCAGAAAGAGCAGCCCATTGGAGCTAGCTAGTGGGGGCTTGGAACCAGGGTGAACCGGCAGCCCCCCATCAGCTCCCCATTCCCCTAAGTTCCCTGTGCAGCAGCCGCCCAGCAAGCTATCAATTGCCGGGCAGTTCAGCTGTCCCTCCCCCATGCTGCCCTGCTCCTGCCCCCTACCTTGGAGCTGCTCTTGGGAGCTTCCTGCTTGCTGTGCAAGAGGCGGGGGAAGAGGGGTGCTAATGTCAGGGTCATGGGCGCCGACTTATATGGGCTCCTGGGGCTTTAGCCCCAGGAATATTCACAGACAGGAGCTCTGCTCCAGCAATATTTGGAGCTAGGTTTCTCCCCTGCGGTGCGCTGCCGGCAGCCCAGAGCCTTTTAAATCCCAGCCGCGGCAGGGAATCAGAGAGCTCTGGGCTGTCTGCCGCGGCGGGGAGCCCAGAGCCCTCTGATTCCCAGCCGCGGCTGGGATTTAAAGGGCTCTGCGCTCCCCGCGGTTGCAGGCAGCCCAGGGCCCTTTAAATCCCAGCCGTGGCTGGGATTTAAAAGGCTCTGGGCTCCCTGCGGTTGCAGGCAGCCCAGAGTCCTCTGACTCCCAGCCGGGGCTGGGATTTAAAGGGCGCTGGGCTCCCCGCCAGAGCCCTCTGATTCCCGGCCGCGGTGGGGAGCCCAGAGCCTTTTAAATCTAAGCCGTGGCTGGGATTTAAAGGGCTCTGGGCTCCCCCCCGCAGCGGGCAGCGCCGAGCCCACTGAAACCCCGCCGCGGCGGGGATTTAAAGGCTCTGAGCTCCCGCTGTGGGGCAGCCCAGAGCTCTCTGGCTCCCGGCCGCGGCTGGGATTTAAAAGGCTCTGGGCTCCCCGCGGTTGCAGGCAGCCCAGAGCCCTTTAAATTCCAGCGGCTGCTGAGATTTAAAGGGTTCTGGGCTCCCCTGATTCCCGGCCCCGGCTGGGATTTAAAAGGCTCTGGGCTCCCCGCGGTTGCAGGCAGCCCAGAACCCTTTGAATCCCAGCCTCTGTCCGCTGATTGCCCCCTCCCCAGACCCCTGCCCCAACTGCCCCCCAGAACCTCCACCCCCTATCTAAGCCCCACTGGTCCTTGTTCCCCGATTACCCCCTCCCGAGACCCCTGCCCCTAACTGCCCCTTGGGACCTCAGCCCCTATCTAAGCCTCCCTTCTCCTTGTCCCCAACTGCCCCGCCTGAGACCCCACCCAACTTCCCCAGGACCGCACCCCTACCTGTCCCCTGATAAACCTCTTAGACTCCCATGCCTATCCAATTGCTGCCTGTCCCCTGACTGCCCCTTTGAACCTCTGCCCCATCCAACTCCCCCTGCTCCTTGTCCCTTGACTGCCCCCCGGAACTCCCTACCTCTTCTCCAACCCCCAAACCGCTTACTGTGCCACTCAGACCAGCGTATCTGGCTCCATGCAGCTCCAGACAGTTGCTGCCATGCTCCCCCATGGATCCCACAGCCCTCTCCCACCCCCAGCACCTGCCTTCCAGATTTGAACACCTCAAAATTCAGGAGTGCTCAAGCTCGGTTTGGGCAGCTTTTACTTCATTTCTCCCAAATCAGTTTCCCCTGCAAGGTGCCAACTGAAGGTGTTGGAGAACAGAGAGATCAGGTGGCCTCCTAATGCCTGGAAAAGAGACAAAGGCCGGAGGAGGGAGTGTCAGTGCCTGTGCGGACTTCTGGGAAGTGCACGGTGTGGAAGGGAATGCTGTGATGCTTTGGAACATCTCCATACAAAGCCAGTCAGGACTCTGGGGGAGCCTCCTCTCTCGGAGCATACTGTCTCCAGGGCAAGAAGCTTACACCTTCCTGGGTCTGACCTCGGAGCATTCAGCATGCCCTTCCACGTCATGCACTTTCCAAAGTGAGTCTGCCCAGGCTGGTCCTGGGGCAACCAGAGGTCGCTGCACCCCAACTCTGCAGTCAGATGTGACTCTCAGCCAGACAGTAAAACAGAAGGTTTATTAGATGACGGGAACACAGTTTAAACAGAGCTTGTTGGTACAGAAAACAGAACCCCTCTGTCAGGTCCATCTTGGGGGGTGGGGAGCCCAGAACCAAGTTCTGGGTCTCTCCCAATTTCCCCAGCCAGCTCCAAACTGACACTCCCTCCTCTGGCCTGTGTGTCTCTTCTGGACAAGGAGGCCACCTGATCTCTTTGTCCCCAACACCTTCAGTTGGCATCTTGCAGGGGAAACTGAGGCACCCACACAGTATTCAGAGAAAATATTAAGAACATTCCCACTTCATCACAACAGATGCAACAAAATATAATACTGTATATTGAAGTAGGCAAGTGCTGCTTCTGACTTTCCACTTTTAATTGACCCTTGTAATCTTGTGGCACTGACACGTTGTAGCTTCATTTTATATCGGCTTACAGGGCGGGAGCGGGGGGGGCACCACCATTTTGGGCCCCACCAAAAATTATACAAACCTGCCGCCTATGGTCAGGGTGTTCTGCTCCCCCCACTCTTGCACACCACTCCTGTACCCTCATCTCCAAAGATCAGGGGGCGGGACATGACAGGGCTCCGGATGGAGGGAGCCCTGCTGGCAGCAGCTGCTATCTCAATCTTCTGGTCTACTCAAAAAGGCAATGTACTTAGAGTGGGGTCAGCGTACTTAAAGGGGCAGTGCGAGTCTCCCTCCCTCTCTCTCTCTCTCTCACACGGTGTGTGTCTCTGTCTCTCTCTGCCATGCTGTCTCCCCTCCCTCCATTCATGCTGCCTTGTTAATGTAGCCTCACACTCTACAACAATGTGTTAACCCTTGAGGGCTCAGGGAATGAATATATATATTTTTCAGGAACATAGCTACAATGTTAAGCAAGGAGTTACTGTATTTCTGGAGCACTGAAGTCTTTGGCTAGGTGCAACCGTATGTTATTAGCTTGGGACTCTCTTCACTCTCTTCTAAATTTCTTCTCATCTTGGATACATTTGCAGCTTTGTCTGTGACCAAGCTGCGCACTAAACATTTGAGTTTTTTTCGCAGTTTGCTATAGCTTTTACTGCTGCTACTTGTAAGTATTCTGCTGTGTGTGCATTTCCTGATGTATCAATTGTTTCTGTAAGGAAGATATTCCCTTCTGTTGTCACACAAGCATATACAACAGGATCATTGTAGACATTGCTCCACCCTCAAGACTCAGGTTAGCAATTTCACCCTCTAGACCTTTTGCACACTGCTCAATTTCTCTTTCATACACACTATCCAGGAATTTGCCTGCAACATCTGCTCTGTTGGGTGGACTGTATCCGGGTCTTAATGACTGAACCATGTTAATGAAGTGTGGGTTCTCAATCATACAGAAAGGAGAGTTTGTTGCATAAACAAAGCGGGCAAGTTTTTCATCAATTACCTCTTTTTTGTAATCTGCTGGTTCTTATCACAAACTTATCTATGGTTTGTGGATGATGGAGATTGTTTTTCTTTTTGCTACAGGTGATATACTGTGGCTATGTGACATACATGTGACTGAAATACCATCATTGGCAGATAACTCTGAAACTATAGAAAATGATGGTGATCTTGAAGGTGGATAGTCTTCAGAATCCTGCATGTTGAGGATGGATTCTCCTAAACAAAATAAGTCAATGCAGTTACTTAGTTATTACCATACTGCTAATTTAGTATTACTCATTGCATTCACTGACACTCAGTACTACTTTAAAGGTGAAATTGTAAAAGGAAGATTTGCCTATTTCAGCTATTTATATTTTATCACAACTGCATCTAGAATGATAGTACCATAGAGTAACAACTATGTTTTGCTCAAACATGAGAATTCAGGAATAGTCCAGAAGGAAGACAGACAGTCCTTACGAAGTATGAAATAAAAAAGTTTACCAACCTGAAGATCCTGCATGCTCAGACATGTTCCTTTCATCATCTTCAACGCAGCTTCCTCCTGAGAAGGAACACTTCTTCTTTGAGTGATTGTTCATGTCCATTCCAGCCAGGTGTGTGCGTGCCTCGTACATGCCAGCCAGAAGATTTTCCCTTAGCAGAGTCCATAGGATCAGCCTGAGTGCCCCCTAGGCACCTCGGCACCAGCCACAGTGCCGAATCCCCCATCAGCACTGGCACCGCAGCTCAAGTACTGTCAGCCCCAAACTTTGCTTGCCTCCAGCATTTATAATGGTGTTAAATATATAAAAGTGGTTTTTAATTTATAAGGGGGGTCACACTCAGAGGCTTGCAATGTGAAAGGGGTCGCCAGTAAAAAAAAGTTTGAGACCCACTGCCTTAGAAGGAGTTTATTTCCCACCTGGGGGTCTTCCTGAGGATGCTACAAATGCCTCCGAGCAATGGCTGCTGTGGCACTACAGGGACATGTAACCATGGATTCCATCTTGGAATACCAGTGTTTTTCCACTGACTGGCATGGGAACCAAGCTTTGAGGCAGAGTTCTTGCCATATGCAAAAGCTATTTAAGGCAGGGGAGTGACATCAGCGTGGTTCTTTACTGACTCCCTGCCCAAAGAGACTCCTGGAAACACCTGAGGAACAAAGACTGAACTAGGGGGAGGAGAGGTCCTAAAGGGATTTTTAGCCTGTGAAAGGAACACCTGGGGTTTTTAAACTGTAAGCAAGTGCAGCTGGCCCCTTAAGAATCTCTGTAGCTTGCTTGAATCACCATTTAGAGTGAGAATTTGCTATTCATATCCAATCTGGAAGAGAAGCTGGATATGAGTCAACAGTGTGCCATTGTTGTCAAGAAGGCCAATGGAGTATTGGGCCTCATTAGTAGCACTGCCAGCAGATCGAGGGAAGAGGATTATTCCTCTCTTTGACACTGGTGAGGCCACATCTGGAGTATTGCATCCAGTTTTGGGCTCTCCACTACAGAAAGGATGTGCACAAATTGGAGAGAGTCCAGTGGAGGGCAACAAAAATGTTTAAGGGACTGAGGCACATGATTTATGAGGAGAGGCTTTGGGAACTGGTCTATAAAATCATGAATGGTATGGAGAATGAATAAGGAAGTGTTATGTACCCTTTCACATAACATAAGAACCAGGGATCATCCAATGAAATTAATAGACAGCAGGTTTAAAACAAATATAATGAAGTACTTCACACAGCACACAGCTAGGGGATGTTGTAAAGGCCACAGTTCTTTGAACAGGGTACAAAAAGAGATCTAGATAAGTTCATGGAGGATAGGTCTATCAATGGCTATTAGCCAAGATGGTCAGGGACAAGACCCCATGCTGTGGGCGTCCCTAAATCTCTGACTGCCAGAAGCTACGACTGGATGATGGGAGGGATCACTCAATAAATTTCCCCGTTTTGTTCATTCCCTCTGAAGCATCTGGCACTGGCCACTGTCAGAAGACAGGATGCTGGGCTAGATGGACCACTGGTCTAATCCAGTATGGCGATTCTTATGTTCTGTTCTTGTGGTAGCTACTTCAGATATAGATTTGCATTTGTCCTCTTGAGCGAATATTGCAATATCTGACCTTGTTTTTAAGCACTTATTAGTAACTCTATAATAACAAACCACTGTGGGCATGTGCAATAAAAGGGAAGTGTGGAAACTGGTAAAGAAATTACCACTTGAGGTTTATAAAGATTGGGTCTTTTAAGGGCAAAGAAGATTACTACAGGAATGATGAAAAACCTCTTTAATTTCAGAAGGGTCACCCAGTTTTTGTTCTATTCCTATTTTAAAAACACTAAATTATAGGTGTAGATGTACACTTTTGGAAGGCAGTAAATATGCTTTTTTAGTGGTTCATTTTGATGCATGTAACTAATGTGAGATGCGGCCTGCAGTTAGGGTGCTAACTGCCTATATTCCTCCAAATTTATAGAAAAATATGTCGAAACTGCAAATGTGGCCAGGAAGAACATGATGTCCTCACAAGCAACGAGGAAGATCGAAAAGTGGGGAAGCTCTTTGAAGATACAAAATACACGACCCTTATTGCAAAGCTGAAAACTGATGGAATTCCTATGTATAAACGCAATGTAATGATACTAACTAATCCGGTGTCTGCCAAGAAGAATATATCCATCAATACTGTGACATATGAATGGGCTCCTCCTGTTCAGAATCAGACACTGGTAAGAAATGCAGAACTTATTTTCTGCTTAGTGATAACATTTTCCCTGGGTGTGGGTTTGTAGTATTTTTGTTTTTCTATTTTGGTGGTTGAGGGGAAGGCAGTGGGAATCCACACTAAGGGTCAACATTTATGGATCTTGTATAGGATCAAGTCCTTGTTTTTTATTTGATTGTATCTCTGATCCTTGTTTTATAGATCTTAAAATTCTCAGTTGCTTCAAAACCTGATTCTCTCTTCCTCTTTCCCCCTCCACCTCTCAAATAAGTGTGCTGGTATTCAGCCTGCCCCACCTATGTCTTCATACAGATCTCAGTATGTTATAATTTACTGCACACTGTCCATCTGTGAGGTTTTTACTTTGGAAGTGGTGGGGAAGAGGCCATGTTCTTGTCTAATCGTTAGGATTGAACATTGAATTAGGCATATGCCTTTAGTAATGGCACTTAAAAGAATTAACAAATCTCCAAATCTGTCCTTGCTAGAAGGACTGAAAGAAATGGGATGTACTGTTTTAAAAAAATATATATAATTTATGTCATTGTTTAAAGTAAAGGGAAACACTCAATGCTGCACGTTTGTTACTGTATATGGTAAGAACGAGCTCAATGTTGATATCTAAAAGAAAAGCTCCCTTCAGTTTGTTAGCAGCTCAACCAGATGAGACACTTGGATAGCCTTTTGAGGATTTTTATTTTACTTTTTAACTTGAATTGTTGACTTTATGTACTGGAGTGCAATCTGATCCGTAGCTGGAGATTCTCTCTTTATGGCCTGCTTCTAACTATGATAGGATGCAGTATCTTTTTTCAGTGACTTGCTTAAAATTACATATGCTAAACCCTTCAGTACTTAACATTCATTTACAGATTGTATTTTTAGTTTTGTACTTGCTTTCCTGAAACTATCTTCCTCTTTTGCTACAGTTATTTGTAACCAGTTCTGTGCCCTGAGCAAGCTGCCTAATGCTTTTTGGTTCAGTTTCTCCATCTGTAAAATACTTAGCTACTTTACATACATGTTGACAATGTTTTCAGAGTGCTATATAAATATTAAACATTGTTGGAGACTACTTACAGGAGTAAATACTATTTTTTTTTAATGTAGTAATAGGCTTGGAATCAAGCATGTCTTTCATGTTGGGCAGAAATCAGGTAATCTACTGCATTCATCTTGATCTACTAAAATTTGGGAGCTTAATGTTTATATAGAAGATTTTGCTAGTGGTTAGACTGTTGCTGGTTTTAGCCACGTGTTTAAAAAGCTAGATTCCATAACTGAAGTGGTATCTGATATCTAATTCTTCCTGGTTTAGGCTAGACAGTATATGCAGATGCTTCCAAAGGAGAAACAGCCTGTGGCTGGCTCAGAAGGTGCTCAGTACAGGAAGAAACAGTTGGCTAAGCAGCTGCCTGCTCATGATCAGGATCCTTCAAAATGCCATGAGTTATCTCCTAATGAGGTGAAGCAGATGGAACAGTTTGTGAAGAAATACAAGAATGAGGCACTTGGTGTGGGAGATGTCAAGTTCCCTAGTGAGGTGGAAGCTAAAGCCACTGACAAGAATACTGCAAATAATGGTGACAGAAGCACCTCAGCAGCTGTAGGAGCAATGGAGGACAAGTCATCAGGTCAAAAAGGATCCCAGTATGTAAGTATAAAGATAACAGCAGGTAATAGCAAAGGCTACAGGTAGACTTCTGTCAGATACCATTGAAACTACTATTTTAGCCTACTGAGCTTGTACGTTGGAGGTATTTGAAATATCCTTTAATTGAAATGCATGACTCTTGGCAGTATTAAATAAAGTATACCACAAATACCTCTAAGCTTCCTAACTACGTAGACTATTATACCTTATTCTCATAAATAATATAACAGTGTGGTTCATAATGAGGTGATCATGGATGAGAATAGTATTCTTTCTTTATGCTATAAACTAATCTCCTAAGGGAAAGGAATGTTCTTAGTAGTCTGTGTTCTCTCTCTCTTTCCCCCCCCCCCCTTGCTGGGAAGTGAAGATTTTCTGAGGTAACTTAACTTGCTGATTTTTACCTAGAACTAAAAGACCAAAATATTATATATCCCTAATAAAGTAAGTTTCCTCACCAGTCAGACTGTATAATTAATTGATATTTTGACTAGTCAGATTTTCATGTTGAGAACTACATTTTCTTTCTCTAGTATGGTCTTCAGTTCTATGCAGTGTTGAAGGGAAGACATTAATTCCCAGTATTGGTAGTAAATTTTTATCGTCTCGGCAAGGATCTGAATAAAATATCTTAGTTGACAGTTCCACAAAAATGAAGCAAATAAATACTACCCTTGTGTTTTTATATTCTTATACAAGTATGTTTTAACCATACTTGCTTTGTTAGGATTAGAGATTGCAAACTCCTGCTGTGTATATCTCTGATACCTGTGTATAAAGAAGTGCAGTTTAAGTGAGGGTTAGACTGAACCACAGGTGACTTGTTACCAGAATTTAGGACTTTACCATTTACTTATTGCCCCTCCTACCATTGCTATTGGAATTCAAAGAGCAGATAGTGAAATTACAAGAACTCATATTATTCACCTGCTTTAGAGTTCATTCTCTGTAAGTGTATCATAAGAGTTATTCCTACATAGGACTAGATTCTGTAGCATTTTGTCTAGTGTATTCAAAGCTTTTAAACTAAGTGTGAACTGATGCAGTTAAGGAACTCTATCTGACCATCTCTGCAATCCTTATTCAACTGCTGCAGCAAACTAGATATTGGTAACTACTTTTTGAAATAAATAACAAGACTGCCATTGCAATAATGGTTGCTATTACTGCATGTTAAAAATAACGTGCCCATGTGTAGCAACTCACCTCTTGACAGGCCCTGGTGAAATTAAGCTATAATACAACAAGATACGTCATGCAGTCAGAACCACCTTCTTGTGATACTGCAGCAGCAATATCTTTCGTGTTACAAAATAAACTCTCTAATATTTTCTTAGAAGCACCCCCTTGTGCAAAGTGTGATACCTTGCAACACACCCTAATGATAAACTGCTCTGGATTACATTGGCTCGAGGGAAACATAGCTCAAAACCCCCTGTGGAGGAGCATTTACAGAAAATGGCCTGCTGGCCGTTCTCTCCCATTTAAATCTCCTAGGAGTGTGTAAGCTAAAGCACCTCAGTGTAGCATGGTCTGCCCTGGTAAGAAGGGGTCAGATAGTGACATTGTGACCCATATATATTTGTGTTTCCAAACTGAATTTAAGTGGGGGTGGTTGGGACTCTCCCAATACCTTGATAAAACCTAATCTTTACCTGTATCAGGGCACACTCAAATACATATTTTCATTAAAATGAACTTTTTGTTTTGCTATAAATAAGAAGCCTCATAGAGCAGGGAGATTAGATAGTCAGGATTCAGTGAATCAAACTTTATCTGTTTGGTGCAGGAAAAAATCTTGTGTGAACAATGCCCCTCTTTGTCCCACAAGGGCTAGTGGGTTGTTGGGGAGATGGAGTACATGGAGATCCTACTCTGGCTCAAATTGAAACTAATTGGAGCCAGTGGGAAGTTTTCCTATGGGAGCAGAAGCAGGCCTGAAGTAAGGATATGAGCCAAAAGAATATTTATTACTTCTAGTGCTTTCCTCTTCAGCAGTTTCATTGCCCCATTTTGTTGTTTGGACTCTCCCTTTCATGTACGCTTCCTGGAGATATTTTATTTGAAAGGAGTGAAAAGCAGAGTAGAATATTTTATTGACTTCAGTTTTGGGGGAAAAATGAAAGGAGCCAATCAGACTAGAGGATTGCAGCAGCTAGTCAGTGGAGAGTTTCATATTCACAGTATAGCTATTGGAGGGAGGAAAAGAGGCACCCCGTGAAACAAAACCAATCAGTACAGACAAGCGCGTAAGTGATAAATAAACGGTATAGCATACACCATCTCTAATGTCCAACTGGCGGACAAAACCACTTCAGTAGAGAATATAAATATTAGTAAAACAATATGCCTAGACTTCTTGGCACCTATTTGTAGTATGATTGTGTTTATACTTTTCTCTTCCTTCCCCCTGCCCAAAGATAGATAATTGGAGAACAGCCATGAGTGGCTCAGCAGCACAGGAGTGTAGGCTTAACACACAGATTTCTGAAATCAGAACAATATGTGCCTTCTATGTTTGGCAGATACAGCCACTATTTTATAATCTCTTCTCAATCCTTAAAAGTACATGGCCTTATTCTTATTTCATGTGATCCAATTTTACTCCAGCAACTGTTGGTTTCACTAGTTATTCCTCATTCTCACAAAAAGTTGGTCCATAGAATACTAGATTAGCTAATGGGATAATGGTCACTCGCTTTTTGGGTGCTGTTCTTGATTCTGCATAGATTCCAAGGCCAGAAGGGACCACTGTTACCATTTAGTCTAACCTCCTGTATGACACAGCTCTCCGAACTCCTATAGTAATATGTACTAATTTACTTTCATACTGTTGCATGAGCCATGTGAAATTTTCTGGTGGTCTCAGTCCAGTTCTAGTGGATAAATATACACATTGCAAAAACCACCATCCAGTGAATTAGCTTTTCTTCTTGTATTATTGCTTAATTAAACCTATTGTTTGACCTGGGATCAAACTTTCTAACCTTGACCTTGGGAGTAACTCCACCTCCTTAATTTTAGGCTGGGAAGTTAGGACTTACTGAAATACAAATTTGTGGGATTTTTTTATAGATATATTTTTTATATATCCTCATTTTATATCTAACTTAATTTGGATGGCTTCATTGTAGTCCTGCTACCGCTGCAAATTAAACATGAAAGAAGGCGATCCAGCCGTTTATGCTGAGCGTGCTGGATATGACAAACTGTGGCACCCCGCTTGCTTTGTCTGCTGCACCTGTAGTGAACTTCTGGTGGACATGATCTACT
The DNA here is from genome assembly GCF_016161935.1 of Mauremys reevesii. NCBI lineage: Eukaryota > Metazoa > Chordata > Testudines > Geoemydidae > Mauremys > Mauremys reevesii. Next base: position 313,699,077 of record NC_052623.1, read on the forward strand.
TCTGGAAGAATGGAAACCTATATTGTGGAAGACACTACTGTGACAGTGAGAAACCCCGATGTGCTGGATGTGATGAGGTAGGGAAAGCCCCCAGTCCCCTTCCCGTGTTCATATTTAGAATATAGGTTTTTTTTACTGCAAACCAGTCTTTCCTTCTGAAAATAATTGAATATTAACAAAACAGTCCTATACAAAGGGATGAATGATACATTTTAATCATAAGTTAAATGAGAGATGACATATGTATGGAATACAATGCAGTTAGCTTGGTCTTGTTTAAGTCTTTCTTGCTAAGGACGCTAGGTGGAGTGCCTTGCTAAATTATACAAATATCTTAGTGCAAAATGCAGAGAGCAGACTGATTAATGCCATTGGAATCTACTGCATTAACAGAGTCAATAGAGGGTCTCTGAAACAAAGCCAAGCAAATGTAATTTTAAATGTGCATGGAACAGACACTTAAATGTGCAGGAACAATCTGGATTCAGAAACAGTGGATTCAAATGACCAATTTTTGGAAAACTGGCAACATGCCTTGTTAGTGGTATAAAGTTTCCTAGACAGAAATACTGTTCAGATCATACATTTGTGGTGTTTTTCCCCCATAGCTGATATTCAGCAATGAATATACCCAGGCAGAGGGTCAAAACTGGCACCTGAAACACTTTTGCTGCTTTGATTGTGACTGCGTCTTGGCTGGGGAAATCTATGTCATGGTAAATGACAAGCCTGTCTGCAAACCATGCTACGTGAAGAACCATGCTGTGGTAAGATACTTGAAGTTATCTTGATTTGTAAGAAATGAGAATGACTACAATAACTTCTGATGGTACAATAACTTCTGATGTACAGAATGTACAATCACATTCTCATCCATACGATCTAAGGTATGAATTGTTTCAGGTTGGGTCAAAGTCCATCAGTTGTCTTCTATTTTCACTTGATACTGAAATAATTTTCTAATTTGTGTATATATAGAAGCAGTTTATTAGGTTAACAGATTGCATTCTTTTAGACAACTTACAGAGCATTTAGTATGTAAACTTGAGTCAAGACTTCCTAGACACTGAAAGATTTGAAAATGGGCTAGTGATGATTTTGTGGGTGAGGTAATATATCTTTTAATGGACCAGCTTCTTTTGGTGAGGGACAAAAGCTTTCAAGCTTACAAAGAGCTCTTCTTCAGATCTGGGAAATGTATTTAGCTTTGACACTCTGAGTACATTTCTCAGATCTGAAGAAGAGCTCTTTGTAAGCTCAGAAGCTTGTCTCTTTCACCAACAGAAGTTGGTCCAGTAAAAGATATTACCACCACCACCTTGTCTCTCTAATATCCTGGGACCAACACCACTACAACAACTCTGTATACAATAATGATGACTTGTGAAACTTAGTAGGCTAGCAGGATGGTTTTAAGATATAGGAGACATTAAGTCATTTTGCTAACATAAACCATGGCTACTACCATTTTCACACTTTCACACTGTCAGTTTCATCACCACACCATCAGTGGTTTTTTCAATCTCAGATGTCATCATTACCTTTCAAGTATTACTGATTACACATAAAGTAATAGTGCAGATCATCATGAAGTAGGAAGTGAGTTCCCCAGCAGGTCAGATTTCCTAGGCAGCCCTGCTTTGCCTTCTCCTCTGAGGCTATGAACAGCATAATAGCCCACAGTTAAGTTACTGCACCGCCCTTTCTAAGCAAGCACATTTATTCTTAAGGTGAAAGAACCTACACACATGCTAATAAGCTTACCAGCATTCACTCCAATTCCAACAAGGAGTCTAGCAGATGAACCGTCCTTAAATGCCATACAAGGGATGTTCTGTGGTCACAAGTTCATAACACCTTTTTGCTCTGACCAAGAATGTTCATGAATCTAAGTCCTCGTGTAATAGGTGATCAGCTGACAAAGGCCCCCTCAGGGCGGGGTTGCCAAAGGTTGAGCTTTTGTATAACTGGAGAGGGTACATTGTTTCAAACAGTCCTCTGATGCTCCTAACACTTTCCAGGGTTTACATTAGTCAGGTCTACCCCCACGGACCTTACGTACAATCCCACAATAATACAAACACATTTGCATTTGTAATACAATGAATTCCTAAGATACTTAAACTTAATTCAATAAGGTTTGTCCAGAAAACTGCAGGATGTTGCCATATCTGTTAAAACAGGAGCTACTGACCATACTGGATTGTGTTACAGAAATCAGTGGGTAAAAAATGCAAGTAATTGCAGAGGTCAGTGATGGTGCGAGGTAACTTCCCCTACACTGGCTATGCAATTCATCAGGTCTCTGTGCTGTGTTGTCAGTGGCAAGCTGTTCCAATAATGACAATGACCCTGGAGGTGGCATTTAATATGGTGCTGTGTACAACATATAGCACAATGAGGACTTGTCCTGGTTGGCCCCTTAAGTCACCACTGCTATATAAATGTTTAAGTTTAGGCTCTGTTGCAATGGATTCTTCGAATTTTTTTTTAAAATTTTTAAACACTAATGCTTGCTCGTTCGCTTATTTTTAAACATGTACGCTGACTACTTGAAACCATCTGATAGCCGAGTTAGGCTTTAAAGCTTCCTTTTGGCCTAGAAGAGTTCTTATAGTATTTATTCCCTTTTATGTCATTCACAGCCAGTAATTCCTATTGCCTTCCATGAGTTCTATCTTTTCCTCAAATTGGAGAGAGACTGTGTTTACGATTTGATTGCTGTTTTCACTCATCAGGTCTGCCAAGGCTGCCATAATGCTATCGATCCAGAAGTTCAGCGTGTAACCTACAACAACTTCAACTGGCATGCCACAACAGAGTGCTTCCTGTGTTCCTGTTGTAGCAAGAGTCTAATTGGCCAGAAATTCATGCCGATAGAAGGAATGGTCTTCTGCTCAGTAGAATGTAAGAAAAAAATGATGTCTTAAGAGGGGGAATATGTACATGAAACTAAGTATCCCCATGTTTCAAAGTCATTGCATTTCTACTGTAAAATGCAATAGCTGAGCATTTAAAAATTGGCATATTCCCAAAGACTCTGAATGAATAACCAAGAAACTTGCTCTGTAACTTGCTTTCTTTAACTATGAGTAATACTTTGTGAAAGTTTCATATTTCTCTATTCTTTATGGTATTGCTTTTGAGCACTTAATACTAACTCTTTCATATCCCAGATATGTAGAATATGATGTGAGCTACATACCTTAAGAGCTGTCTTCACCAAGAAGACTTTCCTTTATCCTTCTCTTGTAAAATGTAGGATAGAAAACAAGCTTAGAACTAACAGAGCATATTTCCTGGGTGTGGCGCTTTATGTGAGTGATTCATACAGGTTTCTCACTCCAGTTAGGGCAGTACATTAATTTTAACGGTTTTAAAAGCATTCCTGCTTTCATCAAGCACTTTGCTAAAGCCACACATTTTGTCTAACAAAAATGCACCCAGATTTATAGAACAACTCAATAAAAGCGGAATGCAATCTATCACCTAATCTTCTTAATTTACTCTCCCTGAAAACAACTTAACTTTTTAGTAGGTGTACATGAAAACTAAAGAAAACTGTTGTCAAGCTGGAATATATGAGTGAGGATTCATTCTTCTAGTTGAACAAGATTAGGCCAGTCTGATTTTTGAGCATATCCTTTCTCCTCTTCTATAAAGAATTTTAAACTGGCTTTTCCAGTATTTGTGAATGCCCTTTTCCTAACTTGTACAGTTTATCAAGGGGCATGGCACAGAATAACACCTATTTTATTCTGAGAATCTGACATTCTACGAAAGGTGAAGGACTTTACATTTTGAGTGATCTGAATTTTTATCCAGAGGTTAGTGGCATATGTTGTAAATTCTTAGCAGCAGCAGAAACAAATGGATAGTTTTCTCACAAGACCCTTTCAGTATTTGAACAAAAACTTTACAGCTGCATACTAACTTTACTTACTCTAGAACTCAAAATGAATTAAATATTGTGATTATTTTGGGGAGAGATCTGATGGGGGTGGGGGGCTGAAATTTACATTTGTTTACTTTCTAAGAATAAGTTCTATGCTGAAATGTCTTAATCTGTGTAATACAGGTGCCAAACATGAATGAAAGAGATGTTGGTCTTGTAAAGAACTATGCAAATTTTCTAATTCATCTCTTTAAGAATTACATGTCATGTATGTACCTTAATGCTCACAAATAAAAAAGCTTTGCTCAACTTAAGTTGCATAATTTTTATTCCACTCTTAATTGCTGTAATTATGCCTTTACTGCAGCAGGGGGAGTTAATGTCAAGAACAAAAAAATAGTCTTTGGGTAACAATTCTAAGCTTCACACTGTTCTGAAGACAATACTTGTTCCTGTTGTCTTTTTATGCGCTTTAGAATACGGAAGGGAAAGGTCTGTTCAAACCATGTATTGATCATGATCTTGATATGAATGTATACAACTTTGTTCAAATACCACTAGTTCCAATTTTGTATCAAAGGTCTTGTGTTTAAGGCACAGGACTGGGAGCCCTGAGAACTGTGATTTCTCTCAGCTTATCTGCTGAGTGAGAATGATATGCTAGAACAGCACAAAAGCATTGAGGCCTTTGTAAAGTGCTTTGAGAGCCTGTGAGTGTGCTTCAAAATACCACAGTTGGAATTACATGAACAATAACCAATTTAGTATTAGTCTAGCACAGGGGTTCTCAAACTGGGGGTTGGAACCCCGCAGGGGGTCGTGAGGTTATTACATGGGGGGTCGTGAGCTGCCACCCCAAACCCTGATTTGCTCCAGCATTTATAATGGTGTTAAATATATAAAAGTGTTTTTAATTTATAAGGGAGGGTTGCACTCAGAGACTTGCTCTGTGAAAGTGGTCACCAGCACAAAAGTTTGAGAAACACTGGTCTAGCAGGACCACAAACATAGGTTCCCTGGACCCTTTATTTTGGAAAATTGTACAACCTTCTCCTTGGGCTTGAGACATCCTAACAGCCCAAGAGGACATACCTAAAGTGCATGTCTCTGAACTTGTACCACCATGGACTATGATCTTGCAAGCTAAACAGGTTCAGGCTTTGTCACTAGCTAGATGAGACATCCAAGGAAAACAAATGTGCCATAGGAAGTGGTGAGGGTGATTCCCATGAACAACTCTTGGAATTAGTACTGAACCAAAGACCTGTCATGCTGGTGGAGGCACCATCTGTTGGATGAGAATAAAACAAGGTCCCAATCGCTTTTAAAGATGTAACTGCTGCTTTTTTGCAAGTGTTGGGTGAATCTGCCATGATGTCTGACCAAATTCCATTCTAGTAATAGTATGTGATCTCCCTAAATGATTCTTTAATTGGCCAAGATGTTCACTTTCTGTCCTTCAACTGTCATGTGATTTTGCTGTTCCCAGGGCAATGACAACATTCAGATATACCAGAGGAGCTGGTTGTAGTGATGATTAAGTGATAGTTTCACACCTTGAGGTTTATAGATGACACTGGGTGGGGGAGGGTTAGACAAAACTGCCAAACTGAGGCAATGCACATTCATTTTCTCAATGAGTGACTGATTGACAGTTGTTAATGAAACTTGTCAAGCTGAAGCCCAGTGTTTTGTTGTAACGAGCTCACTTTCTCAAGCACAGCAGCCTGGCTGTCTTCTCTAGCTAGACCTGGACTAGATGTTTGTGCCTTCGTTGCCTCTCAGCTGGACTACAGCAATTCGATATACCTGGGCATGAAACTTCCAGCACTTAGGAAACTCCAACTAGTAGAAAATATTGCAGTTCATCCTCTCACAGCACAGGCTACCATGAGCACATCACACCTGTCCCCCCCACACTTTGCACTGGCTTCCGATAGACTTTTCAAATCAAGTTCAAGGTCTTGGTTCTTATCTTCAAGGCACTCTGTCTAGACTCCTGGGTCTAGGATACTGAAAACACTGTCTAAAGCTCTGGGACGAAGACCATGGTCAACAGCTTCACTCAGCCACAGTGGAACTCTCAACCATAAGAGCCAAGTTTGTCTGTGCAGGAGCTAGAACCTTCTTGGGAGTGGTCTGAGACTGGAACTAACTCCCCGAGAACCTAAGGGCATCTCAAACCTTGCCACTTTCTGCTCCAAATGCAAGGCACAGTTTTTTGACCTTACCTTCTCTGTTATACCTGGTGCTATGTGTTTATATCTATCTAATGCATTTTAAAAAACAAACCACTGCCAAAACAAGACTTCGTTGCACATGCTTCTCCCTTGGGAGGGGAAGGATGAGAGAGAACAAACATGACGGATGTGTAGTCACAGTGTTTAATGCAGTAATGAAGGCGCTCAGACTACAGCCATGAGTGTGGTGCAAAAACCTATATAAGAATCCAAGGCAGTGGCAGGAGTCACCTGTAGAGAGACATCTGCTGGGTTGGGGGGGCCAGGGTGGGCCTCTTTCTTTCTCGAGCCAACGTTTTCAGGCAACCTAGGATCTGTCCTGGAAGACCTATGAATGTCCTTGCTGACACTACCCCAGCTTGAGTCATGCTGGTGTGGCACCAATGAGGACTCCATACAGACTTCTCCACTGTGATGATAGTGGTGGGGCCCTCAGAGCAATGGGTTTGAGATAGCAACCCAATAAAATACATCCAAGGCTAGGTTAAGCCACATGCTATCAAATAACTATTTTAAGTAATGAAGCCATCTGGTTTACTGGTTAACAATGCCACATTACTCTGGCCTTGTTTTTGCCATCCTCACCCCACAGTCATAAGTAATTACGTGAGTAGCCCCAGTGGCTTCAACAGGAATACTCATGTGAATGGGTGCTTACTGATGGCACAAGGGTTGCACAGCTGGGACCCTTGGTGTATATAGTGGGTCATGAATGGACAACTTCTCTATACTGCGAAGAAATTGCTAGCTCTTGTAACTAACTTGTACTATATGCATGACTGTGTTCCAGCTGTACGCTATGGGAGAAACTGCTCAGATTTCATGTTTTCTTGCCCTTGCTCAGGAGCACTGGTGCTGCCATCTTCCTTTGTAAGCTGTTTAGGTGAAGTGATTTTTTTTTTTTTTTAAAGCACTGAATTGGCATCTGCTTATTCTCTTACTGGCTTGAATTTCTCTTACTTCCCCTCTGCAGGTCTCCTTAATGTACAGGCAAAGCTACTAATACCTCTAGGCCTTGTGATTCTGACTCTACTTAATTTGTGTGACAGTAAATAAAGTTCATGTGCCCCCACAGTGGTCCCACGTGGACACAGCAAATGGAAAAAAAAAAATTATGTAAAGTTTGCCAGCAAGGAAAGAGGAGTGAAAAGCATTCATTAGTCATGGCACAAGAAAACAAACTTCATTCTTCAACTTTCCCCCTTTTCAATAAGGAAGAATGGCCAATGAAACTATAAATCATTGATAGGCTTTTTAGCATTGCAAACTTGTCCTAGAGAAGGCATCAGATGCACAGTACTGCACCATCTTCACTCTTTGCACTTTGAAAAAGGAGCCTGGTAATATTACAGCAGATTTCACAGAGTACTTTGCTCAGTCGTCCTGTAATAGTATAGCTGCAATGGTAGGAGTGGGCTCCTGAGTCAGGATTTTTTTTTCTTTTTCTTTCCCCCCGTGCACTGATTAAAAAATGAACCAACTAGGAGGACTTATTTACTAAGCATAAAGCCAGATAGTGTTCAGTTTTGCCTTGAGGCTGGGCTTTGTTGCGGTGTGCCTTGTATTCCGTGTGTGTGAGCATCTAATGAAGCTTGATGTATACACTTCCTTTTCACTCAAAGGAAAATTAAACATTAAGCTAAAATACAAATCATGCTCGCTAGTTATGCTAGATGAAACAACAAAAGTTTAATTTTTCTTTTAACGTTATTATGGACCACGGCACTGTAAATTTCTATGGTGTTCTACAATTACACAGCAAATACAAACTTCCAGGGTCTATTGCTCCAGGCAGGGCCGGCTCTAGGTTTGTTGCCGCCCCAAGCAAAAAAAAATTTGTCTGCCCCCCGTCCCAGCCCTGGGCTCCCCCCGCACCTCCCTGCTGCCCCAGCGCTGGGCTTCCCCCTTCCCCCCCATCAGTGCCCTCCCTCTGCCGCCCCAGCCCTGGGCTCTCCCCCCGACCTACCTGCACCCTCCTTCCGCCACAGCCCTGGGTCACTGGTAACTGGCTCCCAGGGCGGGTCATTCAGCAGGAATTTTGGATGTGCACAAAACACAGACAGGATTGGTTCCCATATGGCTACAGAGCTGCAGTAAAGTGGAACAATTTTCAGCTTGTGTGATTGGAGGATATCTGGATGCATATTATCAGACTGTCCTCCATAAATGAGGAAAAGTTGAGGTGCCTTTATTATTCTTTTGTTCCACTCTTTCTTTCTATGGGGAATTTGCCAATGCAATATCACTGTCTTCCTTTTAAACAAACAAACAAAAAGGCAATGGCTGTTGAAAATAGCAATGCCAGTCCTAATAACCACTGGGAAGCATTTCTTGCTCAATTTTATCCTACTTTTTCTACAGCAAGTTACAGTGGATCAGTATATTTGATTTGGGAGAAATGAAGTAACAGCTGCCCAAACTGAGCTTGAGCACTCCTGAATTTTGAGGTGTTCAAATCTGAAAGGCAGGTGCTGGGTGTGTGTGTGGGGCGGGGTGGCGGGGCTGTGGGCTCCGCAGGGGAGCACGGCAGCATGTATGCAGCAGCGTGTCTGGTGCTGCGCGGAGCCAGACATGCTGGTCTGAGTGGCACAGAAAGGGGGCTTGGGGGTTGGAGAAGGGGTAGGGGTCCAGGGGGCAGTCAAGGGACAGGGAGGCGGGGTTGGATGGGGTGGAGGTTGGGGGCAGTCAGCGGCAGGGAGAAGGGGGTTAGATGGGTCAGGATTTTGGGGGCAGTCAGGGGACAGGCAGCGGTTGGATAGGCCTGGGAGTCCCAGGGGACAGGTAGGGGTGGGAGCCTAGGGGAAGTTGGGGAGGGTCTCAGGAGGGGGCAGTTGGGGACAAGGAGAAGGGAGGCTTAGATAGGGGTGGGGTCCCTGGAGGGGAAGTTAGGGGCAGGGGTCCCTGGAGGGGGCAATCAGAGGACAAGGACCAGCGGTGCTTAGATAGGGGGTGGGGTCCTGGGGGGCAGTTAGGGGCAGGGGTCCCGGGAGGGGGTGATCAGGGGACAGGGAGCAGGGGGGGGGTTGGATGGGTTGGGGTTTCTGTGGGGGGGCAGTCAGAGGGAGTGGATGGTGGCAGGGTGGGGCTTCCCTCCCCATGGAGTGTCCTGTTTTTTGAATGTTAAAATATGGTCTCCCTACCATTCACAGCACTCACAGCGCACTGCCGCATGAGGTCCCCCTCCTTCCTTTCCAGTTGGTAGTGGCCAAGGGAATGCTGGGAAATGTAGTTCTTTCCCTGCTCCAGGGCTGGCTCTGTAGGCCGGGAGCTGACCAAGGAACTACAGCTCCCAGAGCCCCCTGTTGGTTCTCAGCTCCCATGCCGCCCCTGCAAATGGGCTGCCCCAAGCAGGTGCTTGCTTTGCTGGTGCCTAGAGCCGCCCTTGGCTCCAGGGCAGCCCATCATGCAGACTGCCTCAGTCAAGGACTCCAGGGCTCCCAGGATCCAGGGCTGCTTGCCAGGTGAGTAAGGGCTACTTTATATTAGCAGCATTTAAATGACACTATTTATTTGTAAACACACTTGCATAACCATTTACTTGACTGAAGATGACCACTCAGCCATATCTACATTGAAATGCAAAATGCATCGATTTAAGGGAGACAGTTTTATCTAGGGGATAGAGCACTAAGCTGGGACTCAGACTGAGCTTGAGCAAACCACTTCACTGTCCTGTGTCTCAGTTTCCCCATCCTTAAAGAGATAATGATGCTTACCTCCTTTGAAAAGAGCTTTGAGCTGCATGGATGAATTGTACTATATCAGAGCTAGGTATTGTTTATTATGTGATATGGGGAGTTTGGCTCTACATTTTAATTATTCACTCTGGGTTTATGTCCTTTTTGATACCCTTATTAATAACCTAATGTGAAAATTTACTGATAATGAAAACATTTTTTTTAATGGTGGAGCAGATAACCTAACAGCATCTTTTGTTATAAAAAAGGCTTCACAGACTTGGAATGCCAAAGCCCTGATTTCTGTTGTTAATCATCTGGATACATATTACCAAAAGGAAACTGGCTCCCTCTTACTCAGACACATTACATCTTTCTCTCTTCCTTAAGTAAGCCTCCAACCCACAGGCAGAAGTGCTCAAGTTGGATCCCACTCATTACAAAGAAGGTCTACAGGCAAAGTGTTTTTTGTAAGGGCTGCTTGACTCTCTAGAACTTGCTCACATCTTGGTCTGAAATAGCCTGAGTTTGGTGACTTCCAGGCATTCTGCAAAAGACAATAACCCTTCCACCAATGACCCTATCCTAGACTTTGGCCCACCCACAGAGACTCTTTCCCACATTGTGCTCAGTACATGCTGGAAAAAGACTGGAAATTTAAAACCTGTTGCTGATGTGTGCGGCACACCCACAACTCCCATTGATGTTAGTTGGAGTTATGGGTGTCTCCGAACGAAGCCTTTGGTGAGCATTGTGTGAATACTTATGCAATGCAAATGTCATTAATCCATCTTCTAGCTAGCTATGTACCTCCCAGTAATCTGCAACGCCAGACTTACCTAAAACCACAAAATTTCATAGGCTGTTTGACTGCCCTCCCACCAAAAAATGGTTCATTTCCCCTATAATTAATCCATGCAAGTGTTTGTCTTTTAGCATGGTATGTGTAAAATATCTAGCACACTGGGGCTCTGATCCCTGACTAATAATAATGAAAGAGATGAGGTAGGTGTGGTATATTTTACTGGACCAATTTCTGTTGATGAAAGGTACAAGTTATTGAGCTACACAAAGCTCTTGCTTCCTTCCCTAGACCGAGGAAGAGCTCTCTGTAGCTTGAAAGATTGTACCTTCTACGAACAGAAGATGGGCCAGTAAAAAATATTACCTCACCTACCTTGTCTCTCTCATGTCCTAGGACAAACCTGGCTCCAACAACACTACAAATAATAATAGTGGTACACACTTCCACCTCTCTGCTATTTGCTGTGAGATAGTCTCTGCTGTAATTAGGTCATCTTCACATGTATGATATCTTGCCTATAACTTTCCAACATTTGTTATCCTAACATCATTTGAGTTTATAAAGACAAACACTTTAAAGATGGTCACAGTTAAACACAGTTAAAAATGGTGAGCGGGAGGGGATCATGAAAAACTTCAAAATAATTTTTGTTTCACTAATTTTCAAGAGGAAATTATTTCCTGTTTACTGAAAGGTTTCTGAAAACTTTTATCAATTTTTTGTGGAAAAGATATTTTTAACAGATAAGTTTTTGAAAGATTATTTTTTAATTTTTAAAATAAATCTTATCGTGATTAAACTGACCAGTCAAAAGCTGCAGTAGCAAAATTTTAAAAATTGGTTTTGAATTCACCCCTTCTGAACTTTTTTTTTTTAAATTGTACTACTGTATAACTTTTGGTCAGTCACATAATGGGATTTTGTTAAAAAAAACAAACTTAAAAAATCCTGCTTCAACATAAAAGAGGACAAAAAACAAAGCTTCAAAAATTGTTTTTCTCAAATGTTGATATGAAAAACTGCCGTTTTAAGTAAATAAATAAATAAAAAGCATACGGTCCATCATCTCTAGTCAGACTGTGGGAAATTCTGGCTCCACTGCTGTCAATGGGGATTTAGCTATTGTTTCCCATGGGGCCAGCATTTCACCCAGTATATATAGACACAAATAAAAACATGCCTCTTCAAAGTTCCAAATGAAGCATGTAGTGAAGTGTTTTGAACAAATTTTAAAGTAAGTTTAAAAAGAACATAATGGACAAAAATCAGGCATGATGACAAGTAACCAGGAAATCAATAAACTGTTAATCAGTTCTTAGAAAATATTTAAATAGCCTTCCAAAATAAAAAGCCAGCAACACTGTGTGTAGGATAGAAATCTGCATCTCCCTGCATTCCAAGAAAGTGATGAAATAGAAAATTTGCTTTCTATTTTATATTTAGTTTTCAGAAGACTTTTGTAAACCTAAAGCTGTTTCATGGCTTTAGTTTGCTAATGATTTGGGGAATACTTTCTAGACAATGTTCCCTCTATTTTTTCCCTCTATTTTTTCCCATCTAGGTGTGGAATGAATTTTGTTATGTGCACCAATATGGAGGTGATGTGTGGCGGGAGTGGGACCAAGGGGTTTGGAGTGTGGGAGGGGGCTCAGGGCCGGGGCAGAGGGTTGGGGTCCAAAGGGATAAAGGCTCTGGCTGGGGGTGAAGGTTCTCGGGTGGGGCTGGAGGTGAGGGGTTCGGGGTGCAGGCTGCCCCAGGGCTGCTGTAGGGAGAGGACTCCCACCGGCCCTCTCTCCCCACAGCAGCACTGGGCTGGGGTAGAAATGCTTCTCCCCCTGCTGCTGCAGCTCTAGGGCTCGGAGGGAGAGGCATGTCTCCTCGCCATGCCTAGGGGTGGGGGAGTTAAGTGTGTGCCCCTCGCGAGCCTCCTACACAGGCACGCACCTTACAGGAAACTTTAGTTCTAGATCCCAGTATTCATATCTTAAATCCCTTATTTAAAAACAAAATGAAAATCCTAGCCTATTCCAATTCAATCTTCCAGAATACTACAGTAGCATTACTGGAAACGGAAGCCTTTGGATCATTACAGTGGAGTAGTTTTTTTAAGAGCTAAGGAATGAGGTGGCAGCATGGTTTTAGTAGAGTAAGCGAGTAGTTCTCAACTAGGGGTCCACATACCCTTGGCGCTATGCAGACGTCTTCCAGGGGGTACATCAACTCTTCTAGATATTTGCCTAGTTTTACAACAGGCTACATAAAAAGCACTAGCAAAGTCAGTACAAACTAAAATTTCATACAGACAAAATTAGAAAGCAAGCAGTCAGTAATAGTGCGTAATGACACTTTTTTTTGTATTTTTATGTCTAATTTTGCAAGCAAGTAGTTTTTAAGTAAGGTGAAACTTGGGGTATGCAAGATAGATCAGACTTCTGCAAGGGGTACAGTAATCTGGAAAGGTTGAGAACACTAGACTAAGCAGTGTGACTGGGAACCAGAACTCCTGACATCTAATCCCATGCCCCCCTTCACTTCCTATGCTAAATCCCTTAAACTCTCTGTTCCTCAGTATAGCCCTGTGTAAAATGGGCATAATAAATACATCACCTCATTGTAATGATTTGAGGCTTGATTCACTAAAACCTGTAAAGCTTTTTAGAACTATACAACATTGTAGAAGTACGAAGGATTGTTACTATTATTAAATAGGGCACCAGTCCTCTTTTATATGTTGTTACCTTCATTTTGGCATTCCCATACAGAACCGCAAAACAGAATCTGAGGTTTATATTTATAAAGCCTTGTAATCATTCCATGGAGCTCAACAAGTTTGGCAGTGATCTGGAAACTTAAGAGGTAATGAAAGGTTACCAGCAGGAATGCAGAGCTGCCTTGTATGGTAGTAGAGCGTAGAACCAGTACATTCTTCAATAATACAGTACAACTCTTGTCTTTGGGGTGGGCCTTAATTGTGTAGCTCGGACTGCATTTGAAATGCTCCGTGGTGTAAACATTCTAGCGACACAGAGGTTCTCTTAAAATCTGTAAATAGGCCAGCAATTCTGAGGAACCAAGTGGAGTCTGGGGAAGGAGAAAGAAGGAAAGCTTATTTCGTTCTGATAGTTGTAGAATTCACTGCCCGAAGCTCAGTTCTGCTCTTAATGTAAGCAGTTTAAACTTGTCTTCATGCACGATTATGAAATGTGCACTTGAACAAACTTGGAATGTACACTGTGTTCCAGAGTGGTACAGGGTCACGCCACATGCAAACCTTTCCAAAACTGGTATCCTAAACAGCTGGTGATTTATTACCACTCAGCAAGGAGGGTTTCTATAGTAATCACATTGTGAGTGTGTTGGTGGAATTACTTTTTTAACTGGATTCTGCTTATAGTGGAGGGAGGAGGAAAAAATCCTTGTAGAGCAGTGTTTCCCAAACAGAGGGTCCTGACCAGACTCTAGTTGGGTCAACAGCCCAGGGTAGAGGGCAGGACCCTGAGGGGGTGGGGGTTGGAGAGCAAGCCCACCCCACACTCAACCCACAGTGGCGGCTCCTGTCCTGCAGGGCTAGGCCTGGCTTCCTGGTCCAGGAGTTGTGACCTGTGCATGGGGTGATGGAGGGGCAGCCAGGCCAAACCTGAGTAGCACTGTGACCCTGTGTGCTAGGTTGTAATGCCCCTTGCTCACATTTGGCCTGGCCTCCCCTTTGTCATGTCCAGGTGGCAACTCCTGGAGTGGGGAGCTAGGCCCAGTCCTGAGAGGTAGAAGCTGCCTCTGCAGGGTGAGTGTGGGGTAAGTTCTCTCTCTCTCTCTCTCTCTCACACACACTCACTCACTCACACACACACAGGATTAGGGTTGTGGTGCTGGGGCAGAGCATGCTGCTGCAGGTTGTTGGTGCCCCCTTGGCAGGGTGAAGAGGAGGTGGCAGTGGTGGTAGAGGTGGCAGTGGTGGTAGAGGTACATTGCAAAAAAGGACAAAATGCAGTTGATGAGCCACTGCAAAAGTTTGGGAACCATTGCTGTAGCATATAGTTTTATAAGGCTTTTACTAAGGGCTTGTCTACACTTACCTGGGGATCAATGAGTGGCAATCGATGCATCGGTGGTTGATTTAGTGGGCCTAGTGAAGACCCGCTAAATCGACCAAGATCGCTCTCCTGTCAACTCCTGTACTTCAACTGATTGAGAAAAGTAGGAGGAGTCAATAGAACAGCGTCTCCCGTCGACATCGCATAGTGTGGACTTCGCGGTAAGTAGATCTAAGCTACATCGATTTGAGTTACGCTATTCATGTAACTCAAATTGCACGGCTTTGATCGAATTTCCCCTGTAGTGTAGACAAGACCTAAGTTTGGTCATCAACCAAAAAGTAAGTTCAGTGGTAGTGCATGAGGTATATAGAGGATAGGACTTTTAAAAACAAACAAACAAAAAAAAACCCTCAGACATATTTATTGCAAGAGACTACAGCAATAAACTTTGAGGCATATCAGATGTGCTTATGTTGGCATAACAGGCTAATTGGTCACTTAAAGAATTAGCGGTGTCAGCACAGGACTGGGAACCAGATACTCTTTGGCTCTGTCATTAACCCCTTTCACCACTACCCACCTTAGAAAACCTTTCTGCCTTAGTGTCCCCATTTTTAAAAATAGGGATGACAACACTTAACAGAATCTTCTGGAATTAACTGACATTTGTAAAATGCTTTAAAGATGAAGTGTTGGGTATTTCATTTTTTCATATCGGTGGAATATGTGCTAACACCTATCATTAAAGCTGCCCAAACGTTTTCATTTTAGAGGATCATTTTCATATGTTTTAACTCTTCATGCTTTTATCTTTCTAGATGAAATTTGCTATCAGAACAGGTGTGAATTTGAACAAAAAGTTCTGCAGTTTTTGCAAGCAAAGAGTGAGAGAAACTCTGTTGCCACTAAAAAGAGGATTTTTAAAAAAGATCTAGTGCCTCACTGTCAGGGCTTGATGCTATAAATTCAGAGATTGCCTATGTGCTTTTTAGTGCTCTGAGAAGACTCAGTACTAAGATTTAGATGAGTTATGAATGGTTAAAAATGTACTTCATGCATGTCAACTATATTTGTTTTACAATAACCTAAAGATGTGCCAATATTCCACAGCCTTTTTCTAAATGATGCTGCATGCGGAAGGTAGCAGGCCTCCACCAGGTCCTACCTTCTTTCAATGAATGCATGAAAGTGTATATGGAGGGAGGAGGGGTGAGAAGAAACTCTGCTTCACTATACACAATATGTACGGTCAGGGCAGCTCCAGGCACCAGCGCACTAAGAGTGTGTCTGGGGTGGCAAGCCATGAGGGGGCGCTTGCCTGTTGCTGTGAGGGTGGCAGTCAGGCCGCCTTTGGCAACATGCCTGCAAGAGGTCCGCTGGTCTCGCAGCTTCGGCGGCAATTCGGCAGCAGGTACACCAAAGGCTTGGGACTGGGAGACCTCCTGCAGGCATGCCACCAAATCTGCGGTACCAGCGGACCATCGGCAGGTGCATCGCCGAAGGCTGCCTGACTCCCATGCTTGGGGTGGCAAAATACATAGAGTCGCCCCTGTGTACAATGCATGCAGTGGTCTGAGAAAGTGTGCTACTTCCTCCTATGGAATATTTGAAGGTGCATAACGAAGGAATAGAACCCTTCCCTCAGTGACTATACGTATGTTAGGCCTGGTCTACACTACAGGGTTAGGTCGAATTTAGCCGCGTTAGGTTGATTTAAAAATGAATGTTTCCACACAACCAACCCCGTTCCGCTGACCTAAAGGGCTCTTAAAATTGACTTCTGTACTCCTCCCCGACGAGGAGAGTAGCGCTAAAATCAACTTTGCTGGGTCAAATTTGGGGTAGTGCAGACACAAATTGACGTATTGGCCTCTGGGACCTTGTGACCACTCTGGACAGCACTAGCCAGGAACACAGGAAAAGCCCGGAAACTTTTGAATTTCATTTCCTGTTGGGGCAGTGTGGCAAACTCAGCGGCACAGGTGACCATGCAGTCCCTCCTGAATCGTAGAACGTAGAATGTTTCTACGCTCCCCCATCATCTCTGTCCCTTATCGCAGATTAGAAGGTGAAAAAATGCACTCGCGATGACATGTTTTCCGAGCTCATGCAGTCCTCCTGCACTGATAGGGCACAGCTTATTGTATGGAGGCATTAGGTGGCAGAGGCCAGGAAAGAATTCAGTGAGCACAAAGAGCGGAGGCATGATGCAATGTGGAGGCTAATGGGGGAGCAAATGGACATGATGACGCATCTGCTGGGAGAGCAAATGGACATGATGAAGCATCTGTTAGAGCTGCAGAAAAGCCAACAAAAGCACAGACACCCCCTGCATCCACTGTATAACCACCTGCCCTCCTCCCCATCTTCCATAGCCTCCTCACCCAGATGCCCAAGAACACGGGTGGGGGGGGGAGGCTCCAGGCACCCAGCCACTCCACTCAAGAGGATGGCCCAAGCAACAGAAGGCTGTCATTCAAACAGTTTGCTTATTGTAGCCACACTAAAAATCAATGTGGCCTTCTCCTTCCCTCCTCCCCCAGCCCACCTAGGCTACCTTGTCCATTCTCTCATTTTTTAAAAATTAATTAATGAAGAATGCATGGTTTCAAAACAATAGTTACTTTATTTCGAATTGGGGAGGTTGATTGGCTTAGAGGGAATTAAAATTAACAAGGGGGGCAGGTTTGCATCAAGGGAAAACACGCACAACTGTCACACCATAGACTGGCCAGTCATGAAACTGATTTTCAAAGCCTCTCTGATGCGCAGTGCACCTTGCTGTGCTCTTCTAATCACCCTGGTGTCTGGCGCAAAACAATTGTCTGCCGTTGCTTTCACGGAGGGAGGGGCGACTGATGACATGTTCCCAAAACCACCCGTGACAATATTTTTGCCCATCAGGCGTTGGGAGCTCAACCCAGAATTCCAATGGGCGGCGGAGACAGCGGGAACTGTGGGATAGCTACTTACAGTGCACCGCTCCGTAAGTCAATGCTAGCCAGAGTAGTGAGGACTCACTCCGCTGACTTAATGCACTTAGTGTGGACATATGTAATTGACTATATAAAATTGATTTCTAAAAATCAACTAACACAACCTAATTTTGTAGTGTAGACATACCCTTATTGTATAAGGCAGAGGGATCGTCTGTTTTCCAGCAAATAACTGCACATCATGGAATCTGTCTTCATTTTGTTGTTGTTTGTTTAAAAACCTAGGAAATGCCACACACAAACCTAAATTAAGAGTGATAAAAAGTGACGTGCTCAAAAGTCAGGCAATGACAAAGTTGCATTCACCTGCACAAAACAAAATGGTTAAGAAAATGAAAGTGAAATTCATTTAAATTTTTGTCTAATTTTCTTGTAATCTTAAAAATCTAGACTGGCCACCATAGGTGCTGACTTCCTCTCTGCCCAGGGGGTGATCGACCCCCCCCCAACCTCTGCCCCAGGCCTGCCCCAACTCCATCCCTTCCTCCAAACCCTGCCCCACCTCTTCCCTGCCTCCTTCTCCGAGCACGCCCTATCCCCATTCTTTCCCCTCGCTCCCAGCGCCTCCTGCACTCCACTGAACAGCTGTTCTGCAGCATTCAGAAGGGAGAGAGGGGGAGGAGTTGATCAGCGGGGCTGTCGGCGGGCAGGAGGTGCTAGGGGAAGGCAGGTGCTAAGCATCCACTAATTTTTTTCCATGGGTGCTCTAGCCCTGGAGCACCAATGGAGCTGGCACCTATGGTGGCCACGTTTCTGCAGGGCACTAGGAAGTCTGGGATACGGTTGGCTGGACGCAGGCCTGTGTACTGCAATGTGGACACTGGCGCCCCAGGTTGGGGATCAGGGTCAAAAATTCTCAACCAGGCTCAGCAATCAATGTAGACTCTCAAACCCAGGGTTGGTTGACTCAAGTTCCACTAACCTTGGGCTTACATTGCAGCATAGACATACCCTAAAACAGTTTCTTTTTTTGTCCTTCAGCCCACTTCTCCCTATAGGCAGACCCCATTTATTTGACTGATATACAGTTACTGTGGCACTGTAGCCTGAGGTTGTAAAGCGGTGTTTTACATAAGATGTAAATAAGTTAGCATGTAACATAATCTTCAAAATCCAAAGTGTTTTCCTCACTTTGTTTTGATTAGATCTGTAACAACTCAAACAATATAATAAAAATCAGAGCAGTGTTGCTTAATTCAGTCCTCCTCTTGGCCTAAAACAATGATATTGTTGGAAAAGCATAACATTTTATTCTTTCATGCCATTTTGAAAACTAAACCAGGCAGCTAAATAAATCAGTCATATTTCCTAGAGCTTTGTCGCAAATGCAGCGTGCTTGTTGTAGTACAACAATAACATTTGTGCCATTTTAATCATGTTCAAAACCCAGACATTAAATTGAGCAAGTTAACAATGTTATCATCTGTCTAATGTGTATAAGGTCAAAGGGCTACATATTTTTTGCATAACACTTATCCAGATTGCTATGTAACAAAAAGCCTTGGGGGTGAGACTGTGATTGTAAGTCGACACATGCTAAAATCAAATGTATGGAAAATACCTGGTGACAGATAATTTTGTGCTATTTAGCGCCCGATCCGGTGGGAGGACTTACAGCGCCCTCACAGAATAGTGGAATGGGGTGGGTGGGTGTGGGTGTTCTTCTCCACACTGTTCAAATATCTATTTTTGCCCACTTGTACTTTATCCTAGCTCATAAGACAAATATGCATCAGTGCTACTGGTGAACATCAGGTGAACTAATGGTGGAGATTATGTCTCTGCTCTAAATGTTCTTGTCTCTGTAGATTTTAATCAAAACCTAACTGAAAATACTATTTGGTTGTTTAATATTCAGCCATTCATTAGTTCAGGGTCAAATCCCAAGAGGTACAAGCACTTGGGTTACTCCTTCAATTCCCATCACTATGGAAAGTGACATGGACAAGAAGTACACAGAGCTATACAATTTTGGCCTAGAAATGTCAAAGCTATTAGTAAAAGCAACCATTTCAATAGGGTTTGCAGGTGCTAGGCATCTTTCAAGATTTAGTGCTTGATCTTGCAGTCCTGTTGACATCTATGGAACTTCTCTCATGTTTCAAGTTATGTGTGTGCTCAAGTCTTTGCTGGATTGGGGCCAGAATGCTTAGCACCTTGCAGGATTGCACCCCGAGTCTTTATTCTTCTGTAAAATTCTGCAGAGTACAAAGTGGTTCAATTTTTTTCATGTATGTCACTTAGAGTTTAAACTTAAACTATTAAAAATGATCAGTTAAAACTACTATTATAATTATAGATAACATATATCAATTTAAAGGTCTTCATTTCTCTATTTCAAAGTACAAGAGTTAGTCAGAGTTCCAGAAAGTAAATGGCAATAGTAAATAAATGCTACTTATCTCTTAACTTCCCCTTCCTTTTTTATTTTTACAGTAAAGGAAGGCAAGAAGAGGAATATTTTCATAACTTGCTCAGGTTTCCAAAGTTGTCAGAAAAGAATTAATGCTTTTCTTCTCTCGCTTATTTATTTTACACAGAATTTCAGTAACATCTGTATAAACAAAAAATAACACATCTATGCCACGATCCTGCAGTTGAAAGCATTCTGGCAGACTGCTGCACCTGCATGCTATCAGTTCCAGGGCTGGATCCTTTATCCAGAAGTGTAGTCTATTGTGGTACATCTCCATATAATTAATTAATAACCTAATAGGATTTTAGACCAGATCCTATTGTAGCTGAAGGTAGGGGTTTGCAAAGGGCTTCTAAAAAGCAGCCACCAAATACTTTGGATAACTATGTATTTGGTATTTGCCAAAGAGTAGATCCTTCAGTTATTTTTAATAAAAAACAAATCCTAAAAATCATGTGTATATATTTACTAATTATTTTCTTTTGTGAGAACAGATACTAGTGGGGATGAGATGCAGGAGGGCATGCACCGTGAGAGAGGGGGTTACACATTGAATAATGTATGGATTCTGGAAAAAAGTTAAATTTCACCCTTACTGCATTATTGTACATATTTATTAATACATTTAATAACAATAAAATAAAATAGTCTATAGCAGCTTTCTTACAAAATATAGCATATAAACTAGATATTTTTGAATGCACTTAAGTAACATTAGATAGAGACAGATTAAGGGTACGTCTACACTACGGGACTATTCCGAATTTGCATAAACCAGTTTTGTAAAACAGATTTTATAAAATCGAGTGCGCGCGGCCACACTAAACACATTAAATCGGTGTGTGTCCATGGGGGTCGAGGCTAGCGTTGATTTCTGAGCGTTGCACTGTAGCTATCTCCCCGTAGTATCCCATAGTTCCCCGCCCCTCCCCCCCCCCCTTTTGGGTTGAGATCCCAGTGCTGATGAAAAAAAAAATGTCAATGGTGGTGGTGGGGTGGTGTCAATCAGTCACTCCCTTCCGCTGGAAGCAAACAGGCAGACAAAGCATTTCATTTTTTTTTTTTTGGGATTGCTGGATGGATGCCATAGCATGGCATGGTCATGGGAGCCTGTGTAGTGTTTTGTGACTGTCACCGTATGTGTACTAGATGCAGACAGACAGCTATTCAGCAGGCACAGCTGCATGCATGCTGCTTTTTTTTGCATGATAGCAGAGATGGTTATCATTGTGTACCATATACTACCCATATACATACATAAATTGGTGATGGCTTGCACTGTTCCATTTTTTTTTGTTGTTTGCTGCTTGCTGCTGTCATAGCTGCCTGCTGCTAGCCAGGGAAAAAAAAAAGTAAAATTGAATCCTCCCTGACCTCATCTAAAAAATAGAATCATCCTCAGAAAGAAAATCAGTCTGCTGAAAGAGAAAAAGAAAGTATCACCAGAAGAGAGCACTGCTGAGAACCAGAGAGCACAGATGCTCTGTGTCAGCATAGATTATGAGCTGGGTGCTATTGCAAGGGGCCCTCCCTGCCATTCCCATCTGTTCATTCCATTCTTCCCAGCCTTCCCCTCCCCCCACTTGTGTGATGAAGCAATAAAGAATGAAGTAATAAAGAAATATGAGAATGTGAAAAAGTGAGAGGAGTTGAGAGGCAGCAGTCAGTAGTCTAGTAAGTGTAAGAGGAGGAGGAGAGAGGACATTAGAGAGGAGCCCAGCATCAGGCCTTTCAGGCATTTGAAAGGGTCTTTGGGGGACAAGGCTGAAGGCTGATGATCGATGATGGGATGATGTGATGATGATGTGATGACATATACCAGCATCATCAAGCACCACCAACTACCAAAAAAAAGGATGAAATGCCTGGATGATGCTACGCACTGTTACCAGGCCTTTGCACTGCCCCACTGATGATGTGATGATGTGATGATGATGATCAGATGATGACACCATGGATTGCACCATCAGCCACCCATGGCGGGGGAGCATGAATGGAGCATCTGCAGCATTCTAGTGCTGCATCATCATCATGTCATAAAAGTAATTGAGTAAAGATTCAAGGTTTCATGTCAAAGGGGTGGGGTGGGGTGGGGGGGGGTGGGGGGTGGGGGGGGGCCTAGCCCACCCCATAGACCCTTGATTTGCATTGGAGCTTTTGCTTTTAAGAATGATTTGAAGAGAACTGCTGAAAGCAGCTTTCAGAGACTCCAGGAAGTGATGAGTCCTCTTTTCCCCATTCTTTCATTTGCCATTCGATTGCTCGCCAGTTTTCCGCCCTTGGCCACGCAGCTGCTCGCATTTGAAAAAGATGGCTTTGATTGATTTTGATTGATTTGATTTTTTTTTTTAATGACTGATTGATCATGCCTCCCGCTGAGCCTTCACGCCCGCATCGCTTTTGCTGGAGCTCTTTTTTTTTTTTTTTTTTATTTTGACCACCACCACTAATGATCAAGGCACTTCCAGCTTTTCCTGGCTACCTAGGAAAAATTCAAAAGTCTTCGGGGCTGTCTGGCCACTGCATCCCACTGCATCCGGAGATTGCTGTCGTGCCAGCAGTGGTGCCGATCTGTGGCCCATACCGCCCGAGCGATATACCACCGACCTAACCCCTATTCACTATGTATATACCGATATTAGCCCTTCCTTTATACCTCTAGGAGGAAGGAGTGAGGATTACAGTTTAAAGTTTGGCCTTACCGATATATTTTAGGCTCCTAAAACCGGTGTAAAGCGTTTAAATTGCTTAGGGGCTTTAAAGCTTTTAAGTAGACTAATGGGGGTAAGAAAGAAAACATGTGGGTTCAGATTTTTTAAACTAGGTAGTCAAAGAGGATCAGAGATACAAGCAGAAGCTACACCACAGGAGACACTTGCACCATCAGGCTAGGCTGAGAAGAAAAAGAGAAGAGGGTGGTTGTTTTTTTTCATTTGTTATGCCTTTTTCTCTATGCTGTTACGATATATTAAAAATGTAGTTATACACTGAAGGTCAATCCAAATAACTGGATCAGATTGTGTCCCTCTGAATCTCACTGAGGAAGAACTCATTGAAATCAATGGAATTATTTAGGTGAGTAACTCCTCACTTACCTTCCGGGTTGACGCGGTGAGTTCGACTTCTCGGAGTTCGAACTATCGCGTCTGATCTAGACACGATAGTTCGAACTCCAGAAGCACTGCGGTCGACTCCGGTACTTCACCACTGCAAACGGCGGTGGCGGAGTCGATGGGGGAGCTGCGGAGTTCGACCCCGCTGCGTCTGGACGGGTGAGTAGATCGAACTAGGGTACTTCGAATTCAGCTACGCTATTCACATAGCTGAATTTGCGTACCCTAGTTCGACCTCCCTTCTTAGTGTAGACCAGGCCTCATTTGAGTAAATGGGTCTGAAGACAGCTATTGATTTGCATTCCCCCATGTTTGAGAGGTTTTTTTTTTAATTTTCATGTAAACTAAAAATTGAGATGATTATTTCACAATGTGGAACTATGTTTCAGAAATCATTGGGATTCACATATTTAGCAACTTTGTTTTAGTCCTTCTTAAATTTCATACTTTTTAGTAGGCAGAATGGGAAAAAAACAGATATTTATGAAATATGATCAAAGTACAAGTATAGATGTAATACTCCTGATTATACACTATAGAAGTAAATGGACCACTGTGAAACCAAGGTTTAGAAAAAGGAGTTATAGAATCTTTATTTTTCATAAACACTCGGTACATACATTATCAAACCCCACATCTTTGGTTAGTTACTAGAATCGGGGCATCACTACATTGCCGTAAGCACATTCTTGTTCCTGTGCAAATAAGCATATAAATGTTCTTCCCCTCTGATGGATGGCTGGAGAGGAGGGAAGGAGTAGTCCAGAAATATTGGCAGATATTGCCTATTAACAGCAGGATCAAAACTTATACCAGATCTGTGTCTTGGACAGTAAATCCTTCAAGATAGGGCCAGTGTCGTGTTTTACAGCACTTAAACCAACGTACTCCCAATCCTGCTGCAAGACTGTGGGCACTACTCTAATTTACACATTAATAATGTCCCATTCTTTTTTAAGATCTAAGGTGTGTCATGGAGTTTCTTGCTCCAAACAGGATCAGTATTTTACCCAAACAAATGACCAGTGTGTGGAAATTGGTTCAGATAAAAAGAAACCTAACATAAATAATCCTTTTATTACATTCAGGAAAGGATAGCTCTGTTCATCTAGACCCTATTTTCTTTTAGAAGGAACATATACTTACTGTGTTATCAAATTTTACTGGTTTTCTTACACTAATAATAACAATTTAATGTAAATACATTACAAGGGGGAAAAAGCAAGCAACGCTACATCACAAAGAGACTCCAAAGAGACTAAACTGAGTTGAACAGACTATTAAACATAAGATAGTCGTGTCATGTCAAAAGCCATTGGTGCTCAGTTTGGGTGTGTTCTCTGAAAAAGGGGTTGATTCACCATTGCCCTTCATCTTATTTGTCCATCTAAAGATACATATGAGTTACGGCTCTTCTTTTAATTGACGTGGAAACATCATAGATGGTGATAAAGCTACCTTCTAGCTTGTGCTTTCTATGAAGACCATTCTGACTCAACTTTGCAGGTCTTACATGGAATCTTAATAGCACTTTTTGCCTTTAGACATCTTAATTATTCTTGTGAGATCAACTACCAAATTGATATTAATTTTAATTTCAGGGCTTGGTAATGAAATTTCAAGTGTTCCATAAAAATCATGGGAGCTGAGATTGAGGTATGCACTCAGATACTACATCTCATGTTGACGAAAAGTAAAGCTATCAATTCTGCAACTGGCTTAGCATGGGCAGGCCTATGGACCCTCATGGACTGTGGGGGAGGGTCAGTCCACACAGGGTACGTCTACACTGTAATTAGACACCTGCGGCTAGCTCATGCCAGCTGACTTCAGCTTGTGGGGCTTGGGGTGTGGGACTGTTGAATTGCAATGTAGACTTCTGGGCTTGAGCTGCACCCCAAGCTCTGGGACCCTCCCACTTGCAGGGTCCTAGAGCCCAGGCTGCAGCCTGAGCTCAGAAGTCTACACTGCAATTAAACAGACCCACAGCCCAAGCCCCACGATCTGAAGACATCTGGCACGGGCCAGCCAGGGGTGTCTAATTGCTATGTAGACATACCCATAGGTGCAGGGATCAGCCCACATAAAGCTCAATGCATGACTGGGGCCTAAGCTCAAATCCTGAAAGCTTGTAACTTCCACTGATTTCAAATCAATGGAAGTTAGGAGCCTAACCTTTGAGGATCTGGGTCTTTACCTGTTTGCCTAGGAAGTGGGTTCAGAATATCACTGGAGTGTTTGCAGGCTCTCTACCCAAATGAATATGTTCCACACTGATGGTGAACAATGCTGATAATATACAGGTGGTTTTTATTTGTAGGATCTAAAACTGGTTTCTATCTTAGATTCTGAGTACCATCAAGTGTATATTGTGGGAAAAGATTTTCCAGTGTGGTTCAGTCTTCCCTTGCTAATGAAGCACTTGGCCTTTTCTCTGACAGCACCAGCTTCCATATGCTGCATTCCAGAAAAGTGATTCAGGGATAGCATAGCCAGATATGGGTGAAAGCACGCAGCCTTGGTTTGGTTGTAAAGCTGACACATACTGGGAAGGGAGAATCATTGGGAACTTCTTTGCAGCTGCAGCAGCTACTTGGCATATGAGTAGAATCCCAATAGCCTATGGGTCAGATCCTTAGCTGCTATAAATTGGCATAGTGCCATTGACTTCAGTGGAACTACACCAGCTGAGAATCTGGCCCCATGTTTTCTCCTAAGTGGAAGAATACAAAACTCTTCTGAATGACAAAATCAAAATGACTACAAGCCTCCTATAATACATTTGATTAATTTATTCTAATATCTACAAAAGATAACAGTATTTCTTCATGGCCCTATGTGCCCTTGGCAATATTTGCAAATACAAATATTATTTTAATGTACAATGCCATCCATTTCACCCTCTCCTCTCCAACTTGAACAAAAACAGCACAGCCAAAAAGAGGCAATGAAAAATCCCTCTTCCCGCCAGTGCTCAACATCAGATTTCTCTCCCCTCTCCCAAAGCCAGGGAGAATAGGTGGGCTTTGCAGCGTGCCTTAATGGTCACCAGATTTGAACTGTTTTGGAGTAAGTGAGGAAAAGCAAGTTTCAAAGTTGAGAAGCTGTTTTAGGGACAATCCTGCCAACAACCCCTCTTTCTCTGCACACCAAGGGAGCTCCAACTTGAATGGCTCAATGGATTGCAACTGTGGAAACATGTTCAGAGTGGCCACCCAGGTAGAGAGGTCACAGGTGCTAACTGGCAGTTAGTGAAGCACACAGAGTAGCTCTGTAATATGCTCATGATGAATCATACTACTTAGCCAGGGAGCTGCCAAGATTCAATTACTGGATGGGTTTTAAGATATAGCATAGGGATCGGCAACCTTTGGCATGCGGCCTGTCAGGGAAATCCACTGGCAGGCTGGGACAGTTTGTTTACCTATAGTGTCCGCGGGTTCGGCCGATCGCAGCTCCCACTGGCCATGGTTCACCGTTCCAGGCCAATGGTGGCTGCAGGAAGTGGCGGCCAGCACATCCCTCATCCCGCGCTGGTTCCTGTAGCCCTCATTGGCCTGGAACAGAGAACCGTGGCCAGTGGAAGCTGTAATTGGCCGAACCGGTGGAAGCTGCAGGTAAACAAACCGTCCCGGCCCACCAGCAGATTTCCGACTGGCTACATGCCAAAGGTTGCCAATCCCTGATATAGCACTATGTACAATGCACTGCACAAGAAAAATGGGATTTCGGGACAGCTCCACTAGCACCTGGCAGATAGTCTCCCATCACTCTGAAGAACTGGGTTCAATTCCTGGCTCTGCCACAGACTTCAGGGTATGTCTACACTAGAACCACTACAGCAGCACGTCTGCACTACAGAAGTGCAGACACTTACTACAGTGACTGGAGGAATTCTTATGTCTCTGTAGTAAATGCAATTCTCCAAGAGGGCATACCTAGGTCAGTGGAAGTAACAGCATCTACATCAAGGCTTAGGTTGGCTTAATTACATTGTACTTTTTTGAGCGATGTAGTTTAGCTGACCTAACTTTGTAGTTTAGAACAGCTGTTACAAAAAGACCTTAGGAAAGGTGCTTAGGCCCTGACCGTATACATATGGGTAAGTGTTTGCAGGGCTGGAGGTTAAATCTCTCTGTGCCTCAGTTCCCCTGTAAATGATAATACTTTCCTACCTCATTGGGGTGCGATGAGGACAAATACATTACAGAGTGTGGAGTGCTCAGATACTACGGTAATGAGGGCCATATAAAGCACCTAAAACAGAGGTGGGCAAACTGCGGCCTGCGGGACCGTCCTGCCCAGCCCCTGAGCTCCTGGCCCGGGAGGCTAGCCCCAAGCCCCTCCCCTGCTGTTCCCTCTCCCCCACAGCCTCAGCTCACTGAGCCACCAGCGCAATGCTCTGGGCAGCGGGGCTGCAAGCTCCTGCCAGGCAGCACAACTGCAGACCCTGGCCTGACCTGGTGCTCTCTGCTGCTCAGTGGCATGGCTGACTCCAGCTGGGCAGCATGGCTGTAGCGCCGCCAGGCACTGGTGCTCCAGGCAGCATGGTAAGGGGGCAGGGAGCGGGGTGTGGGGGTGGATGGAGGGCAAGAGAGTTCAGGGTGGTGGTCAGGGGGCAGGAGTGTGGATAGAGGGCGGGGCGGTTAGAGGTGGGAACAGGGGGATTGAATGGAGGCAGGGGTCCCGGGAGTCAGTCAGCAAGTCAGTTGGATGAGGTGGCGGTGGGCAGTCAGGGAGAAGGGGTGGTTGGATGGGGCAGGAGTCCCAGGGGGGCAGTCAGGAATGGGAGGAGGGGTTGGATGGGACAACAGGGGGCAGTTGGGGTGGGGGTGGGGGTCCAGGAATGGTCAGGGGACAGGGAGAAGTGGATGGGGCAGCGATCCCGGGGGGGCCGTCAGAGGGCAAGAAGCAGGGCGGGTTGGACAGGGGCTGGGGGCTGGGCCATGCCTGGCTGTTTGGAGAGGCACAGCCTTCCCTAACCGGCCCTCCCTACAATTTTGGAAACCCAATGTGGCCCTCAGGCCAAAAAGTTTGCCCGCACTGATCTAAAATGTCTAGATGGATAGAAAAAGGTGTAGAAGGGACTATGGGTTTGTGTTCTGTGCAGCATGGGATGAGGCCTAGGCAGTTTCTTACGTGGTAGCTTGATGGAAAAGTGTGGGCTAGAAAAGCATAAATAGTGACCCATATCTAGCATCTGTCCGCACTACAGTTAAAACCAAGTCATTAGATAATACAGTTGTCTTCTTGCTTGGCTATAACACAGAGCACTTAGTGTAGATGGGACCTTAACCATAATCTGAAACCTGGAACGCGCTCTGAAGGTGCAACCTAGGCATGCATTTTCAAATTTAGCCTATGCGGTATACAGTATGTCCTTGCATAAGAATGTCTCTGCATGCATCATGTCTCTCAGTTACTTAATCACTTACTGTGGTACTCAGGAAAAAGAGTTTTCTTTTTTTAAAAGACTGAATACCTCAAATGGTGATCTAAATCTTAATGCACAATTAACACCCTCCAAGATATTACACAACAAATACCTGATATCTTGTTTTGAGATGACTTATGTGGTTGGCCTGTTACTCATTCTATTTATAAGTAATCCAACCCTAGGAAAGAAAATGAAAATCAGTTATTATATAGCATTTCATACTTGTTCCTTAAAGACAACAGAGCTTTAGCAGAGATTGTCAAAGAAACACAACAAAACAAAAACAAACACTGGCCTTTTTCTCTCTTACCAAATTCCTTTAGGAATTATCACAGACATATCAGACAGGGGCCCTTAGAAATCTTAACTATTTTGCAAGCATTTTTCCTTGTTCGTTGTTCTTAAAAGCCATATTTTATATGTACTGTCATGTTGTTGGAAAGTTCGTGATTCTGCCGATCAAATGACCAATATACCCAATAGCTCTGGGGCATACAGGAAAACAGCAGCTACATAGTACACCATTGTACATCACCCATCACAAACAATTATCATTCTGGGTTTAATCCTGTTCTTAATGAATCCAATAGGACACATCCTGCTCATTTTACTAATATGTAGGCCTGCGGGGGTCCATGTGAACATGGGGATAGACTGCTGGATTCAAGAGGCTCCATTTTTATGAACGATTCAGTTTATGGACACAAGGGAATGAAAATATGATCAGAGGATGCTGTTGGGAGACAACTTAACTTTAGTACCTGAGAAAGGGCTACAAAGTCCAACACTCTGTGGATAATATTGATTGACATAGCCCTTAGGGTGGCCAGGTGCCCGGTTTTCAACCAGAAAGTCTGGTTGAAAAGGGGATCTGACAGTGTCCCGTCAGATCTACTGTTTGGACACCTGAAGTCCAGTTACTGCAGGCAGGGGAGGCACCAGGTCATCATCCATGCCAGTCCTTACTCAGCCAGGGCTGCCTCCTACCTGTGTCAGGTGGCTGCAGCTCCCAGGCCCAGCTGTGCAAGTGAGACCCTCCCGACCCAGGTAGAGGGAAGGGGGGAGCAGGGAAAAGCAGCTAGTGATGGGGGGAGAAGAGGAGTGAACGTGGGCAAAGCCTATAGGGAAGAGGTGGAGGAGGGTGAGGCCTTGGGGGAAGAGACAGGGCAGAGGAGGTTCCAGCACTCCTGCTGGAGTGGCCAGTTTTTAAATATTGCAAAAGGTGGCAACTCTAATTAGTTCCTAATTTGGGAAAGCATTTAAGCAAGATCCAGATTCACAAACTCCCATTGATTTCAATGGATGTTAGGTGTGGAAGTACCTTTGTGAATCTGGCATTGCTATGCTCAGTGTTGTAAGGCCTAACTGATTTAGATGCCAAAATCTCATTTTCAAAAGTGATTTAGGTCCTTAAGAGCTTACATTGCATCAACCGTCAGTTCCCATCAGCTGCTGAGCACAGCTACATCTAAATACCTTTAAAACTCTGGGTCCAAGTGCTTAACTTTAATGCTGGCCCCAGTGTAATCAATGGTGAAACTCTTGTTGACCTCAATGGAGCCAGGATTTCACATTCAGCTCATTTTCATATTGTTTATCTTGTTAGTTTCACTAAGTACCAATATTTTAATTGCATTTTAAAGCGTTCTCCAATTCAAACTGCAGAAAGAAAAGGCCACGCAATAAACACATCTGAAGCAATGAAAAAAATGTTAGTTGGATTTCACAGAACTTATTGCACATCATTTATCAGTCTCAGTAAAATGCTTACAATATTCCAGCATTGAGAAGTGGATTTGTGTACTTCATTCTGGTTAAGTTATTCCTTTTAAAAAATATATTTTTTGAAACTTCATATAATTTTCTAATATTAGTTCCTCAAATTTTCCTCATCTGGTTAAAACAGCACTGAGCAGTTAATTATTTCTGGATAGTTTCTTCTTAGCCTCTTCTAAATTCTTTCACCTCCAATGTCCTTAAGCAATCGCTGTACATATTTTAAGTCTGTTATCCACATTGCTTCTTGGCCTCAGTAGTACTGTCCATGGACTGGTGTCAACTTTCCTTTATCGTCATCCAATTTTTTTCTCTATAATTTGCATGAGAAGTGTTCATAATTTGGCAGCAGCATTTCTGTCTAATAGCCATGTGTGCTCTAACCTTTCCTTATTATTGGCGCTCCAACAAAAACTCAATGGCAGACATTTGGGGAAACATCAATGCCTTAAATATGAAAAGGCAATCCAAGTTACCAGAGAGGGGGAATAAGTCTGACACTTTTTTATGAGGTATGGAATCCCTCTTATTTATATACAAATGGTTGGTTTTGCTAATGGAAAATAATTTCTACAGACCAAGCGGAATAATGTGAGGTGCAGATATGCCCAGGCCAGTCAGCCAAATGAAGCACAGCCATTTGTCTATAGTTTTGCATTGTTCTGTTAACGTTCCGATGCCAAAAAAAATCATTTGTTCCCTTTCACCAGCCTAGAAGGTCACAAAACAGACAGTTCCTTTTGATTACTCTAAGTAAACACAAGTCTGATTCAGAGAGGGGAAACAATTATTTGCCAACTGTCAAACCCAATAAAGGGCAAATCTGCTTTCACTTTTTGAGCCAGATTGATGAGTCACTGCAACTATGACTAATACCCACAAATATTAAAATGTACCAAATAATATAACCTCCTTTTGTACTGCTAAAATAGTTTACTCAGAGTAGGATCCCAATCAAACAGGTGTTGCTGGGGAAAACTAGACCATCCCAGCTGCTGCTAATTAGAACCAACGGCTTATTCTATTTCAGTCTTGTACAAGCTACTGACACACATTTACTGTACACATATATGTAAGAGCAGTGGGGGAGTTGTCTAATTAGATTCTTAGTTTGGAAAATTAGAACCTATAAAAATACACAACACCCTCCTTTCAAGCCTCCTTCCCCCACTCCAGCTAGCTTTAGAACACACTGTAACTTTAGGTTAGCGTCTGCAACCCTAATGAATTGCATTTGGACGATAATAGGGTTTTAATCAGAAAAACCTGAGAAGGCTCATTTGGATAACAAGGGGTTTTTGAGTTAAAGAACTATTTGAAGATTAAACTAATTGGGAAAGCATATGCATTAAGGCCAATAAACGTAGTATGAAGTGAAGTGGTTGCTTAATATTTTTCTTAAATAATTAAAATATGTTAGGATAAATAAAATACGAAGTTATTAATTCATTTCTTTTGCTCCATTGTTTTATAAAAAAACAGCTGAATTGCTGTCCCCATTGAAGTCAATGATAAAGCTCCTATAGGCTCCAAAGGAGCCAGGATTTCTCCAGCAGTATTCATTTTTTTAATTAAATCACCACAGTTGTAAATCAATCTATCTATAGTCCCCATCACCATAGTACCTCACAATCTTTAAGATGTTTATCTTCAGTGAGGTTGGAAAGTACTATTATTCCTATTTTACAGATAGGAAACTGAGGCATAGAGAGACTAAGGCCCAGATTGTTTCATTTCCAAAGAGTGAAGTTGAACACAGGTTAAGTTGAATAAGTGGAACTTTATTAAGCCATGTGCACTGCTGCATCCATGTGGTTGCATTGCTTCCTGCCTAACTGCCTGTGTCCCTGTTTTTCTGGTATCCTTTCAATAACAGTCCCACCAGGGAACACAGGCCTTCAAACTCTAGTTCCACTGAACATGATATACAGCTCCTCAAATGTACTTCGGGGCCTATCTGCCTCAGTCCACCATTTAGGCACCACTGACATTTTCAGAACCACCACTCAGCTGCTCCCTAATCCCATAGGCACCTAGTTTTCCACAGGTCGACATTCACAAAGCCTTCTAAGTGCTGATGCTGATCTCCAGCTAATGAGCTGCTCAGAGTCCTACCTCAAGCCTAGCCCTGGAGCACGATTCTCTAAGTAGCTGGGGGAACACCTATGTCACCAGTGTAGCCCAATCCTGTAGGCATGCTCAGAGCACACCTAAGACTTGATACGTGCCACCAAAGCCAGCCAGGGTTCAGCAAGTTGGACATTTTTATGTGTCTGTAGAGCACTCACTTCAGATGCGAGAAACCCGTAGTCAAGTCCTGGCTTCCCAGAATATTTAATTATTTATACAAAGTGGGACAGCTTCAACAGGAAAGATTGCAAAAGACCCACTCCAGAATAGCCTGTAGCCCAGTTAGGGTACTCACCTGGAATGTGGAAGATGTGGGTTCAAGTCCCTGCTCTGAATTCCTAGCCACCAGGCTATTGGCTATTCTGGGTGCTCTCTCTTGTTAAAGATCTCAGTCATGTACAAATGGGTTTCAGATGCTAGGGCAGGGGTGGGCAAACTTTTTGGACTGAGGGCCACATCTGGGTATGGAAATTGTATGGTGGGCCATGAATGCTCATGAAATTGGGGTTGGGGTGTGAGAGGGGCTGAGGGCTCTGGGGTGGCGCCAGAAATTAGTTGAGGGTGAGGGAGGGGTTGGGGGTGCAGGCTCTGGGGCTAGGGCAAGGGATTGGGGTGTGTGGGGGGGTGAGGGCTCAGGTTGGGGGTGCAGGCTCTGGGGTGGGGCTGGGGATGAGGGGTTTGGAGTGCAGGAGGGTGCTCTGGGCTGGGTTTAAGGGGTTCAGAGAGTGGGAGGGGGATCAGGGCTGGGGCAGGGGGTTGGGGCATGGGAGGGACTCAGGGGTGCAGGCATGAAGCGGCACTTACCTCAAGCAGCTCCAGGAAACAGCAGCATGTCCTCCCTCCAGCTCCTACATGGAGGCTCAGTCAGGTGGCTCTGCGCGCTGTCCTGGCCACAGTTCCTGGCCAATGGGAGCTGCAGGGGTGGTGCTTGGGGAGGGGTCAACGCACAGAGCCCTCTGGCTGCCCCTAAATGTAGGAGCTGAGGGGAGATATGCTGCTGCTTCTAGGAGCCGCATGGAATGGCTTCCGGGAGCTGCACGGGAGTGGGGCAAGCCCCCAACCCCATTCGCCAGCAAGAGCTTGAGGGGCGGATTAAATCAGCTGGTGGGCCGAATGTGGCCCGCGGGCCATAGTTTGCCCACCTCTGTACTAAGGCACAGGCTACCTAAGCGGGTGACCTGGGTTAGGCACCTTACTTGGGGAGAGGATTCCTGAGGAAGGAGGTACCTATCTCTAGCCTGTCAGCAAAGGCACCTAAAACCTTCTCCTCTTCCCACCCCTTTACTCTTCATTTCATTCCTGGCTAGCCCAGGCAATTACCTCATTAGCTTCCTGGCTTCTGAGGATCCCTTCCTTAGGCACCTAACTCTTCCCATGCATTGCATGGAGGAAACTGGCTATCTAACTCAGGGCAGAGGATTCCACCTAGGGGGCAGGGCACCTAGGCATTAGGCATTGCAACATTGAGCAGAGCAAGCAGCTTTGAGTATCTGGGCCTAAGTGACTTCCAGCACTACAAAATTAAGTAGACCTAAGTTAAATCAATGTACAGAAATTAAATCACTTCTTGTGTCATGAGTGCATGTCCTCAGCAGGAGCACTTGCACCACTTTAACTGTCAGTGTGGGGTACTGTGGGACGGTTTTCGAAAGGCAGCAACAGTCGATATAAGCAATGCTGTGTCTATTGTGACACTGTTGACCTAACTACATTGACTTAAGCACTACGCCTCTCGTGGAGGTGGCGTTATTAAGTTGATGTAGTGGGCGAGTTACATTGGTGGGAAAGATATTTTAATGTAGACGCTTACATCAACCTAACTCTGGAGGGAGTCAATAGCGGAGGAGAGAATTGATATCTAGGATTCTAACAAATGGACCATCCTTCTTCTCATGCCCTCCCCAGCCAACCTTAAAGAGACATCATCAACCTAAAACATAGTGTAAAGAAATGTTAAAACAGCTTTTAGGTACCATAGCTACCTTTAAATCCTCAGATAATGTTTGTGTTTTTACAATCGTATACTGCTATTTAAAAAAATATGTCTTCTCCTTCCTTGTTGCTGTACGAAAGACCCCCCACAAAAATGGTTTAAAATCCTCATTCTGTAATGCGCCACACACAGGTGGATCATTCTTATCACACAGAACATCAGAGTTGACAGTATCCTTTTAACTTGGCTGATTTACACCAGCCGAGTGTGTGATCTGCAATCATCTTCTTCTACCATCCTCTTCCCACCCTTCTCTCTTATTCAGTCCCCGCTTTATTTGTTGGGGGGATTTTTTTGTTTGTTTTCTTCTAAAAATAAATCACCAGAGCTATGAAGTTCCACATTAAAACTACTTTATTTTTCAAAACGCCATTGACTGTAAAAGGAATTCTGTTAGAAAGTGGATCATCGCTGCATTTCACATGGCACAACATGTGGCATAGGATTTATAACACTTGTCTGCATGTACAGCACAACAGCAGCTGCTGTAGCACTTTAGTGAAGACGTTCCTACACTGACAGGAGAGCTTCTCCCATTGGCAGAGTTAATCCACCTCCCTAAAAGGCGGTAGCTATGTTGGTAGGAGAAGCTCTCCCATCAACATACTGCTGTCTGCACTGGGGTGGAGGAGGGGGTAGGTTAGTATAACTATGTCCAGTGATGAGCTGCCAAAATCTTAACAACCGGTTCCCTATAAAAAGTTCTGATTTAAGGGGGGGTGAACCGGGGAGGGGCCGGGGGAGAGATCCTCGTGGGGCCGGGGGCCCCTGCAGGGCCTGGGCCAATTGCCCCACTTGCCCCTTCCCCTCCCCTCTGGCCAGCCCTGGAGCTTGCAGCAGCCCCACCCCCGACCTTGCTGGGCAGCAGGACGACTCCAGAGCTCAGCTGAGCTGCCCAGCTGGTGCCGGCGCCTGGCCACGCTGCAGCTGGGGGGAAGTGGGGGAAGGGCTGGGGGAGCCTCAGCCTCCCCAGCTGGGTATCCTGGGAGCAACAGGATGGTCTGGCCCACGGACCAGAGTTCTTTGCCCACCCCCTGGCCCTTTAACAACCGGTTCTCCTCAGAGGTCTAATTTTAGCAACCGGTTCTTGAGAACCTGTGGGAACCAGCTCCAGCTCACCACTGACTATGTCTCTTTGGGGTATGGATTTTTCATACCTCTGAGCAACGTAACTATACCAATATTGGTCTGTAGGGTAGACCTGGCCTAAAGTAGTACTCTATGAAGTGTCATAAGATATATAGCTTATACAGTAAGGCTATATCTACACTACCACTTACGTCAGCAAAATTTAAGTCGCTCAGGGGTGTGAATATTCCACCCCCGTGAATGACACAAATTACGCCGGCATGAGTGCTAGCATGGACAGCACTATGTCAGCGGGAGAGCTTCTCCCATGGACATACCTACTGCCGCTCATTGGGGGTGGATTAATTATGTCAACAGGAGAGCTCTCTCCCATCAGCATAGAACAACTACACGACATAGCATACAGCAGCACAGCTGCATCGGTACAGCTGCACCGCTGTAAGCTCTCTAGTGTCAACATAGCCTTAGAAGGATGGAAAGATCACCCACCTACCCAGCATTAGTTTGGATACTGAGTACTTACACTTTATTTTTTTTTTTTTGCTGGAGATCCCATCAGAGAAAATCAGTAGAAATCCCTGAGGAGATTATAAACTGCAATCTGTTCACTGGCTACCAAAGCTGTGAGCAATATGTGTAAGTTGTGACTCATATGCAAAGAATTCCAATTCTGTGTGCCATGTTAGCAGCACTAAGTTGATGTTGAGCTATACATAGGATAAGATAGACTCTATGTGGGAATGCTAAGTGCATAAGCAGATTATGGTAGCCATGCGCAAAAGGGATGTAATGATAAATAACTTCCCAATAGAGGGCGTTATAGTGTGGTTATGTATAGGAACTTGGAGAACTTTACTTCCAGGAAATGCTTGAGGATGACGACAGTATATGTAGAGGAAATAATATAGGCTGAATGTTGCACTGTCTTGGCTCTCTATTGTTATTCTCATACACAGAAAACTCCCATTCTTCTACTCTCGGTTCTCTCCTCCTTGACCTGTATTCACACGAGGTTCTTTCCTCATGTTTGTTTATTCATGCACACACAAACTAGGCCATAAACTAGTAGTAGGCAACCTGCAGCCCGCTGCTTCCCACAGCTCCCATTGGCCAGGAATGGTGAACTACAGCCACTGGGAGCTGCAGGAGGGCCATGCCTGTGGACAGTCAATATCCGCAAAATGTCTCACGGCCCACGATCAGCTTACACTGATGGGCCTCATGTGGCCCGCATGCCACAGTTGCCCATCACTGCCATAAGCTTTCAAAGGTACTGAGAGATAGCATGTGCCAGAAGTATACTGTTCATCCTCTCTCCTACCTGTACTTCCCCACAAAGTGTCAATAAGGCCAAGTCCTATCAGTAGCATGGCCAACAACCACTCCCTCCAATGGATTCAGGAAAACTTGGATTGCACATTTGTTTGAGCATAAGTGCCTAGGTGTCACCTATCATCCTATATCAAACAGTTTCAGCCCATATTTGATTTCCTAACAGAAATCTTTCCTGAATCCTCCTCTTCTGGTCTTCAAACACCCCAACCTCGCAAAGCTCATCATCAGAAGGAAACTCCCCAAAAGACCAAGACACACCAACTCGAAGTGGCCTCAGACCCTGCCAGAACATCAGATGCAAAACTTGCAGACATATCTGCACTAATATGATGATCAATACACCTCACAACACACCTTCCAAGAAGCATGGGTCCTACACATGCCTATCCCAACAGGTGGTGTACTTCATCTAGTGCATCAAAGGCCCCAACAGCTATGTGGGTGAAACCAAACAAACACTATGCTCTCAAATGAACTCATATCGAAAAATGACAAAAGACCAAAACACTATTTCACCAATGGGAGAATACTTTACACAAAATGATCAATCCATATCTGATCTTTCAATACTCGTCTTCAAAAGAAATCTGCACAACACCCTCAAAAGGCAAGCTTGGGAAGTTAAATTCATAATGTTGTATGGCTATGAGCTTATCTACTCTTGACATGCTGCAGTGGCACAGCTACAGTTGCGCTGCTGTAGCACTTCAGTGTAGACACTACCTACAGAGACAGGAGCGGGGGGGTCTCCCATCGCTGTAGGTAATCCACCTCTGTGAGAGGCGGTAGCTAGTTCAATGGAAGAATTCATCCGTTGACCTAAGGCTGTCTACACCAGGGGATAGATTGGATTTTTTACACCCCTGTGAGATGTAGCTACGCTGATGTAACTTTTCAGCTTAGCCCAGCCCTAGACAGTAAATATCATGGACTCAAGTTGGACACTGGTTTCCTGGCTCATTATGACAATTTGTAACACACATCTTCATGCTAATCCTTAATGGTCCATTTCATATCTTTTTGCACAACATTCTAACCCCTCTTGCCCACTCCATTTCAAGTGGCCTACAGCATGTTACCCCTTATGCTTAGCAATCTGTTCCAACTTGTATTTAGCTGAGACACTCTGATTTCCTTCCACAGACCTGAAGAAGAGCTTTGTGTATACTCCTGGGATAATTCTGAGCCACTGTGCATGCACAGAATTCATGTCCCCTGCAGATTATTTTTCTCTGCAGAATATAGATTCTGCTGGTGAGGCACTGCAGTTACACCCTTCACCCAGCAGGGGCTGCTGTGGTGCTAGAAGAGAGGGCAGCCAGCCAGAGGAGAGGCTGTTTTCCTCACAGTGGGGCCAGGCGAGAAGGCACTGGATGGATAGAGCGGGCCACACAGGGCTGCTAGGGGGTCACAGACTGGGGTTCAGAAGGGCCAGTGGGGGAAAAGACTGAGGCACGGGCTCAGGAGCTAGTGGGATGATAGCATTGAGCCAGGGGCTGAATAGGAGTGGGGCTGCAAGGCCACATGGGGATGGGGGTAGGGGGTCCAGGGACACATAGAGGGCTGTGTGCAGGGACACAGGGTAGGGTGACCAGATGTCCTGATTTTATAGGGCTAGTCCCGATTTTGGGGTCTTTTTCTTATATAGGCTCCTATTATCCCCTACCCCCATCCCAATTTTTCACATTTGTTCTCTGGTCACCCTAACATAGGGACAGGGTAGGGGGTGCAGGGACACATGGGAACATGCTTGACTGAATGGGAAAAGATAGGGATCATCCAGGGTCTGCATGGGAGAAGCTCCCCAACTCCCTACAATCCCTCCCCCCAACCCTCAAAAAACCTGTTCCATACTTCTCCCACCACACCAAACAATCCTCCAGGTTCACTTCCAGGTTCCTTTCCACTGCCTCAGCTCCTCCATTTTCCCTGACTCCCCCAAGCCTTTGCACTACTTCTGAGGGGTTTCTGTATTGTAGTTTAAAATTAATTATAACTCAATGTTCTGTATTAACGTAGCTAGTAAGGAATCTATTTGTCAAAAAACATTTCCTGGATTTTTTTTGTCTGTATTATTACAGACATACTTGCTGACAGATAATTTGAAATAAATTACCAAAATAATTGAAACTGGTGTGATTGTGTTATTTTGACAAATAAAATATGCAGATTTTGCAGAACTGTGAGCAGAATTTTTAATTTTTTGGAGCAGAAGTCCCCCAGGAGTATTTGTGGCTTGAAAGCTTATACATTCCACCAACAGAAGTTGGTGTAATAAAAGATATTATCTCACCTTCCTTGAGTTTTGTTCTATCTAACTATATTACCCAATCTCTCTAATTAATGTAAGGTGTATATCATTTTCAGTTTCAGTCCTGTTTAAACTCAAATGCTTAAGGTTTGTTCTGTCTAATCTATCCATTGGAGGTACCTCTGAGGTGCCTACCTTCTTGATATGTAAGTGCCATGTTATCACTGGTTTCATGAAAGAACTGGTGGATGTAAAATTGGAAAATAGAAGCAGCAGGCAAAAGAATGCTTTTATTAGGAAGGGCCTGATCCAAAATCCAGATACAATTGCCTTCTCAATTTGGAAGGATCAAAACCTGGATTTGAATTCTGCAGCTTGGGCCCTTATCTATCTTTTATTGTTCACAGGAGGAAGCAGGTGAAATACTTATAATGATCTGAATAAAACAGAAACACTTCAATAGAAAGTTAACGGAAAAGTGAAAAATCAAATGCAGTTGCTATAAATTAACAAGGATTTGTCAAACATTTTTGATTGCATGAGCAGCACCCTAGAGGGTTTGACTGATATGGTGGCTATCAGCAAACATGTGTTTGATCTATGGGCAATCACAGACCCTACTGAAGCTGATGGGCCTGCTAGCCTCCTTTCATTCAGGCTAAATGAGGGAGCAAATAAATGCCCATTTGTCCAGAGATAGAGACAGCCATGAACCCCAACCTAGAACACAGGAAGGGAAGAGCTGCGGAAGACTCCTACATTTTTATTAATAAATTAGTAGAGAGTTTATGCAAGGTCATGGCAGGTTGTAAACCTAGGTTTCTATCAGGGCATATCTCAGTCTTAGCTACTGAACCATACTACCCTACCAGACAGATCAAACCAGTTTTTATTAGCCTATAACTAAAGTTAAGTTGTTAGCCTATAACTGGCCAATATAATTCTTTCTCAGAGTTGGGGAAAGAATCTAGGATTCCCGATTACCAGTATTTTACTGCTAACTAGTAAATAGTTGTGTAACTTACTGTGAAAGTTTGTGTCAAGTCCTACTCCTGTGGCTTGTCTACAAAGGGGTTAGCAATTGATCCTTTAGGAAGAGCCTACAGTAGGGATCTGAAGGTCAAGAGATTTAATGCCGGCTGTTTATCTATGTGGAGGGATGGAATGTTTACATGTGTTTCTAACAGTGAAAAGATCACTGTAAAACAAGTTTTATACTTAAAAATGATGATAATCTATAAATTATGGTGTGACTCACCAAAACAGATTCACATTTCAGTCATTTCTCATTGTCACTGTTCAGGTTTTATGTTAAAGTGCAAGTTTGATGAAACTGGGGTATGTATTGCTTTTGGGTATCTGTTGGAGTTGGAACTGAGAGCTTTATGGAGCAGTGGAGTGTTATTGAGTGTTATAGGCTATCGGAAAGAGGAAGAGAATGCATAAGTCTTTCCCCTTCTTATTTCCATGATTTGAATATTTTTAGGCAGGTAGGATGTGTCGAGTCACAACTTTAGCTGTCACTAAACATACTTTAGAACATAAGACCGGTCATACTGGGTCAGACCAGAGGTCCATCTAGCCCAGGATCCTGTCTTGTGACAGCGACCAGTGCCAGTTGTTTCAGAGGGAATGAACAGAACAGGTAATCACCAAGTTATCCACCCCTTGTCACCCATTAACTTTGTGTTTGCTAAGATTAATATATTTGCATAAGAGATCCCTAGTCAAAGGAATAAGGAATGTCCACAGAGAACTCTAATGAGCTACAGATTTAGAAAGGTCTTGGAAAGATGAGTGTATGACCAGCAGATCTATTTAAGGTATCCATTATCATAGTATCTGAGCACCTCATAATCTTTAATGTATTTATCCTCACAACATACCAGTGAGGTAAAAAAGTACTTTTATCCCCATTTAACAGCTGGAGAACTAAGGTACAGAGAGAATAAGGCCTAGATCCACAAAAGGAGTTAGGCATTTAAGTCCAACATTCAGGCATCACTGAGTTCTTCAAAGCCCCTGCTCAGCTCCTGCATAATGCTGTAGGCACCCAAAGTACCTGAGAGCCTAAATTTCTACCAATAAGTCCCCTCAGTGCCTCAGTTTCTATCAATGAGTATGCACACAGCTGTCTCAGTGCAGGTGCCTAGGTGCCTGTCTCAACAGGATTCTCAAACTAAGTGTTCCGGTGCCTATCTTGCCTGTGGGACCCG
The DNA here is from genome assembly GCF_016161935.1 of Mauremys reevesii. NCBI lineage: Eukaryota > Metazoa > Chordata > Testudines > Geoemydidae > Mauremys > Mauremys reevesii. The sequence goes on from NC_052623.1 coordinate 313,740,480, forward strand.
ATACAGTAGGCATGCTCTGAGCATGCCAAACCCCCATAAAATGGCCAGAAAAGGCCTCAATAACCTTTAGCCCAGTGGTTACAGTCCTCACTCTGAAAATAAGTGACCTGGGTTCAATTTCCTTTGCTGCCTGATACCGTGAAAGGATTTGCACTTGGGTTTCACCTCCCACTACCTCAGGTGAGTGCCTGAGTTAAGGAACAGTCTGGCATGGGTTATTCTCAGTCTCTCCTGATGAAGCTGTCCCATTGTATAAATAATTAAATATGCAGTGGGCCACCAGGAAAGCATGACTGAGTCTGTAGTCCAGTGGCTAGGGCATTTACCTCAGAGGTGGGGAAACCCAAGTTGAAATCCCTTCTTCACATCGGGAGAGGGGGAAATTGAACTTGTACAAGTGCTCTAACCAGTGGGGTAAAGGTTATTAAGAAAGGCCTCTTCCTCTGCTGATGCTACTGCATTTCTTCAAAACAAAACAAACAAACAAAAAAAAAACAAAGCAGCTTACATGCCTATCTCCAGAAGAAGGTTCATGGCTGTGAATCACATGTGAAGATAGATGGCTAGCTCACTTGAGGGTGTGGGACTTAGACCACACCCTTTTTTGGCATTTCCTATTGGCTAGCTTAGGCAGCTCCATCCTATACATGCTGGCTTTTGTGGATTCCATTCTTGGACCTTGTCTACATTGGCTACACTTGTGACAGTGTGTAGGGTATGTGTAGCTACATACTGCAGTGAAAGGTATCCACACTCACTGCAGTGTATAGCTATACTCGGCAGTGAAAAGTTCTGGTGGGGGGTAGAGAGGGAAAGGTTCCCGTTACCTGAGCCTTTCACTGTAAGGAGGAAAGGCTCTGGCGGGGCAGGGGGAGCTGCCAGATCCTTTCCCAACCACAGTGAAAGGTTCCAGCAGTGAGGAGATGAGGGAGATTTTCCCCACTGCCTCTCCCCCTGCCAGAGTCTTTCACTGCAGCAGGGAAAGGGTCCAACAGACAGTAGGGAGGCAGTGGGACTCTACACTGCTAAACATAGCAGTCTAGATGTCAGAGGCACTACTTGGGAATGAAGAGTAGTGCAGGATACATATGCCAAGGTTCAGGTGTTTAGGACACTCTGCGCTACTCTATTTGCCTAAGTAGTGTCTCACCATATAAATGGCTATTTATATCTGTGCTAGCTACTCATGCAGTGTATGTGCTCTCTACACCACCATAATGTAGACCTACCCTTAGGCACTTATCTCTCGCCATGCATTGAATAGGGAGCATAGGCACCTAACTTGAGGCTATGGATTCCACCAGTGGCAAGGGGGCTAAAAGTTAGGTGCTGCAACGCTGAAGTCACTTTGTGGATTTAGCCCTAGGTTAAACAGGAAGTCCATGGCAGAGCAAAGAATCAAAAACAGCTTGACGATTCATCCTCTCCAACAGGTATTAAACTTGCAGTTGGTAAAACATCTTTCACACAAACTAGTTTCCGGAGCAAAATATCTTTCTGGGTCTATGCTCTCTACGCCCAGCTTAGACTTCCTCTTCTTAAAGTAAGCTGCAGGCTGGCTCACTGCTTTCAGCTGTTTCCCAATCCTATGTGTTAAACCTTGTCTTTTCATAGAGAAATTCAAGAACTTCCTGCTCTCAACATACATTGATCCTCATTGGGCCCCAAAGGGATGATCCATTCTTACAACATGGGAGATGAGTAAGCCCAGGCAGTATTATGGCAAACAGTGTTTTCCATACACCAACTGATCCTGCAGCTCCTGTGACTGGTGCTGCACAATCCACTCTGCTTTATACTGTATCAGGCAACGTGGATAGCAGACAGCTGATCAAAGAGAAACACTGCAGGTGCAGATTCATGGGGTCAGAAAAGTGGCAGAAGCTCTCAAACTGTGGGTAAGGGGAGATGGGGAATGGAGAATTGGAGCAGTAATTCTTCTCTTCCCCCTTTAGCTCTATGTTGTTTTTTAAAATATTTAACACTCATTAAGTCCCCCCCACTAACCATGTGCTCACCCAATTCAAACATGTTTCAGAAAAATACAGATTCAGGCTCTGACAAATGAGTATATGAAAGAAAACCACAATAGTTAAGAATAAGAGGAAAACTATTAACTGATGGCAGGAACTACTAACTGGGACATAAAGTTGGCATATTGAGCTGAAATCCTCTGCCATTTGTTGTAAAACTCAAACCACAAGCATTTTCCCAAATATTCTATTTAGCATTCTTCACCAACCATTGATACGTCAGCTAGTGGGTGTGAGTCAATGATCTAAGGCAGACTTGTTGGAATGAGGATCTGAGCACTGACTGGAATGCACATCTAGCAGAGATCAAGCAGGAACTGCAGGGAAAGGAAAATGTGTATGCCTAACATCATCTTCTAATTTATTCACCTTCTAATTTAAATGATGTCATAGGAATTCCAGCCTACCAGCCTGTACAATTCATTAACCATACTTCATTAGACAAATCATATTTAAGTAATTACCAAACCTGGGCAGATATTAGAAAAGCCAACAGTTTCTGTCAGAGCTGTGACAAGAATATGTGAATGTGGGGATTGATGTAGTCTTGATGAATGAGAGAAAGAGGGTGAAAGGAGGTAAGATTCTATTATTTTAATCACTTTGTGGTCTACAGTAGCAGAGCTGGCCTGGTGCTCTGTGAGGCCCCAACCTGCTAGTGCTGTGATTGAGTCATCATGAGTTGTCTTATTCATTTCTCCTGCCAGAGGGGGAGGCCAGACAGTGAATTTCCTCCAGCTCTGGTTCTGCTGCCAGAAGGTGAGATTGCCCAAGCAAACACAGTCACAGAGGGGACCCCCAAATACATGAGCCCCACGTTGTCTTACGTTCCTAATGCTCAAGTCTGGGCGTGACTTTTTGGACAAAATGTAAACTTCTATGGTCACATCCTCAGCTGGTTTAGTTCCACAGAAATCAAAGGAGCTAATGCCAATTTGTAACAGCTGCAGATCTGGGCCTAATGTATAACCTATAGCTATTGATACAGGCAGAGTTTTGTCCATTTAATTTCGGCCTTGGAAATCAGTAAGTTTTCCATGAAGTAATGAAAACCCCATAAATGAGGAGAGTGCATCTCAAGAGCCATATTGGTAGAAGTTGTTATTTAAGAAGGAGGATGGGTGTGTGATCTGTTTTCAGGTACTGCAATTTGCCATGCCATGCAGCACAATCTAATTACACATAAAATTCCAGTAGAGTTTATCAGGAAGAAAGCTGTAAGGGGTACATTTAATAACTTCAGTGACTAAATTAATGGTGCCCTAATTGCAGAAGCATTTATCTTAGCAACTAGTGATAGATGTACTGTGTACTTTGGAAACTAATCTTGATTTGACTTCCTTCCATTTTTCCATTCTTCGCTGTTGCAGTTTTGCTTGCTTATTTCATCTTTATCCTCTCAACCTTTCCTAAACATATACAGCAATTAATTTTTGTTCATAGTAATATATATATATAGTTAAATACACAAAATACTGCATTTCTTATACAAAAGCAATAGAAAAAAGCTACCATTATATTGGTTATTGCATTGTTAATGCACGGGTAGCTGTGAGCTGGGACAGAGATTAAGTGCTGATAAGGTATGCTAAACTCTACAGCCCTTTAGTTAGGGCCTCATATTACCCTTTGTGCCCACATGTTGGGAGGAGTCTGTTTCTGAAGAGAGAGGAAATTAGCCATAGCCTTTGCAGCAGGTTTCCTTCTCCCAGCCTGGTAGAAGTTACTCTGCAGGATTCCAGCTCCCAAGAGTGGGAGGAAGCATAAGCACCCTATAACATAGGGTAAACTCTAGACCCATAGAAAGGTATCCATCACCTCCAGGTCAGATCAAAACAGCTAACCAAAATAACTAAGTCTTGCAGCGACAAGGAGACTTGTAGATGCAGCACATTCACTTCCTGGAGAAGATCTTTGTTAGTCAACAGTGATCATGCAAGCCACTTAAGACGTGATTGTATAGGGCCTTGTCTACACAGGAAAGTTTTACCAGTTATAACAATTCAGTGTGTGGGCACTCTTATTCCGGTATGAGAGTGGCATTTTTTGGTTTAGCTTAAAGCCCTTCCTTTCAATGGAGTTACAGTAGGGATGAGTTTGTTCAAATGGTTTCAGTAACATCTTGATGACATTGGAGGATGAACACCAAGGTTTAGAGTTCCATATCCAGTAGTTAATTTTTGCACTGAATACAATCTTATAATTAGAGGTGGTTGGAAAAACATAAGTGGGACCATTTTTTTCCATCGGAAAATGCAGTCCTGACAAAATTGAAACACTTTGCAAAATTGTATCAATTTCACACACAAAAATATTTTAGCGAAAAAGTTTTGACAATGTTGAAATGTCCCATTCTGGCATTTTTGGAATGAAATGTTTTGATTTTTCATTTTGAAATGACTTTTTGTTTCATTTTTTTTAAATGTTGTATTATAATTTATATTATCATCTAAAATAAAACTGTCTAAGTTGAAATAAAATATTTCAGTTGAGCCAAAACAAAAACAAATTGAATGTTCTTTCATGGAGAATTTGGAAATTTTGCTCTTTGTACTGATTTGGAACAAAGACAAATTTTGAAATCTCAAAATCCTCCATGAGGACAGAATTTCTGTCCTCCACACAGCTTTACTTATAATGCCAGGATACAATGTAAGTCACACTAATGGCAAATTTCTTCTTCTTTCCCTTATCCCACCAACTGGGGTCCGGTGACAAGAAACTGTTGATAATGTGGGGACATGAATTTTGAACCTACTCCCCACAAAAAAGAAATAAAAATATAAATCCTGGCAGAAATCAGGGAGGGGAAGGGGGAATATCACTCCACATGCCCCCCCTCCCAAGTGTCACCTCTGTCGTCTCTCTGAGACAGCACTAAAGTCCACCTGCTTATCATCTTTTATGACGTAATCCATCCATTACTTCCTTTGGCTTTCCCCGGGGTCTTTTTCCTACTTCCCTCTCCTGGCATGCTATCTTCATCAGGCCCTCTTCATCCATCCTCTGTATATGTCCAAACCAAAGAAGTCGAGCTTCCTGAATTTTATCAGCCACATCATTTCACATTGTCAGACGCCTGCTTCATAATAGTAATTAATCTTAATTTGTACTTCTAGAGCACTTTTCATCCAACACTCTCATATTGCTTAAAAATTTTAATGAATCACAGCTCACAAAAATTACGGTGTCCATTTCACAGTTGGGGAAAGTGAGGCACTGTGAAGTTAAGAGCCTAAGATAGCATTGAAAATAGTGGCTGACCCGGGCATAGGACTCAGGAGTGCTGAATCCCAATCCAAATGTTAGAAAACAACCTTTCTAAACCACATACAATATTATTTTTGCAATTATTTATTACTCATATTGCAGTGGTGTGTAGTGACCTCAACTAGCTCAGGACCCAATTGTTTTTAGACACTATACAAACATATAATTAATAAAAGTCCCTATCCAAAAGGATCTGCTGTTTAAAAACATATAGAGTAAGAGCTTCCCAAATGTCAAGCAGACCATAGGGACACTAAGCCTTAACCCAACCCTTATACTATCATCATGCTCTGCTTACAGCTGCCACCATATTGGACCTGATTCGCCTCCTGACTTCGATGGAATGACTCCTGTTTTACACAAGTGTAAGTATAGGAGACTCAGGCCCCTTATTTGTATGACCAAAAGATGACTGATGAAACAGCAAACAAGGAAATCAGGATTGGATGTTGAGATAAATTCTATGTAAAATTCAGAGATTAAGGGGCATTTTATTTGCTTGTGCATTTGCCCCTCTGATTTACAACTATTCCTTTTTGTTTGGCCTTCTAATAGCTATTTCATGGGACACATTATTCTTAAAGGTTATATTGTTAGTCTTGAATAATACTTCAAGGTTAAGAAGTTGAAGTAGTTGCAGGGACTTCCTGTTTTTGACAGCTCCTTTTTCCTTTCCACAAATGTGTTTTATACATTTTTTCTGCCTTTTAAAAAAAATATATTTTCTTGCAGAGGCAGTAATGAATAGAGTTTAATCCCAGCTCTGCAAATTTACCTGTATATTTTGGGGAGGGGGAAATGAGGAAATTGTAGGTATCGTTTATTATTTGTTATAATTCTGATGGCAGAGCTAAAAGTTTAACTTCTGGAGGTCAGGCTGATTGGCAAGACAATCACAATCTTCAAAGGAAAGCTGATCTAGTGTAATACCACACCACGTGCTCCTTCTGGCCACCAAAACATTAAAAGGAGGGCTCCTTTATTCCAGTGAACTTGTTGATTTAAAGTCTGAAGCACAGAACAGATTTCTGACTGTCAGTGGGGATGTGATAATTGTGAGTGGTGTTGCCATTGTTGTGAAAGACTTCTCTGAGGCAGAGTCGGCGGAAGAATACTTCTAGTTCTCCATGTTAGTATGGTATCAGATTCTTTGGTTGGGCAGAAGTTAAGTCCCTTAGAGCAAACAGATAATTCAGCTCCAATTAGGGGTAGTCTTGATAAATTGAGGATGTTTGAGTGTCATGTAGTGTCCATGTGGTAGGTACTGGTGCCATGGTTTCACCCAGAAGTGGTGTTTTGTGGGTTGTGGAGTAGTTGCGGTTGGTTCCACTTTTTGTTTTTGTGTTGGATGGCTGTCATCAGGTGTTTTTTAAAAGATGTTTTGGATTTCACAGTCCAAAATATTAATTTGTTTAAATATATACAGTACAGAGCTACTAAAATACACACATGCACACATACTCTTAACTTCATACTTAAAAAAAAAAAGTTGCTTTTCTAATCTGTCATCTCAATCAATGGGATTAAGTGTATACATAAGTAAACTTGTGTTGCATTAGCAACTAGCAAACAACAATGTTTTTCCCCCACCCCAACCCCAATAATTAATACTTTGTGTATAACTATCTAATCATTCAAAAAGACAATGCACATTTTTATGTGTAACTGATTTGGGATGCATGGAACCCAGTGTGCAGTCAAGGTGGCATGTGTGCACCTAAATAATTAGTGCACATTTGTTCATGGACTTAGTATTTGAGCCAAACTTCTGTTTCTGAAGTTCTGTGGCTAGTATTATGCAGCAAAGCCATTTTCCCTCAAAGTGGAAAAGCGTTAATTTACAGGTTTTGTTGTCCGTGCTCTTTTAATAGTATTTGATATGCAAAAGGATTAAGTGAGAGACCCTAGAATATTAATCAAATCATCATAGTAGCAGCTGGCATTTTAAATTTAAGCACTGTGAAGTATGTAATTTTTGTTTGTATGATGTCTGGTACATTTGAGGTCCTAACCTGCTTGTGGCTTCTAGGTATTAAGTATAAATAGTTATATGTGTGTTATCTTTTTGCGCTACCGGTGCTAAAACTTATATGCTATATGCTATTGGGGTAACTTGTTTTTGTTTAGGACAGCAGGAATAGCAGTAAACCTTACTTAGCTAATAACAAATTCCACTAGAAGCAAAATGGGACAGTTGCAACTGCAGTTTTCTAGCATTCACATTCTGCAGAATTTAAGCTTTCACCTAAAAGGTGGTGGGGAGGGATAGCTCAGCGGTTTGAGCATTGGCCTGCTAAACCCAGGGTTGTGAGTTCAATCTTTGAGGGGGCCATTTAGGGATTTGGGAATTGGTCCTGCTTTGAGCAGCGGGTTGGACTAGATGATCTCCTGAGGTCCCTTCCAACACTAATAATCTATGATTCTATGATTTCTTGCAGTTGTCAAGTCTGGATGGTCATGGGGTGGAGGGACCACACCCCCAAGATGCCTGAATTGGGAGAGGTGGGTTGGGTAATTGGTGAGGGAAGGTGAGGTGCAAGTCTGCCCAAGTAGGGGCACCACTCTGAAGATCCAAGCCCTCTTCCACTCTCCCATTAGGACTTGGCAGACAGCTTTCAAGGACCTCTCCATCAGGAAAGCCCTGAGTGGAATGTCCTACCACAACCCTTCTCATGGTGAGAGTCAGAAACCAGTGCCAGTTGCAGGGCTGAGTTCAGAGAGTGACCCTCCCCATAGGCTGGGGGGTTGAGGATTGGGATGGGCAGCCCCGTGTACATCTGCCTCCCTGGAAAGGGTAACCTTCCACAGGCAGGGGTGCCTCCCTGTGGTAAAGGTTATACCTTTAAAAACGATGGAGATTTTAAATAATATTTTTATTTCTAGCAGAATTGCACTGCATCAGATTAACAATGTCCCCACTGCCAGCTTTGATGCACTAACCAACAAATATGTTGGAGAGGATGATAGAGGTTACAGGTCCTATTCATGAAGACCTTTGTCAGACTGTCTGGAGTGGCTCACAACTGTGAGTGCCCACCTCAGGGAAGATTGTCAGAAACAAGGCAGATGTCCCAAGCTGGTGTGTGTTCTATACTTAGATTTCACCAAGCCGGTAACAAATGTGAACTCCTGGATCACTATACCAGTCTTACCATAGAGTCACAGACAGTCCCCTTAGAGTCTCCATCTTATCTTGCCATCCAGACAAACTGAACTTCATGATGAAAGGTCACTCAAACCAAAAATCACACCATAGAATCATAGAATATCAGGGTTGGAAGAGACCTCAGGAGGTCATCGAGTCCAACCCCCTGCTCAAAGCAGGACCAACACCAACTAAATCATCCCAGTCAGGGCTTTGTCAAGCTGGGCCTAAGAAACCTCCTAAGGATAGAAGTTCCACCACCTCCCTAGGTAACACATTCCAGTGCTTCACCACCCTTCTACTGAAATAGTTTTTCCTAATACCCAACCTAGACCTCCCCCACTGCAACTTGAGACCATTGCTCCTTGTTCTGTCATCTGCCACCACTGAGAACAGCCTAGCTCCATCCTCTTTGGAACCCCCCTTCAGGTAGTTGAAGGCTGCTATCAAATCTCTCCCCAACCTTCTCTTCTGCAGACTAAATAATCACAGTTCCCTCAGCCTCTCCTCATAAGTCATGTGCCCCAGCCCCCTGATCATTTTCATTGCCCTCTGCTGGACTCTTTCCAATTTGTCCACATCCTTTCTGTAGTGGGGGGCCCAAAACTGGACACAGTACTCCAGATGTGGCCTCACCAGTGCCGAATAGAGGGGAATAATCACTTCCCTCAATCTGCTGGCAATGCTCCTACTAATACAGCCCAATATGCCATTAGCCTTCTTGGCAACAAGGGCAGACTGTTGACTCATATCCAGCTTCTCATCCACTGTAATCCCCAGGTCCTTTTCGCAAAACTGCCACTTAGCCAGTCGGTCCCCAGCCTGTAGCAGTGCATGGGATTCTTCTGTCCTAAATTCAGGACTCTGCACTTGTCCTTGTTGAACCTCATCAGATTTCTTTTGGCCCAATCCTCCAATTTGTCTAGGTTACTCTGGACCCTATCCCTATCCTTCAGCATATCTACCTCTCCCCACAGCTTAGTGGCATCTGCAAACTTGCTGAGGGTGCAATCCATCCATCATCCAGATCATTAATGAAGATGTTGAATAAAACCAGCCCCAGGACCAACCCCTAGGGCACTCCACTTGATACTGGCTGCCAACTAGACATCAAGCCATTGATCACTACCCGTTGAGCCTGCTTTCTATCCATCTTATAGTCCATTCTTCCAACCATATGTTTTTAACTTGCTGGCAAGAATACTATGGGAGACCGTATCAAAAGCTTTGCTAAAGTCAAGGTATATCATGTCCACCACTTTCCCCATATCCACAGATCCAGTTATCTCCTCATAGAAGGCAATCAGGTTGGTCAGGCATGACTTGCCCTTGGTGAATCCATGATGACTGTTCCTGATCACCTTCCTCTCCTCCAAGGGTTTCAAAATGGATTCCTTGAGGACCTGCTCCATGATTTTTCCAGGGACTGAGGTGAGGCTGACTGGTCTGTAGTTCCCCGGATTCTTCTGCTTCCCTTTTTAAAAGATGGGCACTATATTTGCATTTTTCAAATCGTCTTCTCCCCTGATTGCCACAAGTTCTCAAAAATAATGACCAATGATTCTGCAATCATCAAACACCGTGACCACTTGCTTTGAAATTAGCACTTTCCTGTTAAAGTTCTTCATTTGCATTCCTCCATGCTTCTTTTTCCTTTGATGGGTTATTTAGTTACAGGGGTACGCACAATGCAAATGTTTCCTACTGCATTATAAAGCGATACAGATAAGTGAAAACAATGCAAGTAACATCCCACTAGTTTCCATGAAGTTTAAACACCAAATACACTTATTCATTTAACATTTACATTTTGATCTATACTAATACACAAGTGAATTGGCCTGAGACTCTGGCATGAGCTGGCTTCTGGTGGGTCTGCCAGCATCACAACCTTCTTCTTGGCCTGGGCTACACTAGCGGGGTGTGTGGGGGGGTCAAACTAAGATACACAACTTCAGCTACGCTATTCGCATAGCTGAAGTCGAAGTATCTTCGTTTGACTTACCTGGCCATCTTCACAGTGGCGAGTCGACTGCCGCGGCTCCCCCGTCAACTACACTTACTCCTCCTGCTGAGGTGGAGTACGGGTGTCGATTTGGGGATTGATTTATCGCGTCCAGATGAGACACGATGAATCGATCCCCAATACATCAAACACTACCAGACGATCCGGCGGGTAGTATAGACGGACCTCTTGAGTGGAATGCCTGTGATGAGGAAGAATACAATCGCCTATAAGGAGAAGAGTATCAAGACTGTATTGACAACGGTGAGGTAAGTGATGTTTTATCAACCACTTTACCACTGGTTTTTCAAATGGCCTTTTTAAAGAGTTGAAATGGGATGCCGCTAAGCCTAGTTTTTATTGTAAGAATTTAGCTAGGTTAGATGATCTATATTTGTTTGAGACTGGTTTATCTTACATTTGCCCTATTTAATCCTGAGGAAAATAGACATAATAACATCATAGCCTGGCCGCCGCTTCCTGCAGCTCCCATTGGCTGGAAATGGTGAACTGCAGCCACTGGGAGCTGCAGGCGCCAGTTCAACTGTAAACAAATGGTCTGGTGCCCTGCCCATGGATTACCCTGATGGGCCGCATGCAGGTTGCCAAGTGCCAACCACTGTTCTAGGGTTTGGTCACAGGAAGAAATTGAGTTTTTAATCCAAAAATAAAATATGCTAGTGTGAGGAATATTAATAGATGAACTGACAGCTAATTAAAGACCAAAACCAACAAACAGATAGCAAATCAGAAGAGGAATTTAGCTTTAAAAAGGGTTAAAGAAGCATCAATGAGTGTGGTTCAAGTTCCTGAGAATGAACTTGTTGGGAGCATATTGGGAAGTCCCATCACTACACAAGAGCGTTAAATTATTAAAAGAACATCCTAAAATCAACATGCTTACGGCTCTTAATAATGACAGCAATGCAGAACAGATCTTAAATCTATTGAAAGTGATAAAAGAAAGCCTTTGGAGATTGCAGATGACTTTATTTGGTTGAGGAATGATGTGTAAATCTTTGATGGAAATTTCTAGAACTGTTCATTCACCTAATTGAGCATCCCATTAGGGCTAGAAATAATAGTAATGGAAATAAGAATACCTGTAAAGGGAAGAGAATGTAAGAACTGCCAATGATGAGGGTTCTGGGTGACTTTCGCTTCTTCATTGCCATTGGAAGCTTTGGCTGGGTTTCTGATGGAGAACTCCACGACACTAGGCTCTGCAGTGGTGGCCCTGCACAGTCCACTGATTGGCTTATGCTGGTATTTAAACCAGGAAGCCATCATGGGAAGCACTCTGCGCAATAACGCAGGCTCCCTACTTGCTTCTGCACCTTGAACTCTGCCTTCTGACCCTGGTTTGTCCCTGACTCTGCTGTTTGTTTGCTGTCTATAACCTGGTGTCCAGGGCCGTCCTTACCCATGCACAAAGTACACAGCTGCGTAGGGCACCAGGAAATTTGGGGCACCAAACTCCCTGGTGCCCTGCGCAACTGCGTGCTGCTCCAGCCCCTGCTCTGGCTCTTCCCTAGGGCCCCTGCCCCGCTCTGCCCCTTCCCTGCCCCAGCCCCGCCTCTTCCCACTCCTGCTCCACCCCCGCCCCACCCCCACTTCCTTGAGCTCTGCCACATGGCCGGGCCCGCACTCACCGGCAGTGGGAAGTGCAGACCCAGCCTCAGCCGCGCCGCCGGTGGGTGCTGGGGGGTGGTTGTCCCCTGTCCCCCAAGACAGCCCCTGACAGTGCTTAACCCTGACTTCCTAATAGCTTGACCTGGCTTGACCCCATCTTTGCTATTTGTCTGCAACTTGGTGCCTGACCCCATCTTCCTTGTATACTGACCTGGCTCGACCTGACCTTGCTATTCATCTCCTGACCACAATTTAGTAGCTGATCGGTGCACACAGACTGCCCATTGTCTGGCCCTGATAGAGATTAGCACATATTATTACGTGAGAGAGGGCTAAACACAGTATTTCTATTAATGAGATTAAGCAACATTAGAGATTTTGGACAACTTTGGGCATTGTATAATGGTAGGATGGCCCCACGCAGAAGAGCAGACAGATAGCAACCTCCTTATGAAGCCAATATCAGAGGCATTAGAAGCTATTTGTAAAACAAGTGTCCCTGGTCTCAATCAAGTTACAGTTAATGATCTTTGGGATATTTTTAATTTAAATTCTATCATAATTACAACAATGTTATAATATACACAATTTACAAATCTGAGAATATTTGAAGGAAAATAAGACAAGTTTAATCCCCAAATCTGAAGATCCTGACGAGTTTGCTCATCTCTCTTCATGGAAACCAATAACTACTAGATTAATTTGGCTCAGAATACATTCTAAATGTTAGTGACCCAACTAACTTGCGCAATTCAAAAATGTCAGAGACAAAAAGGTTTTATTTCAGTTCTGGGATGTGGGGAAAATATCTCTATTTTTAATAATGTAATTAGAGGAGCTAAACATAGAAGGGATAAAATTGCTATAGTTTTTGTCAATTCAGCCAAAGCATCTGATTCTATAGGCCATGGACATATTATTTATTGTTTTAAGAAATTCAGAATTAGTGAAAGATTTATAGAAATGATCAAAGATCTCTATTAATTGCTCTATACAAATTTATGTAGGAGAGGAATGGTCTGAATCTATCTCAATTTGCAGTGAGGTGAAACAAGAGATCCCTTATCTCCAATATTTTATATTGCTTTGGATCCCATTTTGAGGGATGTGGTTTTATTTCAGTGGGAAAAAATCATGAATTTGGCATTTGGTGATGATGCGGCTATCCTTAGTGGATGAGGGCAGGGGACTGGACTTGATGACCTCTCAAGGTCCTTTCCAGTCCTAGAACCTATGAATCTATAGGATATGAAGGAAAATTTAGATATCTTAAATCAATTTTTTACCCATACTGGTCTAAAATTAGTATCAGGAAGGCGAAGGTATTCCACGTGGTACTCAAACATAAAATGTATATTGTCAGCCCAAATTATAATTGGAGATTAAACAGTGAATTAATAGAATATGTGGAGCCCGGACAATCTGAAAAATATATGGATGCCAAGGTCACCTTGGACTGGGATTGTTGATGCATCACGTGAAATTAAACCGGTGGACTGGTGTAACAATTTCTACAGGGGTCCTCTTAAATCAGTTAAAAAATTGATAATTTAAAAGTTTATATTTCATGCAGATTATTTTATAATTTATTATTGAATGTGCCTTCTAAATATTTTAAATAATTTAGATATGTTAGTTAGAAAGACAGTCACAAATATTTTTCATCTCTCATAGTGTACTATTGATGGGCTGTTTTATTCAAGAATTAGGGATGGTGGCCTCGCACTTACTAAATTTTTGGTATAAATTCCTAATATGTTAATTCAGAAATGGAGAAGGCAAATGGCTTCCAAGGATAGCTGGGTAGACTTGTAATTCATTTATGCTGGTACAGATCTAGTGGAAAAGATTTTAAATGTTAGTGCCTCCACGCCGAACCGCAAAACATGGAGAGTCAAGGAATTTAATAACAGGAGAATTTTAAAGTGCCAACGAATTGGTATTCACTATTTTAAGAACTATCTTACAATTAGTGCTTTTTAAAAATTTCCTTTTTTAGATAAATCTTCTACTCTGATAGCAACACTGCAATTAAGAACTAACTTGTACCCTACAAGGAAAGCACTGGCCAGAAGTTGGCCAATTGTTAATGCTATGTGTAGGTGGTGTGGTTTGGTCAAGGAAACAATTTGCTATATTTCTGGGCAGTGTTTTAAAACTAAAGATTATAGGAAACAATAGGATAATTCATGCCTGGTTGATAAAGTGACCAAATTGGGCTGGAAGGCAGTTATTGAACCATGTATCAGGAATAAGAATGGTAACTTAAGAAAGCCTGATATTGTGTTTAGAGGGATAAAATGGGCAAGGTAATATCTATTGTTGGTCCAACTTCTGTCAGTGCTTTTGAGCTTGTCTCTCTCACCAACAGAAGTTGGTCCAATAAAAGATACTACCTAGCCCACTTTGTCTCTCTTGTATCCTGGGACCAACATGGCTACAACAACACTGATACTGTATTTGTAAAAGACCGTGAAGCTGTTGTGGTTGATGTTACAGACCATTGGGAGGATAATTCCGTTAGTGTGGAGGCAGTCAATGGGGAGAAGGTGCACTACTACTCTGGAGGAGGAGATCAAAAATATCTCTGGGTGTAACATTGTCTCCTTTCATGTCTTTGTGCTTGGGACTTGTGGGAAATGGAACAAAGGTAATCAGGAACTACTTAAGCTCCTGGGTATGGAAAGAAGTAATCAGTCTAAAGAAAATCTGTGCAGAATTGCTTTATATTCCATGGCTGACATGATCCTATTTTGAGGGTGATAACCATTGCAACAAACTACCAAGGGAAATGGTAGATTCTGTCTCTTGCTATTTTCAGGTAACGACTGTGTGCCTTTCCAAAAGATACGCTTTAGTCAAAGGCAACTTGTTGGGCTCATTACAGTAATAACTGGATGAAATTCTATGGCCTGTGTTATGCAGGTGGTCAGGTGAGATGATCTACTGGTCCCTTATGGCCTTAAAATCTATGAATTTATTCTTTGTGTATGTTGATTTCTACATCTAAAAGGTGCTTATCCAAAACGTTGGGTGTCCTGACATCAAGTAAAACCACACTCAGCATTGTACAATAAATGAAGCATCCCAGTCAGATGGAATAAAGTAATAAACTAATTCCTCCTTCCATATATTTAATGGAGTTGTTGATCTACTTTATGCTTTCCTGGGCCTTAGAAATGTAAAATGTAATATAATACGGAAAATATATAGAAACTAATCTCTGGCATAAGGTTGTTCACTTTAGTACCTAACTTCAAGGAATGAATTTGTCCTTTGTTGCCTAACTTTAGCTGGTTGTGCTTTTTGAACCACAGGAGTTGGCAATCCTGTACACACTGTGCTTTCTAGTGAGCTCATAATTTATTATCTTTGTTTACTTGGACTGTTGACATAATATAAAAGTCATCCTCACTGAGAAGTCTATGGTTGCTCTTTGTGGAGGGAAAATGATAACACTAATCACAATGCTTCTGCTTACTCCTTGGAACTGCTTGCAGGGCTGGGAGTAAACAAGTGCCAGCCATGTGGTGGGGACCAAACCCATCCTGAGGGCTGGGGTGCAAATGCATGGTGTCCTGCAGGGCGATACTCTTAAAAATTACCAGATAGCATTCCTACCTAGTACCTGATGCAGGTCATAGTGTGTATGCTGGCATGGACTGTGGGCCTGATCACATCCCCAAACCAGTGACCATGCACCTTGGAGGTCATGCTGCCTGACTTGAAGAGACTCACCTGAGTATTAGACTTCAGTGTTGCTCTCCTAAATATATGCATGTCTGTGGAAGAATCTGGATAGGAAGGTGTGACATACCAGAGTCCAGTCCAGACCAGTGGGGGGCTGTGTCACCCCTGCCCTGCAACCTGGGGTGCCTTACAATGCCTTGCTGAAGTCACTTCCACTTGAGCTGATCACAAAAAACAAAACGAAAAACCCCAAAACACTTAAAGATTGTGCTGTCAAAGGTCAATCAGGCCTAACCATAAAAGCCTCTGAGTGTAAAACTGGAGGAGCCAGAGTTCCTTATTTGGGACACTGGGTAGGGGGCGGTCCAATATCCCCTCATTGCTTGAAAGTTGAAGTAATTGTAAACTGGCCTGTATCCCAAACCAAAGGAACAGGTGCAGTCTTTCATAGGTCGGGTAAACTATTACAGAAGGTTTGTGGGGGGGGTTCAGTGACGTATCTGCAATCACAGATCTACATACAAAGACAAAGCCTCACCTGCTGCCTCCAGGTCAGCCAATGGCTAACCTTACTGCAGTTTTGTAAGGGGAGAGTGTGACTGAATACACACTACACACTATTGTAATATTTTTTGTACAAGGCATGTCTTGTAAGCTATCATTTGAAAACTCATAATTTGCGGGTTAGTATAGTCCTGATAAAATACGTGTGGCAACATTGTATGAGAAGTTATAAGATTCCCTTGCATGGTGTTATTAACATGTGTTCCAAACCGCACAGCCATGCCCAAACAAAAGTTGGCAAACAGGTCTGGCCTAAAGAAACGACTGTGTACACTGCTTAATTTACATCTAAGCAGTAAACAGTCATCAGGCAGGAAGGAAAGACAAAGGAAGTTCAAACAGATGAAAAAACAATCAGGGAATATCCTTCCACATAGACTTTTTGACTCCTGGTTCTCAGCTGGAAATGTTTTTCAAAAGGGGCACTGAAGCTACAAAAAGAAGTGACAAACACTCCAAGAGACCCCTCTTTCTGTCCCTACCTATCACATACACTGCACCCGAAGAGATAATAGGAAGCATTCATTAGACTTTGGGAGAAGAGGTCCCTGATCTAAAGAGTTTGGTCAGTAAAACTGCTGAAAGCATGTGGTGAGAAACTTTGCTTAAATCTGATTGTGACAGATCCCTGGTGTACAACCTGGAACTCTGGGACTGCTGTGTCCTCTTAACTCACCAGCCTGGTCTGTCTCTCATGATGCTTTGCTAGTGACAAGCAGCAAACCCCTCCAGGTGCTGTGATCACTCAGTCAACAACATGCAGGGACACACCCAGCTAAATTGCATGAATGCTCTCTAAGCCATTCATGAAGTAAACAGGGGGAGACACCAGCAAATCCCTTCAGCCTCCTAGCCTTGCACCCCCAGAAATGTACCATCTTACACTGCTCAAAACCTTCTCTTGAACAATGCAAGCTCATTAATTAGTTCATCACTTTGTCAAAGGATAGTGGACATGAACCAGCCTTTGTAATCTGAGTAGATTCCTCAAGAACATTAGAAAAACTCACTGGTAAACATAAAACATTAAAATAAGTTTATTAACTACAGAAAGATAAATTGTAAGTGATAAGTGCTAGGCATAAACGTCACAGATCATAGAATCATAGAATATCAGGGTTGGAAGGGACCTCAGGAGGTCATCTAGCCCAACCCCTGGCTCAAAGCAGGACCAATCCCCAACTAAATCATCCCAGCCAGGGATGTTACATAAGAAATAAAAAGTAAGCACACATTTTAAATCCTAAACTTTATCAGACTCAGTAAGGTTTGAATCAAACAGCTTTTCTCACTCCGCTGGATGTTGCAGGCAGGTTACAATTCTTAATACACAGGCTGAATTCCCTTCTCAGCCTAAAACCAATCTCCCCAGTTCAAAGCCTTTGTCTTCCCAGTGTTTTTGTTGTCTTCAGAGTAGGTGGGGGAGGAGAGAGGTGGACTCATGATGCCACTGTCCCTTATTTTACACTCTCAATTCATGTCCCTGGAAAAGTACTGGCCTACTAGGACATTGTGTGGTGCTTACGCAACTGTCTCCTACTGAATTGTAAATCTCTTGTTTACAATTCCCCTGCTGGTCAATGGCTGGTGATGGTCATTTAAGACCCACCTGGGTGTGGTCTCCTCCTTTGTTGCCACTGGAGCGCTAGCTGTGGGTATCGTACCACAAATTTCAATAACAACCATATAGCAAAATCTCATAACTTGATACACAATAATTATATACATATTTTGACAGAACAATGAGTTTTGGCAAATCATGACCTTTCATATGGTAGCTTACAAGGATTGCTTTGTATGAAATATCACAACCATATACAAATGATGAATATGCGGGTTATAGGATGCTTCTTTGAGGTACAGTGCATCACACTGATATAGTTTATTAAGATAGGCATTAATGAGCATTTTATTTTTATTTTTCTTGCAACCATTTCTCACTTTTATGCCTCATTACTTGTTCTCACTTAAAATCTCTTTGTAGTTAATAAACTTGTTTTACTCTTTTATCTAATCTAGTGTGTTCAAACTGAAGTGTCTGAATAACTATTTGAAATAATAAAATGACATATTATTCCCTTAAAGGAATAACAGACTTAAAATATTTGTACTGTCCAGGTATGCTCTAGGCAGTACAGGACATACATTTCTGGGGGAAATCTGAGATTGGAAGTGTGTTAGGGTCATCCTTCAGTATAACCAAGGCTGGTGAGTGTTGGAGTGTAACCAAACTGTGGCTGGCAGGCTGCAGTTACTCACAGATACTCAGGGCACGGCTTGCATGTTGGAAGGCTGTTTGTCAGCAGCCCAGCTGGGAGCTACTTCAGCAAGGCTTTGTAAAGCATCCAAGGTTGCATGGCAGAAGTGACACAGCCCCCCCCCCCACTGGTCTGGACTGTACCCTGGTGTGTCACAGAGGGCAGCAGAAATAGCCCTCCACTCTTTTCTCCTACTAGCACTCTGACATAGCAGGTTGCAGGATTTTGTGCTTAAGGACATATCTTCAGCCCAGAGCTGGGCTCTGTACAGAGGTAGGAGTAGGGCTAATGCTTCCCCCTTGGGTGCCCAGAGTTGCTGTGGATCTGCTCTGCAGAGGCTGCTTCAGCCCTGAAGCTGAAATAGTGAACTCTAGCCTGAATACAATTCCTTACAGGACAGAGGATTGCAACTGTGTGCAGCAGCAGATCTTCCCCTGCATGCTGCTGTGATTGGACCTCACATGCAGCAGGGCCCCCTCTGCAACAGCTCCTCAGATCAAGATCCTCCTCCCCTTGCACAGTGGAACCACACATTCTGCCACCAGGGGATCCTCTACAGAATTGAGGGAGGCAGAGGGCAGCATTTACCCCTTAGTTAACACGATTCTCATAGTCAGTGATATTTTATAAACAAGGCAAGTGTCTGTTATGCTCCCCGTGGCAGTCAGACATTTCCTGTCCCATGAGCAGAGGTTTTCTGTGGTAGCTGGTACTAACTGGATGGCACTACTGTAAATAAGGCTTGTGCCTCATGCTATGCTATTAGAATAGCTACCCCTAGTCTGGAAGAGTAACCTTGAGCATCTAAATGTCTACAATTTCCCTAATGTTCAGGGAAATCTTTTAATTGCATGGTGAATAATACTAACTTCAACCATTGTTATTTTTTTTAATACACCCGCTGCTGCACATTCAAGGATCAAGCCCACCCTTACTTTGAAGATTGTTACAGTCTGATTTGACATTGCTAATTCCCTGAGTGAAAGTGCCTTGATGAGTGTTTAGGTTATTCTTCTTGCTAACATCTAAAGCTCTTAACTGAAATGATTTTAAAGAGCTTCACAATTCTCTCCCCTTAGGATAGAGTGGGGACAGCTTGTGCAGAGTGAATCAACGCCATACGTCAAGCAGTGTTTGTATATGTTTCAGTGTATCCAGGCAGAGTGTTTTAACTTTCCATCCTACTGCCCGAGCTGTACTTTCCTGAATGTCAGCCAGGAAAATTTTTGTAGATTTGGCAGCGAGACTGTGGGAAGCCTGGTTCAAGACCAGCCTGAGTGCTGTAGCAGAGGCTTTATATAAAGACAGAGGATCCAAACACCTTCCTTTGTTTCACACTGCAAATGAATACAAATGGAGCACTGAGATCACAATCAGATCCCATTGTATAAGCTCCGGGCTTTCCATTATTGTATTACATTTTTTGGCATGTAGAACTTTATTATTTTTAAGCTGGAAAACCAATCTGAATCCTTTTTTTTATCAGGGTGTTAATTCTACCGTTCTTGAGCACTCCGATGGCCCACAGCCACTTAATTTTGGTCCCTTGGGCAATGCCTGACCAATTAAGATAAAGCCGTTACTTAATGTTTCCCTCCAAAGCGAAAACAAAACCTATTTCCTGCTCTTATTAATTGGATGAAGTCAACTTCCATGTAAAATTTCAGCATAATCAGAGTCTCTGCACTAGGCTGTTATCTTACCACATACTGGTTCCTTACTTGGAATGTGAGGGGGAGAAAGAGTTGTCAGGTTTCAACTACGCTTTCAGTCACTTGGAAAAAGTCCTAACAATAAACAGAGACATTTGTCAAGTGTGTGGATTTTTACCACTTTGGAGCCACCCAATTCAGCACCCTGAGCTTTTAAAGTATTTTTGCTTTCAGAGCCTTAGTTCTTGTGCTTTGATTTACCTGGACATAAAAAAGCAACCCTAAATATTCCAGTCACGACAAGTGGATTAGTCAGAGCTGTGGAATGGGCTCTGCCCAGTTCAAGCACATTTGAAGGAGCCAAATTCTGCCACGTTTTCAATGTGTAGATAACTAAAGTTCATGCACCAGTCAAATAGTTTTTGATTAAGATGTTACATATTTTCCTCACCATCCCTCAAACATGAGGGCAATGGCATTTGTTTCTTTACAGTCTTTCTTTATAACAAATAGCCTCTGCCATGGCAACACAACTTAATGCCATCCACTGGAGGCCTCCTGCGAGCAAACAGGAGATGCAAACCACAACTTGGGAAAAGCTCCAAAATGATGCAAAAAGTTTTGAGGGGAAGTAGTAAAACAAATAAAGGAAACACAGCAACATGCCTGCAGCCTGGGGCTCCAATACACACAGCAGCATTACTGTGTTTTCATCTCCATATGATATCCGCGACACAAAACATACATCTCATGCCACGAGCGCTCTGAACAGCGTTGCTTCTCTCTTTGTGCTTTCTTTGTAAAATCCTCAATTTTAAACAAAACCGACTTGATCAAAAGGCCAGCTAGATAGCAGAAGTCCCACCAAATATTTTCCTACAGCCACGTGGTTTAGGGAAGGACTTTCCTTAACAAGGAGGCTGTGTTCTGAGTGCTGTTGAACTTATCTATGATTTGTTTGTCTTTTTGGGGCCTGCAAAGGAGACGCTGCAGCATGTCTGTTAACCCCATGAGAGTGGCACTTAGCTTGCATTCTGGGTCCACACCTCGCCTGGTCATTCAAGCAGAGCATGAGAATGTGCCATCTGCCTTCCTAGAGCTGGGGAAATCCTTCTTTGCTGAACACACTGCACCAAATTTTCAGTAGGCTCATGGCAGAGGGTGGGTGTGAGTGTAAGTAAGGGAGAGATCAGTCTGGCTGGATTGCACTAGAGCCTCTATCTCTGCCCCCATGAACCCTCTCTTTTTAATATGTTTAGCACAGCATAAGACCAGTGTTTCACCGACACTCAGTAGCAGTAAAACATCTGTCCCATTGCTGCTAACCCCTAGAGGACAGACCAGCACATATACTAGAGCTGGGCAAAGAAGTGATTTTTTGGTTTGCTGATAGTTCTGAATTTTTTTAAAAAAAAGTTTGGGTCAAACCAAATTCAAAAAATGTGATACATTTTGGTGAATCAGAAGAATACATTTCAGGAAAAACAAATGGATTTTTCTGGGTGGAGGTGGCCACCTCCCATATAACTTTTAACCCTGTGGTTAGGGCACTCATCTGGGGGCTGGGGAACTTGGATTGAATTCCCTCCTCTGTCAGACACCGAGAAGGGATTGGAACTTGGGTCTCCCACATTGCAGGAGATTGCCCTAGTCATTGGCTTATTGGATATTCTAGGGTGAGTCTCTCTCAAGCTCTCCTGCTGAAGTGTCCCACTGTGTATAAATAATTCAGTAGTCATTGGAGCAGGGACTTTATGGGACTTTGTACTTTAGCTACAAGTGCTTCCCAGCAGGTGATGAAATTATGGACTAATAAAAACATTCAGTTTGGTACAAAGTGAAAATTTATCAACCCAGTGTTCTAACAATATTACTCTATGGTCTAGAAGCAGCTGCATTAAGTGAAACAGCTTTCAGAAGAACATAAACATAAGAAAATAAGAATGTCCAGAGTGGGTCAGACCTGTGGTCCATCCAGCCCAATATCTTGTCTTCCTGCAGTGGCCAGTGCCAGAGGCTTCAGAGGGAATGAACAGAACTGGACAATTATCAAGTGACCCATCCCCTGTTATCCAGTCCCGGCTTCTGGCAGTTGGAGGTTTAGGGACACCAGGAGCATGGGATTGCATCACTGAGCATCTTGGTTCATAGGCATTGATGGACCTATCCTCCCTGAAGGCTGGAGGCAGTAGAGAGGAGTTCTTCAGAAGATGCCTTTTGTTACCCCCATGAAAATTTGACCAAGCTTATAAGCCTCTGGAAATCTCTATTTGCACATGCTCTGTAGAGACTTGTAAAGTTTAGCAGTTAAAGTCTCAAAAATTCCATCTGCACTGAGCATGCTCCATACCCCCACAGCTCTTCTGCATGACTGGACATGTATCATCCCCACAGAGTGACCTAACATGTTTCATCCTGGAGCCGCAGCACTGGGCTTCACCACTGAAACTCTCTCTCCTACGCTGTCAGATCTGCCCATTGCAGGTACATAGGTAATGTTGAGGAGAAGGAGGAAGCAGCTTGACTTAAATGCAGAGGGAAGAGGCGTGGGAGGGATAGGTGTGTGTGTTGGGGGGGGGATCACAGGCTCTACACAGAAAGAGTTGAGGGGGGCAATGGCAGGGAAGGAGATAGAAGCAGAAGCCAGGGGGGTTGGGGAATGAGTTGAGGGGAGAGGAAGAGAGGAGCAACCAGAGGAAGATGGGGAGGAGTTGAGGAGAGGGAAGGAGTAAAGGCAGCAAATTGTGGGGAGGGGAAAATAGGAGCAGAGGAGGGAGGGCCATGGCAGGACAACCATGGGAAGAGCAAGGGGGATCAGAGTAGATGAGGGTACGGGGCAGAAGCAGGTATAACGGTTAGTGCACACTCTTCTCTAGGACCTAGACTTGAACCCACAATTCTCAACATTTCTCTAACAAACTACAAACCACACTACCAAATGTGTGTCTCATCGCCCTCTACTGGGTGCTCCAAACTGAGGATAACAATTATTAGCTCAAGTGGCAGAGATCTATGCTGTGAATCTAAAGATCCCAACCCTGCTGATGATCCATGTGGAGTTTAATATGCTTCCACATGATGGAATTTCTGTGTTTTTCACTGTGATTTTACATTTTTTTAGACATTTACAGTCCAAAAAATTACCTTACATGAACATTGATTGCAAAGTCAAGGACTCAAATGTTAGGAGATGCCAGAATTCAGGTTGCCTGTGAGACTTTGATTCAATTCCTTGTGCATATGCATCACAATCCTGTGTTCGAATACATGATATAGGGTCCCTGTTTCTGTGTGATGCTGGGCAAGTCACAAACCAACATTTTTCACTAGTGGTCTCTAACTCACCTGTGTGCTTAACTTGAGACACGTGTGGCCAGATTAGCAGAAATGCTGAGTGTTCACAACTGCATCTGAAGCCAGCTGGTGCTGCGCTATAAAAATGCTAAGCACTTTGAAAAAATTAGGCCCTAGGTTTCCTAAGTCAGGTACCCAAAGTTTGTGGGCACATGTGACAATTTTTACTTTAATCACTCAGCCCCTGTCCTCAAAGATATTGAAGTGCCTAACTCCCATAGAAATCAGTTGGAGTTAGGTCCCTAAATAGCTCTGAGAATCTGGGCCTCAATGCCTCAGTTTCCCATTTGTAAAAAGGGGGGATATAGAGTACCCCCATTTAAAGGGGTGTTTTGAAGATTAATTAATGTTTCTGAAGCATTCCGTTGCTGTGGTGAGAGCACCATAGAAAAGCCCATGATGAAATAAATAAGTCTGCATTCAGTGCAGGGTTTGGCTGGTGTACAGTAAATAAGGCTTGTGGCTACTCACTAAATGATGCGGAAAAAGAAATATTGAATAACTACCCATTCAGTGAGCATGGTCTATTCAGTGCACCAAATGAGACAGCAGGGCTGTAGGAAAAAAGAGTGTGTGATCATATAATTAAAGACTGCCATTAATGTACGTCTGTATTATTAATAAAGAGAGTAATCTTAATTTTGGCATTTCCTAATTTCTGAGTGCTTGACTTGGCAGCCTTAAAGTTCTTTTTTTCATAAATGTTGATGCTATTTTCTAGTAAAAGTGACAATACAGACTTGATTCAAAATACCTGAAGGGGTGAATTTAGTTATTTGCATTCCATTTACATCTATACGGGCCTTGATCAACTATCAAAATAGTGGCAGCTTGTCTATCAATCCTAGCCACTTTTAAAGGAAGTTCTATCTATGAGGATTCACAAAACAAAGGTTCTACATATTCCCTGATTAAATACAACAGAATAGGGGAATTGGAGCATACAAACAGTGTCTCTGTTTTGCAGTCTAAAAAAACTTCATAGCCTGAGGGGCATAATTGTCAACATGGAACAAATATTTTCACTTAGGATCAGTGAGTGCCAGTTATAGGCATATATCATTTGTGCCAGTTATAGACATCAGGGACATAAGAGACACTAAAGCATGTAAACAATGAATTGGAAAGGAACAGGTAAAAATAGCTAGTGTGAATAAATGTGATATAAGAAATGCGTATCCACATTCTAAATTACATTAAAAGTAAAGTAACCAGCCAAATTCCATGAGGAGAAGCCCTATGTAAGAGGTTGTTTTCAAAGACAGAAGTTAATTGACAGAAAAAGAACCCAAGGTCAAGATGTATGATTTAGTAAAGGAAGACTTGTGGCCTACATGAAAAATGCACCAATGAAAAGATAAAGACATAAGAGATAATGTTGTCAAATTCACTTTCTGAAATCATTTTTTCCCTGTGGTTATTCCCCACCAGGGTATAAGCAAGTGGTTTTTGCACAGCTGTGAACATAGAAATGGTCTGGCCACACAGAATTAAGCTTCAAAGACCATTTCCAGGCACTCTATCATTTTCCTTTGAAATGACACTTTCATCATTTTATTTCACGTTACCCTTTTGTATGTAACCCACACAGCTCCTGGGTGTGATGTTCTGTCCCATTTAGTGGCACCGAGACCACTTAGAGAGAAAGAGAGATAAAATGAGTCTGCTCTACAGCTTTCCTAACAGGCAGTTGACTTTTAGCTCATGCGGTAGAGGCTCATGCACTACGCTCCAGAGGTCCTGCATTCGATCCTGCCCGCAGACAACTGGGGTCTCTCGGTGTTACAAGTGAAGGCTTGGTTACATGTAGTTAAATTCAGTAATCATGAGGTTTTAAATGGACATGCCTGGAGCCTGAATGCCTCTACTTAACCACAGAATAAGTACCATAGGGGCAAGCTTCCCATAGTACTCTGCCAATAAACCTCATGGAGGGACCTGCTTGGTTCAGGTTTCAGAGTAGCAGCTGTGTTAGTCTGTATCCGCAAAAAGAGCAGGAGTACTTGTGGCACCTTAGAGACTAACAAATTTATTTCAGCATGAGCTTTCATGGGCTACAGCTCACTTCTTCGGCTGCATAGAATGGAACACACAGACAGAAGATATTTATACATACATTCTTCTGTCTGTGTGTTCCATTCTATGCAGCCGAAGAAGTGAGCTGTAGCCCACGAAAGCTTATACTGAAATAAATTGGTTAGTCTCTAAGGTGCCACAAGTACTCCTGCTCTTTCTGCTTGGTTCAGTTTATATAGCCCTTTTAGTCTGTTGAGCCTGCCAACAGGATGGCAATTCTGCTGCTGCTGCTGTGTTTTCTGATGTGGACACCCATCTACTGGGGCCTGGACTGAGAGCAGAAAATGCATTTGAGATAGGCCAGTGAATAGACACCAGTGGGTAATAACATTTGATCACTAGAGGGTATGCCTTCACAGCAAGTAGAGACCGCGGCTAGCCTGTGCCGGTCAGCTCGGACTTGTGGGGTTCAGGCTGCAGTGTTGTTTCATTGCTGTGTAGACTTCAGGGCTTGGGCGACAGCTCAAGCTCTAGACCCTTCCACCACACAGGGTCCCAGAGCTTGGTCTCCAGTCCAAGCCCAGCAGTCTTCACAGCAATGAAACAGCCCCATAGCCCAAGCTCTGGGAGACCAAGTCAGCTGGCATGGACCCAGATGGGGGTTTAGTTGCTGTGTAGCATAGTGACCAGGGCTACATTTGAATCAACAATTTGAAAGTAAGATTTTCTGGCCTGCTCCTTTTGTGACACTCAGGCAGCTAAGAGGAATGGAGCATAGCCTCCCTTTGCAAAGACTCAGGTCTAGGGTTTCGTGCCAGGGATGGTGGGTGGTATGTCGAGGGCAGAAGGAGGAGTGGCCAGATTGCCATGCACTCTCGCTATCCACAAATGGTCTGTTGGAGACAACTGACAGCTGGTACAAGTTAGAGCAAGCCCTTGCCTGAGCTAGGGCAAAGGCTGGGGCAGAGAATCAGGGAGATCCTCATTTTGTGGCACTCAGCATACAAAACTGAGCTATCCAGTTCCGTGAGATAGTCTTTATTTGAAAAATACCTGAAGTGTTTCTATGTGTGTCCTTTTCATGGTGACAAGTTGTAAGGAGTGCCACTAAGCAGGATCACCTAATTAACCTCCCCCCCCCACCCCCGCCCATCTCAAAAGAAAGTGTAAATCAGTTTTTGACTAGTGTACTCTGAAGGACTAGTACAGCAATGTTACATTGGAATCTTAGGGATATAAACATTGGCAATAATATTTGCTCTCTGGCCTCAGGGAGCAACATGAAAAATGTCAAGGTAGCCCCAAGAAGTTCAAATAGCACAGAATATTTCATACTTGAACAAGAAGAAATGAGAAATCAGCACAGTGTGGACATTAAAACTGATAAACTATGACCTTGTGCACACTACAGGTTACTTCAGTATAAATTACGTGGCTCAGGGGTGTAAATAGTCCAGGCACCTGAGCAACATAAACTACATGACCTAAGTGCCAGTGTAGACAGCTAGTGGAGGCAGGAGTTATTAAGCCGAAGAGAGAGTTCCCTCCCATTGGTTTAGAGTGTCTCCAGCACAAGCTCTACAGCAGTGCAGCTACACAGACCATACAAAACCGAGTGCTGCTTAGACTCGAACCCTATGGCGCATGACTAATCCCCTGAGTTACCCAGTCCCATGAAATAGTTTTGAAGTGCTGTAGTGTAGCTGTAGCCTATGTCTTTTGAGAGAAACTGGGGTAAGTGGATTGGATAATCTAAACTGGGAAAGAAGTCAGGAGAGCAAAGATGGCTTTGGAAAATTTTAGTTGCCAGGGTTATTTCTTAACATATAACATCAGAAAGTGATTTGTTGTGTATGAAATTCCCCCCACACTGTGCCTTGAGTCCACAATCAGCAAAACTAACAGATTACAAAGGGAGTGGAGTAAACCCATTGAAAGGATCCAAAACTTGTAGAACACAGGAGAAAATAGTCTTGGTATGTTCATCAGATAAAGCAGGGAGCAGTTACTCAGTCTATAGCAAAAGCTATAAACAAGTTCTCCTAAAGGGAACCCAGACTGATTAGTCAGCTACTTCTCTGCATCCCTCATTATGAGAAACAACCCTAATTTCTGACCTAAATTTAGTGTGTTATTGTGATACAGTGGCCTCCCTGGAAACACCTGTTCTTACTCCATTTAGTAAAAATATTTCATAATAAAGCTAGTTAAATAATAATCATGACTAATTTATGGATTATGTTTTTCATTCATTGTTGAATCATTTATTCCCCAATAACATTTTCCGCTATTTGGCTGCCTCCATCAATAGCCAAAGATAATTTGCCAAATTACTTTCCAGTTTTTTTTCCTGTCAATCAGTAAATAACGTGTTTGGAAATAATTATCCATGCTCTTTGATCAGCTCGATTCAGGAGTTATCCTATCTTTGCATTAATGTGCAATGTTGCTAGTTTATGTGGGCAGCAGGATGCTCCCTATAATTAACACAGGACTAGAAGGAGGCTATGGTTTTGTATACTGTGGAGTGCTGTGGGAGGCAGAGCAACCTGAGCTTCCAAATTGGCCAGGGAGCTATTATGGCTGTTCAACAGAATTCATTATGCCTCCCAGGAGTCTGGGGAACATTGTGTGTATAGCATCTTGCTCAACAGTTGAAAAGGTGTCTCTGTGCTCACCCACTATGCTGCCCTACAGTTATTTGCCAGTAGACTGAGAGTTGGGGCAATTCAAAGCCCTCACCTAGACACACTTCTGGGGGCCACTTGCACTGCCAGTAGCATTAACCCAGTCTCTCCACAGTTAACTCACCAAAATGGAGGGGAGTAGCATAGAATGATTGTGTATGTGAGGTCCACCCATGATGCTGTTTCCATACCAGTGGCCTTAGATGTGTGTTTAGGCAGATAGTGATTGTATGACTACCAAATTAAGCATATTCACGCTCAGGGAAAGCTCTGCCACCCAAAATATGACTGATCAGTCTGTGTTTTTTGAAAAGGTGTCATAGTAGAACCTCTCTTAAGCCTAAAATTAATGAGTTATATTCATGGATCTCTCTAGCAGTGAAACAGCTCAATATGAGCCTCTGGTTGTGAGAGAGAACCCCAGACATTCTTGCACTGGTTTTTTTTTGCTCACCTACCTAACTCAGTCATTGTTACAGTCTAAGGAAATTGTCACTGTCCTTAGGTCCTGGTACCGTTAACCAGCTGCTCAGGGCCAGCATTAATCCTGGGTCACACAGGGCATGAAATGTCTAGGGGCAGCTCCAGCAATATCTACAACAGTCAAGAGAGCTCAGGATGGGTCTTCCACTGTAAGGGTACCCTCACACTAGCAGCAGGGGCCAGGGCACCAAACACACAGCACAGCTCCAGTCTGGCCAAGCCCCCTGCCAACCATCTCAGCAGTGAGGAGAGCATTTGGAATGCAGAGAGCTGCCCCTCTGAGGGCACTCCCCCTCCAGCACCACCCAGCAGCAGTGGCCCAGGGCACCAAAACACATAGCACTCTCCCTGCAACTCCCTTAACAACATCCCCAAGATGATTGCTCCCTATTGGTAGATGATGTGATTGCTGCATATGGGGTCTACAAAGCTTTTTGGGATCCTCCAGGGTGAGCTATAAGATATCATTATTCAACGAGTCTATGATTCTAAGTTATTATATTGCATTGGAAACGCCTTTCTAATTTTCCGTATGTTGCTACCCTTAGGTCTCTTCTGGTATTACCGCTTTCCAATGATCTCCCTACCATTGAATATCTGTGTTTTGACTTATTTTGTCAGCTTACATTTTTCCAGATTTAATCTTATTTTGTTATTTCCTGTCCATATCTGTACAGTTTAAAGGTTTTTTTATTGTTTTGTAACAGAGAGAAAAGGAAAAAAATATACAGACAAGGTTATATCATTTGTTTATAATTCCGCTTTTTCTAAAATGCCTCGTAGGCCAGTCTTGAAGCATTTGTAAAAAATTTAAACAGCAAAAACTAACAAAAATCCCATTGTATGCAGACAGTCTGTCCACTTCAATTTAAAAAAAAACAAAGTTGATGAGATTCCAAAATAATAATCAATACTTTCTGTCCAGTCATCCCTTCGTTTACAACCCACGCCCTCACCAAAAACTCAGGGGGAAAAGATATGCCATGTAGTATATTTGCAATGCAGCTTAACACATTTAGGTTCTGTCAGCCCAAGGCATGAAGAGCTTTCAAGTCAGTGACACTTCATAGAAAATGCTCTTTAACACCCTCTTTTATAAAACAAAATTCACCCTGTGCAGACAGCCAGCACAGGTTATTCACCACATAATCCCACTTAAGCCTTCAAAGTAGAGTTTAAGTAGCCCTTAAGTGAAGCATAGAGCTTGGGTGAAATCCTGGCCCCATTGAAATCAACAAGAGTTTTGCCATTGACTTCAGTGGGGCCAGGATTTCACCCCTTGTGTGAGCCTTTTGAACGCAGATTAATTTCATTCATAATGAAGAGAAAAACAGGAAGTGACCTCATTTCTGTTGGCAGCACCTCACAATTTATTGTAGTTGTGGGTTGGGCAAAATGTCACTGAAGCTGATGGGCGGACCCACTGCCCTTGGTGGGGGAGGGGGGCTTTGCCCTTCCTTTAATCACAGTTCAGCTCTTTATGAAACAGCAGTGGCCTTCAGGCAGGGGCGGCTCTACCTTTTTGGCCGCCCCAAGCAGTCATGCGCGGGAGGCGCCCCGGAGCGCGGAGGCAGCGACGGACCTCGGGCGGCATGACTGCAGAGGTCGCTGGTCGCGCCGCGCTGCTCGACCTCCCTCGGCGCGGGGCGGGGGGGTTCGCTCCGGCGGCTCCTCTTGAGCTGCCCATGCCTGCTGGAGGGGGAGCGCAGCCCCAGCGGCCGGCGCCCGCGCCCTCTCTCGCGTGCCTCGTCGGTCCCGTCCGGCGCTCGCTGGCCTGACCTCCCCATGGCCAGGCAGGTGGCCCGTCCGCCCCCCCGCCCCCCCCCCCGCCCCCGCCGCCCCACCGCGCTTTGCCGCTGTGGTCTGGAGCCAGCCCTGCCTTCAGGCCAAACACAGGCACATGCCACTGCCCAAAACAAAGCCACATGCAGAGCACTCAGGAATTTGAATCATATGGGAGAGGGGCATGGCTGGGTATTGTTTTAGTGTTCATGATACAGAGAGCAGTTTTAGTAGAAGGTTGTACATGAGAGAGGGAAGCAAGAGAAACTCCCAGAAACAGGCAGAGAAGGCTGCAAGGAAGCACCAGACATAGCCTGAACAAGCATTGAGAACTTGAGCCTGAGAAAAAGCCTAGAGAGAGAGCTTTTGGGCTGAGTGCTAGATGAAAGGGTCTTGGAGTCATGAACAAAGAAACCATCTCGTTTGATTCCTCAAAACAAGACTTGGTACATTCTTTGTCAATAAACAGGATTGCAACAAACATATCTGACTCATATGATCAACTTCTCCTTCTAATGGAAACATTTTGCAGGGCCCCAAACTTTGGCTGACCACTCAAGTCACTCAAGGTAACACTGTCATTTGTGTGTTAAATCAATATGCACTAACCACTTCCTTCAGGTCATTAATAAGGAAGCTGGGTGCAAATGAATGTAATAAGTGATCCCTGTAGAAACCTCACCACAACCTGATACGTTTCATTTTACTAGCACCCTGTGTTTATTTCCTTCTGTCTGTTTTCAATCTCTGCTATGGTGCTCATATACAAAGCAATTTAAATTAATTTCCAAGAAACGTTTCTTGAGACTCTTTATCCAGTACTTTCTGAAAGTACAGATCTAAACTAAATGAGATCATTTTATAAAAATCTTCCCCTTAAGTGAAAAAAGGAATAACTAGTAGTTCATGGCAAAGAGCAATAAACTTCTGACTCATCAGAAACAAGTTTTATATGCTGCTTTCCTCTGCAGGGCACAGTTTTGAGAGTAAATTGCTTTTTTAAAGAAAGATCCTATTACAGTTTATAGGCTTTAAAATCTATGACTAACTTTTCTAAAATGGATCCCATTCCCAAGCAGACATATAAATAGAATTTCAAAGCAAAAAACAGTAAAACCATTTAGGGGATATTAAATCAACTTTCAAACTCTCCCATCTATATAAGAGATGTCACACCACGTATCACTGAAAGACTCGCATGCCTGTTTTCCTTACACCTCTCTATTAGTTATTTTAAGTTCACTGAGTGTGTCCTGCTACTTGCCTTTCTCAGGGTTGTCTGTATTTGCATCAACTCAGTAACTACTGTGCATTCTTTCCCTCTCAGGACAGCAGTTCCATAATGAAATGTATTAATTCAATAGGCTCAGAAAAATCTGGAGTTCCAGAAACCCCAGCTAAGTATGCCTTGGGAATCAGAGCAACAGTTTACTGAGCAGAAATTCCCTGAAAAATCTAAAATAAGACTTGGCAAAAACTCTTGCCAGCTGTTGCACATTTACCAGCCAAGAAACATTTTTTTTTTCATATCAATGAGACATCAGAAAGGGCTGCTCTTAGCCTTATTTGGATTAAACTTTATACCATGTTGTACCAGATTTTTTTTTATTTGCATGTTTATTTTCTGTGTTCACTTATTTTTATTGGACCCAGATGTCAGCAATGTCCTGAATTCCATTAATTAGTCCAAATCATTCTACACTAGAAAAGATACAAATCACTCCTACTCTATTGTGAGAGACAATTTAGAATATTTACAAGCCAAAATGATGAGATCAGATCTGTCACTATCTCCAAGGGATAGCAAAGCTTGGTTGTAACTAATTGTCAATATGGCAGGATAAAACCTGCCATATACCACAGTTCTATGATTTGTAAAGCAGACATGACCAGTCTTTTGCGTGGGAACATTGCAGCTGTGCCTAAGTCTTTTTTTGAACTGCAGACACTGCAAACAATATTACGTGCTCAATTTTATACTACATTTAAAATGCACCCTTTGTAATGAATTTAGAAAATTCAAATCAGTTCGACTGTAAAGATTCACTGCAAATTTTACCTCATTGTATTGGCATACTCCGATGACGATTAATCTAGTACTGACAAATGGGAAACTATAAACTCAGCTCCCAACCTCATTAGTTGCCATAATCAAAATTGAAATGTGCTGAGTGATAGAAGGGATTACAACGTTTTTACAAGAACTATTATAATCTCTCCTCCTTTTGCAGATTACCCTCTTTTCCGTAGACTTTATATATTACCTTCCTAAAGCATTTAGGAAACTGAATTGCTGGATTTGATTCATGCCCAGAGGTACAAGGGTATAATCTGCATCTCCTGCATCTATGATAGATGCTGTGTCATGGAGGAGGGGATTCACACCCAGGGAAAGGCACAATACCTTCCTCAGAGGCATCACAGGGGGAACACAGGTTTAATTTATGGGCCTCGTTCCATAGGAGCAGAATCAGCATATTTCTCAGGTCCCCCAGTCAAACTTCTTCCCTGAAGGTCCCACCCAATTTCTGGACTGTGCCAGACAGCTCCGTTTTCTCTGACGGAGGGAGAGGGGTTGGGTGCTTCTTGCCCCCTCCAGGCACACTTGTGGGTTTCATTGGCAGCAGTGAAGCAAAAGTGCTTCATTCACTTTATAGTAGGTGAGCACATTCCTTATCTTGTTTATTAGAAACACTTAAGGTAATAAAACCTCAGGGACCTATAAACTGAAATGTGTGAATTTAGTGCCACACCGTCTAGGAAGCAGAGCAGGAGGAAGAGAGTCAGAGATCCTATTGTTTGTGATCTCATAAATCAGACAGCCACTGGGGGATTTTTGCACATCAAAAATAGTTATCAACACTGCTTCTAAGATTCCTAGTAGGGATGTCAAGCTATTAAAAAAATTAATCGTGATTAAAAAAATTAATCATGATTAATCACACTGTTAAACAATAATAGAGTACCATTTATTTAAATATTTTTCAATGTTTTCTACATTTTCAAATATATTGATTTCAATTACAACACAGAATACAAAATGTACACTGCTCACTTTATATTTATTTTTGATTACAAGTATTTGCACTGTAAAAAAACAAAAGAAATAGTATTTTTCAATTCACCTAATACAAGTACTGTACTGCAATCTCTTTATCATGAAAGCTGAACTTATAAATGTAAAATTATGTACAAAAAAACTTACATTCAAAAATAAAACAATGTAAATCTTTAGAGCCTGAAAGTCCACTCAGTCCTACTTCTTGTTCAGCCAATCACTCAGACAAACAAGTTTGTTTGCATTTGCAGGAGATAATGCAGTCTGCTTCTTGTTTACAATGTCACCTGAAAGTGAGAACACGCATTCTCATGGCACTGTTGTAGTCAGCGTCGCAAGATATTTACGTGCCAGATGAGCTAAAGATTCATATGTCCCTTCATGTTTCAACCACTATTCCAGGGGACACGCATCCATGCTGATGACGGGTTCTGCTCAATAACAATCCAAAGCAGTGCAGACTGACGCATGTTCATTTTCATTATCTGGGTCAGAGGCCACCAGCAGAAGGTTGATTTTCTTTTTTGTTGGTTTGGGTTCTGTAGTTTCTGCATCGGAGTGTTGCTCTTTTAAGACTTCTTAAAGCATGCTCCACACCTCATCCCGCTCAGATTTTGGAAGGCACTTCAGATTCTTAAACCTTGGGTCGAGTGCTGTAGCTATCCTTAGAAATCTCACATTGGTACCTTCTTTGTGTTTTGTCAGATCTGCAGAGAAAGTGTGCTTAAAATTAACAATATTTTCTGAGTCATCATCCGAGAAAATGATAACATGAAATATATGGCAGAATGCAGGTAAAACAGAGCAGGAGCAGGAGACATACAATTCTCCCCCAAGGAGTTCAGTCACAAATTTAATTAACACATCAGCATGGAAGCATGTCCTCTGGAACGGTGGCCGAAGCATGAAGGGACATACAAATGTTTAGCATATCTCATACGTAAATATCTTGCAATGCCAGCTACAAAGGTGCCATGCAAATGCCTGTTCTCAATTTCTGGTGACATTGTAAATAAGAAGAGGGCAGCATTATCTCCTGTAAATGTAAACAAACTTGTTTGTCTGAGCGATTGGCTGAAGAAGAAGTAGGACTGAGTGGACTTGTAGGCTCTAAAGTTTTACATTGTTTTGTTTTGTGATGAAGTTATGTAACAAAAATATATATATTTGTAAATTGCACTTTCACAATAAAGAGATTGCACTACAGTACTTGTATGAGGTTAATTGAAATACTATTTCTTTTACCAAGTATCAGGGGGTAGCCATGTTAGTCTGTATCCACACAAAAAAAAACAAGGAGTCCGGTGGCACCTTAAAGACTAACAGATTTATTTGGGCGTAAGCTTTTGTGGGTAAAAAACCTCACACGAAAGCTTATGCCCAAATAAATCTGTTAGTCTTTAAGGTGCTACCAGACTCCTTGCTATTTCTTTTGTTTATCATTTTTACATTGCAAATATTTATAATAAAAAATAATATACACTTTGATTTAAAGTAGAACACAGAATACAATATATATTAAAATGTAGAAAAACATCCAAAATATTTAATAAATTTCAATTGGTATTCTATTGTTTAACAGTGCGATTAAAACTGTGATTAATTGCGATCAATTTTTTAATCATGATTAATTTTTTGAGTTAATTGCATGAGTTAATGGCAATTAATTGACAGCCCTAATTCCTAGTTTATAATTTTAGATGAAAATCCCTCTGTTGGTAATATAGAGAAATTAAATTTGTCATCTCAGCTCAGTTCAGCTCTCAAACCACATGATCCATCATTTACAGAGCATAGTACATGGGGGAATACTGGTCTCAGGAAACCCTTCACATTAAATCATGGTTAAAACAATAAAGTTTAACCACAGCAAGGAAGGGGACACTTTAAATGGTGCTTAACAACAAAGTGCCCTGCCAAGTCATTCAACTTTCACGCTATTAACTTTAACTTCTACCGCAGAAAGGTCCATAGGCAACTGTTGTTAGTGGTAATATATTTAACACAGACACATTTCAGGTCACTGGTATAAAAATTTATTCACACTAATAGGCCCTATAATACCATGTATTGTCAGACATTTCACAATGCTTGCACAGTTGGAATATTTCTGTTTTAAGACACCATTAAGCCTATTTTGGATGTCATATCACAAGAACCTGTCTAAGAATTTATACCATGCTCATCACCATGATATCTGAGCACATCTGTAGCCTTGGAAAGCATTTGTAGTCCTTGCAGACAGACCCTGTGCAGCCTCATATTGACTGAGGACACAAAAAAAACCCGTTTTGCATCTTGCACAGCAGCAAATGTGTTTCACGTGTCTGTGGTTACACCAAGGAGATAGCTGTGGGACTTCCTCCTCTTATGCCCATGTATGGCTCAATTATATAGATCAGTGTTTCTCAAACTGTGTTCTGCGGAATACTGGTGTTCCGCATGATGTGAATAGGTGTTCCATGAAAGAATCATAATTTTTAAAAAGGATCTTTAAATTTTTTTAATTTTAAATTTGGCATATTTGAAGCATAGTTTACAACTCTTTTTGAATGACTATAATATAACATAAAACTCTTTTTCCGGTTATTGATAGATCTCGTATTGAATATCATGGTGTAAAGAGAACATGGCACACAAGCATGTTGACGTCTACCCTTTTCGGGCACGTTTCAGTTAGTGACATCATACCCCTTCCGCTCGAGGCTGTGCGAACTACAGCGGTATGCACACACCTTTACACCATGGTGAATATAACATATTCACTCAACACGTTCAAACCTGTGGGTCTTTACCATGTGTGCGATAAGCACAACTAAACTAGCTTTGCTCGAAACAATATACATATATGTGACAAGCAACATTTGACAAAAATCAGTATTTCTAAATATTGTTACCAAACCTAATCACCATGGATTTGTGGCTAAAAGAAGGAACTTTGAAACGAAAAGCAAGTTCTTCTGGTACTCAACAGTGGCCAAAATAAACGAGCAAAATATTGTGACACTTCAAAGTGAGGATGAACAATCGCAGTCTTTTGTTGCCGAAAAAGCTGTTAGTACTAGTGAGTTATCCAAGGTGAAAGAATTTCCACTGAAGTATATCAAAAAACAAGAAGAAACAGGTGTTAAAAGACCGAAACTAAAGTATGATGAAAGTTATTTGTCTTTTGGTTTTACGTGTGTTGGAAATAAAGATGTTCCTGATGCGCAGTGTGTCGTGTGCAACAAAATACTAGCAAACAGTTCATTGGCTCCTGCTAAACTTCGTAGGCAGTTGGAAACCAAGCATGCTGAATACAAAGACAAAGATATAAGTTTTGTCAAGAGGCAGTGTGACTCACTTGCAAATTGTAAACTTTCAATGATTAAAATTGCTAAAACAGACAACGAAAGTGCAATAGAGGCATCTTATCAAGTAAGTTACCGTATAACCCTTGCTGGAGAAGCTCACACTATTGGAGAAATGCTTATCAAGCCTTGTGCGAAAGATACTGTAATGTGCATGTTGAGCGAGCAGTCTGGTAAAAAAATTGATGCTGTACAGTTGTCAAATAATACTGTTGCATGCCGTATTAAAGATCTTGCCAATGACATAGAAAAAGACCTAGTTTGCTGACTGAAAATTTGCCATGAGCATTCACTGCAGCTAGATGAGTCCACTGACGTTTCAGGACTTGCTGTGCTACTAGTATTTGTCCGATATAGATTTAGTAATATTATTGAAGAGGACCTGCCCTTATGTGAATCTCTGCAAAGCAACACAACTGGAGAAGAAATATTCAACTGCATCAACAATTTTATCAGAAAGCATGAAATTAGTTGGGGAAAATGTATTGATGTATGTACTGACGGTGCTCAGGCAATGATCGGGAAGATGAAGGGAGCTGTAACGCGAATCATAAGTGTGGCACCAGAAAGCACTAAGAGTCATTGTGTTCTACACACTAAAGCATTTGCAGTTAAAAAAAATACCAGCATAGCTGATAATTGTGCTCGATGAAGCAGTACAAATTATCAATTTTGTCAAATCTCGACCACTTCAATCCAGGTTATTTAAAATTTTGTGTGAGGAAATGGGTAGTCAGCACAAAGCGCTTCTTTTACATACGGAAGTGAGGTGGCTATCCAGAGGAAAAGTGCTTGTGAGGCTTTTTGAGCTTCGTAGTGAACTACTGGTATTCTTCACTTCAGAAAATTCAGGATGAAAATTTAAAGACTGTCTGACAAATTCCTCGTGGCTGATGAGACTTGCATATGTTGTTGATATTCTTGCAAAATTAAATGAAATTATTCTGTCGCTGCAAGGAAAGAATGTGACTATTTTTACTACAATGGATAAAATTTCGTCGTCAAAAAAAGAAACTGCAATTCTGGGCATCTTCTGTAGAACAGAATAACTTCGACTGCTTCCCTACAGTACATGAATTTCTGACTGAAATAAATTCGACAGTTCATGAAGAAGTTTCTAGCACCATTTGACAGCACTTATGTGACGTGCAGGCCTCTTTATTAGAATATTTTCCTACAACTACTGATGATAATGGTTGGGCTCGAAATCCATTTGTAATTCCAGTTGACTTTACTGCGCACGATTATGAAAGCCTAATTGACTTAATTTCTGACTCTGATTTGAAACAAAAGTTTAAGGATTTTCCGCTGAATAATTTTTGGAGCAGCCTAATAGAACAGTTCCATAATGTGGCTAAATGTGCAGTCAGGGGCAGCTCTATGTATTTTGCCGCCCCAAGCACGGCAGTGAGGCAGCCTTTGGCAGCGCACCTGCGGGCGATCCACTGGTAACGCGGATTCGGCGGCATGCCTGCAGGAGGTCCGCCGGTCCTGCACCTTCGGCATACCCGCCACTGAATTGCCGCCGAAGCCATGGGACCAGCGGACCTCCCGCAGGCATGCCGCCAAAGGCAGCCTGACTGCCACCCTTACAGCAACTGGCAGGTGCCCCGCCCGTGGCTTGCCGCCCCAGGCATGCGCTTGCTGCATGCAGTTCAAGTGCTCCTTCCTTTTGCTACAACTTATTTGTGTGAGACGGGATTTTCGTATTATACTGCAACAAAAACCAAATATAGGAATAGACTTGATGCTGCGCCTGACATGAGGATTCAACTTTCCAGCATTATTCTAATATTAAGCTAATTTGTGATAGAAAAATGCAGAAACACCAATCCCATTAAATCCAAATTTGTATTTCTGTTTATAAAAATAGATTTTCCAAGTAAAACTCTAATTTGTTTGGTGTTCGTGTATATATAAAAACAGGGTTTTTTTAAGTAGAACACTGTTTTTAATTTTGACTCTTGCACTTGATTCTTGTACTACTTTATACATGCTTTCCAGTTAAAAATTGTTAGTGCAGGTTGTTTAAATTTGTATTTTTGCTTTGTTTTATAAAATAAAATATATTTGAACATAAATAACGCAATTTTTTATTTGAAAACCAAATGACTACAAAATAATATTATAAGTGTTTCGTAATGGGCTAAAAAGTGTTCTGTGGCTGAAAAAGTTTGGGAAACGCTGATATAGATGTATTAAGGCCTGAACTGAGCGTGCCATGAAAGAAAAATGTACTGATGGTTTAAAGAGGATGACATGCAACTACACTGCTTGTCAGTTCATATCTGTCAGTGCTATAACAGGCCCCTTGGGTTTCTCAATCATAATAGCCTGCACCAAGTGTTTACTTTCACACATACTTTGACATAATCTTGAATATGAATTAACTAAATGAATTTCTCTTAATCTTGTCCAGACGACATAGGAAAGATTACATGCACAATGATATATCTGAATTCTCATAAATATTAGCTACCCAGTCCAATAAATTCCACATTCACTTTTTCTGCATCATTAGACACATAATCCCAAAGCAGATTAATCCAATCCTTACTGTCCAATCGTTAGTGGTTTTATACACATTTTATTTACTTTTATAAGGGGAGCTGACAGTGACCCCAATTTTTAAGTTGCTTACACTATTTATGGTACAAAATTCTTGTGACTTTTTTTATGATGCTCTAACACCTCCATTATTTGCAGCAAGCCCTTAAAAGTCAGCAGAGGGAGAGCCTGAAAGCCAGGGATTTGCTTTTAACTGTTCTGTGAAACTCTATGCCAAATACCCTGAACATTTTAAAGGCCTGCATATGACCCTCACCACTGCTACATGGCACCTTGAACCCCTTTTCCCCAGGAGCAGGTGCTCAACCTGGGAACAACTGTAGCAGCGTTATGGACAAGAGAAAGCCAAAATGGGCTTGGCCAAGCCAGGCTCCTCCCCATCCTGACCTAACTTGCAGACCTGGCACCACATAGGGCAGGGGCTCCCCCACTTCCTGTGGGCCAGATTAGAAACCCTTGAGGAGATTCAGGCTGGCGGCTGCCAGAACCATTGTAGTTGGGAGAGAGAGCTAGACAATACCAGGTTACCACCAATTCATACATCCTGGATCCAGCAAATTCCACCCTATTCTCTAGGCCCTAGGGCACCACCTGAGGAAGGAGCCTCCTCATTACCCAAAGGGCAGGAAATAGGGTCCTGATCCCTGTTAGGGGCTATCATGGTACAAATATTAATAACTGGGAACCAGGAGATCAGTAAGTAGAAGAGCTGAGACCAGAACTTGTGATGTTCATAATTCTGAACCCTTCACAACCTTTATTATCAAGTCCTGGCTCATCAGTGCTGAGCATTCTGTGGGACATTCTGATGTTTCATTTTGATTCAGAATGA
Organism: Mauremys reevesii; assembly: GCF_016161935.1. Classification (NCBI taxonomy): domain Eukaryota; kingdom Metazoa; phylum Chordata; order Testudines; family Geoemydidae; genus Mauremys; species Mauremys reevesii. Next base: position 313,780,859 of record NC_052623.1, read on the forward strand.
AAACAAAAAATGTAAAAAATTTCCAACAGAAAGAAATTTCCAATAATTATTTTTTGAAAAATCAAATAATTCTTGTTGGATTTTTGTTCTAAATGAAATGGAGCAGCCAGCTGCCCTGACTCTGGGGGACTCCCCAGGTTGCTCCCAGGAACTTAGAGGCAACCCACGGAGTCCCTGGTATCAGGAGGAGCCCGTGGAGTCCCAGGGACTCGGGGAAGTCCCCAACATGAAGCAAGTATCCTAGCATCCCTGAGATGCTGCCCTGCATGGTGGAGCTGAGCTGAAGCCACAGACCTGGAAACCTGGCTTCCTCCTTCACCCACCAGGTGAACTGGCAGCAAACCAGGCTGGGTTCCATCAGAACTCTGCCTATCTTTACGTTTCTGCCTAACGCACATTTCTCCAGGAAAAGTTATTTAAAACAAACAAACAAAAAAATGAAACATTTCATTCCACAAAGGTTAAAACCTTATCCAAATGCTTCATTTTGATTTTTTAATGAAATGTTATCAAAATCGACATGTTCCTGCTCAACATTTTGATTTGGTGAATCGACATTTTCAAATGGAAAAACATTTCATCAGAAAATTTTCAAGCAGCTCTAATTAGGATACAGTCTTTATTTACATGATCACACATTTTTTTTCATTGAAATCCTGCACAGGATGGATGGTTTTTCGGGGAAGGATCAGGGCTGTGTAATGAATGTGGCTGTCATCAATAGGACACCTGTCAACTTTTTTCCAGGTGTGTAGTGAACGAGGTAGGAGGATTGCAGGGCAAAAAAGATAGTCTCAAAGTCACGGTGGTTGAATGCCACTCTGGAGGACTGGATTCTATCCCTGTCTCTGCCACAGAATTCCTTAAACTAAACTTTTCACAGGTGACCAATAATTGTGTGTTCCTCATTTTCTGGGTGTTCATCTTGAGACAATGAGGCCTGATTTTTCAGAAGTGCTTAAAACTCATAATTGCAACTAAAGTTAGGAAGTCCTAAGGGCTAGTCCTGACTCTGCCACTGATTCGTTATGTGGCCTCAGAGAAGTCACTTCATCTCAATTTTCTCATCTGTAAAATGGAGTTAGTAATACCACTTTACCTCACAGATAGTATGATATTTTGAAAAATTACAGAGTGGAAAAAAGAAAAAGTGGGGAAAAACCCAAAGTTCAGACATCATTCAGTCTGTTGCATTCAGTATTGGAAAAAGGAGAATGCAAAAATTTGAAATTTTGAAAAAAAATCAGTTTTGAAAACTGAAGCAAACAAAATTCAAATTTGAAATATCTAGAAATTTGCTATTGGAGTTTTTATATTATGTCAACAATGACATTTTTACACTGAAAAATGTTCACATTGAATCTCATTTTTCAGTGGGAAAGTTTTGGGTTTAAAAATGTCTAACAGATCTACTAAATGACTTTTTAAGCTAATTTTTGGCATGTAATTTTTATGGAGATGCAGTCAAAATGGCTTTTTTAACCTTTCTACTCATAGGTAAGATATTATCTCTTTGAGCAAGTACTCACTATACATATAAGCTGTGGTCCTGCAAACACTTAAGCAGATGCATAACTCCACTGTGACTAGATGGAGACCCTGGTAACAAAAATAAGCACCCACTTAAATTTTTGCAAGATTGGGAACCTAATGGGGAATATTACTAGAACTGGGAATATTTTGCCTATTGGTAAAAAAAAGTAAAAGAAACCTTTAAACTGTTTTTGCTATATGAAGATTTCTTGGTCAAAGAAAACAGAGGAGACAGCTGTTGAGGTGTAAACTGCCATAACTCCTAGCTCATATATTTGTCCATCTTATGTTTCTAATCAGGTGAGTGTGGTAGGACATATTAAATAAAACCCCATTTTCACCGCTCTTGATAGGGACGCATGCTGGTGCTATATGCCAGTCCTGTAGCTGTCCATATGCACTATAGGCATTAGAACTGGTTTGAAAACATGAAAATATTGACAATTGCCTAATTTTAAGCATGTAATTAGTCCCATTAGAGACATTGCTATTATCTGGAGATCCAGAAGCAGCCACAGAGATAATAAAACCCCCAATTTGTAAACCTGAGTAACAAAGAAATAACAAACTCTCTCAATCTTCACCATCCACAAAAGACTCATAACAAAGTCCTTTCCGAATCTGTTTAAGGAAAGGGAGAAAAAGAAAGATAACGTAACTGAGCTGGAGGGAGAATGAGCCATATATTTCCAATATACATTAGGAAAAACAGATACAAAGATAGTTAGTGAGAGCTTAATGCCTATCAGCAAAATACAAGTGTAGACATTTCTAGAGCTCTGTGTGGCTGTATGCATTCCTAATTCTGGATTATCTATCTTTAGGGCTGTATTTCTAAATAGATTCAGTACTGTTTTCTGAATGTTGCAGTCCACCAAGGGGGCAATATTTTCCAGTATTTCACTTACATAATGCATTGAATCAAGGATACTTTAACAGATACTCATGAATATGGGTATGTGAGAGAAGTTGCACTGAATAATATGCATAATACTTATACTAGAGGCACCATTCACATTTAACAATGCCACAATGGCTGTCTGTGCAACACTATCACATACAGGAACAAGGGAATATAGCATTGTTATTCAATCTTGAAGCTCTATTTGCTTTCAAAATACAAACGAGTTTTCGCTGCCATGTAGAGTGATATTTTGGCTCTGCAGACTCAGGATTGCTGTTTTGTGCAAGAGAAAAGAAGTATAATGAACTTCTTAACTGACCAACCTGATTGCCTTCTATGATGAGATAACTGGATCTGTGGATATGGGGAAAGCAGTGGACATGATATACCTTGACTTTAGTAAAGCTTTTTATATGGTCTCCCACAGTATTCTTTCCAGCAAGCTAAAGAAGTATGGATTGGATGAATGGACTATAAGGTGGATAAAAACTGGCCAGATCATCGGACTCAACAGGTAGTGACAATGGCTCGATGTCTAGTTGGCAGCCGGTGTCAAGCAGAGTGCCCCAGGGGTGGGTCCTGGGGATTGTTTTGTTCAACATGTTCTTTAATGATCTGGATGATGGGATGGATTGCACCCTCAGCAAGTTCATGGATGACACTAAGCTGTGGGGAGAGATTGATCATTAATGATCTGGAGGATGCATGGACCACACCCTCAGCAAGTTTGCAGATGACACTAAACCGGGAAGAGTGGTAGATACACTGTGGGGTAGGGATAGGATATAGAGGGACCTAGAGAAATTAGAGGATTGAGCCAAAAGAAATCTGATGAGGTTCAACAAGGACAAGTGCAGAGTCCTGCACTTCGGACAGAAGAATCCCATGCACTGCTACAGACTAGGGAGTAAGTGGCTAGGCAGTAGTTCTGCAGAAAAGGACCTAGGGTTATGGTGGACGAGAAGCTGGATATGAGTCAACAGTCTGCCCTTGTTGCCAAGAAGGCTAACGGCATTTTGGGCTGTATAAGTAGGAACATTGCCAGCAGATTGAGGGACATGATCATTCCCTTCTATTTGGCATTGGTGAGGACTCATCTGGAGTACTGTGTCCAGTTTTGGGCCCCACACTACAAGAAGAATGTGGAAAAATTGGAAAGAGTCCAGCGGAGGGCAACAAAAATGATTAGGAGGCTGGGGCACATGACTTATGAGGAGAGGCTGAGGGAACTGGGCTTATTTAGTCTGCAGAAAAGAAGAGTGAGGGAGGATTTGATAGCAGCCTTCAACTATTTGAAGGGGGGTTCCAAAGAGGGTGGAGCAAGGCTGTTGTCAGTGGTGGCAGATGACAGAACAAGGAGCAATGGTCTCAAATTGCAGTGGTGGAGGTCTAGGTTGGATATTAGGAAAAACTATTTCAGTAGGAGTGTGGTGAAGCACTGGAATGTGTTACCTAAGGAGGTGGTGAAATCTCCATCCTTAGAGATTTTTAAGGCCCAGCTTGACAAAGCCCTGACTGGGATGATTTAGTTGTGCTTGGTCCTGCTTTGAGCAGGGGGTTCGACTAGATGACCTCCTGAGGTCTCTTCCAACGTGAATCTTCTATGATGCTATGATTCTTTGTGGAGATACAAATGATATTTCTGTGTGGCTGTGTGTTTTGTTGAACAGCTCAACTGAATGCAGAAGCCAGACCTGGATTTTTAAATTTAATTTAGTGCTTGAGAGAAGTACCTGCTTGGCACCACTGGGTACTGAATTCCTTTCTTTATCCACAGGAGTACAAAACAGGCAGCAGCAGTGCACACACTTGTACACTGTACTGCTTATGTGCCACAACTCTGAGCTGTTAGTCACTGGGATAGTAGTAGCTAATCAGATAGAAGCTCATTTTCTATGCTTCTTCAATCTCAGGCCTTCCTGCTGAGACTTCTAACAAGAGAGCCAATTAGAACTGATTGTGATGGTAATTTTTGTAATGTGGCCACAGGGCCACTAGAAACTGGACTGAAATTTTACAGGTTTGATGCATGCTTAGGCCTGGAAGCCCATTATCATTTCTGCCTAATATGGCCTACACTGCTGGTACACCGCTGTATTTTGTTTTATCCTGGGGTCCTTGGTCTTCCATATCCTTTTCAAAGTTCTGAGAAGCGTTCAGTTTTTCTTCCACTTTACATTTACTTTCTCTTCCATATCACAGTAATTTTCCTTCCAGCCAAGAAGAAATTGATGTACTTGAGAGGAAGGATGACCTTGTGGCTAAGGCATCTGACTAGGACTTTGTAGATCTGGATTCAATTCCATTTTCCACTGCAGACTGGTCCTTGGGCAAATCAATTAGGCTGCCATTCTTGTGCCTTTGCAGTCAATGGCAAAACTCTCTGGGGCATTTACTGTCACTATATTTTTGTGCAGTGCATAGTGAAATGGGAACCTGACCTTGGTTGGATCCTCTAGGCACTAATACAACAGTACTAATAGTAACTAATGATAATAAGAAGAAATGCACCCAATTTTCCCCTGGTATAACTCTATGATGTTTATTTAGTTACACCAAGGAAGAATTTGGTCCTATGCTCTTTGGACCATGTCAAATTCAGTACTAAGTCAGCTCTACTTGTATTTTCTTTATTTTTTCCTTACATTTTGTTCATGCTTTCCTATCATATGGGAACCTATTATTTATACTGTTGTTAAAACTTAATTTCTGAAACATTGCAATAAAGAGCATTACATTGAAAGCATTTCCATTCACATTTTAATTATGGTTGTTAGGCTGGATTCATGTTGTACCTTGGCTAATTCTCCTTCAAGCAAACTTTGTTATAAAAATTGGCATGCCAAAATTTGAATTCCCAGTAATATGTCCAGATCCTGCATTCCTTGAACATCCCAAACTCACAATTAAATCAACCAGAGTTTTGAGTACACAAGGAATAAAGAATCCAGCCTGTACTGTGTAGGAGACAGAAACGTGCAACTGCTCTGGTCCAGTCCACATTTATGAGATTATGAAAGAGGGGAACTGGAATGGTCAGTAGTGCTCCTTTGTTGCATCCCATGCCATTAATGTCTCTGCTGCTCATTCCACACAAACCGATCATCCACCTTAAGAGGGGGAGGGATAGCTCAGTGGTTTGAGCATTAGCCTGCTAAACCCAGGGTTATAAATTCAATCCTTAAGGGGGCCACTTAGGGATCTGGGGCAAAAATTGGTTCTGCTAGTGAAGGCAGGGGGCTGGACTCAATGACCTTTCAAGATCCCTTCCAGCTCTAGGAGATTGGTATATCTTCCTTTACCAGCATCCTACAAGTCCAACCTCCATACTTTTCTCTTTTGCTTCCTTTTCCCCACGCCCTGGTTCATTCCTCACATCTGATTCCTCCTCACCTCAGCTTACACAAGTGAATGCACCTGGACAAAATTGAGGGACCATGCAGACCTCCTCCAGCACATCTTTGTTCTCACCTCCTTCAGCTGTGCTGCCTTCTTTTTTTTTTTAATTCTCCCCAAATTAATCCTGCTCTTGCAAACTGCCAGCACCTTGCTAATTTCTTCAGAGAAATTTGATGCACTATCCCATATGCTACCACTTCCTCTCTCTCCATCCCACTTGTTTGCTCCTCCTCTTTTCTTTCCCTACAACTCCTCCTCCTTAATCCCTGAATCTATCTTGGAATTATTTCTCCCTGTCTCCATTACCAACAGTTACCTCCACCTGCAACCACAACTCCATTTCCTTCCTGCTTCTGACCTCCCTTCCTCCTACTCTTAACCCATCCTTCACCCTTCTCTCATCCAGCTCTTCACCCTCTAAGTTCAAGTGTGTCATTTTCTCTCCTATGCTCAATAAAACTCTGCTTGACTCCACTGCTATTTCCAGCTACTGCTCCAACTCCCTCTGTCTTCAGATTCCTTGAACCCATCATTTATACCAGATGCCTCAGTGGCCTGACTCCTAACTATCTCCTGGAATCCCTCCAATCTGGCTTCTGCTACCTAGACTCCACTCAACCTGCCCTTAACAAAGTCACCCATGTCACCAGACTTGTTGTCCATCCTCATTCATCTTGATTTATTGGCCAATTTCAATGTGGTCAATCACTCCTTCCTTCTGTCTTCCTCATAGGGGTCAGAGATCCTGTGCTCCCCGGCATCTCTTCTGATCTCTCAAATCTCTTCTTCTTTGGGGTGTTCCTATTCCTTCCCCTCCCAGTACCTGTTCAAATTCTGCAGGGTTTGGTCCTCACCTCTTCTCTCTCTACAGTTCACACCAGGGAAATCTCAGCTAGTTACATGGCTCAAGCTACTGTCTTTATACCAATCAATCCCAAATGCACCACCTCTGATCTATGCCTTTCTGTTCAGACTCCCATTTCTGCCTGCCTGTTTGACATCCTTTCCTGGGTGGCACAACACAATTCATTCTTATGACAAGTAGTTTAAAGAAAACAGGAAGCTGCACAAAATGTAACCCACTCTCACAATACTTTAAACTATGGTCCAACAGGAAATGTAAACCCTCCTACAAGAAATGCATTGCATGTATTTACGTTAGAGATTTGCACGTGTCTTCTATATGGCATTTGAAAGTGTACTGTTCCACATCTACACTGTTCCTGGACTGGAAAGCACACTTCATGTTCAATGGCGTCTGGATTATTTTTACACAGTTTTGGCACTTTTCTGCCAATGTGCAGGCTGCTGACCTCATAACCAGGTGTGAGCCTAACTTTCACATTGTTGGCATAGTAATATGAAGAATATTTTTCCCTGTTGAAAATGGTTAGGGATTCTTTTTCTTTTCCTTTCCTCCAGTAAGATGTATTTGTAAAGGTTATTTTGCATTTTTGCACTGTACATTTTGAATTGTCTACTGTTATCAGTGTTTATTAAATTATATATTCATTTCCAGTAGTCCCCAGTTTACTGAGTGCTGTATAAATAAAGAAGAAGGCATAGTCCCTGCTCTGCATACTTAAGTTTAAAGCATGGGCATGCACAAAGGGGGGTAAGCAGGGGCACAGCTCTGTGTGTACATGTAGTCCAGGGAGGGAGGAAGCAGCAGGGCAGCTGGCTGCCAGCTGAGCTCCTCCTCCTCCCAGTCCTACAGCTGCTGCTGCTGCTTCTTCCCTGCTGCTGGAGTCCCACAGATTGTCTCTGCCTCCACCCCCTGACTCACCTCATAGGGTTGCCAACTTTCTAATTGCACAAAACCAAACACCCTTGCTACCCGCTTCCCCGAGGCTCTACCCCTGCCCTGCCCCTTCTCAGAGGTTCTGCCCCCCGCTCACTCCATCCCCCTCCCTCTGTCACTTGCTCTCCTCCACCCTCACTCACTCATTTTATCTGGGCTGGGGCAGAGGGTTGTAGGATGACCAGATGTCCCAATTTTATAGGGACAGTCCCAATAGTTGGGGCTTTTTCTTATATAGGCATCTATTACCCCCCATACTCTGTCCTGATTTTTCAAACTTGCTCTCTGGTCAACCTAGGGGGCTGGGGTGCAGGAGAGGGTGAGGGCATCAGCTGGGGGATGAGAGTTCTGGGGTGGGGCCAGGGATGAGGGGTTTAGGGTACAGGAGGGGCTGAGGGGTTTGGAGGGTGGGCGGGGGCTCCGGACTGGAGTTTCATCTCCAGGGTGGGGCCAGAAATGAGGGGTTTAGGGTGCATGAGGGGGATCTGGGCTGAGGCAGGGGGGTTGGAGTGTGGGAGGGGTTCAATCCAAAGCAGGTAGTAGTACTGGGACTCCGGCAGCAGGGAAGGAGAAGCAGCAGCTCTACAGGTTGAGGGGAGGAGGTGCTCAGCTGGCAGCCAGCTGCCCTGCTGCTTCCTCCCTCCCAGGGCTGCAGGGACAAGGAGGGTGCTGCTGCCTTGAGGAGCCACTGCCTCCTTGCTGTGGGGTATCCCCACCAGAGGCATCCTGAGAAATTGGGGGAGGGGGTGTCCCATGAACCTTTCATTTGGGTGTGTGTAACGTGCCCCTTCAAAAGCAATCAAATTTAAATTCCTGTGCACCCCCCTGATTTAAGTTAGTTAAATGTAACTGCATTTGTGTACCAATTTTGGATTAAAAAACACCTTTAGCTTTGCTACAGCTCAAGCTATTCTTCTCCATGAATAATTTTAAATAAGTACTTAGTAACAAATTCTTGGTTTACTATACACAGACATGAAAAATAGCCACAGTGTCAAGCAGAAACAACATGAACAAGTACAAATTCAACAGCTGTGTCTAGAACTGCCAGCTAACTCAAAATGCAAATATATTAATATTTACGTCTATCGTGGAATGTCCACTTTGACTTGAGGCTTATTGTCCCTCCCATGATCAGAATCAGCTGGCTCAGTATCACAGGAGATAGCTTTTCATGGCCAAATCCATGTTCAGTGACAGATCTATTCTAGTCTATCACTAGCAAGAGGGCTGCTACCAGGCCTATTTAGCTCCTATGGGTGGATGAGTAGTTTGAGGAGATAACCAATGGAGGATGTATATGTTTTTTTCTTGCTGACTAGCTCTTTTTGATGATTTTGTTCCATTTTTGTTCTATCTTAGTTTCATCAGGTTCAGATAAGTTAAACTGGGAGATCACTGGCCTCCTCCTAGATATAGCCTGCTGATGTGAAACATCTGGTAGCAATGCTAATATGGGAACTTGTAGGAGCACATTCTCTCAATTGATGGCAAGTTAACTCTCTTTTTTTCCCCCAAGGGTGTTTTTCTCTTTTCTCTGTGTGTGGTTTGTGTGGGTGTGAGCAAGCCTGATGGGAGACACCTGGGGATGGATTTGATCATCTTTCTCAGGTGAGATGGGAATCTCTGGGAGGCAGGCTAAAAGCATGAGGAATGTGATTGGTGAAGGATGGTGTGGGAGAAGCAAGTGGCTCATTAAAGCTGGCCCTCTTTAGACATCATATGTGGTCTGCTAGGGAAAATTTAGGGATGGAAGCTTTGTTATGCTGATGAAAACTCTTTGAGAGCCAGAATATACAGTACCTGCCAGTTTCCCCTTTAGTTGCAGTGGGTAGCTTTCTGTTTTAAAGGGGATTCTGGCCCAGGAGTTCCATTTGATTCTACTTCTGGGGTGCTCTGCTATGTGCATACTTCAGATTCTTATTCCCCCACTGACAACAAATCATTGCTGATCATTTATGCGGTCTCTTGGAGGCTTGTCCACTATCCAGTTCTCATATGGGTAACCTGCCAACACTGCTTTGAAAAGCAATATTATCTTTGTAATGCCTTCTGCACATAAAATACTTAGCACACACAATTAGATAGTGTTGGCTGACAGGCCCTTGCTTTCGACTAATCCCTCTCCCCCCTGCTCCTTTAGCAGCAAGAAAAAACCCAAAGAACAATCTTCTTCTCTCTCTTTTAAGCTAGGACTACTCAGCATGCATAGTGAACTTTTCCTCTTACTTAATGGTGCTCTGCCTCTAAGGATAAGCAGCTGTAATTGCCTTCTCTCATTTCCTCTGGGAAGGAAAGAGAATGAGATGAGGCAACTGGTGTTTGTACTAAGGAGAGAGAATATGACTGAGATTCTTACACCAGGCTGGGGGTCTCTTTTTGGACAATCACTTGTCTTTAAAATCTTGTTACATTATCTTGGCTGTCTGACCTTTAAAACCCATTTAAGAATTAGATATTAATTGTTACTTCAGCTTAACATAACCCAAACAAACACAGTTCTGAAAAGCTTATTATACTTTTGCTAGCATGGGTCTTCAGAAGCTTAAACCTCTGTTTATAGTAGTCATGGTTTTCCTAATGGTTCTCCTTAGCCATGCTTCAGGGGTCTGGGAGTCACACACAGAGAGAAAGGCTTCTTTCCCTTCTCCTTTGGAGCAGAGAGTTTCATTTTTATGCAAGAACTCAGAATCTATTTAAACAAGCCAGCAGAACCACTGTAGCAGCTAAGGAGGAATTCACCCAGCTATAAATGACAGCAAAAGCTAAAGATAGTAAAAATATCAGTGAGAATGACAAGGAATGTTGAAAATACATCAGGCCAGTCTGGCAATCAAGTGGTAGCAGAATGTGCTGCCATGTACTGGAGGAGGGGGGAAGAGGGGGGGCCCCAAGCTTGGATTCTGAGGGCTTGTCTACACTACAGGACTATTTCGAATCTACTTAAGTCGAATTTGTGGATTCGACCTTAATAAGTCGAATTTGTGTATCCATACTAAATACACAAATTCGAACTTCTGAGTCCACATTCACGGGGCCAGCTTCGACTTTGGAAGCGGTGCACTGTGGGAAGCTATCCCACAGTTCCCGCACTCCCCGCTGCCCATTGGAATTGTGGGATTTCACCCCAATGCATGCTGGGGGGAAAAATGTGTCGTCATTGAACCGTCAATCCCGCCCTCCCTCTCTTCCTTGAAAGCGCCGGCGGGAAATCTGTTCGCGCCCTTCTCTGGTCGGTTACAGCGCGGTCGCCTCAGCTCTGCGTGCATGGAGCCCGCTGCGTTCTTCGGTGCTCTTATGGCCGTTGTCAACTCCTCGCACGTTATCGTCCACCTCTTCCACAGTCAGATGCTGAGAAACCGGGCGAGGAGGCTCCGGCAGCACGGTGAGGAGAGTGGCGCAGACCTCTCAGAAAGCAGGGTACGCCGGGCAGTGGAGATCATGGTGGCAATGGGTCAAGTTCATGGTGTGGAACAGCGATTCTGGGCCGGAAACAAGCACAGACTGGTGGGACCGCATAGTGCTGCAGGTCTGGGATGACACAGAGTGGCTGCGAAACTTCAGGATGCGTAAGGGCACTTTCCTTGAACTGTGTGACTTGCTGTCCCCTGCCCTGAAGCGCCAGGACACAAGGATGCGAGCAGCCCTGACTGTGCAGAAGCGAGTCGCCATAGCCCTCTGGAAACTTGCCACGCCAGACAGCTACCGGTCAGTAGCGAACCACTTTGGCGTGGGCAAATCTACCGTGGGGATTGCTGTCATTGAAGTAGCCCACGCAATCGTTGAGCAACTGCTCTCAAAGGTAGTGACTGTCGGAAATGTCCAGGCCATCATAGATGGCTTCGCCGCGATGGGATTCCCAAACTGCGGTGGGGCTATAGATGGGACTCACATCCCTATCCTGGCACCAGCCCACCAGGCCAGCGAGTACATTAACCGAAAGGGCTACTTTTCAATGGTGCTGCAAGCTGTGGTGGACCATAGGGGACGTTTTACCAACATCAACGTCGGGTGGGTGGGCAAGGTTCATGACGCGCGTGTGTTCAGGAACTCTGGTCTGTTTAGACGCCTCCAGGCAGGCACTTTCTTCCCGGACCACAAAATAACGGTTGGGGATGTGCAGATGCCTACAGTGATCCTCGGGGACCCGGCCTACCCGCTAATGCCCTGGCTCATGAAGCCCTATACAGGCGCCTTGGACACTGAAAAGGAACTCTTCAACTACCGGCTGAGCAAGTGCAGAATGGTGGTGGAGTGTGCTTTCGGACGTCTCAAGGGGAGATGGCGGACCTTACTGACTCGGTCGGACATCAGCGAAAAGAATATCCCCGTAGTTATTGCTGCTTGCTGTGTGCTCCACAATCTCTGTGAGAGCAAGGCGAGACCTTTTTGGCCGCTTGGGAGGTTGAGGCAAATCGCCTGGCTGCTGTTTACGATCAGCCAGACACCCGTGCTGAGAGAATATCCCAGCGGGAAGCGATATGCATCAGGGAGGCTTTGAAAGCGAGTTTCCTCGCAGAGCAGGGTAACCTGTGACTGTCCACTTGATTTTAAGAGAGCCTGATCATAAACCAAGTTTTCCCCACTTCCCAAGGACGTTTTAAAACTAAGGACATGTTTTAGTAATTAATAATAAATCTTTCGTTGACTTTGCATTTCTGTTTCTTCGTTGAAACATGGAAGCATTCTGTGCTGGTTAAGGTGTGCACTGATGGGTGGGTTTGCAGGAAGGCGAGGGTGCCGTCCTTGGATAGGGGTTACCATGACGGCTGTGGGTTTGGGCGTTGGAAGGGTGAGGGTGTGGGGAAGGGTGAGTATCTGCCCCTGGATGAGGTTTCTTTTTGGGGCTCGGGGCACCGGGGAGGATCGTGACTACGGTCCAAATGCATGTGAAGGAAGCCTGCCTTTACATTCGGGATGTCAGGCACCAGGACCCTGCACAAGCATACACCTCAAGGAAAGACCGGGGCAGCATACACCACACAGACTGTCCCTGGTGCCTAGTGACTGCAGTCTGTGTGTGCCCTGCAGTTGACCCTGCAGCCAAGTCTGTAGCATGGCACTGTGGGCTATGCAGTGACATTACAATTCCCCACAGAACAACAGAAAGTCTTCTGACACCAGAAACGTGACGGAAACAGTCAGTAACACCAAACCGCTTTTAATAATGTAATACACAGTGGGGTTTGAACTTGGAGTTGGGACTGGTTGATGCTGTAAAGAAAGAGCTTGTACAAATTTACAGCGCGACAGTTGTCTCTAACATTATCGGTGTGCTGCGGTGCAGGGACAGTTCTCACGGCCCCTACCGCCCCTCCGTCTTGTCACTTTGGGTGAGGGGACAGGACTTCTTGGCGTTGGAGCGGTTGCAGATGCACTGCAGGGGGCTCTCTCCTCCTGACTGCGGTCTTGAAGAACATCTACAAGGCGCCGGGCGTCTCCGTTTGCTCCCTCATTAGACCAAGCAGCGTTTGAGTCGCCTGCTGGTCTTCCTGCCGCCACCTATCCTCCCGTTCCAGGTGTGTGCGATGCTGCTGACACAGGCTCTCCTCGACTGTCTCTGCTCTGCCGCCTCCGCTCTGGAGCTGGCCATCAGTTCCTGGAACATGTCGTCCCTTGTCTTTTCTTTCGGCGTCTAATCCGAGCCAGCCTCTGCGAGGGGATGGCGGGCAGTCGGGAAGTAGCCGAAGCTGTGTGATGTGAAAAAGTAGGTGATTTCCTTGAACACATACATGTTTGCCAACAGTAAACACAGTCTAGTCAGTTTCAGTGAACAAGACCAAAGAGGGAACCAAGTCTCAGGAGATCTCAGAACTAGTCCGAGATTTGAATACGCTCTCATTGGCGGCGCCATTGCACTGGATAGCGCATGCGAGGAGAGACAGCTGCATCCCTCTTGCACAAAGTCCTGGTAAGCCTTACAGTACAGAGTGCTTATCAGTTAGTGCTTAGCTGTGCTCTCCTGCTGGAGGCAATGTGCAAAGCAGAAAAGATGAGCGTTATGCGGCATCTCCCGCCAGTGAGCAGGAAAGACCCTGTATGCTTTTCCTCTGAGGCCTGCCACACGTGGCTGTTAAGCGAGGTCATTCTTATGCAAAGTAAAACTCTGTTAAGCGAGGGTCATTCTTATGCAAAGTAAAACTCTGTTAAGCGAGGGTCATTCTTATGCAAAGTAAAAGTCTACCATGCACAATAGTAACAGTACACTAATTCCACTAATTAGATGCAGCACTTCCACAACGACATCACCCTGAGGCGTGTCAGGCGCACACAGAGAGAGCGGATGTTAACAGAAGCCCTGCACAGACCAGGACCCTACGCTGCCATGCTCGGAGGCGATGGTCCCCCTGTACCTGAGGATGGCATGGCGCGGAAGAGTGTGCTTCAACGGAGCACCCAATAAAGCACCTCTCCCAAGAAACCTCTTGCTGAGGCTTTTCCAGCTGCTCTCTGAGAGCTTTTTTGAACTATCCCCAGAGGACTATTGCTCCATTCCTATATGTGTAGACCTGCTGTTTGTATAGTTTCATATTTAAAAATTTTTATATAGTATTTCTATTTTTTATATATATCCCTGTTTCTTAAAAAAATAAATGTTTCCCTGTTTGTAGCACTTACCGCCTGATCCTTCCCCTGATTCCGAGTCCGGGTTAACGGGCGGGGACGGTTGGTAGGGGATCTCTGTGAGGGTGATGAAGAGATCCTGGCTGTCAGGGAAAGCGGGAGTGGGTTCGATGTCGCCTGCGCCGTCCTCAAAAGACCCTTCCTCATCTTCCCCATCGGCGAACAGGGAGGAGGAACTGTCCCGGTACACTATTCCGTCCTCGGAGTCCACCGTCACTGGTGGGGCACTGGTGGCAGACCCACCTAGAATGGCATGCAGTGCCTCGTAGAAGCGGCATGTCTGGGGCTGGGCTCCGGAGCGTCCGTTTGCCGCTCTGACTTTTTGATACCCTTGTCTTAGGTCCTTCACTTTCACGCGGCACTGCATCGCATCCCGGCTGTATCCTTTCTCTTTCATGGCTTTAGAGACCTTCTCGAAGGTCTTCGCGTTCCGCTTGTTGGAGCGCAGCTCCGAAAGCACAGACTCCTCGCCCCACACAGCGATCAGATCCTGGACTTCCCGGTCAGTCCATGCTGGGGACCTCTTTCTATTCTGGGATTGCCCGGACTCCTCTGCTGGAGAGCTCTGCATCGTTGCAGGTGCTGCGGAGCTCGCCCCGATGTGCAACCAGAACGTCAGATTCAAACCGCCCAGACAGGAAAATGAATTCAAATTTTCGCGGGTCATTTCCTGTGTGGCTGGCCAGAGAATCCAAGCTCGGACTGCTGTCCAGAGCGTCAACAGAGTGGTGCACTGTGGGATAGCTCCCGGAGCTGCTAAGTTCGATTAGCATCCACACCAAGCCTAATTCGAGCTAGCAAGTGCGAATTTAGCGTTACTCCACCTGCCGGGGTGGAGTACCAAATTCGAACTAAAGAGCCCTCTAGTTCGAATTAAATGCCTTCCTGGTGTGGACGGTTGAGCGGTTAGTTCGAATTAACGCTGATAAATTCGAATTAAAGTCCTAGTGTAGACCAGGCCTGAGTTTGCTACCAAGCTTCCTAGGGTGGCAAGGAGTGGGAATCCTGAGGAGGGACTATTATATCTTCCGTGCTTGGGGAAAAGGAGCTTTTTGTGTTGTTCTCAAGCAACTGCTTCTAGCTGGTGGTGAAAGAAGTTGATTTAAGTGCTCAAACACTACAATAAATTGACACTATAAAAATCCCTAAAGGTAAAGAAAGCACTTCACAGCCCCTCGCTCCCCAAACAAACATGACCATGTTCTGATGATTTCCAGTACTTTTCAGCAAGTGAGTGATGTTGAAATCCCTGATTCATTTAGGGATAGGACTAGTTGTCCATTTGCCTTCATTTAAACAGCAGATAGGTGACCACAAATTGCTTATTGCCTACTCTGAACACTCCCAAAACTTTTGGAAAGCTTGGATCTAGGTCCAAGCTTCATTCTAGTCCCCATATTTATAATGGGCCAGGCCCAGGCGCTGACTTTTGGTTTTGCTGGTGGATGCTCCTTTCTGCCCCATCGCCCCTCGTGTGAGCAGTGGGCAGGGCCTCATAGGAAGAGGCCGAGCAGGGGTGGCGCCTCGGGGCAGAGCGGCAAGCGGAGCAGGGGGTGGGGCCATGATCTGGGCACCAGGGCCCACCAGAGATTAATCCAGCCCTCTGGGTGCTGAGCACCCCCTGTTTTTTTTCAGTGGGTGCTTGAGCCCCGAAGCACCCATGGAGTCGGCGCCTATGGAGCCAGGTCTTGAATACTCATTGAGACCTTGGGAAAAGTTCAGTTCTGGATCCAAAAGTTGCTCTTCTCTGGTTCTTATACCATGATAACTCCTTTAATGGAATAGCTTTTGCTTACAGTGAGACATTAGTAAATGGGTATAGAACAGTGAACAAGAGGCAATGGAGGAGATTGTGGACTTCACAATGATCAGTGTGAACTTTGCAGGGCTGATATTGTAGATTACTCTAGATTGCTGCAATCAATATGGTACCTGGAGTAAAATCATTAATATAGCCCAATGCCCCCAAAGCTGTCAATGTGCCTTGTCACCCATATAATGGAGTATTGACATACAAAAAACCCCAACAACTCTCAGATTCAAATTCTGAATGAAATAACATTTGCCAAGTCTATAGGATTTTCTCAGGAGGTCTGTGTTTAACTGTATGCGTGTGTTTAGAATGCATAATTCAAGGTCTTTATTCACGTAACATGGCTAGTAACAGAAGTCTATGTATCCTCAAAGCAGTATCTTTTTAATAAATGTCATGTTCTCATATGACACAGTTGTTTGTAAAACATGATTAAAGATGAGCAATGAACGGGAAATGTAATACTCCACAGAAGTGCATCTGTTTCACATGCCGCATGTCCTTATGATATATCCTTTATGAGATGTCTTTAAAGGGAGTGATGTGAAGAAGTGTTTCAAAACTGTAATACAGTTTCCTAAGCCACAGAACAGTGTTTGCTTCATGTAGTGCATGAACACGTACATACAGTGAACACATGAAGCAGCACTCCTCTGGAGTCCAGCTCTAATTTTTTCCATCCTTCCTAATTTCTGAGTGGAAAAGTGGAAAATCTCTGATCCACACCATCTGTTTGCCTCATATTGCTGCACATTCCAATCTCTGTGGAGCAGAGGGCTGGCGATGGCCCACCAATAAAATGGGGGATCATCTGAGGCTAAAGGATGCTTGCCGAAAAGATTAAGAGAATCTCTTAGATTTTCATTTAACCTCTTTCCCCCCAAAATAAATTCTCTGTGGCTACAACAAAGTTAAAAGGAAATACAAAACAAAGAAATCATTCATTTAATTGTGGCTCCCGCTGGCAGTGAGTGATGTTGAAATCTCTGACTCATTCAGGGATATTACTAGTCTTCCATTTGCCTTCATTTAAACAGCAAATAGTTGATCACAAATGGCTTATGATTTATGACATTCTCTGAAGAACCTAGGTCACGAAAACATCATCTTCAACATAGCTGGTCCCCATGCCTAAAGTCATGCTAGCAGTGTATTTCAGAAAAGAAAATATAGTCTCTTGTTTACAATGCCTCTCCTGAAGCATCACTTTTAAAAACTGGTGTGCTTCATTCAGCGTCTGCTCGACAGCCCTGGTGCCTTTCTAGTTCTCTGCAGAGCAGAGAATGGAAGATGCAAACCACCGTGTAAAATAAATGTATTGCTAAATGAAAGGCAGGAACATTTCATTCATTTTTTAAATTCAGAATTATCTGGGAAATTGTCTTGGGAGATATATTTTTTAAAAACCTGTATGAAAATAGCTGCCCATACTACACATAGAAAATTTAAAATTAAAGCCTTCCTTGCATCCAAATAGATAAGAGGATTACACCCTGTTTCCAAGCTGTCAGTGTGCCACTTTGAAATATGGCCAGATCCTGTGGTACAATCAGGGAATATAAATATCAGCTAGAACTTAAGCACATCAAGACAGGGCCATACTCCAAGCCACAGTGCCTTGTTTGGGTCAGACACATATAATTTATACCAGGATTACTCTGAACTGATGTTTTAGTCAGTGACAGCACTCCAGAGTGAATAACGTGAATGTCATTAAAAATGCCAGCAAACAAATATAATGCAGGAAAAGTTCTGCACAGTTTTGTATCTATTTGCCCTGCCAGCATCAAATAGACTGAAGATTTTCATGTATTTTTATTAATTTTTGCTCATCTTATTGTGGTATTTTTGGAGTCAAGATAATATGGCGATTAGCACTGTGAGTACCTAAGATAGACCGATCTTATTTGTGAAATGCCACTTAATATAATTTTTGAGACATGTATTTTTTATATATTTAAATGGTAATGAAAAGGCTAGTAATCCCAAACTCCCTTAGGGGAAAAGAAATCTTCCCATTTGCTCACATGGGAGTGTCTAAAAATGTGTGGTTAAAGTTAAGACTCAATGTTCCAAGCTCAGCTCTCCCTGCTATGAAAGCTCTGAAACCATTCTGCTGTGACAGTGAATCATACCAGCCCAGGAACAATTTAGAAATACACATGTGTACTCACGCACATATGTCCTGCGGGAGCAAGGACACTAAAACTGAAACAAAGAGTACATTGTTAAGACAATTGCAAAGGCTTCTGAGAAATGTTTCCCTCTGAAGAAAAATACAGCTCAGATCTCACCAACTATTAAACACAGGTGAGGAAACCCTGACCATACTTTCCAAGTGAGTGCAGCATGAAAGAAACTGCCCACAAAAGAAAATATAGGGGGATGTGTTTAAACTGCTCTCCATTCATTACTGGACTAAATAATATTGACACACTTTTTTTGACCAGTGGTGATGTTTGACCACTCCCCATCCTTGCTTGAGGATTAAAACATGGTTAATATTTAAAAATAACTTTGGTTTCCCTCCTTATTTGATTGAAATTGGTAGAGCTCAGCAGGAGACAAAATGCTCATCTATAACAGTTTTTTTTACTTTATTTGGAATGATATAACTATGTAATTTTACATTCGTAATGGGAAATGCCTGTAAAGTGGCATAAAAAGGCATTATCCATGATTAGCATAGGTATAATCATGGATTAGGGTTCTTGTTACAGGTTATGAACTTGATTCTGATCTAATTTACACCCATTTTAACTACATGGGGCCACATCCTCGGCTGGTGTAAATCAACATATGTCCACTGAATTTGGCCCCTTGACTCCACTGGTTACATTGTTAACAGTTACTGATTAACATAGACTCGGACTCTATACATTTATTTTATAGGGAAGGGGCCCTACTTAACACACACCCATATTCTGCTTGCATCTCTACCTGGGAGCTGGTCACGAAACCTGGTGGCAGCCAGCCATTCTCCGGTTTTGGAATGTTTTCTCTTTTCTCAGCACTGATCTTCTGGGTTTCTTTGCCTGAAGTTGTTTTTTGTTTGTTTGTTTGTTTGTTTGTTCTTTTTGTTTGAAGTTCACTGGTGATATGACACCTAAATAAAAACCTTCCAAGAAATCCATCCAGAGAGAGCCTGAAGTCCAGGCCTAATGAACAGCGGGTGACAGCTGTAAATAGCAAGACTCCCACAACAGCTGTGCATTTTCTTTGTGCTCTGAGATAATCTCAGAGGAGTCAGGTGCTGTAGCGTTTTCTGAAGAAGTCTCATTAAAAACAATTTTACTGGCCATAACTGCTATGGAAAAAAGGCTGAAGGCCAATTTCGATGCCTACAAGCAGCCAGATTTTGAAACTGGACACATCCACGGACTCAGTAGAGGAGAATTTTTAACTGTGAGTAATTCACAAGAGGAATTAAAAGATGAAATGGCTGCTGTCACACTGATTTAATCTAAATTAATACACTGTTATCTAGGAAACTGGAGACTTCAGAGAATAGTTTACAGTAAACTTCAGTAATTGGGCATTGAAGAAATAAAACCAGTACTAGAATCTATGGGCAGTTGTGATGGGGTGTGTAGACCCCCACAGATGAGGAAGTGCCAGACCCTTCCAGCCCTCTCAATCATGTACGATGAAGGAGGCTTTTAAAAGTACGGAAGCTATAGTCGGGGCGATGAGCAGGATTGCCCTAAAGAAGCAGACTGCAGGAGTGACTCCTGAAGCTGCGGAGGGAAATCCCATCCAGGACCTTCACCCCAATCCTGAGGAGAATACAACTGATTCCCAGGGTAAGAGGGACAGACAGACCCTGACTCACAGGCCCAGCCAGATTTTCCCAAACTCACTATGCTGACACTAGATTATTGGCATCCTGTAGACTCCCCAACTCCTCCCCTTCCAGGGGCCACAGGGAGGGAATGTCCTCAAACGCATTGTGGTTTGTGACTTTCATTTCAATCCCTCATCCAGAGAGATTTAAGAAGGCCCATGATGGGCAGGGTCCCCTTGCAAGTAAAGAAATGGGATCTGTGCTGGAACCCAATGTAGATAATTGTTCATGGTCAGGTTCTCCCACCCTTTGAGGGAGGAACTGCAGGAGCCTCTGTTACCGCAGTATATTCAAATTATTATTAGAAATCAAAGTTTGATTCACCTCTTGAAGTATACAATATATCCTTCCTCCCCAGGACCCTTTCACTGATGCTATTGCAACTGCTTCTTGAGAGCGTTTTCCATGCTCTTAATTATGCTTCTCATGAACATGCGATTTTATGATGTCTACCAGAGAGTACTTCTGCTGGGAGACAGAACAGGGTCCAGATTCAGTGGTGAATGTAATAACAATGGGAGAGCAGTCTGTGGAGAGAAATGGCAGGTAGAATGGTGCTGTTGACCACAGTGATCAAGAAAGAAGGTGTGGGGAATGTTTGGATGAAAGATTAAGAGCCATGTTTTAGCCACATTGAACTTAACCGCTAAACATCCACAAGGAGATGTCAGAGAGACCGGCTGAGGTTTTAATTTGGGCAGAAGGAGAGAGAGTAAGAAGAAAAGAAGGGGACCAATGACACAGGTCTGTGGAACGCCCACAAAAAGATGGAGGGGGGAACAGAAGGATCCTCAGAAGGACACGCTAAAGGAGTGATTAGTGAGATAGAAGGACAACCAGGGAAGGACAGAGTCACAGAAGGCAAGGTGAGGAAAAGATTTCAAGAAGAGGAGTATGGTCAGCTGTGACAAAGACAGTTAACAGGTAAAGGAGGATGAGGATGGATTACTTGTTCTGAGGTTTGGGTAAGAAGTAGTCATTGGAGATTTTGGCAAGAGTGTTTTCAGATGAATGCAAGGGGCAGAAGTCAAATAGAAAAGGGTCTAAGATGGAACTGGAGGAGAGGAACTCCAGACAGTGATTGTAAAAGTCATGTTTAATTAACTTAGACTCAGAGATTAAAGGGAAATGTACTGAAGTGGAGAAGGAACTCATAAAAGTATTCCCCTGTCTCAATGGAAGAAAATGTTATGGTTTTCAAATGCACTTCTAACTTAGGCTATGTCTACACTGGAGACCTTACAGCGGGAGAGAGCTCTCATATGGACATAATTAAACCACTCTGAAAGGGCGGCAATAGCTATGTCGGTGGGAGATGCTTTCCTGCCAACAAAGCACTGTGCACGATACCACTTATGCCGGCAAAATGTATGTTACGCAGGGGTGTGTTTTTTTCACATGCCTGGGTGACATAAGTTTTGCCAACATAAGTGGTAGTGTAGACATGGCCTTAGATACCCAAGTCACCACAGAAGTATCTGCAGTTGTACACAATTTGAAGCCTCTTGACTATCGCTCTAATATGGACCATTCTATGAAGTCAGTAAGTTAAGAGAAAGCTAGTTCTTGTTATTTAGTTCCTATGAGGAATGCTTGTAATGCTGCCACTAAGTAATCAGCACCTACTGTATAATAAAAATGCCTTTCCAACCAGTTCTAGGCTAAATGACAGAATTATTAGGAATAAACTTCAATGTAAAAGGAACTAAACTTATAATTTGAACAAGTTATTTACCAGGACATCTTTGAAAGAAAAGGTTTTACTCATCTCTTTAATGAGGAGCATTTGCTCTGTCAGAAAGACTCAGGTGTTTCAGAGGTGTTAAGGCCAGAAAGAACCCCCATGATAACCTAGCCTGACCTCCTGCATAACACAGGCCATAGCATTTCATCCATAATTCCCACATTGACTCCATCAATTTGTGGTTGAACTGGGCATATGTTTCAGAAAAGCAAGCTTTGATTTAAAGACTTCCAAGTGATAAATAATTGACCACATCTCTGGGTAAATTGTTCCAATGGTTAATTAGCCTCACTGTTTCATTTCTGTGAATGTTTTTCCCTAATTGTGGGCTTCCAGGTCTGTCAGTTGGCATTTCAGATGTATGCACAGTATATGGGATAAAAACTGTGCTGGGTAAATATTGGGAGTATTCATATTTTAAAGAATGATTATTCTACTATTACCAGGAATCAGGGCCTGCAGCGGAGCTAGTCTCATCAGTACAGATGGCCTGCAACAGCTGCCTGATTAGTCACGCAACCTGCTTGGCTGCCGAGGCCAGCAGGCTGGCTCTTAAGCCAGCAACAGCAGCAGCTTATTGGCTTCTCAATGCTCATGCCCACCACTGTGCCTGCTCCCGCATTACCTTGTTCCCAGCCTTGCCTCTGTTTCCTGTCTTGCGCTCCTCGTTCCCTGATATCCTGCTCACTCAAGTTCCTGACCTCTGGCTTTGACCCCTGGCTCTGGCTTTGGCTCCTGACTACAAACTCTGGCTCGACTGCCTGGCTCTAGTATCCAGTTCCTGGCCTGCAGTTTTGACCCCTGGCTTTGGCAACTGACTACAGCTCTGACTCCAGCCACTAGGCCTGCTGCCCACTCCAGCCACTAGGCCAGACTCCCCTCATCCCGGTCAGCTGACAGCTATGGTGCTTGAGGATATTACTTAGTTAAACAGGGATAATGGTCTCTAAGAACATTTTGACAGAATTAAGGCAGAGGACAGATTATGGGGCAGATCCCCACCAAGTGTAAATCTGCATAGCACCATTCCTTTCTGTTGATCTACATCAGCTAACGTTATGGCCCTATGCATCTAAATGTTTGTCATATTTTACAATACAAAACAAGGAATTGGAGTCTTCCTACAATGTCAGAAACAATAAATCAGGGACTTTTCAGTAGGCAAAACACATTAACATTTTTCCTTCTGTTTTGTCAAGTTGTCTAGATGGGTGTACTTATCAGGGTTCTAAATTCAATTATATGTTGCGTTTCATTACCAGATAAACACGCTATTATGGAATATTGCTGGTTTTGTTACTGAAACCAATGTAAGTGAATGAGTTTTCTTTCTGAAGTCTTATGCCTGTGGTAAATTGCCAGCATTATTATGATGGGTCTCGCACTTTCTCTTCTTTGGGGGGGCGTTCAGGGCGCCATTTCTTGCCCCTGAATTGGAATATTAATTGCCCCACTAGTGTCCTTGAGGAGGGGAGTGGAGAGGGAGGGACCTGGGCCCGCCCTCTACTCCAGGTCCCAGCCCAGGGGCCCTCAGGATAGTGGTGAACCACTTGAACTGGCGGTTCCTTCCCCTGGGCTACTTCCCTCTCCTGCCCTTCAGCTTGTGAGGGGGCTTCCTGCCCTCCCTCTGCACAAGCCAGGTGCCCTTTACATAGGGTCTAGGACTTCTTAGCCCACCGCAGCACTTCTCCAAACTGTCCTCTGCTTCCCTTCAAACTGCTCTCTGCTCCAACTCCAATCCACTCTGTTTCTACTCCTTCAAACTGTTCTCTGCTCCAACACCAATCCTTTCTGCTCCAACTCCCACACTGTTTGATTGAAGCAGGGGGATTTTATCATGTGACTGACTGCAGGTGCTCTAATTGGCTTCAGGTGCTCTAGTTAATCTATAGCAAACTTTCTTCCCCTTACAGGGAATAAGGCTCCCTTCCAACCCTCTCCTGCTGCCCTCTGGCCATGCTGTATCACATGCCATAGACTTAATCCTGAAAACTTGGATGATGTGATTACACATAGTAACGCAACAATTAAAAATAACTTTAAATGTGGGACCTCAGGAAAAGCAAATAGCCATCTGTCTTATATGGATCTGGATCCATACGTTAAGGTGATTTCAGATACCCTAATACCCATATACAGTATGAGCCAAGAATCCAAACAGTACACTTTTTGTTAATGCTAAAGCTGAAAGAAAAAAGTTGTGCCACATTTTATCTTACTTAGAAGTGGCTAGAGTTCATAATAGTTTTCTGGTCTGTAATAGTCTGATTACCATAACAAGAAAAGAGATGATAGTGTCTGAGGACAGTCAAGGACTTTTTTGGACTGATACGTCTTCTTTTTCTTCTTTTGCTTCTTCTCATCCCAAAGCATCTTTACAGCTATGGGGAGCAGTGCAGCATCACCATTTATTCCATGACTTGTCCATGGATTGTTCCTCCATTAAACCCAGCCTGGTCATGTTGCAGCAAACACTGTCCCACTATCCAGTCAGCCTCTAGGTCTGGCTGACCTTCCTTCTGTTTGCATTATTTTCTTTGGCAATCTGTCTGTTTGTCTTCTAGAGTGTCCCCACCATTGTAATCTTTCAACTGTAGCCAATCCATACCCTGACTTTGCATCCTACTCTCCTTCTAACTTCTTAATTTGTCTTAAAATCATTCCACTTTACATCTGCTGTCTTCTGAAGAACTCTCATCTCTACTGCTTCCAACCTTCTGATGTCAATTTTATTTGATACAGCTGTTTCCAGACCATAGAGGAATACTGTTAGTACACTGGTTTGATCAATTTTCACTTTGGCACCAAACATAACGTTTTAAATCAGCCCATAATTTCATTCAACAATTGACCACATCCACTCAGTTCGAAAGCTCATGGAAAAAATTAAACACTACAAAATACCATTGTATATTGCATCTGTTGACTACAAAAAGGCATTCGACTTGGTGGACATTAATGCTGTACTCAATACGCTCAACAAAATCGGAATCGACCCAAGGTACATTGACCTGCTGGAAGAAATTAACTGCAATTGTTCAACAGAGATAACATTATTCAATGTCCTGTGCATTAATAATATACATAGAGGAGTCAGACAAGGCAACACAATCTCACTGAAGCTGTGTGCAGCAGTACTGGAGTCGCTGTTCAAGAAACTGAACTGGGAAGGAGGAATCAGAATTTGCAGAAACAGTTAATGCATCTTCTCTTCGCTGATGACTGTGTAATATTGGCAAAGGACATAACAGAACTGGAGAACAAATTGCAGCAACTGCAAACACTTTTGCATGATATTGGGTTGGAAGTGAACATGTCAAAGACTAAGTGGATGCAGAATGAGCATTGTGCAGCGGGAATCATCACTGTAAACTGTGACAGACCCAAACCAATGGGATACAGGAGTCTGGTAGAGGACAAATATACTGGTCACTGGATGAGTAGTTTTCTGTTCCCTGAGTGACCAGAGCAGGGGCTGCACTAGAGTAATCAGGAACCTGCTAGAACCAGTTAAGGCAGACAGGCTGATTAGAACACCTGCAGCCAATCAAGGCAGGCTAATCAAGGCACCTGGGTTTAAAAAGGAGCTCACTCCAGTCAGGCCGGATGGAGCCAGAGGAGAGGATGTGCATGTGAGGAGCTAGGAGCAAGAGGTACAAGGAGCTGAGAGTGAGAGGGTGTGCTGCTGGAGTACTAAGGAGTACAAGTGTTATCAGACATCAGGAGGAAGGTCCTGTGGTGAGGATATGGAAGGTGTTTGGAGGAGGCCACGGGGAAGTAGCCCAGGGAGTTGTAGCTGTCATGCAGGAGGCACTATAGACAGCTGCAATCCACAGGGCCCTGGGCTGGAACCCGGAGTAGAGGGCGGGCCTGGGTTCTCCACAAACCTCCCAACTCCTGATCAGACACAGGAGGAGTTGACCCAGACTGTGGGGAAGATCACTGAGGTGAGCAAATCTGCCAATAAGCGCAGGACCCACTAGAGTAGAGGAGCAACTTTGTCACAAAACATGAAAGTAATCAAGGAGGTCGACAAATATATTTATTTGGGTCAGCAGCTGAACAGAGACAACTCATTCGAAGGGGAATGCAGGAGGAGGAGAAAGGCAGGGTGGGCAAGTTTCAACAAAATAAAGATGTCTCTAATGGATGATGAACTGCCCATGAAGAAAAGGAAAGAACTGTTTAACTCCACTGTTCTGCCAGCAATGATATATGGAGTGGAAAGCTGGTCAACGATGAAAGCGGAGGAAGAAAAATTCACTGTCACCCAGAAAGCAATGGAAAGGCGAGTGTGTAAGATATTGCTCCGTGATCATATACCGAATGAGGATATTAGAAGGCATTTCGAGGTGACCAATGTAGTGCAGACGATGTACGACACAAAGCAGAGATGGGTGGGTCATGTAGTCTGCAGGCAAGACAATTGGTGAACAACCCGCATCAGTGACTGGATCCCCAGAGGCCACAAGCGACCACTAAGCAGACCGAAAATGCACTGGGTTGATCCCATCTTTAGCCAGAAATGGAAAGAACGTGCTCGCAACAAAACAGAATGGTGTGGTGTCAACTTGCATTTGTGGAGGGACATATGAGGACAAGCCGGACAAAGGTGATAATTTCATCAATTTCTGTGCAACTCTTGTAGCTAAAGTACAGCTCCTTTTAACCTCATCCTTGATGGAATCATCAATCTTCCTATGTACACAGAAGATTTTACTTCTTCTACAACTTCACCATTGTTGCATTTCAACACTTTATCTGTTGCCCCTTTTCAAAGATGCAACGTGCAACCACTTTGTCTTCTTGACATTTATTGTAAGTTCAACATGACTACACCAATTTTCCAAGATCATGAAGAGTATCATCATTAATTCAAGCTTGTCTGCCATTTGTACAATGCCTTCTGCATCAGCTAAAGAGCTTAGCTTTAGATCACCCAATGTCACACTCTCCAACTCAATCTACCATCCATTTTAAGTCCAATTTAAAAACATGATGAAAAGCAATGGTGATTCCATGCCCCCTTGTCTTACACCAAATTTTGACTTGAACCAGTTGCTTAATTTTCCAGCAATTTTTACGGCATTCCAGGAGTCTTTGTAAATAACTTTTATAATTGCAGTTGTCCTATCTGGAACTCCATAGGATTTTATTACCTTCCATAATGCTTCCCTCCAAATGGAATCAAATGCCTTCTTTAAGTTAATGAAAACAGCAAACATAGTTAATCCTGATTCTTGCTTTTTTCTGTCAACTGTTGGAGGTGAATACCTGATCAGTGCAACTTTGGCCTGGTCTGGAACCGCACTTTTCCTCACCCACTACTTCCTCTAAATCTGTTGACAATTACTTTCATCATGATTTTTTCCCCAGTACTGATAACACTCTATACCTCTATAATTATTCAGATTGGCAAAATCTCCTTTCTTCAAGATTGGTACAGCTGTTGCCTTTAGCCAATCATCTTGTACCTCCTCTTGCTCCCGTATCTTCTCATATAACTTTCCTAATGCTATGATAGCACTTCCCTTGCCAGCTTTTTGCAGCTCAACTGTTATATATTGTCTATTCCTGCAGCTTTCCCATTTTAACTGCTTCACCACTCTTTCTATTTCTTCTTCTGATGGTGGTTCAGTGCTAATACCTCATTCTTTCCTTACAAGCTGCCCTGTCCATCTAGCATGTTTAGAATTCTTGCATTTGGATAAACTACAGGTTCCAGCATTTTATCAAAATGCTCCTTCCATACTTCCAGCCCTTCTTTGGCATTTGTTGTTGGTTCATCTGTAGCCTTTCTTGCTGCTTACATTGTTATTCTGAATGTGCCATACAATTTAACCTTTGTGTATATTGTTTTAATATCTTGTTTTCTTGATGCCTCTTCTAGTTGCTCAACCTCTTCGATCCAGAAATTTTTTTTTGCCAGTCTTTCTGATCTCTTCACTGCTTTGTGCCATACTTTTACTTTTTCAGCTTTCCCAGCAGTCTTGGCTTGTTTATACTTTTCTTGTAAAGTTCTTGTTTCATTGCTTGTCCGGTTTTTCCTTGTTTACGTATGCCCTCCAATAACTTTCTCCGCTGTATTTTGTATTATTTCTTTGATATTTCCCAGATAGTCTGGACTGAGATTTCTTCATCATTGAAAATTAATGGCCTGAAATGCCAGCCAAGATGTATGCCTCCATCACAGAGCTATCCTTTCACTTACCAAGATGAAATTTGGCTCCAGTTGCACCTATCTTTTTCATGGACCTTAACTTAATCTTAATCTTCCCGATTAGTAGTTCATGACCACTGCCACGCATGGCACTTCTATAGACTCTAACATCCAACAGTGACCTTCTGTGCCTTTTACTGATAATAATATGGTGAATCTGGTCTTTAGTTTGACACACTGGTGAACTTCAAGTAACTTCATGCATATCTTTGTGAGGAAACCAAGTACCACCAATAATCAGACTGTACCTCTCACAGCAAGTTCTTAACTTTTCCTCATTGTCGCTTGCTGCCCCAGTACAGTGTGGTCAAGCTCTATTCATTTGCCTACCATATCCGCTACCCACCTTTGCATTCATATTTCCCATTATCAAAAACATATCATGATAGGGAACTCTGTTTACAATGCTATCCAGCTGTTGATAAAAATCCATCCTTCTCTTCCTCTTTTCTGGCTTCTGTTGGTGCATAATAGCAGATCCCAGCTACGCATAATTTATTATAGACAGTAGTAAATCTTGCTATGATAATCTGCTCAGACATTGGCTTCAAGCTCTTCACTGAAGTAACTGTTCTCTTGTTCACTGGTAGAGCAACCCCATTGCTATGCCTCACTTGTCCACCCTAATGTCTGGAATGAAGGAAAGTATAATTTCCAACTGTGAACTCTCCTATACTCAGCCAATGTGTCTCCTGTATAGCAGCAAAGGACACTTGTAATTTCCTTAACTCCTCCATTACTAGTTCAGTCTTGTTACCAGATGTGCCTGTTACTATGGGGGTACACTCATTTACTCTTCTGGGGAGAGGGGGGTTCTGTAATTCTGTCAATGTACTGCTTGTGTCACTTGTGTGTTCATATGGAGCTTCTCCCTTCTGCAAGTCCGCTCCCAATGGAGCTATCCTCCAGGACCTAGGTTCCCCAGGGCTGGGTTCCTCAAGCCCCAGAATCAGATGAACACACACGCTAACAGACCAAGTCTGAGTGGACCGGGTCAATCAACACTCCCAAGCTGACCCCTTATATGCCCCTGGACTCAATAGGCTGGGCCAAGGAGCACTTCCAAGCTGCCACCCTTATATCCCAAAGGTACTGCACCGGAATAAAGTAAGCCTGAGCAGACTGGGTTGAACAGCACTTTCAAGCTGACACCCTTATATGCCTCTGGACTCAGTAGTCTGGGATGAGCAGCATTCCCAAGCTGCCACCCTCATATGTCGTAGGTTCAGCACGTCCCCTATCCCTACTTCCACATTACAATTGTTCTGGTAGTAACCCACTTGATGAGCACCTCCCAAATTAGTTTGGGTGCTACAGGGATCTTTAGCTAGGATAAGAGGAGCGTTGTTACAGAGTAAATGGGGAAGCCAAAAACACAAAAGAGTAAAGTTCAGAGAAAGAGGGAGGGAAGCAGCCAGCTTAACTGTAAAAGTTATTTATTGAATAATAGTGACAGCTACACAAGGAGAGCCTAACCTGACATAACAGTTACATTATTAAAGATTACAAAAACTGATCAAATAAGTCAGGGTTAAAAAGTTATACCTGAGGCAGAAAAGAAAACAGAGAGAGAGAGGTGGGGTCTCACCACTCCATGAGGCTTGAACTGGTCGGGGTTCCTAGGTGATGGTGGTAGCTCAGGGTTCTGAGTGCTGGAGACAGGCAGAGCCCCGAGCACGATCAGTCAGGAGAAGATGAACTGATGCAGAGTTTGGAACTGATGCAGAGTTTGGATCCAGGCATCAGAACACTTACATGAGTGTGGGCAGGGTTTTTTGGTAGGGAAACAACAATGGTTCAAGGGAGAGCACTAGGTTTGTTTATGGGTAAACTGATGACTCAAGGGTTTTCTTTAGACTAGACAATAGGAGCTGATCACCCTTGGCTATGGGTGGTGTTCCTTCAAGGGAGTTCACAATGCAATTAGGCAGTTTCAGTATTTTGGATATCAATCAAGGATTCATTACTAGAATTGGTCTGATAACTGCAGAGCTGGGTGTGGACAGGCATAAATTCATTAACATCTCGAGCAGAGATCCCCCATGATGCAGTGCTTCCCTGCTTTTCTGGTCCCAGAGTTCAGTGCGGTTCTTACCTTGGAATCATTCTGTATGCTAATGGCGATGTATCCCGGTCCCATCTTTGATGCAGGTGGGCTAGGGGAGTTGCCTTAATCCTGTCACCCTTGTACGGAGGGGTTTAGGTGTGTCTCCCACTGCCTTTTCATTGCTTTCTGTAAGTCTTTCTTCTGATCGATTTTTGTTCAAGAAGAGGCTGAGGTGGGGGTTGGGGGTGTCCTTCATGAGTCAGACAAGCTGGATACTGCACCCTGCTTCCCCAAGAACACAGAGCTGACTGGTATCAGTCTGAGTAAATAGAGTTCTAACAGTCCAGCTTTCAATATGTGTAATATGTTGTGGTGTTTAGATGTTCCTTGTGATTATTAGAACTGGGAGCACTGGCTGTTGGGAGTCTGAAAGGACAGGAAACAGGGAGGAGTTGAGGAGGCAGAGTGAGAGTTACAGAGGGTGCAGCAGCAGCTTGGTAAAGAGGTTTCCACTTTAAAAATAAAGTCCTGTTGAAGTTTGTTAGTACCTTGCCTGGTTGATACAATATATGTTCAGCCATTATCCAAAATCCATGACCAATTCCATTTGCTAGCCTTGATAGGCCTGGGTCGAAATCCACATAAGTCAGTCTGGTTTGCTGTATTGTTTCTATACCAAGTTTTAGATATTATGACTCATTAGGCCAATCTACCAGATGTAGCTCATAACATACTAGGCTGCTAGGAACAGATATCAGCAGTTCTACCTTAGTCCATTTGCCTTTTAAGGCAAATGAGCTTGCACTGGTTGGACTTGAAATTAGTGTTTTCTTTCTCCTAAACAGACTTGCCTAAAGAAGCTAAGTGAGCTCTGTCTGCCCCAGCTTGACATCTGAGTTTCCCTTCTAGATGCAGTTAGTTCATAGCACCTTATTCCATAATATTCGGTGCAACCGTTCTGG
Organism: Mauremys reevesii; assembly: GCF_016161935.1. Lineage (NCBI taxonomy): Eukaryota > Metazoa > Chordata > Testudines > Geoemydidae > Mauremys > Mauremys reevesii. Next base: position 313,811,750 of record NC_052623.1, read on the forward strand.
GATTCTTCAAGACAGAATACCCCCTTAACCACACAGGAGCTATGCCCCTACAGTGTTGTATCCCACTGATACAGCTACTATTTTTAATTGATCTAGGTTGTTGCAAGCATGAAGTATGCACTCTCTAAGAGTCCTGAATGGTAAAACTACCACTGACCAATGTGTTAGCTACATTTTTCATTCTTTTAGTCAAAATATTATCATATAATAATTTAGCCATGGAATGGAAAGTTACAAAGTTCCAATAGTAACTTGTAGAACATTTAGTAAACAGCTGGTAGACAAAGCACTGAAGCAGAATGTAGCTTCATGAGAAAGACCAACGCAAGATAATACAGAATCTAAAAAAGGTGATCCCAATACAAAAGACTTCCTGCATCCTGATCTCTTGAAAGTTAGGCCAGAAATGTTAATTCCTGATGAAGCTCCACTGACTTCAGATTAAAGTTCTTTGTTATTCTAAGGGCTGAATTTATCCTGTTGCTTCTTTGAGTATAACTTGAAAATAATTAGTAGTTATAAATAGTTGCGAGCACAGCTTTCTATGTCCGACTCTTGGCAAAATCACAAAGATCAGTAAAGATAAAACTGTGCAATCTGTAGGAGGAGCTTTAAGACTCTGTTACAAATAAGGGCACACGCCTTTAAACCAGCCTTATTCATTTTACAAGGTCAAGCTGCTTTCACAATCGTCATATACGATGCTGGGTTCTTGGCCACAAGGATTTGCTTGCTGTTCACTTCAGTTCAAAATAGAGTCCTGGCCAGAACCCTAGGATTACCTCTTTCTACAATTAGATCATTACTCAGACAGGGAAGAAATTAAAAATATCAACTTTGTTTAGCCTTTGTCCATTAAGCTATTGGATAATATGCCTGAAGATATGCTTTCAGTAAAACATTATCAAGAAAAATGTGTTATAGTAAAAACCTATAAATCACTCAATATTATGATTTGATTTTAGGAAAATGGGAAGAACATTTTTTAACAGTGTCAGTATTTAGGTCAAATCATTACCAAAATGTTCAGATATTTTGACAGACAAGAGGATTAGGCTAGGATTGGAGCATCCTTTTCTGTCCCTTACCTTCTATTTTCTTCCATCTAGAGAAAGCAATGAGTCAAATTAAGTGATATTCCAATTCCACCGAAGTGAAGGGATTGCAGAGGGGTAAAAAAAGTGCAGGTTGGTGTGTTAATTAAATGGCAGCAAAAGCAGAGTTCCTGTGGATTTTTTGCTGAATTTATTGGGTGTGGGGGGAAGGGGTTTGCACCCATTTTGCCTGATATTTAATTATCTGTCTTAATTTTGCATTTGTTATTACTGTAAATTCATGTACAGTTATAACAAATGCAGGGGATGTTGCGAAGGCCAGAAGTATAACTGGGTTCAAAAAAGAATTAGATAAGTTCATGGAGGATAGGTCCATCAATGGCTATTAGCCAAGATGGTCAGGGATGCAACCCCATGCTCTGGGGGTCCCTAAGCCTGTGACTTCCAGAAGCTGGGACTGGACATCAGGGGATGGATCACTCAGTAATTGCCCTGTTCTTTTCATTCCTTCTGAAGAATCTGGCACCAGCCATTGTTGTAAAACAGGATAATGGGCTAGATGGATCATTGGTCTGATCCAGTATGGCCATTCTTATGTTCTTATGATTACTTATGGTTATTTATGAAGTCAGTTAACAGGTACAACAAAATCTGACCGAATGACTGAAAAGGTATCACGACTCCTGCTACACAAACTTTTTACCTTCTTTTACTGCAGAGAAAACACTGCAATCTAAAGACTGGATTCAAATCCCATTGAAGTCAATGGAAGACTCATCATCAGGCCCAAATAAATTTTCTGGCTCTTCATAGCCATCCAGAGGTTAGGGTGCCCCTGACAGCAATGCCTCCTGTAGTGGAATGTTGCATAGCACTGCAATATTTTATGTAATTCCAACAGTGAGAGCATATAGTAGAACAATTAATAAGCATGGGGTGAAAATCTAAACTCGGCGGAGGTGAGTTTGCCACATGAAGAGAAGATTAATTTACTAAATAAATAACATTGCCATGGGAAGGGATCACATAAATAGTTTAGAAGGCACAGTGCCTGTGATAGAGCTTTGTTCATTTATTAAGCATAATAAGACCAATAGAATTTTTTGCTAATGTCTATCAACATAAGAGCCTGGCCGTTCTTCAAATTCTTACCCTTCCCTGTAGTTCTGTATTGCCTATTTTGCATCTTTGCTCTGCAGTGTTTGTTATACAATCAGTGTCTGCCATTGATCCTCGGCTTGTATAACACATAGATGCTGCAATCATCACTGTATTTCTGTTAAACGCCAGATAATATGTACTTTCAAATCATTAAGGTCCATAGCTAAGCAATTTTATTTGCTTAGAGGAGGGAATAGACCTTCACATGAAAGCAGCTCTTAATGTGGGCTGAGAATTGTAAGGTTAATATTCATTTACACAGATTTTTTCCCCATACTCTTTAAAGACATTGATGTTATTGCTAAGCTTTTCATTTAGAATGAGTCATGGCTGTGGCTTGATATTACAGAAGGGATTCCTATCTGGACTCCTTACAAAGCACACATTTTTTATTTATATTTGAATCAGATGCAGGAAGAGCTTAGCAACTTCATTTAATGAACTGTAAACAACCCAGCTCCTCCCAAACTGAAATTTAGTACAGATTTACAAATAACATTCTGTGGTTTGTTCAAAAAGAATAAGGTAACTATTCCTGAAAAACAAACTGTTGATTCAGCACAGGGGATTACTACTGCAAAAGTCAAGAGGAAATCCCAGAAATGAGAATGAGACTATAATGACATGAAATAGGTAAAACAGGCAAAAGGTGCTGGGTGTGTTTAATTTTTCTACTTTGAATACAAAGAAACAAATGTAACGTCAACAGTACAGGCTTTGACTGGAATGAGCATCCCATTCAAAATAACATTTTGTAAAAATATTACCCTTTAAACTCTGTTCACTGCGGTCATACTTATAATAATCTGGAATAACAGGTAAACAGAATGTTAATTGAATTTCCAGATGATACTAAACTGGGTGTGCCGTGATCACAGGGACCTAGAGAGGAAAGTGGGCAGGAAATGATTCAGTGTGGAATAATATAAACTAGTATAATGAGGGTGAAATTATCCACAGGAGGAGAAATGTTTGGAAAGCAGTAAAGCTGAAAAAGACCCGAGGCTTGATCTTCTAGTCTGGCTGAATGGCACTCGGCACAATACCTGATTTGGGGAGCAAAGGTGGCTATTAACCTCTTTTATGCTTATCTGATCATGGGACCAGCCAGTACCAATTTGGTGTCCAGCATAAATTTGAGCAGCCTAACAATCAAAGACAGTTTTGGATGCACAAACCATGTAGAACAAGGCCCTTGTTAGGTTAGCCCCACTATTAAAAAGTGATCTTCTAAAACAGATGGGTGGCTTTTTTCTGTTGTTGCTTGCATAGATGTTTTACTTAATGAAATGTTCACTTTAAATATGAACATCTAGGGTTGTATAGATATGAAAGTAAAATCACAGATGCTTTGATCTTTTTCCCTCTTAGTAAATCTCCCAATATACTGTAGTTATTCAAGGCCTGATTTTGATCTCACTGACAATGATGTAAATCAGCAGTGACTCCACTAAAGTCAATGCCAATGTAAAACTTCTATAAATAAGATTAGAATAAGTCTGTTATAAATTGTTCTCTGTAAAAGATATGTTTATCTGTGACAGCCAAGCAAGCTTTGCTCATGAAAGCAGTAAAGAGGAAAAAGAAGTCTTCCAAAACAATTTTATTTGAAAAGGCTCCAAGTTATACATTCCAGCAGTGTAAACAAGGGTTCATTAAGTAGAATGGATTTATATGCCTCTGCATGATGGGATCAACATTCAATTTCACTGAGTTTGCCGTTCAATCCTCCCTACTCTTTATGAACTTTTTTGTAAGCATCAATATTTACAATGCAGATATTGGATTCATTTGATGTAGTGAAGGACTGGAACTAAAATAATGAAGGCCTTATTCAGCAAATTGGGTGTGGAGGGGTGGAATCATAGTGTGAAGACATTTGCCAGGGATAATTCTCTAAATACACTTGGGGTTGAGGGCTGCCAGAAGGTCATGTCTGCATTCTGGTGAATTTTAGATTATTTCTACCTTAGAAGAAAAGGGGGTAAGGAAGGACAAGCTATTCTCAGTGGTACCAGATGACAGAACAAGGAGTAATGGTCTCAAGTTGCAGTGGGGGTCATTTAGGTTGGCTATTAGGAAAAACTTTTTCACTAGGATGGTGGTGAAGCACTGGAATGGGTTACTTAGGGAGGTGGTGGAATCTCCTTCCTTAGAGGTTTTTAAGGTCAGGCTTGACAAAGCCCTGGCTGGGATGATTTAGCTGGGAATTGGTCCTGCTTTGAGCAGGGGGTTGGACTAGATGACCTCCTGAGGTCCCTTCCAACCCTGATATTCTATGATTCTATGATTAGTTAAGGCACTAGACTGGGATTAAGGAGATTAGGGTCCAGTTCCTTGTTCTGCTGGAGATTTGTGTGACATATGGCAAGTCTCTTAATCTCTCTGTGCCTCCATTCCCCCTCTGGGATATTTCCCTGCCTCATAGGAGTGTTACGTTAAAGCTGGTGATGACCTCAAATACTGTGGTGAGGAAGAGCAGAGAATTCCCAAATAGAAAATAACCTAAAATGTGTGCAGTATAAAAGTACCTCCAGTGGCCTTTGACACTGTCTGAGGTCACTGGAAAAAGTCATCCTTTGAAAAGTGTTGTTCCCGGAATCCCCTTCTGCCTCAGGGCTTTCCCTATCCCTGTAGGGATCCTCATCCCTTCCTCCTCGTTACTGCTTCTGCTTCCTTCTCTCTCCCACACAAAGCTGCTTCCCCTTCCTGTCCCCTTTCCTTCCTCCCATCAGGACTACGTCGCTTTTTGCTTCTCCTCAGGGACTGACCTCTCTATCCCATGCAGTTCCCTGCAACAGAGACACTCCAATTCCATTCTTCTTGCTGTGCACAGCTGCAAAGGGCTGGAGATGGCTGCTGCTTTGGAGAAAGAGGTGATGCTTTAGAAGGCAAGGGAAGAAAGGGCCGCTGGCAGGGTGTGGAGCATCTCAGTTTTGAAAAGCTCTCTCTGGTTTTTTTCTTTAAAACATGTTATTTCCTTTAAGGTGTTGGTTGGAACATTCAGAATTAAGTAGCAAACTTTAGTGTTACAAATCAGAAAGCATTGAATCCTCAGATCTTCAAGGAGTCCTTACTCCTCATGTCTGCAAGGTACAGCCACATGTCAGAAGCTCAGACAGTCCCAGCATCCCAGCAATTTTAGCTTCACATTGATCAAGTCCTTAGATCTGCTCCTCCAGATGATACTGAAAGAGATTGCAGATGGGGTTGTGTTGTCATCTTTAACCTTCAACATTTGCCCTGAGCTTCTCCAGCTGTACTGCCTACTTAATGCTCAGGCAATGGTTGAAACTTACACTGAAGTGCTATGCTGCCTGGCTGCTTCATTTGTATAATTGGTATCAGGGGCGGCTCTAGGTATTTTGCCGCCCCAAGCACAGCAGGCAGGTTGCCTTCGGCGGCTTGTCTGCGGGAGGTCCCCGGTCCCGTGGATTCGGCGGCATGCCTGCGGGAGGTCCGCCGAAGCCACAGGACCAGTGGACCCTCCGCAGGCATGCCGCCGAAGGCAACCTGCCTGCCACCCTTGCGGCGACCAGCAGAGCGCCCCCCATGGCTTGCCGCCTCAGGCACGTGCTTGGCGTGCTGGTGCCTGGAGCCGCCCCTGATTGGTATGGCCAATACTCTTTGAATATAGTGTCAGAATATGGGAGGCATACAAACTATATACTAGGAAAACAAATACTGCTAATTTATACATTCACATATAAATCTCTTGTTTGCAGGAGGCATGTATCACCAGCCGAGAGAACTGGAAGTTCAAACATGATTGACTCAACTGCATTTTTTGTCTTTTTTAATTTAGGAGTGATCCTGCACTATTAAAGTCAAGGAGAGTTTTGCTATTGACTTCAATGAGAAGAGGTGAGCCCTTATCTCTCAGCTACAGTACCAATTTCTGTACACAAAGATCTTCCCTTTCATGTTTACACATTCTGTTTCTGACACTGATGTTTTGGTTCTTCTACTCCAATTATGGCCATTCTTCACTGGAAATCACAAACCATATTCTCAGATTTTAAGTGAGCAAGATTTTCCTTATTGTCTTCTTAAAATGAATTTTGCTTTGGTTTCAGGAGACTAATTTTTGTGTTACAATGAGGCAGTTTTAATTTTGTTTTTGCTCTGGAGTCAAGTGAGCCTGGGAAGTCATTATAACAGTTGCAGTATTGTGTTCTAAATAGCCGTTGCCCATGACTACCAGGCCCATCTGAAAAGGACATATTTATCTAGCATTCATCATACTTGTTTGCATACTTACTCTGATTTTACAGTACCAGTTCAGTGTTTTTACTGTAAATATTTGGGTTACTCTGTTTAAAGAATATTTCACCCAAGTTCAATGTGTTTTATAGGTACCTTTGCTGACCCCGAATTCTTCCCCACCTAGCTGTGCACCCTGTTGTTTCAGAATAGCCTGTTTAAGGACACCCACATGAGTACCAGAAATGGGTTTTAGATTCTGTTAATATCTTGGCGTAAACATAGTCTTCTCTTGGGAGACAGCTAAACTTTTTCATGTTCAGATGGCTCAGAGAATGTCAGACCTCCATTCCACCTATACCTTCCTTTTCCCTCTCCTCCAGGAAGAGTTTTTGTTTGTTTTTTATGGTTTTGTTCTAGAAACAGAAAAAGGTTGATGGAAGAGTCCAGCCCAACTGGAACTTGAGCAGGAATATATATCTGAAGACGTCTCTGAAACAAAATGTTCAGAATTCTGCCATGCAAATGAAAGCTGACAAATCTGCCTACATTAATCGTATTAATCAATGAGTTGCTTGTGTGCACTATACTCATATTTGGTATGTATAAGCTTCTCATTGTGAAATGAGAAACTAAGGCTATGTTCATACTAGAAACCTTACATCTGCACCGCTGTAAGATCTCCTGTGTGGCCACTCTAAGCCAACGGGAGATAGCTCTCCCGCCAGCATAATTAAACCACCCCCAACAAGCGGCTGTAGCTATGTCATTGGGAAAGCGTCTCCTGCGGACATAGCACTGTCCACGCTGGTGTTTCTGTCAGTGTAACTTATGTCACTCAAGGCTGTGGTTTTTTTCACACCCCAAGCAACATAAGTTGTACAGACAAAAGTGCCAGTGTAGACGTAGCGTAAAGCAAAATTCAGCTAATTAAATCAAATGCAGAAGATGTTCCTTGCTCTACTGGTTGAGGAGTAAAGGGGGCATCCCACACAACTGAGTTCTCTTTGGCTATTTTAAACATATAATTTATATTTTAGCAGCTATTACCAGAATGATTCATTATTGATAAATAATTGACAAAATACAAGTACGATTGAAAAATAAGATCAAAATAAACATAACATATACATGTGGATAAAAAATTTTGAGAGGGCTCAAAGGATGCCAGACCTCCACTCCATTTACTTCTTCCTCTTTTCCCCTCCCCTCTGGTCCCTTGCTTCCCTCCTCTCCCTATTCATGTATGTCTTTTCCTATTTTATTGCTGTTACTCCCACGCTAATATATTATGTCTATGTAGCATTGGCTGGTCTTGTAACTTTGACAAGGCATAAAATTACCTAGCTGCATAATTCTACTGGAGATCCTGTGAAGCATACAGCATTCAGAAATACATACAAGCTGTGATTCGTTTACCTTTTTGTACTTTTCTTTATGAGTATCAATAATTCGTTATCTGTTTCTTTATGAAAATCAATAAAACAATTAATCACAATCATGCATGACATAACGTTGTGAAACTGAAGTGTTTTAAGCATTCTACAAAAAATGTCAATAAAATGGCAACTATGGGCATGATTTTGCAAATGTTTAATCATATGTTTAAGCATATCCATAGTATTCATCCCAATGAAGGAAACTGGAACTATTCACCCGCATATAGTTAAGCATGTGCAGACGTATCTGTAGAATTAGGGCTGAAAAATACATTCTCATCACACTAACATAGAAGATCAGGGTTGGAAGGGACCTCAGGAGATCATCTAATCCAACCCCCTGCTCAAAGCAAGGCCAATCCCCAAACAGACTTTTGCCCTAGATCCCTAAATGGCCCCCTCAAGGATTGAGCTCGCACCCCTGGGTTTAGCAGATCAATGCTCAAACCCCTGAGCTATCCCTCCTTGTTTCACTGATTAATAGAAGTTATTCTGCAACCCATCCCTCATGAGTTCACAAAGATTTTACTCTTGGTTCTGCCAGGCATCAGAGCCTGCAGCAGAGCTAGTCCCCAGGCAGCCTCATCAGTACAGCTGGCCTGCAGTGGCTGGTTACGAAGGCCAGCAGGCTGGCTCTTAAGCCAGCAACAGCAGCAGGTCACTGGCTTCTCAACGCTCATGCCCACCACTGCGCCTGCTCCGGCATTACCTGGTTTCTGCTGCTCCTGCCTTCCACCCAGCCTTGCCCCTGTCCTATCCCTGCCTTGAGCCCTTCCTTGCCCGATACCTTGCTTGCTCTAGTTCCTTACCCCTAGCTTTGGCCCTGACTATGGACTCTGGCTCTGAAGTGACCTCCTGCCCCTAACCTCTGGTTTTGACCCTGAATCCTGTGACTGACTATGGCTCTGAGTCCAGCCAGTAGGCCTGATGCTCACTCCGGCCACTAGGCTAGTCCGCCCTCATCCCCATAGACTCAGGGCCGGCTCCAGGCACCAGCCCAGTAAGCAGCTGCTTGGGGTGGCCAACGGAGAGGGGCGGCACGTCCAGGCCTTCAGCAGCAATTCGGCGGCAGGTCCCTCACTCCCTCTCGGAGCAAAGGACCAGCGGCTGAAGACTGAAGCGGCGGTGGTAGAGCTGCAGATCATGATCACGGCTTTGTTTTTTCCTCCTTCCTCTTTTTGCTGCTTGGGGTGGCAAAAACCCTGGAGCCAGCCCGGCATAGACCGACGGGTTCCAAGATTGCTTCAGCTAGCTACTGCCAACTTGAATACGTCTAAATATTTTTAACTGTTTGTCGCTCTTTTGGCTTGTGTTCCTTCCCCCTTGTTAATGTTAATTGTGTTGAGTATCTGTTCACTATTTACCTTTTTAATGAAGACTGAAGCAAAATAGGCATTAAACACCTTTGCTTTCTTGATGTTGTCAGTGATTAGCTCTCCTTCCCTGCTAAGTAGAGGAACTACATGCTCCTTTGTCTTTCTCTTGCTCTTGTTGTGTTTAAAAAAACCCTCTTATTACCTTTTATGTCCCTTGCTAGGTGTAACCCGTTTTCTACCTTAGTCTCTGTGATTTTGTCCCTACAAGGGTGTGCTATTCTTTCATACTCCTTCTTAGCAGTTTGTCCAAGTTTCCACTTTTGCATGATTCCTTTTTAATTTTCAGTTCATTAAAGAGCTCCTGATGGAGCCATATTGGCCTTCTCCTATCTTTCCTTTGCATCAGTATAGTTGGCAGTTGTGCACTTAATATTGTGTCCTTGAGCAACTGCCAGCTCTCCTGAACTCCTTCATGCCTGAGATTTTTTTCTCAAGGACCTTACCTACCAGTTCGCTGAGTTCATTAAAGTTTGCTTTTTGAAATCCCATTGTCCTTGTTCTGCTGCTATCACTATTTCCTTTCCTTAGAATCATGAAATCTAGTTCTAGCATTTCATGATCACTTTCACCCAAATTGCTTTCAGCTTCAGATTCACAACTAATTCCTCCTTGTTGTCAAAATCAAGTCTAAAATGGTTGTGCTCTGGGTTACTTCCTCCACTATTGGGAACAAAAAGTTGTCCCGAATACATTTCAAAAACATTTGGAAATTCTACATTTTGCCATATTACTTTTCCAATAGATCTCTGGGTAGTTAAAGCCTCCCATTATTATCACGTCTTGTGTTTTGAATATTTATTGTTCTAGAAATGCTTCATTCACCTCCGCTTCCTGATTTGGTGGTCTATGTAGACCCCCTACCATGATGTCATCCCTATTTTTCCCCTTTTATCTTTACTGAGCCATTTGCCACCTCTGAACCTCAGAACAAGAGTGTATAGTCTTGATGTATAATGCAATACCTCCCCTTTTCCCTGCCTGACCTTCCTGAATAAGCTATAACCCCCTAAACTAATATTCCAGTCATAAGATTTATCCGACCAAGCCTCTCTGATGCCAATTAAGTCATAATTTAGCTTATGTATTAATACTTCCAGTTCTTCCTGTTTATTCCCCATGCTCCTTGCATTTATGTACAGACATTTAAGATGCTGAGCAGATTCCCCTACTGATTTCCCTCTTGTTGCTCCCATGGCTCCATTGTATTTTTCCATATCTTCCCCCGCACCTAGCCCCTTTTTTATGCTAACCTATGGGCTTTTGTCACCTGCCCTCTTTGAACCTAGTTTAAAGGGAATTAGGTGGCTAACCCCAGTAGGAGTTAGGTGCCTATATACGTTTGAGGATCTGGGCCTTAGTCTCTCTGTGCCTCAGTCCCCCATCTGTAAAATGGAGATAATAGTCTTTTCCTGCCTCACAGCTATGTTGGGAGGATAAATATATTAAAGACTGTGAGGTGCTCAGATACTATAGTAATGGGAGCCCCATAATTACCTCAGGGTTTTTTTTAAAGTGCAGTTAGAGCTGGCTGCTGGAGCGTACCTGACTGTTAGCAAACTGGACACTTAACTCCTTTCTTCTATCTCTTCCACGAATTCTCTCCTGGTTCCTGTGACACTGTCTCCTGACCCACTCCACAAAGAAGTTCAAGATGGGAATATCTGAAACCTGCTAGAAGAACAAAACAGCACATGATTAATTTAAAAATTTAAGTGTACAGAAGACACTGTGAAACTTAGGAGCAAAATGTGTTTGTCATGTGCATTTTAGGACTCCCACAGCACATGTACCTATCCCTTCATTGATCACACCTGGGGCCAGATCCTCAGCTGTGCCACAATTCTACTGAGGTGGGGAGCAGAGCAGGAGCAAAGGTGGATTAAAATCAACTTTGTACTCCCCTGAGCCCAGTGATTCTGGACACTGGTTTGGCCCCCGTCTATCTTAAAGCATCCATAAGTAACAGCTCCTTAAGGGGCGGTTAGGTCAGGGGATCATCAGGGCTCAACACAGTACAGCTATGCCTCATTCTATCCCCATGACCTCTCTATGCTGTGTGATGGGTCAGCACAGCGTGAGGTACAGCTAACCATGCCCTCTCTCCCCCTGGTGGAGTACACTATTGGAGCAACATTCTGGCCCCGTTGTGCTGCTGGAGCAGTACAAAAGAGCTGGAATAATGATCAGGCTGTAGTCGTTCTTTCTCTTCTTTTCGGAGTGGGGGAATCTGAACATAGGTTTTTAACAATCTAGCTTTTATTTTTTCCTTCCATGATTAAACTGCTGGGTATTTTTCAGTGAACTTTATATTAATTTGTTTGTTTTTTTAATTTGTCATTTATTTAATTGATTTTAAAATACTTGGTCAATCAGAACTACTTTTAACAGTGAGGGTAAACAGTGGGACAGCTTACCTAGAAATGTGATGGATTCTCCATCATTTGCAGTCTTTAAATAAAAATTGGATATCTTTCTAAAAGAGATACTATAGCTCAAGCAGACTTTATGGGCTTGTAAAGATTATTTGGTAAGGTTCATTAGCCTGTGTGTGGCAGGGTGGCAGGCCACATGATCAGGTCACTTCTGGCCTTAAAAATCTCTGAGTCTATGAATCTACATGCCTGAGCAGAACCAAAATATCTGCCAATTTCCTATCCCGTCTTCTTTTAGAGACTTAGCTCAAAGTAAACTTTATCACCCAAATTGGTTTTTTGTTTGCCAGTGACACATTATGGTGGCTTCTGTGACCACACGGCTCCTAGATCTGTGTACACAGACGACACAGCTCCTAAAACCACAGGCCAAATCCAGATTGCCAGTTGGTTTTGAATGGACCGTGAAATCTTTTAATTTACTTATTAGTATCATTATTTGGGTTTTTTCCTATTATTTTCTCTGGAATCTGGACCTTGACTATACTTTGACCAAGAAATTTGGACCTTGACAAAAAATAATGATTATCCCTGTCCTATATCTCTTCAATCCAGGAAGGCACCTTGGGACACAATCTCCTTTCTGATGCACTAGTTTTAAGATGGTGTAACTTAAAGTTACACCAGTGTAAAACCAGTGCAAAGGGGTCAAGACTCAAGTGCTTTATTTACTGATAATCACTTAAATTCTGACCTCCCCATAGATTTTTTTTTGTTATCTGACTAAAAGTAGGTAGGGAGTTTAGCATAACCTAGAGTTTACCAACATTCTAGATTAAAGACTAGTCTTAGTTGCGTAAGAACAAAAAAGATCATCGGGCAAGACATTCAAAAGCCAATTGGCCTTCAATTGTTATTGCCTTTTTTTAAAAAGAGTACTAAATCTCATTTGATATTAAATTTACAAGTTCAGTGAAAATGAAATAATTATTACCAATAGTTTCCTTTTCCAGTGCTTGTAACCTAGAAGCATGTAAACGCTTCTAAAGAGTCTTATAGATTATTGCACTGGGCTTTACTGATTGCCATATTTCATAACAAGCAAGTGATTAGGCGTGTAGAGCACTGACTCATTGTTGCTGGTTTATGTCCCTCTGCAATGTAATAAAACATGTCTTAATGTGTTAGGACAGGGAATTTCCAAGAGAATGTGCTAGAAGCAAAGGACTTAATCCTGCACCAATGAAGTTGTTGGGTGTTTTGCTACTGATTTCACTGAGAGCAGGACTGGGATCAGCCCAGGTTACGTTGGAACCTAATTCTGTGAAATCCATTTGTTCATGCTCTGGAGCCATATAACTCCCAGTAAGACTTTTTGTCCTTTATCCTTGCCATAAAGTTTTGTTTAAGTCAACGGCCTTTACTGATTTAGTGACGAGGCATGAATTGTGTACAGAACGTTGAATTTTTAATAAATAAAACAGAATGAATTGTTCCCAATGAGTGATCTCTGATAAAATGTCTGCATGCTAGGGACACTTTTATATTTGTGATTGGAAAGTATTCCTCTTTTCACAGCTGTTACCTGCCTAAAAAAACAATGCATTAGCACAGCCAAGAAGTGGGAGTTGAAAGGAGCTATTAATTTCCTTGGTATGAGACAAGGTGTTTTCAGGATTATGGACTATAAAGTTTCCTGTTTTTCAGACAGTTCTGAAAAGCAGCCCTTCGGTGACCAAATTCAACTTTCAGATACACTGAACTGGGAGTAACTCCCAATGAAGTTACTCCTGATTTACACCAATGTGATCCAGAGTCCTTTGTATTTTATGGATATATTTTGTTTTGTTGGCCCCTTCCATAAATCAGAGCAAAAGTCACTCATCTGTACTTCATCCTCTCCATGTTCTATTAATTAACTTAAATTATTAATTATTTATTTGTACTGCAGTAGCACTTTGGAGCCCAGTCATGGACCAGGACCCCATTGTGCTAGACACTGTATGAACAGTGAACCAAAAGATGGTCAGTGCCCCCTAAAAATATACTGGGGCATGACACTGTATATTTCTTATTACAGCACTCCGAATATTGAGAAAACGGAGACTCATTGCTTGCTGGAGCTGTTTACTTCAGATAATAATCTAATCAAAACCTGTTGTTTTGGAAGGTAAATTTTAAATATATATGGTGTGAGTTCTGGCCAAATATTCATTAGCTTCAGCTCTTCCAAAATTCTTTGGAACCACAAACAGCAGTGTCTTGCTACCCTTCCACACTGACCAAAATTGCAGTAAACAGTGAAGCAGGTTAAATTAAACAATAAAATATTAATGATGGTAAATCAGATTCTAGTCTCTTCAAAATTGGATGAGTCCCTTTCCTGTGAGCCTTACCAGTAGCTTTGTTTGGTTGTTTTGTTTGGGACATTGACAGTTGCCTTTTGTCTAAAAAACATTCAAAACAGTTTGTCTATGAAGTAGATTAACATTTGCCCTGGAGTGTAGATCTGTTAAGGCCAAATAGAGTGTTCTAGTAGTATTTAAATTAAAATGCAATTAATTTAAATGCAAATTAAAGATGATCGGGAACGAAGTATGGGGTTGCTATTTTTATTCTGGAAGCCAGAAAAAAATTATTATTTGTTTCTGCATTAGAAATTCAGGTTTTACCTATCCTGGAAGAGCCTATGATGACTGGAGAACTAGTAAAATTATGAGATGGCAAAAGTCCAAAGAATAAAAGTAGAGCAGTTGACAGAGGAATAGATTTATAATCAGACTGTTTAAAATGCTTTGGTTTTTGCTTGTTTTTATTAATACCTGTTTAATTTCAATGTTCAATGAACATTTTGGGCAAATAATGTCTCTATGAAAAGCTCACTTCTCCTACCTCATCAATGTAAAGAGTGGAAGTACACAATACACATCTCTGAGAACCCAATATCAGAAGCAATGGCAGCACAAGCATGGCATAATGTATTTCTATGAGGAAAAAGAATTGTTTTAATGGAATCAAGTCAACAGTTGTTTTATTTTCATGTTACTATATCAAAGCTATAGTGAAAAATGTCTGTGCGTTACATACACTGAGGAAATGATAGCACTTCCTGTTCTCTCACATCTGGAACATTAGCCATCTGAACCTCCAAAAAAAATGAGGCTAAATAATTTACCACACAGTTTATTTCAAAGAGCTCCTTCCAGAATCAAAGGAAATCTACGTGCTTGTTTCTAAAGGCATTGTTCCTTCAGCCTGTGATGTTCATCATTATGTTTTGCTGCTTTTGTAACCTAAATATAGTTTGGAATTCCATGGTTATCCCAGTTGATTCCTTTCCTATTGTGTAAGGATGAACAATAGGAAGCAAAGAATGACTAATGAACATAAGGTGTTGGAAACAGGTAAAAATCTCTACATTCATATTTATTTACTTCTCTTTTGGAATCCAATAAAGCCCTGTGATTAGATTGATTCTATATCTATCATGACTGGATATATATCATGCTTTTTACATTGATCACGTCCACATTTTTCTTTGACACATCTGTTATAGGATACCCTGTTGAAAGAATGTAAGGGAAGAAATAACCAACCAAAAATGTCAACAGAAGATTGAATGAAAAGGAAAACCCAAAAGAACCTGTAGGTGGAAGAGACTTACTGTGCCAAAGAATAAATTGTAATATATCACCATAATCTGTAGAAATCTGAGAGAATTCTGCAGTACACTTAGAATTTCAGTGAAATAAGCATTTAACAGATTCCTTTATATAAACATTCCCTGTCAAAGGTGTACCAGTTCAGGGCAACTGCAACAGTATTCTCCTTCTGGACAAGGGCTTTGGTAGGAGTCAGTCCTTCAAATCCCACCCAGGGGTTCATGACAGCAGCTAGTTCCAAACAAACATACCCATGTAACAAAAGTTAATTGTATCAAATTTGCATATTAATTCGAGTTCAGCAGTCTCTCTTTGGAGTCTGTTTTTGAAGTTTTTTTGTTGCAAAATTGCCAGACTTGAAGGTGGCAATTTTGCAACAAAAAACTTCAAAAACAGACTCCAAAGAGAGACTGCTGAACTTGAATTAATATGCAAATTAGATACAATTAACTTAGGTTTAAACAGAGACTGGGAATGGTTGGGTCATTACACTAATTGAATCTATTTCCCTATGTTAAGTTCTCCTCACACCTTCTATGGGTCATCTCAATTATCACTTCAAAAGTTTTTTTTCTCCAGCTGATGATAACTCATCTCAGTTGATTAGACTCTTCCTGTTGGTATGCATACTTCCACCTTTTCATGTTCTCTGTATGTATAAATATCTCCTGTCTGTGTGTTCCATTCTATGCATCCGAAGAAGTGAGCTGTAGCCCACAAAAGCTTATGCTCAAATAAATTTGTTAGTCTCTAAGGTGCCACAAGTACTCCTGTTCTTTTTGCGGATACAGACTAACATGGCTGCTACTCTGAGCCCCATGAATGTTCAAGTCACTCCTTTATACAGTTTGGACCTCTGATCAGGTCCTCTTGTAACAGATGACCAGAAGACAAAGGTCCCATCCTCAGGGCAAGGCTTCAAAAAGCTGAGTCCTTGCATACCTTAAGGAGGTGCAATGGTTCAAATAGTCCTTTGAAGCGCATAACACCAGAATTTATGTAAGTCATGTTCTCCCCCTCCCTGAGACATTACATACAATCCCAAAATAATACAAACACATTTGCATTTGTAATACAATGATATTTAAACTTAATTCACTAAGGTTTAACTTAATGGAATGAGATTTGTCCAGGATATTGCAGGAAATTGCCATATCTGTCACAAAAGGTTTATATAGCTAAAACTTAAAGCCTAGGAAGGTCTGTCTACAGGGCTCCAAAGTTGCCTCGTAGTGACCACATGGAGCTCTAGATAAGTAATTGGTGCTCTGTGCAAGATCACATGGATCACCAGTGAGAGCTTTGCTATCAAATTCAGTGGGGCCGGGTTTTCACTCTATCGGCTATTCCTAAATATATGTAACAATTGGAATTGTTTTGCCCTCAAGGTCTTCATCACCTCTGAAACTCAGATTCAGGAAGTCTAAAAGATCTTGACGTCACTGTTTTGTGCACCCTGAGAACTGCTGCCCAGAAGACAGTGTCTTTATCCAGAGGCATGTGGGTGGAATCCACCTCAGAGACACATCACTCAATATTTGGCTCTGATGCGATTTTTTTATTCCAATATCCCCACTCAGA
The DNA here is from genome assembly GCF_016161935.1 of Mauremys reevesii. Taxonomy (NCBI): domain Eukaryota; kingdom Metazoa; phylum Chordata; order Testudines; family Geoemydidae; genus Mauremys; species Mauremys reevesii. The sequence goes on from NC_052623.1 coordinate 313,828,599, forward strand.
ATGATGGAAATGAAATGTAGTGGTCATTTGGTCTATAGTGCTCGAATGAGGTGGAAATTCTGAGTTGCTGAATTGTAGCCTACTCTTGATTACTGTCATGATAATGAAAATGAGTATATGTGTATTAGTGAGGAGGGTGAAGATATCCCAGGGAAGTTTGGAAGACAGACGGGCAATTCTGAATTGGATTTAGAGCTGGCCAGAAGGCCAGTGACAGTGGCTGAGGATGAGAGTGGGAAGTTTTCATTTCTTTGAGTAGGGAAGTGATTTAGCCCATGTACTTTGGACACTTAAAAGCGGAGAAAGTAGGGCTTTAGGGGGACCGTAAAAGTGGGAATTGGAACAGTTAAAATGGGACGTGACCAAGTATGAACAATGTAAGGCTGGAAAGTGCTGCAATATGGCACTGGGAAATAAAGATTACATTGTAAGTATCAAAGTGTCATATCTTTTTGCTACTGACTGAATTGGGGCCAGGATTTTGTGTTCAGAAATGCACAATTACTGAAAAGGAAATATTTGTCTTAACTAGTGGATAATGTTTGAGTATGGTAATACTGCTGTATGCATCCCCTTGTGAATGCGTAAGTGTTACAGGCAATCTTATGCAGCAGTGTGTCAATATCAGATATATAATCATATTAATTTATGCAAACAGATTTTCCCACTGCACAGTAGAGCTGTTGCCTAGGTGATGCATAAAAACCACGAGACACAGGGCCTTAGCAACATCACTTGAGATCAAAGAAACACATCAAAACTTTACTGGCAGGACAGCAATACAAAATATATATATGCCCAAGAGGAACTTTCTCAATACTCTTTGTGCAATCCAAAACTTTGAGACACTTTTTGTATAGAGACTGAGCTATCTGTTGACCAACTGTCTTTCAAGGACATGCTGTTAGTAAATAAATCTGTACCAAAGGTACTGCAGATGTTCAGCTATGAAGCAAGACAATTTCTGTCGCTCACTGAGGCAAAGGAGAAATTACAGATGAAAGCGGAATTTAAGACTGGGATTTTGAAAGAGCCTAAGGAAGTTAAACATCCAACTCCCACTGAATTTCCCAGCCTAAAACTATTTCTGACAAGCCATTACAAAAAATGATCATAGATACATATTTATTAATAATGCTAAAATACTGTCAACACTCAATAATTAATATTTTTCTAGTTAAAAGACTGAGATAAAGATACGATTGTAGGGGACATAAGTGGGGGGGGGGTCCCTGTCACCATTTTCCAGAAGTCTAAAAAAACTTGTGTTTCACTCACCCACTCAATATTCAATCCCAATAAGGGGATTAGCACTGAAATCGACCCTGCTGGGTCGAATTTGGGGTAGTGTGGATGCAATTCGACAGTATTGGCCTCTGGGAGCTATCCCAAAGTGCTCCGTTGTGACCGCTCTGGACAGCACTCTCAACTCAGAGGCACTGGCCAGGTAGACAGGAAAAGCCCTGTGAACTTTTGAATTTCATTTCCTGTTTGGCCACCGTGGCGAGCTGTTCAGCACAGGTGACCATGCAGAGCTGATCTGCACAGGTGACCATGGAGTTCCAGAATCGCAAAAGAGCTCCAGCATGGACCAAATGGGAGGTACTGGATCTGATCACTGTATGGGGAGATGAATCCGTGCAGGCAGAACTTGGTTCTAAAAGACTAAATGATTAAGCACAGCCAGACACCAGGACAGTTAGAAGAGCGCAGCAGGGCGCGCTGCACATCAGAGAAGCTTTGAAAACCAGTTTCATGACTGGCCAGGCTACGGTGTGAAAGTTCTCTTTGTTTCTCTTTGATGAAAACCCGCCCCCTTGGTTCACTCTACTTCCCTGTAAGCCAACCACAGTCCCCTCCCTCCCCCTTTTGAGCTCCGCTTGCAGAGGCAATAAAGTCATTGTTTCAAATTCATGCATTCTTTATTAATTCATCACACAAATGGAGGGATAACTGCCAAGATAGCCCAGGAGGGGTGGGGGAGAAGGGAAGCACAGGGGTGGGGTAGTTGTAGAGGCACCCCCTAGAATGGCATGCAGCTCATCATAGAAGCGGGATGTCTGGGGGTCTGACCCGGCACGGCTGTTTGCCTCTCTGGTTCTTTGGTAGGCTTACCTGATATTCCAGGCAGGACTGAATCTCTATTAGATGAAACTTAAAGAAGGGAATGACCTGGAGTCACTCCCATTTATGTCCAGGCACCCCTGACCGACCTCACCGAGGCTGGCCAGGAGCACCCATGTCTGCCCAGGCACCCCCAACCAACCTCACCGAGGCCGGCCAGGAGGAACCAGGCAACAACAGCAGATGGTACAATATGGTTGCTAACCATCTTTGCTAACTTGCAAAGACAAGGAGCTGCTGCTGTGTAGCACTGCAGTACCGTATCTGCCAGCAGCACCCAGGAGACATACAGTGACAGTGAGCTGAGTGGGCTCCATGCTTGCCATGGTATGTCATCTGCACAAGTAACCCAGGAAAAAAGGCAAGAAACGATTTTTTGCCATTGCTTTCACAAGAGGAGGCGGGGGAGAGCTGATGACATGTACCCAGAACCACCCGCAAATGTTTTTGCCCTATCAGGCATTGGGAGCTCAACCCAGAATTCCAATGGGCGGCAGAGACTGCGGGAACTGTGGAATAGCTACCCACAGTGCAACGCTCCGAAAGTTGACACTAGCCTCGGTGCTGTGGACGCACTCCACCGACTTAATGGTCTTAAGTGGGGACACACACAACTGACTGTATCAAATCTATTTTTAAAAAATCGACATATTAAATCGACCTAATTTCATAGTGTAGACATACCCTCAGGGCTCTTCCAGAAGGATTGTTGGTAGATGTATTTAACTATTTGGTCTTCTAAAGATCTGATACAATACTGTCTCTGCCAGCAAGCTCCCCATTGTGCAAATAGAGAACATGCTCAGGAAAGACGATCTTTAAATGTATTAGATTAATGGTCCTGTGCAGGGCCGGCTCCAGGGTTTTTGCCGCCCCAAGCGGTGGGAAAAAAAAAAAGCCGTGATCGCCGGCAGCTCCACCGCGCTGCTTTCTTCTTCGGTGGCAATTTGGCAGCAGGTCCTTCCCTCTGAGACAGACCAAGGGACCCACCACCGAATTGCCACCAAAGAGCCCGACGTGCCACCCCTTCCCCTTGGCTGCCCCAAGCACCTGCTTGCTGAGCTGGTGCCTGGAGCCGGCCCTGGTCCTGTGCATTGACCTGCCTGTACTAAACTCCATCCTGTGAGGACACCCTGGTCTGGGCTTTAACTTTAGGTTCAGGAGTAGTATTACTTGACAGCAAATCTATCTTTCATAGAAACAGTCTCTTCCAGCTAACTCCCAAGTTCAACACTGGCACTTTCTTCTCTGCTAGCCGCAGATGGGGCTAGATCAGAGTTCATGCAGCCACCTATGGTCTACCCTTGCCTATTCGGAGGGGTCATGTTACGCATCCAGTGAAATAGTTAGGGAGCAGCCCCTGTGATCATCTAAGCATGGGGAATGTAATTCAACTCAGCCATTATGCAGACTGCACAAGGTGCCAGGGAAGCCTTCTTAGTTTCTCTCCCAATCATGCACACCCAGTAAGTTCCAGGCTGCATTTGGCTCGTAAAGAAAATCAGATTTGGCTTTTCTGTCCTGCTCCTGCTCTCACTGACCTGAATGGCAAAACTCCCTTTGACTTCAGTGGTGCAGGATTTGGACCTCAGTGGGTGGAGGGAAAAGAAAACCTGGATCAAAACATACTTTGACATAAATCATTAAACATTCACACATCATGCTCTGAGTGAGAATTAAAGAGGGTCAAGTGACCTAATCACAAATAACTATATGGTTGCTACATTCATTTACTGATTTTAACTGATAGGTGCGTTTTGTTCAAAGGTGAAGTTCTTAGTTTAATACTGTACTACTAACAGAACTCTGAACCTGAATAAACAGGAATTTATGTTTACATGATACAGAGACTTGTTGCAGAGAATTCTTATAGTTAGAACAGTAAACCAAATCCAGTCTTCTTGGAGCCCAGAAGCCAAAGAAAAGCAGGTTGCTATCTTATCCTAGAAGACACAGAGTGATTTAAAAAGCAACAATGTGCCAGTGGTGTTATAAACAAAAAACAGGAGAATTAAATCTAGTAACAATATTTAGCAAGTTTGATACCTGGAAAGACCTTTTGTTTTTCCATGATGCTGTTTCAGATTAAGAACATTTTAAAGCAGGGCCAGATTCAGTTTTAAAAACTGTCCTGATTATACCCTGGGACTACAAAATCCTATTCCAAAATTGCAGACAAATTGGAAGGAAATATATACTGTTTCTTTATATCTGAAAAAGGAAATGAGGCAGGAAGGGGGCTGGGAAAAGTTCTAGGCAGAAGCTCTGCAGTGAAACAGAGAGTGCAATTTAGGCACAATATCGTCTTATTCTAATAAGGTGTTCAAAGTGAGTGATTTCTCCTATAATTATTTATCTTTCTCACATGACAGATTCCAATTGTACTGGCTACAGACCTATTATACCAGATAGTAGGGAGTTTTGCCTGAATACAGGCAGCATGACTGGCCCCTGAATTTAGAAGTCACAGTATTGCCAATCCCAGGTGTCCAAATTTTGTGTCTCAGACCCCAGAAAATCATGAGATTGGCTTACAAATAACAAGATTTTTCAAAAATAAATAAATTAGGCATTCTTTTTACTCAGGTCATGTTTTCCAGCTTTTTGCCGCAACCATGAGTACTAGAAATCAGGGGCGGCTCTAGACATTTCGCCGCCCCAAGCAGGGGCGCTCTGCCGGTCGCTGGTCCCGCGGCTCCGGTGGACCTCCCGCAGGCGTGCCTGCGGAGGGTCCGCTGGTCCCGCGGCTCCACCGAAGCCGCGGGACCAGCGGACCCTCCGCAGACACGCCGCCGAAGGCTGCCTGCCTGCCGCCCTCCCGGCAACCGGCAGAGCGCCCCCCGCGGCATGCCGCCCCAAGCACGCGCTTGGCGTGCTGGGGCCTGGCGCCGCCCCTGCTAGAAATCACCTGTTAAAAAAAAAAAGTTAAGGCTGAGATTCTCATTTAATCACAAGATTTCAGGAGTTGGAGCTTTAAGAAGAACACCAAATATCATGAGACAATAGAACTGCGAGACCTGACAACACTGGATGTAGCACACACTGCAAAAGACTATCTTCTCGTGTACACAGTGTAAGTATGGTATACTGAATAAAGATATTTTAAAATGTCAATAATATAATAATGGAGGTAATACATGTTGATAAGAATTCCTTGTAATATCCTGAAATAACGGAAGACTCTGAATTATCTCATAATAGCAACCAGCAATAATTTTTTAAAGGAAAGCATAAAATATGGAATATATGCAAAATAAATGTACATACAGTCAGCATCATCTCTGCATATGCATAGTTAATCAGCAGCAAAAACTGCAGGGCGTGGATCAGTGTTCACGTCACACTCCCCGCCAGTACCCAGCCCAAGCCAGGGAAGCTAATGATCCAACCAGTGGACCAAATTCGGTGTTGAATCCTGGTCACATGCCACTTGACGCACGTTGCACATATGCTAAGAAGAAGATGAGAAAAAATGGATTTCTTTTGCAATATTTTAAACTTTTTTTCCCAGGACAGCAGATTTATAAACCCAGGGGGTAATCCTGCAACCCTATTCACTTTAGGAATTCCATTGAGCTCAATGGTACTATTCACGTATGTAAGGGTTACCCTGTGAGTCAGAGTTGTGGGACCAGGCCAATAAACATGTAAAGTGAATTTCAAAGGCACCGTACTGAGTTATGCCCAGTACCTTTATGAATAGCTGTGAGTCACTGAATATTATGCATGTGTTATTACATTTCTTTGATTGATGATCTGTTGCAGCATGTGCTGTTCCTTCACCTAAACCACTTTTTCTGCTGTATGTAGGTTTTGGAGGCTAATCTGAGATAGTGAATGCTCTAGAAAGGATGAAAGTTTGCTGGGAAAAATGTAAAATAGAACAATAGAGCTGGCTGAAAAATAGGGGCAAAATGTTTGCAAAAGTGTTCACCAAAAATGTAACTGCAGAGTAATTTTTAAATGAAAGAGTGTGAGAACATGGGCAATTAAGACAGAGCAGGCAAGAAATTAAAGGCTACTACACAGACTTGTGATAAGTTTTACATAAATATGCAGGGATACATTTTTCAGGTGACATAAAGGAGCTGCCCCTACCATTCCATTGCCTAAAAAGAAGCTTCTGCCTCTCCACTCTATGCTTCTGATTCTAAAAGGCAGAATAAGACAAAGAAATACCATCTGGTTTTATGCAAGCTCAGAGGAAGGCAGGAGCCCATGACAGAACTATTGGTACAGTTGGTCATAAAGATACAAGTTACACTAAAGCACTACAGTCTTGAAGGCTAATCTGGTGGATGAGAAAGACGGACAGCTAGATTAAGAGCAGGACCCTTCAAAGTGTTTTGGAATTTTATTTGTGCTGGAGACAACTGATATACCGGGTATTGGTCCCAGGAAAGACAGCAGAAGATGGAGGAACCATGCAGGTAGCAACCAGCCTAGCAAAGAATTTTCTCCAGCTCCTAAAGTTAGTGACGGCCCCTTTGTTTACACAAGCATTTAGATATTGTTTATTAATGATTATTTATTATTATTATTATTATTTGTATTGTGGTAGCACTAGGAGCCCCAATCATTGATCAGGATCCCCATTGTGCTAGGTGCTGTACAAACATAGCAAAAAAGATGGACTCTGTCCCAAAGAGTTTACAGTCTAAGCAGAAAGAATTTAAGACGTGAAAAGTGTCTTTGTCATAGGCAAGAGGTTTAGATCTCTCTTAGCATGAATGGAGACAGTGTTTTTAATGCTGCTTTTTGTCATTCCATTAAAATTGTCCATTTGTTTCAGTAGGTGGATTATTCAGCAGTGTTGCTGAAGCAGGCAGTATCAATGGAGCATTTTTGTTTAATTTCATTTTAAAATATTATTTATTAAGGCCTGGGCCTATGAAGGGCTGAGCAGGATTTATGTCTCCAGTGACTGAGGTGCTGCCCTTTTATTTGGAAGCTGTAGATCTCACGGACAAGAAATGTTTTAACTAAGTAGAAGTTACGTGTATGTGCTTGGCTAACTTGTGCCTCAAGCCTTTCTGTTCATTAATTAAATCCCAATTGTGTCTATGACAGTGTTAATACCATCAACACCATCAGTGTAATGGAAATCCAACAAATGGGTCATAAGGCTCGGATGAATTAGGCTTTTGTATTTGGTGTTCCAAATGCTGGACTGTGCTGGCAGCTGGGAAAAGGAATCCATCTCCACGAGCGGAGCAGATTCCTACAGTGCCACATCTACATTCCAGCCTCAGTGCTGAAGTAGCCTTTGCAGCACTTGCTCCCCTTTCACTGAAGAAATGGTCAGTACATCTGTCTGTCTAGGTTTTTATATTGTATCCATCACCAGGGACTCTATGGAGCAGCTGATCTACTGGCTCCATTCTTATCTTGGAGAGGATGTTGTGCTTAAGAATGGATGAGTGAATTTTGGAGCAGAATTAGGCCAGTGCTGAGGGCTTTGGAGAATCTCACCCTGGCTGTGTGATTTGAGAGATTCCCTCCCTCATTCACTATTGAGATGTTGACTCCCTCCTCCAGTCAGCTCATGATGGAAGCCTCTATTGCCCACCTATTAATTTTTCAAACAAGGACCTTTGTGCTTTCTTCCAGGCTGCCCCTGATGGTTGGGAGGAACTCCCAGTAAACATCCACAAAGCTACCTCATTATCCACCTTCAAAACCCCCTATAAAATTCACCTTTTCCATGATGCCTGTGAATAACTTGACAATGGCTAAGCTGCTGGGGCTCAGAAACCACTGTCTATACTGCTGACAAATATTGTCTTATTGTTTCTTTCTACTCCCCCATCTATCTGTCTCTATCCATGTATCATCTCATCTTAGACTGAAAGCCCCTTGGGGAAAGGATCATCTTTTTGTTGTGTGTTTGCACAGTGCCTAGCACAGTGGGGTTCATGACTTGGGGCTTTAGCTGGTACGGTAAAACTAAACTGGGGACAGAGGTACACTGAGGGTATGGATAGGGTCCAGAGTGACCTTGACAAATTGGAGGATTAGACCAAAAGAAATCTGATGAGGTTCAACAAGGATAAGTGCAGAGTCTTGCACTTAGGATGGAAGAATCCCATGCACTGCTACAGTCTGGGGACCGACTGGCTAAGCGACAGTTCTGCAGAAAAGGACATAGGAATTACAGTGGATGAGAAGCTGGATATGAGTCAGCAGTGTGCCCTTGTTGCCAAGAGGCTAACTGCATATTGGGCTGCACTAGTAGAAGCATTGCCAGCAGATCGAGGAAGTGATTATTCTATTCGGCACTGGGGAGGCCACATCTGGAGTATTGTGTCCAGTTTTGGGGCCCCCACTACAGAAAGGATGTGTACAAATTGGAGAAATTCCAGCAGAGAGCAACAAAAATGATTAGGGTGCTGGGGCACATGACACATGAGGAGAGGCTGAGGGAACTGGGCTTATTTAGTCTGCAGAAGAGAAGAGTGAGGGGGGATTTGATAGCAGCCTTCAACTACCTGAAGTGGGGTTCCAAATAGGATGGAGCTAGGCTGTTCTCAGTGGTGGCAGATGACAGAACAAGGAGCAATGGTCTCAAGTTGCAGTGGGAGAGGTTTAGGTTGGATATTAGGAAAAACTGTTTCACTAGGAGGGTGGTGAAGCACTGGAATGGGTTACCTAGGGAGGTGGTGGAATCTCCCTCCTTTGAGGTTTTTAACGCCAGGCTTGACAAAGCCCTGGCTGGGATGATTTAGTTGGGAAGTGGTCCTGCTTTGAGCAGGTGGTTGGACTAGATGACCTCCTGAGGTCCCTTCCAACCCTGATATTCTATGATTCTGTGATTCAGTCAGGGAAAAGAAACAGTACCGTTTCTCTTTTATTGGCCAGGCATACAACAACAAAGACAAATAGTGAAGAGTTGTGTCATAAACAGTTAGTTAAGGGTTAAGGTCTCTTTTACCTGTACTGGGTTAACAAGCAGTACCTGATGACCACCTGACCAGAGGACCAATCAGAGACAAGATAATTTCAAATCTCTGTGGAGGGAAGTTTTTTTTTTCTGTGTTCTTTGTTTTGAGAAAGTCTCTCTTGGGAGTTAAGGAAGTCCAGACATCTTAATCAAGTCCTCCCAGGTTTCTGCAATAAATTCTTCTATTCAAGCTAGTGAGTATTAGCAAGGAACTAGTATTCTTATACTTTTATTTCTGTATTTGCAATTCTGTGTTTTGCTATAGAATTTCTTTAATTCTGTACTGTTATTGCTTTTACTGAGAAAGAAGGGAGGGGGAATTCTCTCCAGAGATTGATAAGTTTAGACCCTGTGTATTGTTCCATCTTGGTATTACAGAGACAGTTACTTTCTTTTTATTCTTTAATAAATCTTTTCTGTTAAGGACTTGGTTGATCTTTCCTTGGGTGAATTCTCAGGGAAAGGGGAGGAGGGCGGCATCCCTCTGTAGTTGAATCCCAGTATCTCTCCTAGGAGAAGGAAGGGGGGAGGAAGCAGGGGGGAATGGTTTACTTCTCCTAGGTGTAAGAACTCCATGGATTTGGGGCTCTTGGGATCCCCAAGGATTTTGGGGAAGGACTGTGTCCCAATACACGTACATTATTGGGTGGTGGCAGCTTTTACCAGATCTAAACTAGGATTTTAGTTTAGAGGAGTCCATGCAGGTCCCCATATTTGAACCCAACAGCTCTAAGTGGGGGTGAGACCTATGACAAGTTGAATCAAACTGTTCATTTAAAAAGGGCTCATCTCCAAGACAAGTATAGAGAATGTAAATTTTTTCAAGTGAAAATGGCTCTGTGTAGAAAATGAAAGCAGCAGCCTTTACACCCTGTTACAGGGTGCTCCACTCATCGCTGGGCTAGCGCCTCCTCCTGTCACTCTCAGAGTTAGCTCTCAAGGCCGATGCCCCCATCCACCGTCACTCTGACTCTCTCTGGTCTGTAGCTCCTTTTGCTCCAGGACCCACAGCCTCCTCTTCCCGATTCAGCCCTCCAGCTAGATCACTGAGAGTTCCCCCTTCAGGGGCAGAGTCTATCACCAGTTCTAGGCAGTCCCCCATTCACTGCATCAGTTCTATGCTACGCCCTCGGTGGCTGGTAGGGGAACCTAGGCCCATCCTCTTCTCCAGGTTCCAGGGACCCACCGCTCAGCAATTCTGGGCTTTCTTCTCTCTGCCCTCACTGCTCCTTCCCTGGACTGCTTCCTACCACTTGAGTTCCCCTTCTCTCTCTAGAGGTACCAGCTCCAAGAACCCTCCTTCCCCTTCCCAGGGAGTGACTGCTTCCTGCAGCCTTTCCTAGCAGCCCAGTCTGTAGCCCACTACCTGCCTTTATAGGTCCTACCTGTTCCTGCACAGGTGAGCCCCTCTCTAATTAGCTGTCTCCTGCCTAAATAGCTGATTGGGCCTGTAGCAGGGTGGACCTCTGCTCCTGCCCTGAAGGGGTTAAAACAGCCCTGGGAAGGGGCTGTGGCTGGAGAAAGCAGCCTTTAGGCTGGGGCAAGAAGCCTGGGCTGATTGGGGAAAGCAGGCTCAGCTGTGGCCATGCTCCAATCAGGCGCAGCTGGCCCCTATAAGAGGCTGTGAGCCAGAAGTCCAGGCAGTCTCTCTCTAGCTGTAGAGGGAGATGGGCCTGGCTGCAGGGAACTGGATGTAAGGTACCTTGAGTGGAGCAGGGCTGGGGAAAGGCAGAGGAGCTGGGGAGCTCTAGCCTGGAAAGCCCCAGGCTGCGGCCTAGCATTAGGCCAAGAGGTACTGGGGGTTGCAGAGGGTAGCCCAGGGGTAGGCCAAGGCAGCAGGTCCAAACCCAACCTTGCCAGTGATGAATAGGCTGATACTGCAGTCTGCCCCAGGGCGCAGGGGCTAGACAATGACTGGCAGTAGCCATACACTGAGGCAAGGTGGGGATAGAGGGTGGGGGTTCCCTGGGGAGGGGAGACCCAGAGAGAAAGGGGTTACTGCCAGGGGCAGCACCCCAGATAAAAGCACACCGGGTCCAGGGAGGGACATGGGGGCCAGGCGGATCACCGGCCTGCAGAGGGTGCTCCAGAGCTAGAACAGAGCTAATTCCCAAGGATGACCAGCAGGGGGCACCGCAGGGGTGAGTTGGCCAGTCTACAGGGCCCAATTCAGCTCTTCCAGGGCTAGTGTGTGGAGCACATCTGATCACACACCCCAAAATGCACAAATTGTCCCTTACGATGCAAAAAGCCATTTTGTCAAAGCAAAATGTTACAGAAAGCAAAATTTGCAGTGTGATCAATGTCACAAAATCATGTGAGGAAAAAAAGTTGTGAATGTTCTCATGAAATTCCACAAAACTAAAATGGTACTGTGTTCATTATGGAGCCTACCCCACTGGTGAAAGTTAGAATAGGCCCCTTACTGCTTTAACTTCCACCATGGCTGAGCAACTGAGGATCAGGGAGCCGCAGCTGGCTTCCTGTGGATGCTGCTCTTGCTTGGGCATGGTAGAGAATCAGGGCTTAAATCCACTGAAACCGATAGAGCTAATGCAGCTTTACAGCGGTGTAACAGAGCAAAACTTGGCCTACTGTAGTCAAACGGAATCTATATGTTTCTCATCTGGTCATAAATTTAATACTTGCTATTTTCAGGCTTCAAAAGGTCTTGGTAAATAATGTATCTAAAAGTAATGATTAGTTTGGCATAACCACACACTGTGCATTGTTAAAGGCATAAAAGTGCTTCTATTATGTCATGGAATGTGTGGTGATACATAAAGTTGGTATTTGCAGACTAGCCTTTTTGGATTGTGAATCCAGAAGTCCCCAAAGTCTGGCGCTATGAATGGAATTTAAATATTTAAACAGGCAGATATTAGTGTGATTGTCATCAAACAAGAACTGTTTCTGGAGCTCTTTGAAACAATGTGTATTCCTTTGTAACAAGAAGAATTTCCTAAAGGTGAACTGGAGTTCAGTAATTTATTAAATTATAGAGTTCAGTTGCTAGATCATTAACAGAATATGGGAAGACTTCAATAAATATATTGTAGGACAAAACAGCTGAAAATCATTTCTCCTTTTATTTACCTGCCAAGACCTGAAGTCAGGGTTCAATATTTCCTTTGCAACACTTGATAACATCACTAACACCTAAAGTACTTTAAGGAACTCAGCTCCCTACTCTGCTTTAGATACTGCATTACATCCTGATGCTTCAAAGTCCTGACCATCTTCAGCTCAATGGTAGTTAAGCATGTTGAGTTAATGATGTTGTCAGTCATTACAAGTGAAATACAGAACTTAGAGTTCAAATCTTGGTAGGTAGGAAGTTTGCTTTTAAATGTAAAAGCCTGAGGGAGTGAAAGATTCTCACAACCTTTCTTTCTTCCTCTAGATTTCCTTCCCTTTCTCTCTCGTCTTCCTCTTCTATGAAAACAGACATACTGGTATGCTGAGACCCTGCTTAGATACCACAGTGGGAACTTCAGAAACTGTAGAGATGCATTTCTATTTAACGTTATAGTCCCACTTTGGTTGCTTAGTGTAACAGCACGGTGAGTAGCACAGGCCTGCTTGAAGCATCTAGTGCACGTGATCAATATAGTGATTCTACTACTACAATTTCTGGCCGCCAGCTACCCTCGTTTAGGTGAAAAGGAGGCCAAGTGCATAAATTCTCCCTGCTGGCACATACCCTTTCCTCAGGCAAGACCCTTGCAATACCTCCTGAGTGGTACCAACCAGTAACTGAGTCCTTGCATGCCCAGGTAAATTCTGCAAGGGGACACAGAGCAACATGGGCCGCAGAGGTGCAGTGAACAGGCCCATTGGTGTGTGGAAAAACACACTGACACTCACTAACCCATACCCCTAGCTACCAGGTCGGTAGTGAAGACTTCAACATTTTCTGTGGTGGGCATGAGTGTTACACTCTACAACAGCATTGCAAGTAAATGCAGGCATAGTAGCTGTCCAGAGACGCTGACTTCCCCAATTCCAGGGGGGTGCTCTGCCCCAAGCCCTGCCCCCACTCCACTTCTTCCCCCAAACTCACACCTCCACCCCACTTCTTCCTGGCCCTTCTCCACCCTGCCTCTTCCCACCTTTGCCCTGCCCCATCCTGCCTCTTCTAGCCCCTGCTCTGACCCTGCCCCACCTCTTCCCACCCCATTCCGCTCCCTACCCCAGGCGCACGCTGCCCTTGCTCCACTCCCTCGCTCCCACACCTCCTGAATGCCACTGAACAGCTGATTGTGGTGGGCAGGAGGTGATGGGAGGGAGGGGAAGGAGCTGATTGGCAGGCCCACTGGCAGGTGGGAGGACTGGAGGACAGAGGGAGGAGCTGATCTGCAGGGCTGCCAGTGGGTGCTGAGCACCCACTATTTTTTTCCATGGGTGCTCCAGCCCTGGAGCACCCACGGAGTCTGCACCTATATGCAGCTGTCTACTAGTATACAAGGTGAATGGAGCAATTCCACACTGGTGGCCATAGAATGTACCCTAATACCTGCCAGTTGTTTTGTAAACGCATGCCACTGGAGCACAAGTGAACAGGTGAGAGAGTGTGGATGGGGTGATGCAAACCATCACAGGTGTGTGTTCTGATGATGGAGGGAAATTTTACAGTGATGGGCCAGTAGTGAAGTGATGAGTGTGGTGATGCTGGTGGTCATAATTGCAGATCTGCATGTAGGCGGCTCATGACATCAATTCCAATAACTTTGTGGAATGTTGGAACTTTATGTGTCAACGCTATCACTAGCCAACTTTAGAGGCACAGCACTTGTTGCAAGAGAACTGGCCAGGTATAGGGTTGACATTGCCTCACACAGTGAAACCAGACTCACTGATGAAGGGCAGAGATTGGTGCAGGATATGCATTCTACTGGCAAGGTCACCCATCCCCAGAGCCATGACAGTTGCCATGACAGTGTTGACTTTGACATGAGCAACTCCATTGCTTCCAAGCTTGAAAGTCTATCTAAAGGCATAAGTGAGCCTCTTATGATTCTATGGTTGCCACTGAAACATAAGCAGTATGTTGCATCATCAGCGCTTATGCTCCTACTATGACAAATGCTGACAATGAGAGAGAAAAAAGTTCTGTGGTGACTTAGACAAACTCATCATGGCTATGTCCGTGTCAGATAACTGGTTAACATGGGGATCTTTAATGCAAGGATTGGAAGTTATGTGGTAATCTGGTGGCCTCCCATTGGGCAGCATTGGACTGGGAAAGAGAATAGCAATGGAACAAAGCTACTTAGTGAGTGTGTCAAGCAGCAATTAGCAATCCTGAATACCTTTTTCCACCTACCAGACAAAAAGAAGATGTCATGGATCCAAACGATGGTCACCCAAGATCCAAACGATGGCATCTTATCAACAACAGCAGTGAGATCTACAGTATGTAACCATGTACAGGGCAGACTGCTAGATAGACCAAACTGTTATAAATCAACCAGTGTGTCACAAGTCATCATCTAAACCAATCAGACAACTCAATGTAAAGCAATTATGAGATGAAGCTATGTGAGCACAGTTGTGTAATAACATTACAGCAGCTTCATCTGACCCTACTAGCTTATCTACTAGTGTTAATATAAACAGTGGGTGGGTAACTTTTTGCAACATGGTATATCAAGCTGCTCTCGCCACCTTGGGTACAGCAAAATGATGTAATCAAGATTAGTTTGACAAGAATGGTCCAGAAATTCAACAGCTACTCACTAAAAAACATGAGATGCATTGTCAAATTCTTGTATCCCACATGCCTCTAGGCACACTTATAACATACAGGAATCTGTGTTGTGACATCCAATCTAAGCTTAGAGATATACGGGATCAATGGAGGAATGTCAGGCAGATGAAATCCAGGGCTATGCCGACCGCCATAAGACCAAATACTTCTGTGCTGCTTTGAAAGATGTATATGGTCCCACACATACTACTACAGTGCCTTTGAAGAGTCCAGACAGCCTAACACTGATCACTGATGGAGAAATCTTTCAGAGGTGAGAGTATTTCAGTGATCTTTTGAACATACCATCCAACATCACAGATGAGGCTTTAATAAGAGTAGCAGATCAGCCAGCATGTAATGACAACATGGATGCAGACCCATCCCTTGACAAAGTCAGCACAGCAATGAGTGTCATGAAGAACTGCAATCCTCCTGGATCTGATGGCATTCCTGCAGACATATTCAAGTATGGAGGTGAGATCCTGCTGAGGTGACTGCATAGACTATTTCTAAATAGATGGAGTACTGAAGACTGCAGGACTTCAAAGATGAAACCATCACTGTAACCATATACAAGAGGAAAAGTGAAAAGTCCAACTGCGATAACTATCGCAGTATCTCGTTACTGTCCATTGCCAGAAAGATTCTGGCTAGAGTACTCTTTGATCATCTGCTACACAACATCACTAATTGAGTGCTACTGGAGTAGCAATGCAGAATTAGGCCAACGCAGGGAATGGCAGACTTGATATTTGTAGCATGTCAGATGCAGGAGAAATGCAGAGAATAGCAACCGGATCTTTACACTGTCTCTACTGACCTGGCTAAAGCATTTGACACTGTCAGTAGACCTGGGCGTTGGCAATTATTATGTAAGTTTGATTGTCCAGGAAAATTCACCAACATTCTAAGACTATTTCATGATGGAATGTTTGGACAAGTCTGAGTAGATGGCCTTCTATCTGACCCACTTCCTATTACTAATGGTATTAAGCAAGGCCGAGTAATTAGTCCACTTTTGTTTAATCTTTTCTATGCAGTAATATCTGTGATGCTTCAAGAGACCTGAATGCTGGTGGTATGATACGCTTCCAATCTTCTGCAAAATTATTAATCTGAACAGGCTACAATCTTTAAGGTCTTTGAGGCAATTGTTCATGAGCTGCTGTATGCCACTGACTCCTCTAGAGGCACATAGTCTAAAAGATAGACAACTGATTTCAGACAGATTTCCCAGAGTCTGCAGAAAGGTCATGTACCAACCTGCACCAGGGAAACCCTACACAAAACCAAAAGTCATCATTAGCAACACACAACTGAATGCTATTACAGACTTCTGCTATCTTGGTAGTACATTGTCAAATGATGTTACTATAGACAAGGAGCTGACAAGTCACATCAACAAAGCCACTTCATCATTTGGCAGACTGTCAGGCAGATTCAGCAGCAAAATAATATTAAGCTTCAAAAGCAGTCACGCTCTCCAACTTGTTGTATGGTTGTGAGACCTGGACCTGTTACAGGCATCACATTAAGCTTCTAGGTAAGTGCCATTTATGACATCTGTGTGCCATACTCTTCATCAAATGGCAGGATATAGTTACCAATAATGAGATTCTGGAATGTAGCCACTCCATGGGGATTGAAGCCATGATTATTGCATTATAGTCACATGAGGCTGTTCATGTGTTGTGGATGGACAACACCAGAATGCAATAGCAGTTGCTGTATGGCAAACTGAATGAGGGGAACCACTTATGAGGCAGCCAGAAGAAACACTTCGAGGCCACATTGAAGCATAACTTGAAACAGTTGTAACATTGATGTTGACACATGGGAGTTGTCAGCAATGGATAGATCATGTTGGCAAGCAGTAATCACTGATGGGTTTACCCAGCTCGAGATTAATCACCGTAAGGATTTTGAGGCACAGAGGCTGAGTCATAAGCAGCGGCGGACTCAGCAGGCACCCTTCCTCCGCACTGAGCTACTATGCACTTCATGCAGAAAGGACTGCCACACATATATTCATCTTTTTAGCCACAACTATACTCAGAAGATGTAAAACCATTCTAAAGGTCACGTTCAGTCACTAAGGACAACAATAATATTTCCATGGACAGCCTTGATTCATATCCTTCTACTCTGGTCAAGAAAACTCTTTGGTCATTAATATGGCAACAAAATAATTTTCATTACCCACTCCTAGGAATTGCTTAGTATGAGTTATAAATTACATATGTCTTATTCCAATGGGAGTCATTACTATATGAATTCCTAGTTTCCATTCCTTTCAGGCACCCATCACAGAAGAGCTCCAATTGCTATTGTTATTACATAGCTCTTGTGTTCTGCTGGAGCCATTTAACTGCAAGGTTAATGGTCTGTCTGACATAGTATACAGTATGGGTAGGTGCTCTTGGCCTCTCAAACTCTACATGACTTAGAGGTGAATTAGTTGATACTTGGCAAACACTTAAGATGAAAGCCATTAATAACACAAATGCCCATTACATCCTCCACTCCACAGACTTTTTACATTTGGGGCCAGGTCCTCAGGTGGGGTAAATTGCCTTAGCGCTGTTGAAGTCAACAGAACTCCACTGATTTACACCAGCGGAGAATATGGCCCATAAAATTTGGTATGAGAGTAAATAAGTTCTCAGTGCTGAATCCGACTTTGCTTTGTCTGGGCTTGAGTCGGCTTAAAATATTTGGCCAAGTTGTACAGGGACTTCAAAGGCCAAGTTCTCCTTTCTATGCCAGACATTCTTAGATATAAAACACAGATAAGATTTCTCATTCCATTAACTTGTCTATTTGAAACAAAAACAAAACTTATGCACTACGCTCACTTGCTTTGGGGACTTGCATGCTGGATTTGGTAGACACAGAACATGAGAGGGTAAAATTCACCTTTTCTGAGTCCTATATGAAAGCACTTTATTCAGGCTACTAATGGAGATGAGAATAACTTCTAAAAGGACAAGTTAATTTTGCCATGATATCTGGATCTTTGTCTTGTCCAGACCCTTCATTTTTTACACTGCTGATGCATTTTAGCAGCAGAATCTTGCTAAGTAGCTCAGGAAGGATCAGCCCTACCGAAGTGTGATCCTGCAGTGGTATATAGCAGACATAAGGACACAAGTCCACCTTGCTGTTGGTGTAGGTGGTGTCATTACCAAAAGGACATGTGGCTTGACATGAGCGCACTATGCTACGCTGATCCTGGGTTAGTGCTTTGTGGATGTTGCAGGCAGATGTCACTCAGAGCACGCCATACAGCACATGGTTGGAAGCATGAAGAGAAACATCAGGACTAGGGCAACATACCTGGGAGCCCTATGCCAGCTTTGCGCACTACCCACTTGAGTTCCCTTCTGTGTATTTTGTGAGAGCCAGAGGACTTGGGCCATCACTTTGCTCTGGGGAATTCTTGATAACTAGAAAATGTGCTTTCTGTTAAAAATACAGGCAAAAGCCCTGGCCCTGCTTTTCTAATTACATTTCTACTCTTTGTCCATGTCCAAAACCATCCATCTCTGCTCTTTGTGAATTCTGAGTAAAATGTTCACATTGCCGGCCATGAGTTTTTCTCGACACTGGTTGATTTTTGAACAATTGGCTGAACAAACATGCCTTTACTGGGTGGGAACAGTAATGCAGTCATGAGATGGGATAGAGTTTATATGGTACCTTCCTTCAGAAATGATTGCCCCAAGCAACGATTTGTCAGAAACACTTATTTTAATGTTTCTGTAAAGACAAGTTGTATCATGCCACAACTGCCCGTGGATAATGTTTCCTAACCAAAAAACAAAAACCCAACTGGTGTTCACTCCCAGGTCTCAGCCTTCATTAAAGCACTGTGTATAAGCCACTAAAAGGACAGACTGAAGCATGTCCTCTGTGTGACTGATGTCTCATTCCAAGGTGAGTCCTGACTATCTGAATTCTACCTCCCAGTCCTTTGACACCCATTATCTGGGAGGTCGGGATTGCTCAGCTCATGTTTTCTGTTGCAACCATGGATTTGTTTCTTGAAAACACAGATATCAATCTTTATTTAGAACATTCTCAGCAGAGCCGTTGGCAGTAGGAGTGTCCCAGTTGTACGGGTCACAGCTATGCACTCTGAAATGTATTTCTTTCTGCCTGCAGAATTCATTACACTGAGCTGCATATTTATAAAATAAACTATATGTTGGTTGGCATGCGTTTCAGTGGGCACAGATATGGGGCGAGACTGTGACTCTCCCTGTGCACTCACACGTGGGAGCAAAGGAGCATGAGGTGCCCCTTTACTTCCTTGCTGGCCTCCCTGCATTGGCTGTGCTCATCACAGGTTACAGCACTTCAGAGAAAACACCACTGCTCTTCTTTCCATGAGGATGGACTGGGAATGGGCAGACAAAGGAGTGGGTGGTATCTTCACTCTACCCTCACCTACATGCTGGCCAGCACAGCTGAGCATATGCAGAGGGAGAAGTAATGTGCACCAGAGAAAAGACTGGCACAGATTATACCCTCTCTGGAGCAAGGGGGGAATCATGGATAAGACTGTGGTGCTGCCCCTTACTCGGGGCACAACTGAACCCTTCATGTATTGTCAAAGTTACTGTTGCATACATTAAGTTGCAATCGCCATTCATTTCCCCATATACAATATGTATCTTACCCTATTTGAAACAATTTTCACATTGCTGATGTGACCATTTCAAACATTCGGAACAGTAAATTACCTTCATTACAACATATTTAAAGAATCAGAGCATTAGGGTGTCATAATAGGGTGCAAATCAAGTGACTATAATGGGATTTAATGTACTGTTGCTGGAGGCCAAGGTACCTGTACAATGGCATCAGGGTGTGTACTGGAAGATTGAGACATAAGATAAAAGTGGATTGCCACAGTATTTTCATTTTCATGACACAGCCTGGTGATTACAGTAACTATACAAACCAGGATGTATTAAATACAGGATAGGTTACACAAAGAGCTGTTAAACCAAGTATGCACCAAACAGAGGCAGACACAAAAGTAAAAAAAAAAAAAATCCTAATTATATATGGCAAGCAATGTTTGTTTAATAAAATACCATGTTTTGTTTTTCATTTAACGAATGGGGAGCTGCAGCACAAAGAGGTCATGTGACTTGCCCAATGTAAGGCAGAGGCAGGAATAAAATTCAGGTGTCATGAGTCTCTAGTGTAGTGCCCGGTGCACTGGCCCATTTGTGCATTACTCACGTTCATGTGATGGGGCCCTTAAAGCTTGCATGCCTTCTGCCTTTTGCCTCACTTTTACTAACAAATCTGAAGCAGAACAGAAAGCTCACAATGAAGAGAGCTTTAAAATAATCTCAAAAAACTGAGTTACGGTGCCCCAGCAAAATTAAAACTACTCTATCTAGCCGGAGTTACAGCTGAAATGGAAAATACCATAGGTGAGAACTCAAGACACACCTCAGGATTCCACTGTCTTTTGGTATAAGATTGTATTATTAACTAATGCTCCTGTTTCAAAATGCTCATGATCTCCAAGGTGTTTGGGTTTTTTAAAGTCATCTGGAAAGCAATATAGAATGGGAACACTAGCGGTTCATGATCTTCTGCATGTAATTTGTATCTAGTGTGTCTAGTGTGTGCATCAGTGACACACACAGAGTGGTACTGAGGACTAAACAGCCCTTCAGCCTTGATCTTGCAACTTGTATACACTGTGCAGCACTCCAGCACAAAGGTGAGAGGAGGTACACGTGAGCACAAGCAAGGCTAAGCTATCTGCCTAGGCACTGTAAGAGCCTCTTTGCACCTACTCCCTTACTCCCAAGGGTTCAGTTAGAAAAGGGGCAAGGTGTGGTGGAGAAAAAGCTTAAATCAGGACTTGAATTTGATCCGCAGCCTGCGAACAGGGAGAGCAGGAATGCCTCATGATTTGCTCTTTGAGTGGCAAACAGCAGGTTACTCACTGGAATAGAGCTGGGCCGGGATGCTGCTGTTTGCCAAAGAGTGTATCACGATGAAGAAGGAGAATAGTAAAGTTAGAAAGAAGAGCAGCAAAAGGTGTAAACCTGAGCAGTAGATCAATACCAAAGAGCACGAATGCAGGATAATGAAGACAGAAGGAAGCTGACAAGGAACCAGAAAGAAACCAAAGATAGCCAGAGAGCACAAAATGGGCCAGATCCTTGGCTGGGGTAAATGGGCAGAGCTCCACTGAAGCTAGGCATCTGGCCCAATATTTTTACTGAGATGTGGTGTGGGTTTGTTACTGTTTTTAACAGCTTTCTCAATAACAGGGAGAATACTTGAAAGCAGTAATGCGGATGAGAGCCAAGGGTAATAATGGACAGGAAAATCAGTACATTGTTTGCAATGTGATAGGGCCACAAGAGACACTAGTGTAGTTTGGGACTGCATACAGAAACACATCGTGTCTGAGTAAGGAGGGGACAGTCCTTCAGATGGCATTATGTGCATTTGTGGTCATCTGAAAAGCCAGCTGATAAATGGAAAGCAACAAAAATGGTCAGCAAGCTGGAGAGACTGATTTCTGAGGAGAGGTGAAAAGAGAGAAATAGGTTTTAAAAAGCTTGACTATCTGACAATTAAAAGGGGTTATAATGATCATCTAATATTTGAAGGGTATAAGCACAGAAGCTGGAGAGGAATTTTTATGCATAGTGCAAAAGGAATAACTCAGGGAAATGCCATGAAATTAAAAATAAAATTTAGTCATCAAGAAAACCTTCCTGAAAGTGAGATGTATTAATCAGTGGCTAGCCTCCCAAGGGAAGTGATGGATGGCCCATGTAACAGGCTAACATTGTTTGCCTGAAATACCTCTCCCAGGTCTTGTCTACACTACACTTTTCCCTAAAATTTCCCACAATTGCTACCACCGTTCAGTGTCCGCTGGTAACAAAGTGAGGGCGCTAGCACAGACGGGACTCAGGTGGCTGCTGGCATTTTAACCATTGGGTCTTCTAAATTTGCTTGGAACAGTGCTGGACAACAAGGCGACTTTTGACTTGTTTCCAAGAGCATTTGCACTATCGCTACCACTGATAGAACTACCCAAGCAGTAGCAAATCTTAGGGGGAAAGGGTGGTGTGGACACAGCTCTTCTTAGCAGGTGTTGGTCCCACTAGGAAAGTGTTAATTGGGTTCTGTGGATTCACTGAGGCAGGGGTTCACACTACCCCACCTGGCCATAGGGAAAGTTGAAGTGGCTTTGTAGAGAGAAAGGATATAGACTGTGATCTGAGCAGTCTGGAGGGAGAAATCCAAACAGCAACCAAGCCTGGGTTCAAACTGAATTTTATGTTACTGTGTTTATTTCTGTACTAATAAAACCAAACCCCATTGAAGGGATGAGTTGGACTGTACCTCATGTGTGTCCTGTGTTTGAGGGTAGGTTGGAAAGACACCTGTTCACACTCCATTGCTTGGAACTTTTAAATGTAGACTGAACAAAAACATGCACAAATATATATTTCATGGAATGATCCTGCATAAGTGGGCAACAGTGGAGACAGGTGACATCTGATAGTGAGTAGGCAAAACTGACACACACTGTTATTCAAGCCAATGTTCAAGAGTGAGTAGAAAGTAGCTGGTATATGAATCAAAACGGTACACAAACCTCACCTGCCTACCCTGAAGAATATCCAAAGGGGGACTCAATGAACTAACAGGTTTTTTCCTTCTCTACTTTATTTGAATCCATATATTTCAGAATGGAGGGGACAGTCAAGAGATCTCCAGCCAATTCAGAACAATGACTACAGTTGAATTCTAACATATATACTATGCATATGCATCAACACAGCTTTGACTGGATTTTTTTTCATTGCTGAGTATCATTTTCTTTTGGCCGTAGCACTTGGCTATTTGTACCCTGCTCCTTCATAATCTTGCAGGAGTTTTCAAACCTAGCAATTTGAGTTATATGCCTTTTAGACTATTTGCATTCTGCAATTCTACTATTTCCAAATAAAGTAGCATCCCGTTTTATCAACACAAGCCTGTTTTACTGCTAACATTATTTGATGACTTGTTTATCCAAGAACACAAACGTCAACCAAAGGCACCAGTTTTCCACATCTTCCACTCAAAAAACATAAACCAAAACTATGTGTTAGTGAGTGTGATTGCTTTGAGAAGACATAGCTATGCAAGTAAGAATGTGCAATTATTAGCACTACTATAAACCCTAAACGTATGGGCTATCCAATGCTATGAAAAGGAAAACCTGATTATTCTGTACATTGCTGCCCAATAATTATTTCTGACTTTCTGGTTAAGTCAATATAAAACTAGAATCCTGCAGTACAAATGTGGATGTTACAGAAATATTTGTACATTTTAATGAAACATTTTGTTGTTTCTCCTGGCTTGGGATTACTAAACTCAGAATGTCCTCAGTTCTCTGGCAGATTTCTGACTTGTTAACACACTGCAAACATGCCCCAAATTTGCTCTCCAGATAAGTAGTTTAGCAGATTGTTTAGCGTTTTTGGTGAGGCAGTAGACGTGTACAAGCGAATGACCTCATTCAGGCATAGCATGCTCAACATTTCCCTTTCACATCCATAGCGCAGAAGGAGCAGCAAGGTGTGGAAAGATCAGAGAAACAGACACAGGAAGTCATTAAATAGTAAATTGCAAGGATCCTTGGAAAACCTTTGTGGTAATAAACCATAGAAGCGTGGCTACAAAATATGGGCTAAATCCATCTCACCTAAATCATGAGATTAGTCCCATTAAAGTCAGATTTCAGTGAGACAACATGCATGAGTAGGGCAGACCAGGATTTGACCCAGTTGTTGAACAGAGTAGAAAACCACAGCTAGTGAGTCAAAGAATGTGCTTGCAACTTGAGAGAGGAGCCAGAGCATCCATGTTTATTTAATGTACATAGCACCTATGGCTATGGCAGCTTCAATTTTAATTACATTTTAATTCCACATAAAGTAAATAACCCTCAAATGATAGCACTCATCCTGGCACTCTTCTAACCATCACCTACCTGCCTCGGGACCCTGAGGCTAATCCCAAAGAACCCAACATTATTTACCAAAGAAACATAAAATAAGCACTGAGGCAGTCATAGCTAAATAAAAACATACAGCAAATGCTGAAAGAATCATCAAACCTCTGGCAACCTGAGCTGAAGAACACACCCCTGCACCACCAGCAGATAGCCCCCAGTATGGGTGAAAGTCCACTGCCATGCTTACATTATGCACCACTGAGGGACGTATAGCTGCCAACCACAGGTACTGCTGCTTGTGATATTTCCCATCATAATTTATTGTTTGTTTCCAGGAGAATCATGCATAGTACTTCGGCTTTGCCTGACCCTTCTCACCCATAGACAGCACCCCCTGTTAATGTTGTTGGCAAATCAACTGTACAATAACATTTTTTATTTTAATTAATGGGCCATATTCCAACTGGGAAATTTTGACTAGTGCTCAGGATTTGTGGTATATTAAACTATTACACTTTTCTTCACTCAACAGGATCTGCACTACAAGCTAGGGGTGTGCTTCCCCGGCTCGCAGACATATTCTGACATTAGCGCTCATCTAGCTAGCCTGAGTATAAATAGCAGTGTAGATGAGGCACGACTTAGCCATGTCAAATCCATACTCACCGATTTCCGGCAGGTACTTACTCAGCACAGTTAAGCAGTGCCTGCACTGCCACTACGCATGCTACTGCAATTATACTGCTAGTTATACTCATGCTACCTCAGTGCGAGCTAGCCTGAGTATATGTACAAAAGCAGGGGAATTACACCTCTAGCTTGTAGCGTAGATGTAGCCTTAGTTTCTTTTCTTATATTTCATAGTCTGCAGCCATCTAACTTGAACAGCATCTATCCATCCCAGCCATTCCACTTACACAGCATATGTCCATCACAGTTTGTTATCCAGCTTCCATCACTATAGTGTCTGAGCACCCTGCCATCTTTAAAGTATTCACCCTCACAGGAAAGTATGATTATCCCCATTTTACAGATGTGGAACTGAAGCTCAGGTCACACATGAAACTGTGGAGGAACAGAGAGTTGTACCCCCACCTCCTAAGTCCAAGGCTAGTACCCTAGCCACTGGATCGTCCTCCTTCTTGTGGGTCAAATCCAAGTCCCAGTGAAGTCACTGGGAGTTTTACACCACTGAGCTATCATGCCAGGTTGATAGTAACTATGCTGATACTACCTATGTACTGCAGTTCAGTATACACAATAAAAGAACATAAATAGACAAATGTGGGTTATGAAACATGTTGGAAACTTTTCCCAAATTTTTACTGAAAGAAGAAAAATAACAACCTAAAAATACCTCAGCCCAACCCGTTGGCTACTACCCAAGCTCTCCATGTGCTCACGGGGAACTGGATTCCCATTGCTAGTATTTAACAGCAAACTCTCCCACCCCCACACTTGATAGATGACTTAAGTGTTGAACTGGTGGACCACCAAAATAGTAATTTAGGAGGCCCCCAGAGGATTCGTTCTTTCTCCCTTTCTCATCTCCGAATTCAGAGACTAAACTGAAAGCTGCTACAAATAGCCAGACACTCCTTAATTCTCATCCCAACTCAGCCACTGATTTGAATCCTAGCCTTAGGCAGATATTTAACCTCTCTGAGTCAAATGCAGCCTCCATAAATAAATGTAGTTTCCATAGACATCTCTAGTTCAAATCCAACAGTGCCACAAATAGTGATATAAGTTACACATTGAGGGCAAGCTGGTCAGAAAAAGGGTGTAAATGGTAAAGTGGAGTCACCAGCCTTTGCATTCAGTGATCAGGCACAATTAGTGTAACTTAGGCCTGGTCTACACTTAAAATTTAGATCGATATAGTTATGTTGCACAGAGGTGTGAAATATTCACACGCCTGACCACCATAGCTATGCTGACCTAACCCTGAGGGTAGATGCAACTGGAAAGCTTCTGTCAGACTAGTTACTGCTGCCTGGGGAGGTAGATTATCTACAGTGATGGAAAAACCCTTCCCATCATTGTAGGAAGTGACTACACTATGGTGATACATCAACCTAGCTACAGCATTTGAGCTGTGCC
Source organism: Mauremys reevesii (assembly GCF_016161935.1). Classification (NCBI taxonomy): domain Eukaryota; kingdom Metazoa; phylum Chordata; order Testudines; family Geoemydidae; genus Mauremys; species Mauremys reevesii. The sequence goes on from NC_052623.1 coordinate 313,854,519, forward strand.
GCTGTACAGCCCAGAGTGAAGACGTGGCCTTACACTCAGAATGGCAGAAGGGAAGTTAGTGTAGCAGGAAAAGCACCTGACAGGATAAGAGTGTCAGAAAAAAGAAAGACCCAACCCCTTCACACACAGAAATAGAATGTGATTCTCCTCTTCTCTTACATTAATACAATCAGAAAGCATTGGATCAATGGAGTTAAACTGGTGTAAAACAGGTGTACATGCTTTTTCCTATATCCCAACTAAGTAGCTTTTCTTGCTACTGCTGCAGCAAGTAAGTCACATTTGTTTATATGAAGCAGCAAAGAATCCTGTGGCACCTTATAGACTAACAGACGTTTTGCAGCATGAGCTTTCTGGGGTGACTTCACACTTTTTGCATCACATCCTTGAAGAAGGAAGAAAGATTCACCCACGCAAGCTGCAGCTAAAAAATTCTTAGTCTATAATATGCCAGGATTCTTCTTGCTGCTTTTCTAGACTAAACTAACTAACCACCCTCTGATATTTGTTTATATGGATGTGGCTGAACCAAAACAATAGATCTTGGATTGCAGCTCAACTCTGTCTGCATATATAATGTGCCAAATCTGAACACCAAATCTAACCACCCTGAATACTGGGCAAGTTTAGATTCAGATCCAGAACTTGACTCTCCAAATTCAGGAGTGCTCAATTCCGGAGTTTTTTCCCCTTTTTGTCTTAACATGTCTTGTATATCCATTGAATGCCATGTGGGTGAAAGCTGCACTATTTTACACCCATTTACAATTGTTTCCTTTACTTCAGCTTACACCAAATTTGTAATTACACCATCAATCACATCAACTCTGAGATTCTGTGTCTCAGTATTCCATCTGTAAAAGGGAAAAAATTAAACTTACCCAGCTACACAAAGTGGGAGTATGAGGTGAAAAGCTGGCCCCAGTGAAATGAATGGGAGGAGCCAGGATTTCACCTCTAGGGCATATCTGGTGCAATTCCAATAAAGGCAGTGGAGTTACACATAGAATCAATATGGCCCATTGTTTATTAAATTGTTTGAAAATATAAAGTGCTTTGCAAGAAGTAAGTGTTATTATTTTAGATGTAAGATAAAAGGGGTTTTGTTTGTTTGTTTTTCTTTTTAAATAATAGAAGGAAAACACTGAAAACTTTACCGAAACAGATAGATACTCATGTGGACAATAACCAGGGTCCCAATGCAGAGATTGGAGTGGTCTTTCTTCTCAAGATGAAGTTTAATTTAAAACATTGTGCCAGCTGAGATCCAACTGGCATCCTTTTTATGTTCAGGAAAGATAGCTGCTATTTGTATATAAAGTATTACAACAGTCAATGTGATGCTCAAAGATTAAACAGGAACATCCTTTACTTATAGAACAAAGGACAAACTGACTTGCGTTGTTTAAAGTTGGAGTGGAACTGACCTGCCCATTCTTTGCCTCTAATAAATTCCAAAATTTAATCTAAAATAACTTTAATTTTAAAAGGTACAGTAACTAACAGTATATTTACCTATTACACTATTCACAAACCCAAGAATTTAAAAGCAAGGAAAGGATGAATTAAGAATACCATAAATCTTACCTATCTGGCCAGGCACACTCCCTTTTAAGTCCCTTTTACACTGATAGAGTGGCATAAAGCAACTGTAGTGCAAATAGGAATTTGGCCCATCATTCTTATCAAGTACAAATAAATTCATAGTTTTTCATCACAATACAACCTTAGCTCTCACCCATTTAAATGACATATTTTTGTTCTCTTGATCTCAGTGTCTAAATGCTTTCTTTTAAAGGATATTGTTAAATGGAAAATATTTTCAGTTAATGTATCTGTGAAGAGTGGAACTTTCAGTAAATGACATATACCTAGTCAGTGTGATATGTCCCAGAGATAACTACATTTATCTATTGTTCCTAAGATAGGCCACACGTAAGAAAAACAAATGTCTCTGTGACAAGCAATACATATGCAAAAGCAGCAAAGAGTCTTGTAGCACCTTATAGACTAACAGACGTTTTGGAGCATGAGCTTTCGTGGGTGAATACCCACTTCATCGGATGCATGTAGTGGAAATTTCCAGGGGCAGGTATATATAAGCAAGCAAGAAGCAGGCTAGAGATAACGAAGTTAGTTTAATCAGGGAGAATGAGGCCCTCTTCTAGCAGCTGAGGTGTGAAAACCAAGAGAGGAGAAACTGGTTTTGTAGTTGGCAAGCCATTCACAGTCTTTGTTTAATCCTGAGCTGATGGTGTCAAATTTGCAGATGAACTGAAGCTCAGCAGTTTCTACACCAGCGACACCATCACAGGACCTAACCAGATCAGTCACACCATCACCGGTTCATTCACCTGCACGTCCACCTATGTTATATACGCCATCGTATGCCAGCAATGCCCCTCTGCTATGTACATCGGCCAAACTGGACAGCCTCTACGGAAAAGGATAAATGGACACAAATCAGATATTAGGAATGGCAACATACAAAAACCTGTAGGAGAACACTTCAACCTCCCTGGCCACACAATAGCAGATCTTAAGGTGGCCATCCTGCAGCAAAAAAACTTCAGGACCAGACTTTAAAGAGAAACTGCTGAGCTTCAGTTCATCTGCAAATTTGACACCATCAGCTCAGAATTAAACAAAGAACTGGAATGGGTTACCTACTGAGATTCTATGATTCTATGATACAAAAACCAGTTTCTCCTCTCTTGGTTTTCACAACTCAGCTGCTAGAAGAGGGCCTCATCCTCCCTGATTGAACTAACCTCGTTATCTCTAGCCTGCTTCTTGCTTGCTTATATATACCTGCCCCTGGAAATTTCCACTACATGCATCCGACGAAGTGGGTATTCACCCACGAAAGCTCATGCTCCAAAACGTCTGTTAGTCTATAAGGTGCCACAAGACTCTTTGCTGCTTTTACAGATCCAGACTAACACGGCTACCCCTCTGATACAATACAGATGCAGCGGGCCCCCAAAGTAAGCCTTAGCAGTCCTGAATTTCTTGATACACGCCTTGCCCAGTTTCTGTAATAAAAGGAAGCAACATCAGCCTAGACATTAGGTCAGTAGGACTCCAGGAGAATCTAGCCACCGGAAGATTTCCTAGTGTAGCTCTGAAGAGTTGAGAAAAGGACATCTGAGCCTTTATGAGCTTGATTAAATAAAGGCGAGTGTGCTGCATTCCTAACAGAGGGACTTATAAAGAGAGGAAATTCTCCAGGGAGGGTAAACTAAAGAAACCTGTTCCCATTTCCCTCAGGAAGCTTAGGGAGTCTAGTTGTGTAGACTTGAGTATTAAGCCCTGGTTTGTTTATCTGTTGTCTATGCTTTAGTTTGTTTAAGCAGCCAGCCCAGAAGCACTGCACAGGGCTTCTGAGTCTTACTGCCTTTTGTTTTTTATATTGTCTAAAGCCAATAAATGAGGCCAGTCTGAGAATGGAGTTTTCTTTTGTTTAAGCACAAGAGCCTCCAGTGGTTTGTGACGGGGCTTGGGAACAGGGGCTTGGACATAGTGCGCATTAGAGGATTTTATTAAGAAACTTAGGGGAAAAGGACACCTTTTGCAAACACTGTTTTATTCTTGATTGACTTAGTTTTTTGTTTTATCTATTGTCACTGGTAATACAAGAGAAGGGATAAGCTAAGCTAAGAGTGGGAAGAAATATATTAGTAGATCATCAGCAAACATACAAGTCATCTTTGATTTTTACAGGACAAAATCTTAAACAGATCTTATTCATCATCAGAACATCTACATGCAACAAGTTTAGTGAACCACGGTACATACTCGAGATATCACTAAACAACAGCTAATCTGGGCCACATCATTTTTTCTTGATACAAATGACAACATTATTGCAGCAATATAAGCAAAGGTGTTCCCCCCCTACTTCTGAATACAGAGCTCTGCCCCTCTCCAAAAGTCTGTTTACTGGAACTAGTAGATGCTTCTCCCATGCTGCCTCTCAAGCTGGGGAGGACAGCCCCATAAATATAAGCAAAGGTGCCTCCTCCTTATCCTTCTTACAACTTAATCCCTCCTTAAAACTCTCTTTTGCTATGATTCTGAAAAAAAACTAGTGCGCTGAGACCAGGGGCGGCTCTACCGTTTTGGCCGCCCCAAGCAGTCATGCGCGGCAGGCGCCCCGGAGCCACGGGAGCAGCGGACCTCCCGCGGGCATGACTGCAGAGGGACCGCTGGTCCCGCGTGGCTCGGCTGGGCCCTCGCGGAGGGTTCGCGGATCCGGCAGCTCTGCTTGAGTCATGCCTGCGGGAGGTCCAGCCGAGCCGCGGGACGAGCGCCCCCTCCGCAGTCATGCCTGCGGCAGGTCCGGTCTTCCCGGGGCTCCGGTGGACCTCCCGCAGGCATGACTGCGGCAGGTCCTCCGGCCCAGCCTGCCGCCCCCCCCCGCCGCAGGGGACGGGCCGGCGGCGGCAGCCCCAGCCTTTTGCCGCCCCCTAGATTTCGCCGCCCTAGGCACCAGCTTGTTTTGCTGGTGCCTAGAGCCGCCCCTGGCTGAGACCACTGATATTATCATGCTGACCAATATTGCCTCATTCTTTCCTTATATGTCCCCATCCATCTATCTATATCCATCTATTTTTCTTGGCTTGTAGCTAGACTAAAAGCTGTTTAGGGGCAGGGAGGGTCTTTGTTTTGTGTTTGTACAGCACCTATCTGAGAGGCATAAGGCGTGGGCCTCCCAAGTCAAAGATCAGGACAGGAGAGAAAGCAAGTTTCTATTTAGACTCTGCCATCAACAACCACTTTGTTCAATCATGTTCAAATTCTTTCCAAAATGACTGCCATGATTACTCAGAATGGCATTGTCAACTGGACACTTGGCCATTATATCTGAAAACATTCCCTGGCTTTCATTCATTTGTATGTTGGCTTTTGATGTCAAATATTATTCTCTTAGAAGCAAAACGAACAAACACCAGGGAGGGAACTGAGTTATTTAAGTAAAAGGACAATGTGGGCACAAGAACAAATGGGAATAAACTGGCCATGAATAAATTTAGACTGGAAATCAGAAGATATCTAACAATCATAGCAGTTAGGTTCAGGAACAGGCCTTCAACAGGTGTAGTGGAGGCAAGAAACTTAACTGATTTTAAAATGGAGCTTGATAAGTTTATGACCAGGATTATATGATGTGGTTGCCTGTGATAGCAGGTATGTGGACTCAAAAGACACAGGAGGTTCCTTCCTATGTTTATATATATATATATACACCACTATGTTTATAGTTGCATCACCACTCTACTGCCTATCATCCGCAAAGAAAGAGAACATAAAAGGAAATGTGGGCGAGCTCTGCATTGTACATATTGCTTCCTCAATAGACATCAGAAGTTTGAAAAAAGCAAAATAAAAGCAATCTGCAATTTGATATTAGTGAAAGGTATTACTGGAATTATGCATATTTCAGAAGCACATGAGTTATTAAACTGTGTTCTAACAATTTTTAAAAATTGATGGAGGTTAACACAAAACTTATTAGAGTTTTTTATTTATTTTATTTTATTGGACTAGATTGTGACTTGTGCTACATGTCTGTACATAGGCTATTGTTCTGGGTAGGTGGGGCTACATACACACTGTTCCTGAGGCAGTGTTGATTGGTGGGGAGGGCTGGGGAAATAGGCAGAGCCTGTGCTTTACTCTCTCCTCTCTCACATGCCAATGAACACACACATATTGCTGACTAGTTCACCTGAGCCAGGCCAGCATGGAGGAATGTTGGTACAGGCCAGCAACAAATCACAATTTCACACACTCAGGCAAGAGGAATCAGGAGGGGGAACTGTTGCCCAGAAGAGAGGCTTGAGTCACAATGTTTTCTCCAAACTCACAATCTAGCACACTGTAAACTTGAATTTTGGGAGCCAGTCCTATATGGTAATTGATCAACAGCTAAATCAATGTATTGACCAATATATACAGGAAAATCATCAACATACAGCATTTACTGCCATTATCTGAGGCTGAGGAACAGCAATCAAAATGATTTGCTTTACCTGTGAAGTTTCCATTAAATAACTTAGTATGTCATACTATTCCATTATTATGTTCCATTCATGATTTCCTTTAAGGCCAGAAATGTACACAAGGTAATATTTGACCCACCACAGAAATGAAAAACAAAAAGCTTTGTACATGGATTGGAAATAAGGGAATAAAGTGGAGGTTTTCTGCTCACCTAACCATACAACTAACATCAAACTAAAATCATTGTTTTAGGCAACATCTTATCCAAACCTGATAGGGCTATGAATGTCGGAACTTTTCAAGGCTTGAAGCTATTCTAATTTGATGCAGCACTGTGAATGCAAGAAAATGATCACTGGGAGTTTCCTTTTTAAATTTAATAGGCATGAGTAGTATCTGAATTATAATCCTCAAAGTCTCTTTTTGGAGAGTGAGAAGTGATAATCGTTATTGTATTGCTGCAGAAATCAACTAGTGTAAATATATGGGTATTCATAAATCAGTGGTTTCAAACAGCTACCAAAGTCTTTCAGAAATTATTCCTTTACTTTGCTATAGTTAAATTCACACTCAGACCATTTTTTAATATAATACAGTAGCAGGAATGAGTTATGCAAAATGGAAAATAAAGCATGAGAATAAGATGTTGGGGATTTTCAATGAAAGATAATTAAATCACCTCTCATTTACTTTGTATTAGATGCTAGGCTATGGGTAGTTTTAGGGCGTAAGAGGAAAGAAAACAGTATGTTCCATAAAAGACCCATAAGATTGGACACAATTTGGCTGGATAGTATAAATGCCCCCTTTCTTAATCCCTAGGCCAGGATTTTTAATTTCTGTTTACCTTCCAGCTGGAGAGGATCACCTCATGAAATTAATAGGTGGCGAGTTTAAAACAAACAAAATGAAGTACTTCTTCACACAGCACACAGCCAACCTGTGGAACTCGCTGCCAGGGGATGTTGTGAGCAGGGGCGGCTCCAGGCCCCAGCACGCCAAGCGCGTGCAGGCAAGCTGCAGGGGGCGCTCTGCCGGCGCCGCAAGGGTGGCAGGCAGGCTGCCCTTGGCAGCTTGCCTGCGGAGGGTCCGCTGGTCCCGCGGCTTCGTAGGACCTCCTGCAGGCGTGCTTGGGGCAGCAAAATTCCTAGAGCCGCCCCTGGTTGTGAGGGCCAAAACTATAACTGGGTTCAAAAAAGAATTGGATAAATTAATGGAGGATAGGTCTATCAATGGCTATTAGTGACGACAGTCAGGAGGAATGCATCCCCATGGTCTAGGGGGGTCCCAAAACCGCTGACTTGTCAGATGCTGTGACTGGAAGGAAGATGGTGTATCACTCAATAACTGCCCTGTTCTTCTGGCATCAGCCTCTGTCAGAAGAGAGGATACTGGCTAGATGGCTCATTGGTCTGAGCCAGGCTGGCAATTCATTTTGTGTTCATAAATGCTGAGGCTCTAAAACGCCTGATCACATGGGGATGTGCATTGTATCGGTGGCATGATCATCTCCCCGCTTTATGTGGCAAATGCAGAGGATGGGCACATAAGGGGACGGCCCCTGGACTGAAGCGCAGCAGACTCCTGCTGCACCAAAACTCTGTCCCGTGCAGATAGCGCGGGATCCCACCCCGCCGCAACCCGGCCCGCTGGTTTCGCCTTCCGCTGCTGCAGGCCCCGCAGCCCCGGGTCCTCCCGCTCGCTGCACCCCCGCTCCCTTTCTTCTCCCCCGGCCTCGGCGGGGCTCGCTGCGGGGCGGAGCCCGGGGGCAGCTCCTGGCGGGCGCGGCGCTCTCCGGGGCGGGGCTCCGGGCCAGCCGGGCTCCACCCAAGGCCAGGCTGCGCGGAGCCCAGCCAGCGGCAGCCACCAGCGGGCAGGGGGGCCCGGAGGCAGCGCACCAGCGGAGCCGCCATGGGGCTGGAGAAGGAGACGGGAGACACGAAGATCTTCATGGCCGAGGACAGCTTCGGGCGCCCCGGCGGCCCCGCGCTAGCCGGCCCGGAGAGCGGCCCCGGCAGAGACCCGCATGGGCTGAACACCCACCTGAAGGTGAGGCGGGGTTAGGGCCGCATTGGCGGCCACCTGCGCGCCGCTCCCTGCTCGCCTCCTGGCTCCTTGCAAAGCCGGGGGCTGCGTTCCCCCTTAGCCCCCGCGGCCGGCTGGCCTCGGGCCCCTCCCTCTCTCCCCGGGAGCCCGGGCCGCGCTGCGCGCCTGAGAACGTGGTTTAACATACGCGCTGTTGTTTGAAACGGGGCAGCACAAAAATCGCGGAGTCTCTCTGCCCGATCCCCCGTGAGCCCGGCCTGCCCGCCCCGCTCAGGCTGAGCTGAATTGTTACAATCCGAGCTTCCCCGGGGCGGCCTCTAGCCAAGTCACTCTGCGCTGGGGACAGGGGTATTTAACAAAGCCGGGTGCAACCTGCTCCGTTTCTTTCCCATCAGCAGCAACAACTCCAGTATAGTTCCCTCTTCATCCCCAGCCTTGTAGCACTGCAATTGCCGTTGGAGACAGAAGCTGATTTAGCTGGGGGTGGGGGTGTTTTTTCTGTCATTCCAGCTAGGGTTTGAGGATGTCCTAGCAGAGCCTGCATCATTTCACTCCTTTGACAAAGTTTGGATATGCAGCCACGCTCTCTTTGAGCTCAGCAAATACGCGCTGTACAAGCTCCTGACTCTCTTCCTTGCTATCCCACTGGCTCTGGTTGCAGGAATTGTCTTTGCAGTACTCAGCGGTCTGCACATCTGGTGAGTAAATTTATTGCCTTCCACTTCACTTATCTTCCTCCTGAAACATTAATATCCATATACAGTAAAGAAGTGCCTCTATAAATTCAGTCTCTGTGCACAAGAGAGAATGAACAATTCTTAGGATGTTGCCATAGATCCTAACTAGCGATAGTCACTTCTACAGCTAGTAAATTTAGGCTGATTTGAGTATTTACTGTGTTTTAAAAGTGACAATAATGAGCTTTCAGTGCCTGGGGGCCCCATCTGTAAATTTTTTCTACCCTGGGTCTGTCTTGTTTATTTAGTTTGCAAGCTCCTTGGGACAGGGACTGTTTCTTTGGATTTGTGCAGCACTTAGCACAATGGGGCCCTGATCTTGGTTAGGGCCTCTAGATGCTACTGTGATATAAATAATAATGGTGATGATGATTGGACTATGCAGATTCCTTAATCACGTGTATTTAATATAAGGGCTTGGCAGAGGTATTCTGCCAGCTGGGTAGGAGGGCCATGTTTCCCTACCTCCCATTGCAACTTTTTCTCATCAGTTTGGTACCCAGTCCCCTATTCAGTCTTACTCCATTGAGCTAGCTACTCCTCCTTTCCCATGCCACCATTGCTGAAAATAATAACCGTAGGGTACATCTTATCTTTGCTATTGCCACTAAAGCTGCTGCCTCTGCCTTTGAACATGAGGCATGTTCATAACAATGTGCAATGCAGTGTACCCTGGGCACCTCCAGGAAAGGGACCCCCTGCTGAGCTCAGGTAGTCTGATCCTGGCCATATGCCCAGTTCCACATGTGGACACAGTAGCTCTAGAAGCTCACAGGGAAGCTGATGTTCTTTGTTATATTTTTGGCAATGGTTTGGAGAATCTTCAGAACAGAGAGATGGATGGAAGGAAAAAAGAATGGGGGCTGGAGGTGAAAGGGCTACATAAGGGAAAGTTGGGAATCCATCTGGCTGCCAAGGTAGGTGAAAGGAGTAGGATGACCAAGTGCCCAGTACCATGCCCACAAACCAAGATTTTCTTTACATACTAGTTTTAGACAAAGATTTCCATTGTCAGAACGTGCTTTCAGGCATGGATAGCTGGAGTTTAACAGTCAGACCTTTCGAGCTCTTTAAACATCTAAAGATGTTGTAGTCCAATAAGCCCCAATTCATTAATACTGTTCTAGGTTTCTGTGCCACAGAAGCACCTCTTGTATAGACTTCCATGCAATGGAATGCAGACATGAGTTTTACTGAATTAGGTCTCTGAAAATCAGTTACAGCGTCAAATCCAACTCATGTGAATGATCCCCGCTGACTTTAACAGGAGCTGGGTGGCTCAGCACTTCTGAGATAGAGGTGTATAACCATAGGCACCCAATTTTGAAGATTTTGGCCTCAGTCTCTCTATGGGCCTAATTATTTCCTCCACTAAAAAGTACAGAGGAGAACTTTCATTCTGATCTCCTGTTATACCCTGGGTGGGGTGTAGAAGAGTTAGCTGTCTCTGGCTCCATCCCTGCCCTAGCCAGAATCATAGAATATTAGGGTTGGAAGAGATCTCAGGAGGTCATCTAGTCCAACCCCCTGCTCAAAGCAGGACCAACACCACTAAATCATTCCAGCCAAGGCTTTGTCAAGCTGGGTCTTTAAAACCTCAAAGGGAGATTCCACCACCTCCCTAGGGAACCCATTCCAGTGCTTCACCACCCTCCTGGTGAAATAGTGTTTCCTAATATCCAACCTAAACCTCACCCTCTGCAACTTGAGACCATTGCTTCTTGTTCTATCATCTGCCACCACTGAGAACAGCCTAGCTCCATCCTCTTTGGAATCCCCCTTCAGGTAGTTGAAGGCTGCTATCAAATCCCCCCTCACTCTTCTCTTCTGCAGACTAAATAAGCCCAGTTCCCTCAGCCTCTCCTCATAAGTCATGTGCCCCAGCCCCTAATCATTTTCGTTGCCCTCCGCTGGACTCTCTCCAATTTGTCCACATCCCTTCTGTAGTGGGGGGACCAAAACTGGACACAGTACTCCAGGTGTGGCCTCACCAGTGCCAAATAGAGGGGAATAATCACTTCCCTCGATCTTCTGGTAATGCTCCTACTAATACAGCCCAATATGCCATTGGCCTTCTTGGCAACAAGGGCACACTGCTGACTCATATCCAGCTTCTCGTCCACTGTAATCCTTAGGTCCTTTTCTGCAGAACTGCTGCTTAGCCAGTCAGTCCCCAGTCTGTACAGTGCATGGGATTTGTCTGTCCTAAGTGCAGGCTCTGCACTTGTCCTTGTTGAACCTCATCAGATTTATTTTGACCCAATCCTCCAATTTATCTAGGTCACTCAATTTGTCTAGGCCAGGATCCAGTTCTAGTGGGAGACAAAGACCAGCTAAATCCAGTTTCCCACACCAGCTTCAATCCAAAGTTAGTGAAGCTTGAGTCTCTGTAAACTTCTGTGCAGCACTGTCTGCCCATTCCACGTTCCCTGGGAGCATGGATTTGAACAGAGCTGTGTTTCTAGGATCTGTGATAGGGCAGGGGACTCCAGAGCTGGCATGGAGTTGAGGCATTGAGTTTCCAAACATATAGTACTGGCTTCTTTTGGAATCCCACTGGGCTTATGGACATACCTGCTGCTTGTTTTGTGGGTGGGAGGAGGGGAATTCCATTCAAATCTTCCCTGGAACGATTCCAGGAAAACTCCTTTAACAGATGGTGAGTTCTCCCTCCCATGTAACTGGCTGCAGGAGGGGCTATCAGAGCCTCTATGCCTCAGTTTCTTCATCCATCAAACTGAGCCAGTTATACTGAGGGGTCTTTTATGAGGCTAAATTCCATGCTGTTTGTAAAACACTTTGAAGTCCTCAGATAAAGTGCTATAGACATGTAAAGTACTACTGTTGTAACTATATTGGCACGCTAAAAATCCACTTAGGCCTGGCCTGACCTGACATTGCTCACTCACCTAGAACTCCCTAAGATTTCAGCAGCAGTTGTGCACCCCAGATCTGAGAGCAGATTTTAGTTCTCGGTAGCTGGGATAACTTTAAAAAAAGACGCAGATATTATACATCATGTAATGGCAGTGGGGAAGGAGAAAGAAAAGTAAATGAGAAAAATACCAACAATGTGGTTTGATTTACACTTACTTTTTAATAGGGAAAAAAATGAAACACATTCTGGACCCTCCCTCATACTAGGTGCTTTAAGCCGGTCTCCATAGTTACACTATCTGGTAAGAATGAGACAGTATGAAACTGTGCCAATGCCAGCCAGCAGTTTAGTGACCTGTATATGAGCTCCTTGGAGCAAAGTTACTTCTCTGCATTCCTTTGCCTGTAGTGATTTATTTCTCTCATGCTACAGACTATAAGTTGTGGAAAACTTGTCACACCAACTCTTAGACGCTCCCTGTGAATATCCTGAGTAAACTTTAAAAAATATCCTTAAACTGGAGTTTGAATTTTCTGTTGAAGTGGTTTGTTTTATGGCGAGGTTGTGCTGTGTCAATACCAGCGGTCCAAGTGATGCACTCAAAATTCTGACCCTTATTATAGATCAGGAATGAAATATTGCCCCGAGTTACATATGTGCAACCACTTTGAAGTGTAAGTCGTGTAACTCATGGCTGAATTTGGCCCTACACTTTTTTCTAAAAATGTCCTGGTGATTGTTCATTAAGGTCCTAACCCTGAGAAAAGCTGAGGACTTGCAACTCCCTTTGGGGAACCCTCCATGCTAGTGTAGCATGCACAGATGTCCTCTCCTAAGTTGCAAAGCAAAATTCCCCTCTGCCCATGTAGAGATTTCCAAGATCCAGCAAGCTTCATACCTTGACCTCATTTGGAGCTGGAGGTGCTTGGCATTATTCTGTATCGTGGCCTGAATTTCCATCCGTCACTTGCTACGGTGCACAGTCAATGACCAAGATGCAAAGAAGTGGACATCTGTCACCTTTCACCTTTCTCTTTTATGGCTTATAGCTGTGGTACTCAACCTTGATGACCACAAAATCATGAGCGCTGAAAAGCCACATCCTCACTGAATTGATGGATTCAGAGAGCCATTGAACAACTCTCCTGACATTGTGTTGTCTCAGTGTGAGAGTTGTCTGTCCTCCCTTACCACTCTACCCACTTCTTGGCTGCAGGGAATGAAAAGGAAGAGATGATGTTTCTCTCTCTGCCTTTCCCTCACCACCAACCAGTTTGTAGGGAGTGGATCTCAGGTTCTAGTCTGTTGGTTCACATATTACATTCCACATTGGGCAGCAGAGAGTCTTCTTGTGACTCCCTATTGAGTCTTATCAACACCTCTGTTATGAGTCTTCACTATCACTTTGATTATATTCTAAGCCAATGGGTTTGATTTACTGCTGGGAACCATGGCTGTGTGTTCCCACTAGGCACATCTACACTGCATCTCAGAGCAAACCTCCCAGCCCACAAACTCTCACTTGCGGGGCTCATGCTAGCACTATAAAAATAGCTGGGTATATGTTGCAGCTTTGGCTGGAGGGGGCTTGAGAGCCCATGCTCCTCCCCCAGCCATAACCTCGACGCACCGTCTACACAGCAACTTTTAGAGCTCTAGCGCAAAACTGTGGACCCAGGCTGGGAGCTGTGCTCTCAGCTGCAATGGGGACATACTTGAGGGGCTCAAACTGCCTGCAGCCCCACTCCACTGTCGAGCCTGGAGCAATCCTGTTGCCCCCAGAAAGTAGGAGGGGCCAGCCAAGGAGAAGATTCTTCCAGAATACTTGTGGGGGGCAATAGTAAGACATCTCCCCTGAAGGACAGATTCTGTTACTATTACTGCTGCCCTTGCCAGTGGTTCTGCCAAAGAATTGCAGCTTTACCACTGCCTGTCCATTGGGTGATTTCCTTCCCCCCCCACCCCACTCCTGATGCAGCTTCCCCCATAGGATTTGGGGTGAAGGTTTAAATTGCACTAGAGAAAATCATAAGCGACTCATGGAAAATTAGTGAACAGAAGAGGAGGCACAATTTAGCTAGCAAAAGACATGCAGCACACTATATGCTATAGTCATAATAAATTGTATACACAGTTGAACTGTACATAACCATAGCCACACTTTAGAGTGTAGCATACCCTTATACATCTCTACCCCGATATAACGCTGTCCTCGGGAGCCAAAAAAATCTTACCGCATTATAGATGAAACCGCGTTATATCGAACTTGCTTTGATCTGCCGGAGTGTGCAGCCCCGCCCCCCTGGAGCGCTGCTTTACCGTGTTTTATCCAAATGCATGTTATATCGGGTCACCTTATTTCAGGGTAGAGGTGTACTACATGCATATTATTCCAGTAGCATTCAAAGTTCTATATGGTATGTACATTACTTGCTGTTTCAGCAGAGACAAAGAAAGGGAAGGTTTTAGAAGAACTATTCTTGTTTAAATCCATCTGGGTTAGCTGAGTGCAACATAGACACATTAGTATACTGTTTGCATTGTTGGACTTGATTTGATAATGGCTGAGAACCCAAGCAGGCAAACATTTAGTATTGCTCTGTGGCACAGCCTTTTAGAAAAGCACTTTAAAATCACAGTTCAACATTACATAAATCATTTCTACATTTGTTTTTTATCTACGCTGAACACCCTTTTAAATGACTTCTAGCTTACTGAAATGCCTGGATAAATGAAGATAGGTTACATCCCTTTAGCACAGTGTTCACCATATGTTGCTTCTCAGAATAGTCAAACTCCCATTTTTCTGAAGGTTTTAAATGTCTCTGAAACCTTTTTAGTTAAATAAGATCCCATTGTCGTTAATAAATCTAACCAAGGATTGACCAGCAAATCCATTGTTCTGTAGTAGTAGTAGTAATAGTAATCCTCAAATCTTCTCCTTTCTAGGATTGTGATGCCTTTTGTAAAGACCTGCCTCATGGTCTTGCCTTCAGTGCAGACTGTATGGAAGAGTGTGACGGATGTTCTTATTGCACCGTTATTTCACAGCCTAGGCCGATGTTTTGCTACAGTCAATATACGCCTGGACCAAGAGTAAACATCAAGGATACAATTCTGCTGTAGTCTTAGATGGTGGTATGCCTCTTTGCTAATGTAACATAGGTGCACTTATTCATTCATTCCAAAACTGTTGGGATTAAAATAGCTGGTTTAAAATGGGGACACATTATTTAAAAAAAAAATCATTTACTTTCAGGGGATCAATTTAAGATAAACTATTTTCATATCTAACTATTTTAAACAACAGAAAAATTGTGGGGTATCTTGGCAACACTTTATTTTAATGGTACATTGATTGCCAAGTTGCAGAAAAAATCATGTGGAGGTATATGTGACCACCACAATAGTATCATAGAAAATTGCTGTGGCCAGTGTTGTTACTCTGAATACTAGTGAAATTAGTAGTGATGTGATACACTGGGCCAAACTAACTTCTAGGGTTTCAGAGTTGGGTCTGGCCCACTATTCAGCATAATACATGGAAGGTTGTATGCTCAGTTCTTGTTGTCAGCAGGAGTCATGCCTGCAACTCCCTGCATAATACAGTACTGATGTGCATGGGTAATATTCACTGAGCTCCCATTGCTGCTTTGTAAATCTCCCATATATCAATGGAGAAAAGTTCCCCAAAGTTTACCCCTTAAAATGAAGTGTTAGCTAATGGTTTGAGAAAATCAGCTAATCTATATATATTATTTAATGAGATTTTAATTTTGCTGTATATTTTGTATTTATGTAAATGTTACTTTATCAGTTTTCCTTGAAGCATTATTTCTAAAGCATTTGTATACTTGCGGAATTATTATGCTGAAGAAGTTTGACACTGCAGAAGATTGAATGAGATTGGTGAGATTTTACTGACTAGATTACGCAGATCTTTGGAAATGCTGCTGTGCAATTCAAGTATATATTGTTTTCGTAATTGAATGTGAAATCAGTCCACACAAATGTTTTCATACAAGATTATGCAAAAGAGTTTGAAATAAATGTTTGAGCATTGTTCATTTTTTTAATTAAAAACAGGCTGTAATAAAAGCAACCTTGACTATCTCTGTGTATTATCAGCAACATTGTGATATTTAAAATAATATACACTATTCTGGCACTTTGATTAAGTAGAAAGCGTTCTCTCTTATTTCAAGCAAGTGGACATATTTAGTATGCTTGTCCAGTTCTCTCCACACATTTAATTGTCTCTGGTAAATGCTTATTTATTACTTTTAAAGTCTAACTATAAAGGATAGTTTTCCCTCCTGCACTTAATACAGCTTTATAAACCAGAATAGCGTGTAAACAAAGGTACATGAAAATTATATTGATCTTTTGATGGGGTACATGCTACTGATTTATATAAATGCAGATGAATAAGTTACAACTGTAAATTTTTTATAATATGCTGCAATATGTTTTCCTCTGAAGCAATGTCATGCATTCCTTATCATATGAGGTATGTAATAAAATAATAAAAAACTAGTTTTTTCAATTTTTGGTAACCCAATTTACTCAGTCATCTTTTTTTTGTCTTGGTTAAATAGATTGACCAATCTTTAAATCATTTTTTAAAACTTTTTTTTAAATGAATGTAGGCTACTTGTGCAACTTTACACTAACATATGGTTGGAAAACAATGGTGTAAATGGACACAGCTCCACTGATCTTGGTGATGTTTCACCCATTTACAATAGTAGAGAATTTGTCTCCCTATGTAAGATTTAGAGCCACTCGTAAGTTCAAACTTAGCAAGTAAGACAGAATACTTTCTTCTAAAATCATGTTAATATTCTCTAAAATAGATTCCCCATTGAGGTACTTTGGCTACATGCCAAATGCTTTTTTTTTTTTGGGGGGGGGGGAAAGTACACAAATTTCATAGCATATGAAACAGAGCTTTATTTAATGAGCTACAAAACATTCTCATTTGCCACCCAGTAGTAAATGAACTAGTGTACATTATGTAGTCTTTGTACTTCAAAAACGCACTTTTTCCATAGGTAGCAATTGGAGATGGACTCAAACCAAAGTTCTAGAACTGCACACTTTCACATTCAAATCTGGATCTTAATACACATAGCTGGTCCCTATTGCGCTAGTCAGAAATTCCCACCCCCTCCCAATTAAAAATGTAAATGAAAATATGTTGTTCAAAAAATTTCAGATTTTTGTCAAAAAACAGAAATATTTTTGGCTTTTTGACAATCAAAAACCAATTTTTTTTCACCTTTTGTTTTACCTGCACATTTTTTACCTGCATATTTTTCAAAAAAAGTCCATTTTGTAGAAAAAGCTATTTTGCATCAAAAAGGTTTTGACAGAAAATTGGAAACCAGTTGTAGTTGGAAACCAGTTTATATCTGAAATGTGCTGAACCAGTACCCCATCAATGAATAGCACTAAGCTTTGAGGAAGTTCAGCTCTGGATCCAAACTTTATGATTGAGGCTGAGTGACAACTGATTTGCTCTTGGTCACATGTTAATGGATACGTGCATTCTTAAAAATAGCTTGCTGAAGTCAGCAGGGCTCTAAACTGCCAAAGAGAATCTAGAAGACTGATCTGGGTTGTTCTTACTTAGATTGATTTTTTTTTCACCATTACTGTAACTACATCACAAGACAAAAGCAAGCTTGTAATGAAGAACATCTCATTAAGGAAAGTATATGTAGTTATAAGCTGTCTTGTTTCTTTTCTATTTTAGGACCAATAACTTTTCTGGAGCAGGTATACCTCTGCTTATAAAAGTGTTGCTTCCATCCTTAAGAAAACTGTTGGGGTGGGGGGATTGTTTTGTTTTGGTCATTTAAAATATTTATATCTTCTAAATTTTGAAAGATCAGTGTTATGAAAAAGGAGGACAGAATCCTAGAAATGTAGGACCTAAGTTCCCTCTAAGGTGCACACCTGCGCAGCCATGCAGGAGGCCACCAAGGGCTGTCACCTAACTCCCCCAGCCCCAGGGCTGCAGCATGGTAAGAAAAGACACCTCTCCCTCCGAGCTCCAGAGCTGTGACCAAGAGAGAGGATTCCCCCAGCCCAGGGGCTGTGGCAGGGAGAGGCGTCTTTCCCCCAGCCACAGCCCTGGAGCTACTGTGGTGGGGAGAGGTGCCCCTCCCCCAGCACCAGAGCTACTACAGCGGGAAGAGAGGCTCTCCCCCAGTCCAGGTGATGCTGCAGGGAGAGAGGGCTGGGGGGAGTCCTCTCTCCCCACTGCAACCCCAGGGCAGCCTGCATCCCAAACCCCTTATCCCTGGCCCGACTGCAGAGCCTGCACCCCCAGCTGGAGCCTTCATCCCTCTGCACCCCAACCCTCTGCCCCCGCCCTGAGCCCCCTCCCACACTCTGAACTCCTCATCCCCCATCCCCACTCCACAGCCCAAACCCCCAGCCAGAGCCTTCACCTCCCACACCCCAACTCTCTGCTCCAGCCCTGAGCCCCCTCCCACACTCCAAACCCCTTGTCCCCACTCCTGCCACACAGGACCTCCATATTGGTACACATAGCAAAATTCATTCCACACATGGATGGGGAAAAATTAGAGGGAACATTGTGTAGGACTGGAAGGGACCTTGATAGATCATGTATCTATCAAGTCCCCAGCAGTGAGGCAGGACTAAGTATTATCTAGACCATCCCTGACAGGTGTTTGTCTAACCTGTCCTTAAAAACCTCCAGTGACAGAGATTCCACAGCCTCCCTAATTAATTTGTGTCAGTGCTTAACTGCCCTTACAGTTAGGAAGTTTTTCCTAATGTCTAACACAAATCTTACTGCAATTTAAGACCATTACTTCTTGACCTGTCCTTAGTGGTTAAGGAGAACAATTTGTCACCCTCTTTATAGCAAACTTTTACATACCTGAAGACTTACCGTGTCTCCCTATAGTCTTTTCTTCTCGAGACTAAACAAACACACTTTTTCAATCTTTCTTCATAGGTCATGTTTTCTAGACCTTCAGTCATTTTTGTTACTCTCCACTGGACTTTCTCCAATTTGTCCTCATCTTTCCTAAAGTGTGTCACCCAGAACTGGACACAATACTTTAGCTAAGGCCTTGTGGGTGCTGAGTAGAAAGGAAGAATTACTTCTCAAGTCTTGCTTACAACATTCCAACTAGTACATCCCAAAGTGAGCTTTACTTTATTTGCAACAACATTACCCTGTTGACTCCTATTTAGTTTGTATTGTAGTTTATAATCCCCAAATCCTTTTCTGCAATACTCCTCCTAGGCAGTCATTTCCCATTTTGTGTTTATGCAATTGATTATTTCTTCCTAAGCGTTGTGCTTTGCAGTTATCATTGAAATTCATCCTACTTATTTCATACATTTTTTCCAGTTTGTCAAGATCAAGTTCTAATCCTGTCCTGAATAGAATCAGACCCAGGACTGATCCCTGTGGGACCTCTCTTGATATGCCCTTCCAACTTGATTGCAAACTATTGGTAACTGCTCTCTGAGTATGCTTTTCCAACCAGTTGTGCACGCATCTTATAGAAGGTTCATCCAGGCTATATTTCTCTAGTTTGTTTATGAGACAGTATCAAAAACTTTACTAAAGGTGAGATATATCTCATCTACTGCTCCCCCCTCCCATTCACAAGGTTCCTTATCCTGTCAAAGAAGGATTTTAGGTTGGTTTGGCATTATTTGTTCTTGATAAATCTATGTTGACTTATACGTATCACTTTATTTTCTTCTAGATGCTTACAAATTTGTTTGATTATTTGCTCAATTATCTTTCCAGATATGCAAGTTAAGTTGATTGTCTATAATTCCCCGCATTGTCCTTGTTTTCCTTCGTGTAGATAGGTAATATATTTTCCCTTTTCTCTCCCATCCGCCACATGTTATCAGCGATAATTGCTAATGACTTAGAATCTCTTCAGCCAGTTCATTATGTATTCTAGGATGTATATCAGGCCCTGCAGACGTGAAGACATCTATCTTGTCTAAGTAATTCTTAACTTGTTCCTTTCCTATTTTAGCCTCAGAGTCTACCCCATTTACATTGATGTTTGTGTTAGAAGTCCAATTACTGCTAACTTTCTTAGTGAAAACTGAAACAACAAATGGTATTTTTGGCCATTGTTGTATTTTCTGTTATCTTTCCTTCCTCATTGAGTAATGGGCCTACCCTGCCCTTGGTCTTCCTCTTGCTTCTCATATATTTGTAAAATGTTTTCTTGTTAACATTTATGTCCTTAGCTAGTTTAATCTTTTTTTTGTTACCTTGGCCTTTCTAATTTTGCCCCTACATGGAGGGTTTTTTTATATTCTTCCTTTGTAATTTGACCTAGTTTCCACTTTTTTGTAGGACTCGTTTTTGGGTTTCAGATAATTGAAGATCTCCTGGCTAAGCCAAGGTGGTCTCTTCCCATACTTCCTATCTTTCCTATGCATTGGGTTAGTTTGCTCTTGTGCACTCAATAATGTCTCTTTAAAAAAAACTCTCCTGAATTCTTTTTTCCCTTAGACTTGTTTCCCATGGGATCTTACCTACCATCTCCCTGAGTTGGCTAAAGTCTGCTTTCTTTAACTCCACTATCTTTATTCTGCTGTTTTCCTCCTATCATTCCTTAGAATCATGAACTCTATCATTTCATGATCATTTTCACCCCAGCTGCTTTCCATCTTCAAATTCGCAACCAGTTTCTCCCTGTTTGTCAGAATTAAATCTAAAAGAGCCTCTCCCCTAGTTGCTTTCTCCACCTTCTGCAATAAAAAGTTGTCTCCAGTGCATTCCAAGGACTTGTTGGATAATCTGTGCCCAGATGTATTCTTTTTCCAATAGATGGCTGAGTAGTTGATAGTCCCCCATCACCACCAAATCCTGTGTGTTGGATGATTTTGTTCATTGTTTAAAAAAAAGCCTCCTCCACCTCTTCATAATAATAATATAATAGGAGATATACCAATCTCCTAGAGCTGGAAGGGAGTCCAGCCCCCTGCCTTCACTAGCAGGACCAATTTTTGCCCCAGCTCCCTAAGTGGCTCCCTCAAGGATTGAGCTCACAACCTTGGGTTTAGCAGGCTCAAACCACAGAGCTTTCCCTCCTGGTTAAGTGGCCTATAGTAGACTCCTAACATGACATCACCCTTATTTTTTTAACCCCTTTTGTCCTTACCCAGAGACTTTCAACAGTTCTGTCTCCCAATTCTATCTCAACCTCAGTGCAAGTGTATACATCTTTGATATACAAGGCAACACCTCTTCCCTTTTTTCCCCTGCCTGTCCTTCCTGAACAAGCTGTATCCTTCTATACCAATATTCCAGTCATATGAATTATCCCACCAGTCTCTGTGATGCCAATTATGTCGTAATTGTGATTATTCACTACTATTTCTAGTTCTTCCTGTTTTATTCCCCATACTTCTTGTATTAATATTCAAACATCTAAGATCTTTATTTGACTCCCCCTCTATATTCCTACATGTCTCTCCTTTGTCCCTGCTATGATTGCCTATGTTCTCCCCAGATTCCGACCCTTTGCCCGGGTCTCCATGTTTTGGACTTACCTGTGGGCTTCTGTCTCTCCTGCCCCCATAGAACCTAGTTAAAATCCCCACCTCACTAGGTCAGCCGGTCTGTATCCAAAAATACTTTTCACCTTCCTTGATAGATGGACCCCATCTCTGCTCAGCAGTCCTCAGAACAGCAGCCCACAGCTGAGGAAGCCAAAGCCTTCCTGGTGACACCATCCACGTAGCCAACCATGTTAACTGGTGAAAAGATACAGAGACCACTCAATACCTGGTTACTGGTGTGAATCTGCCACAGGCCAGTTATCCTTCCATTATGCCTTGCACATATTAGGCCAAAATCTGCTCTCAGATACACAAGTATACATTCAGAGAGATGCCATTGACTTCAGTGGAGTTATTGCAAATGTATAGCTGTATACCTAAAAGGAAGGGTGGTCCCGTGGTTAGAGAACTAGCCTGGACCTAAGAAGACCTGGATTCCAGCTTTCACAGGCTTCCTATCTTCAGCAAGTCACACAGGTCACCAGATCCTCAGCTGTCAATTGTTATAGCTCTATTTGACAGATGTGAAGCCAGGCAGCGAAAGTAAAAGGCTATGGATGCACATCTCATAGAATCATAGCAGTGTAGTTTGGAAGTGACCACAAGAGGTCATCTAGTCCAGTCCCCTGCACTCAAGGCAGGTTTCATCAAGCTAGCACAAGCATAAACAGCAGGGTAGCTGCACTAGCATGGGTAGCAGCTACTGAAGTACAACTTAACAATGTCCATGGGGTACAGGTGGGTTTGTGCTCACACGGCTCTACCATACCTGTGCTATTGTGGCTATACTACTATTTATATTTTTCTAGCTCATTGAGAACTAGCACAAGTATGTGTACGCAAGCAAGGCTATTGTGCCCCCCAGCTCATAGTGTAGATGTAGCTTAAAGGGATGGATCCTCTGCCCCCATTGACTTCAACTGATCTGTGGCAATTTATATCAGCTGAGGGTCTTCCACTTAGGTTTTCTATGCCTCACTTCCCATCTGCAACAAATGTGTTGGGAGGATAAAGACATTAAAGATTATTGTAATGGGTACAAATAAGTACCTCAGATAGATTTATATTTATGAACTGTCAGTTTAGCTCTGCTAGGGAAATAATTTCAGAACCATGTTTTACATGTGGAGGCTATTCTTATTTAAAAAGCATAACTAACCTTAATTTGTCTTATTCTATATTTGTCCTTTAATATACAGAGGGCTTTAACCGACCTCCTCACATGAGTTGTTTAACACGGTCCTTTGCATCTGATTTATTGTAAAACAAATATTTTATTGTTGCATGTAGAAAGAGGTTGTTACATTTCTATCTTCCCCCCACCCAATGTGTTCTTTAATAAAACTGAGTTTGAAAGAAATCCTAACAGGAATATTGATTTAACGACTAAATAAAAACCCCAATCACTCCCCTCTCCCCCGCCTAATGAGTATACTTAGGCACACACAGTTTTTTTCAGAGATAGCTGAAAAGTTCAGGACACTCCTGCAGTTCTGGCGCATTGGACCACACACTTATATCTTGTAGAAGCCAAAAAACGATAACACCATTATTTGTACTGGGTGTGATATTCCCCCACCTGCAGGGATAAACTGTTGCTGTAAAGTCACATGAAAAATACATGTTGAAAAAGAACAGTCTTTGAGAAAAACAAGTTGAACAAGGTCAAACACTGGACACTTCCACCAATATTGTACACTAACAGAGTGAGCATAAGAAAGTTGGAGTTAACTGCAAGAAGTTACAGTAAATGCACTCAATCTGCAATTATAAAAGAGGTGGCAAGTGAGGTGCTGTAGATGCACATTATGTTCTAGCTAAATCACCACAGCAAATGCCTATTTATTGATTTCAAACCCAGCAATTGGCAGGCCACCTAGTCTTCAGCTGAATGAAATGAATATGGTTATGCCATAAATGTTTTAATACAAGAATAGCTTCCCCCTGGAGATGCTTGTACCTAAATGAGTCCTAAGTAACTACTGTAAAGATTTAATTGACTATTACTCTGACCTTGAACAACACAGAGTAATCACTTGGCTAGAGATAGGTATAAAATACAGTTTCCCATTATGCAACATATCCTCCTCCCGTTGAAGTCAATGGGACTTTTGCCACTATCTCCAGTGGAAATGGGAACTTCCCTGTCTGTATTCATTACTTTGGACCTGACACAAGACAACATGGTATTTCTAGCTATTAAAAAAAAAGAGAGAACTCTGCAGCAAACCTGAGAAAAATATCCCTATATTTTGGCCTGCTTGTGAGAGTGCCTAGAAAATGTCCTTTTTTCCTTGGAGAGATTTTTCCATCAAAAACAAAAACCTTTCTGCCTCCCAGAATAATTGTGTTCCAGTCGAGGAGATGCTGACAGTCATCAGTGAAATACAGCTTATTTTGTCAGTTTGACCTCAGTCTGAATACTATCAATACCAAGTATTCACCTTGTAGACCAGCAAAGGCTTGATGAT